>NC_135238.1:103561569-104161569 GCF_051348905.1 Ranitomeya variabilis | reverse complement strand
TCGTGTTTGGAGAGCCCCTGACGTGCCTAAACAGTGGAAACCCCCACAAGTGACACCATTTTGGAAAGAAGACCCCATAAGGAACTTATCTAGATGTGTGGTGAGCACTTTTAACCCCCAATTGTTTCACTAAAGTTTAGAATGTAGCGCTGTGAAAATTAAAAAATCATTTTTTCTTTCCACAAAATGATGTTTTAGCCCGCAATTTTTTTTTCCCTAGGGTAACAGGAGAAATTGGACCACAAAAGTTATTTTCCAATTTGTCCTGAGTACGCTGATACCCCATATATGGGGGGGAACCACTGTTTGGGCGCACGGCAGAGCTCGGAAGGGAAGGAGCGCCGTTTGAAATGCAGACTTAGATGGATTGGTCTGCAGGTGTCATGTTGCATTTGCAGAGCCCCTGATGTACCTAAACAGTAGAAACCCCCCACAAGTGACCCCATATTGGAAACTAAACCCCCCGAGGAACTTATCTAGATGTGTTGTGAGAACTTTGAACCAACTCGTGTTTCACTACAGTTTATCACGCAGAGCCGCAAAAATAAAAAATATTTTTTTTTCCACGAAAATGATATTTTAGCCCCCACGTTTTTATTTTCCCAAGGGTAACAGGAGAAATTGGACAACAAAAGTTGTTTTCCAATTTGTCCTGAATACGCTGATACCCCATATATGGGAGGGAACCACTGTTTGGGCGCACGGCAGAGCTCAGAAGGGAAGGAGCGCCGTTTGAATTGCAGACTTAGATGGATTGTCCTGCAGGTGTCATGTTGCATTTGCTAAGCCCCTGATGTACCCAAACAGTAGAAACCCCCCACAAGTGACCCCATATTGGAAACTAGACCCCCCAGGGAACTTATCTAGATGTGTTGTGAGAACTTTGAACCAACAAGTGTTTCACAACAGTTTATCACGCAGAGCCGCGAAAATAAAAAATATTTTTTTTTTCCACGAAAATGATATTTTAGCCCCCACGTTTTTATTTTCCCAAGGGTAACAGGACAAATTGGACCCCAAAAGTTGTTGTCCAACTTGTCCTGAGAACTCTGATACCCCATATGTTGGGGGGAACCACTGTTTGGGCGCACAGGAGAACTCGGAAGGGAAGGAGCACTGTTTTAGTTTTTCAAAGCAGAATTGGCTGGAATTGAGATCGGACGCCATGTCGCGTTTGGAGAGCCCCTGATGTGCCTAAACAGTGAAAACTCCCCAATTCTAACTGAAACCCTAACCACAACCCTAACCCCAGCCCTAACCCTAGCCCTAACCCCAACCCTAGCCCTAACCCTAGTCCTAACCCTAGCGCTACTTTTACACTAGCGTTTTTTGCATACGTCCCAATGCGTCGTTTTGGCGAAAAAACGCATCCTGCAAAGTCATCTGCAGGATGCATTTTTTACCCATAGACTAACATTAGCGACGCATTGCGACGTATTGACACACGTCGCAACCATCGTGCGACGGTTGCGTCGTGTTGTGGCGGACCGCCGGCAGCAAAAAACGTTACATGTAACTTTTTTTGTGCCGACGGTCCACCATTTCCGACCGCGCATGCGCGGCTGGAACTCCACCCCCACATCCCCGCACCTCACAATGGGGCAGCGGATGCGTGGAAAAACAGCGTCCGCTGCCCCCGTTGTGCGGCGCTTGCACAGCATGCGTCGGTACGTCGGGCCGACGCAGCGCGACGGCCCCGTACCGACGCTAGTGTGAAAGTAGCCTAACGGGAAAATGGAAATAAATATATTTTTTAATTTTATTATTTTTCCCTAACTAAGGGGGTGATGAAGGGGGATTTGATTTACTTTTATAGCGTTTCTTAGCAGATTTTTATGGTTGGCAGCCATCACACACTAAAAGACGCTTTTTATTGCAAAAAATAGTTTTTGCATCACCACATTTTGAGAGATATAATTTTTCCATATTTTGGTCCACAGAGTCATGTGAGATTTTGTTTTTTGCGGGACGAGTTGACGTTTTTATTGGTACCATTTTCGGGCACATGACTTTTTTTGATCGCTTTTTATTCCGATTTTTGGGAGGCGGAATGAACAAAAACCAGCAATTCATGAAATTCTTTTAGGGGGGGCGTTTATACCGTTCCGCGTTTGGTAAAAAGGATAAAGCAGTTTTATTCTTCGGGTCACTACGATTACAGCGATACCTCATTTATGTAATTTTTTTATGTTTTGGCGCTTTTACACGATAAAAACTATTTTATATAAAAAAATAATTGTTTTTGCATCGCTTTATTCTGAGAGCTATAACTTTTTTATTTTTCTGCTGATGATGCTGTATGGCGGCTTTTTTTTTGCGGGACAAGATGACGTTTTCAGCGGTACCATGGTTATTTATATCCGTATTTTTGATCGCGTGTTATTCCACTTTGTGTTTGGCGGTATGAGAATAAAGCGTTGTTTTTTGCCTCTTTTTTTTTTTTTTTTTACGGTGTTCACTGAAGGGGTTAACTAGTGATATAGTTTTATAGGTGGGGTCGTTACGGACGCGGCAATACCAAATATGTGTACTTTTATTGTGTGATTTTTTTTTATTTAGATAAAGAAATTTATGGGAATATATTTTTTTTTTCTTTTTTTTTTTACACATGTGGAAATTTTTTTTTTTACATTTTTACTTTGTCCCAGGGGGGGGACATCACAGATCGGTGATCTGACAGTGTGCACAGCACTCTGTCAGATCACTGATCTGACAGACAAGGGCAGAGGCTTGCCGGCGCCTGCTATTAGGAACTCTCTGCAGGCGCCGGCAAGCTAGGGCATCTCATGACCCGGAAGGAGTTCCGCGGCCATCTTGGATCCGGGGACTCCTTCCAGGTCACTGGAGCAGCGTGATCTCATCGCGCTGCTCCGGTGGGAGAGCGCAGGGAGCCCCCGTCCCTGCGCGATCCCCCTCTATGCCGCTGTCACTATTGACAGCGGCATCAGAGGGGTTAAATGCCCGCGATCGGCGATAGCGCCGATCGTGGGCATTGCTGCGGGGTGTCAGCTGTCATATACAGCTGACACCCGCACCTGACCACCGCGGCGCTCAGCGTGAGACCGCGGTGATCGGGGCGCCGTACTAGTAGTGCGGCTGGCACTAATGCAGTGCCGGCAGCGCAGTACTAGTACGGCTCATGTCGGGAAGGGGTTAAACAACATCCAAATGATCAGCGCAAAGTCATCTGTCAAAAATGTTCAACTACCTTAAGCAGAGGTCAGAATCTTAAAAGTCTAAATACAAGTTGCATGCATAGACATTTAACCACCATGCATTTGCAAGCCTGGACTAACTACCAAACGTGCCTAAAGGTTGCAGCACCCTCGGCCAATGAAGCTAGTCAGCAACGCTACATCCCTTCCCTCACTGTAAGCCCACCATTTCCCGCACCACCTGCAGTATCTGTGGAGCTTTTGTCTCCAGGCCAAAGCAGTCAGGGAATCACCAGGTTCGTAGTAGGAAACACTGCATGTAGGGCACCGGCAAGAATACCATCTCCAACCCTCTCTCAGTCTGCCATGTCCACCGGCACCACCGCTAGTTCCACGATCTCCAGCTCTCCAGTCCAGCTCACCCTACATGAGACTCTTGTTAGGAAAAGGAAGTACTCATCCTCGCAACCGCGTACACAGGGTTTGAACGCCCACATTGCTAGACTAATCTCATTAGAGATGATGCCCTACCGGTTAGCAGCCTCCAAACTCCTGTCCCTTACTTCATCCTTTGGACTTACTCAGTGGTCCTCCTCAGCCACCCACACAGATGGACACACATTAGACCTTGTCTTCACCCGTTTCTGCTCTCTATGTAACTTCACAACCTCCCCTCTCCCTCTATCTGACCACCATCTACTCACTTTCTCATCCCTGTCCTCCTCACCTAGTTGAACTATCAGCGGTCTTTGAACCTTCCCCAGCATCGCCTAATCATCGACGTTGCAACAAGGTGGAACTCCACACTGCACATGCTTCAGAGACTGTGCGAACAGAGGCGTGCTGTTATGTATTTGTGTGAGGATACACGGGCAGGCAGTTGGATGGCAGACATGGAGTTGTCAGGTGTGCAGTGGTCAAAGCTACAAGACCTGTGTCAAGTCCTTCAGTGTTTTGAGGAATGCACACGGCTGGTTAGTGCAGACAACGCCATAATAAGCATGAGCATCCCCCTAATGCGTCTGCTGATGCAAAGTTTGACGCACATAAAGGAGCAGGCGTCTGCAGCCGAGGAAGAGGAAAGCCTTGATGACAGTCAGCCATTGTCTGGTCAGGGCCGTGTAGAGGATGCGGTAGCGGGCGAAGAGGAGGAGGAGGACGAGGAGGATGATGGGGATGAGTACTTTTTTAATGAGGAAGCTTCTCCTGGGCCAACAGAAATTAGTGGCGTTGCAAGGCCGGGTTCTGGTTTTTTAAGGGAGACAAGTGATGTAGATTTGCCTGTAACTGCCCCTCAAACCAGCACAACCGCAGATTTGACAACTGGAACTTTGGCCCACATGGCGGATTATGCCTTACGTATCCTCAAAAGGGACCTGCACATTATTAAAATGATGACCGATGACGATTACTGGTTGGCCTGCAACCTTAACCCTTGCTATAAAGGCAAATTGCAAAATATTATGCCACATGAGAACCTCGAACAAATATTAGCAACCAAACAAGCAACTCTTGTAGACCGTTTGATTCAGGCATTCCCAGCACACAGCGCCGGTGATGGTTCTCACACGAGCTGCAGGGGGCTACAGGGCAGAGGTGTTAGAGGTGCACAAATCAGAAGTGACGTTGGACAGAGGGGTTTTCTGACCAGGTTGTGGAGTGATTTCGCAATGACCACAGACAGGACAGGTACTGCAGCATCTATTCAAAGTGACAGGAGACAACATTTGTCCAGTATGGTTACTAACTATTTTTCATCCCTTATCGATGTTCTCCCTCAACCGTCATTCCCATTTGATTACTGGGCATCCAAATTAGACACCTGGCCTGAATTGGCAGAATATGCATTGCAGGAGCTTGCTTGCCCAGCAGCTAGTGTGCTATCAGAAAGAGTATTCAGTGCTGCTGGTTCAATATTAACCGAAAAAAGGACTCATCTGGCTACCCAAAATGTGGATGATCTAACCTTCATTAAAATGGACCACTCCTGGATTTCAAATTATTTTGCCCCACCTTTCCCGGCTGACACCTAGCTTTCCTATAAAAAGGTCTTGCTTGTGGACTGGTCTTACTGAGTGTTCCAATCTCTTAATTTGCAGCAGCTGTTTGTCCAGCATACGACATGCTTACACCTCCCTCAATGGGAAAACTCCCCCCACGGGGCCGTGGTCTCGCCACTTGGCGCAAGCACCCGTTAGAGTGCCGTTTGTCTGAAGAGGTGGGTGTGCCCACTTTTGGTCGACGGCACTGCCACTGGGTCCCTCATAGTACAATAAAGTGTCTCTGGCGGTGGTGGCGTGCACCCAACGTCAGACACACCGTTGTAACATGAGGGGCCCTGGGACGGTACCGCCGGCCACAAGAGAGTTCACCCCCCCCCAGCTCAAACTGTGCTCTACCACGTGCAAAATTATCTCTCACAGCTCCACCAATGTTTAGTCTATGCGCTGACATCATTCAATCCTGGCACTGGCAATACCAATTTGTTGACATCTATGATGCTAGTTAAAATAGTCTGGGTCAGTGTCCTATATTGACACCAGTAAATACTTAGTGCCAAATTACTATGTCAGAAACTCAGCAGATGAGCCCACCCCTGTACCTAAGTATGCCACACTTTTGTTTTTTTGTTTTGCGAGACATTAACATCTATTTATTTTTTGGGAGTACTAACTGTGTCAGACACTCCTTGCAATCGTCCTCCGCTGACCACACCAATGCTGCCTGTGTACCCATGTAACCTATTTAAAACTGCATAGAGCCTATTTTTATTTATTTTAGGCCCAGTAAGCCTGTCTGCGGTCCCTCCTTGCAATCGTCCTCCGCCGACCACACCAATGCTGCCTGTGTACCCATGTAACCTATTTAAAACTGCATAGAGCCTATTTTTATTTATTTTAGGCCCAGTAAGCCTGTCTGCGGTCCCTCCTTGCAATCGTCCTCTGCTGACCACACCAATGCTGCCCGTGTACCCCTGGAACCTATTTAAAAGTTCATAGATCCTATTTATATATTTTATTTAATATTAATAAAGCCATGATGGACTACGCTGTACCACGCTACAAGCTAACCAGTCGACACTTCTTTTGCGAGAAAAGCCATCCCAACCCTCCACCAGCATGTAAAAGACCGCATTGTCCATGCACTCTGGCAATCTGTGAGTACAAAGGTGCACCTGACAACAGACGCATGGACCTGTAGGCATGGCCACGGAAGGTTACGTGTCCATTATATAGTGAACGGATGGGACTATTCCAAAGACAAATACGTGAGTCCTCTAGGCCCCTGGGTATTGTTACTACATTTAACAATCAGTGGGGGGATATCTACAAAATCTTGGATCATAGCTGGGGGATCCTATTTAGTGAACCCAAGCTAAAGCCTCATATTACAGAAACGCCCAAATTAATAGCCAGGAGGGCCAGTTGTTGTGAATTTGGATTCTGGGCTCCCCCGGTGGCTACTGGTGGAATTGAACTGGTGTCTTCATCTTCTCTGTTCACCTGTTCCCATCAAGATGTGGGAGTCGCTATATAACCTTGCTGCTCTGTTAGTTGCTTGCCGGTCAACAATGTTATCAGAAGCCTCTCTGTGCTTGTTCCTGCTCCTAGACAACTACTAGATAAGTTGGACTCTTGTCCATGTTTGTTTTTGCATTTTTGTTCCAGTTCACAGCTGTAGTTTCGTTACTGTGTCTGGAAAGCTCTTGTGAACAGGAATTGCCACTCTGGTGTTATGAGTTAATGCCAGAGTTTTAAAGTAATTTCTGGATGGTGTTTTTGATAGGGTTTTCAGCTGACCATGAAAGTGTCCTTTCTGTCTTTTGCTATGTAGTAAGTGGACCTCAAATTTGCTAAACCTATTTTCATACTACGTTTGTTATTTCATCTCAACTCACCGCCAATACAATGTGGGGGGCCTCTGTCTCCTTTCGGGGTATTTCTCTAGAGGTGAGCTAGGACTAATATTTTCATCTGCTAGCTTTATTTAGTCCTCCGGCTGGTGCTGGGCATCTAGAATCAACGTGGGCATGCTACCCGGCCACTGCTAGTTGTGCGTTAGGTTTAGTTCATGGTCAGCTCAGTTCCCATCTTCCAAGAGCTAGTTCCTATATATGCTTATGCTATGTTCTCTTGCCATTGAGATCATGACAGTTTGACCGGCCGCCAAAGTGTTAATTGTTTGGGCTGAAGCAGGAGAAAAAGAAGTGTTGAAGGGAAATTTTTTTTTTTTTTCCCCTCAGAGTTTTGCTGCCTAGCCCTTAATTGCTGTCTAGCTGCTTCTTACCTCCTCTTAACCCTTGAATGGCTCTGTGTCCACCTGTTTGTAATGGATCTTCAGAGTGTAACTGCAGGTTTGAATAATCTCGCCACGAAGGTACAAAATTTGCAAGATTTTGTTTGTCATGCACCTGTATCTGAGCCGAGAATTCCTTTGCCGGAATTTTTCTCGGGGAATAGATCCGGGTTTCAGAATTTTCGAAATAATTGCAAATTATTTTTGTCCCTGAAATCTCGCTCTGCCAGAGACCCTGCACAGCAGGTCAGGATTGTGATTTCCTTGCTCCGGGGCGACCCTCAAGACTGGGCTTTTTCATTGACACCAGGGGATCCTGCGTTGCTCAATGTGGATGCGTTTTTTCTGGCCTTGGGGTTGCTTTATGACGAACCTCATTTGGAGCTTCAGGCAGAAAAAACTTTGATGTCCCTATCTCAGGGGCAAGATGAAGCGGAAATTTACTGCCAAAGATTCCGTAAATGGTCTGTGCTTACTCAGTGGAATGAGTGCGCCCTGGCGGCGACTTTCAGAGAGGGTCTCTCTGATGCCATTAAGGATGTTATGGTGGGGTTCCCTGTGCCTGCGGGTCTGAATGAGTCCATGACAATGGCTATTCAGATCGATAGGCGTTTGCGGGAGCGCAAACCAGTGCACCATCTGGCGGTGTCCACTGAGAAGTCGCCAGAGAGTATGCAGTGTGATAGAATTCTGTCCCGAAGCGAGCGGCAGAATTTTAGACGGAAAAATGGGTTGTGTTTCTATTGTGGTGATTCTACTCATGTTATATCAGCATGCTCTAAGCGCACTAAAAAGCTTGGTAAATCTGTTTCCATTTGCACCTTACCGTCTAAATTTATTCTATCTGTGACCCTGATTTGCTCTTTGTCATCTATTACCACGGACGCCTATGTCGACTCTGGCGCCGCTTTGAGTCTTATGGATTGGTCCTTTGCCAAACGCTGTGGGTATGATTTAGAGCCTTTGGAGACTCCTATTCCTCTGAAGGGGATTGACTCCACCCCATTGGCTAATAATAAACCACAATACTGGACACAAGTAACTATGCGTATTAATCCGGATCACCAGGAGATTATTCGCTTTCTGGTGCTGTATAATCTACATGATGATTTCGTGCTAGGATTGCCTTGGCTGCAATCTCACAACCCAGTCCTCGACTGGAGAGCTATGTCTGTGTTGAGCTGGGGATGTAAGGGGGCTCATGGGGATGTACCTGTGGTTTCCATTTCATCATCCATTCCCTCTGAAATTCCTGAGTTCCTGTCTGACTATCGTGACGTCTTTGAAGAATCCAAGCTTGGTTCGTTACCTCCGCACCGAGAGTGCGATTGTGCCATAGATTTAATCCCGGGTAGTAAATACCCAAAGGGTCGTTTATTTAATCTGTCTGTGCCTGAACATGCTGCTATGCGAGAATATATAAAGGAGTCCTTGGAAAAGGGACATATTCGTCCATCGTCATCTCCCTTAGGAGCCGGTTTTTTCTTTGTGTCAAAAAAAGACGGCTCTTTGAGACCATGTATTGATTATCGGCTTTTGAATAAAATCACTGTTAAATATCAATACCCATTGCCGTTGCTGACTGATTTGTTTGCTCGCATAAAGGGGGCCAAGTGGTTCTCTAAGATTGACCTTCGTGGGGCGTATAATTTGGTGCGAATCAGGCAGGGGGATGAGTGGAAAACCGCATTTAATACGCCCGAGGGCCACTTTGAGTATTTAGTGATGCCTTTTGGTCTTTCTAATGCTCCGTCAGTTTTCCAGTCCTTTATGCATGATATTTTTCGCGATTATTTGGATAAATTTATGATTGTGTATCTGGATGATATTCTGATTTTTTCGGATGACTGGGACTCTCATGTCCAGCAAGTCAGGAGGGTTTTTCAGGTTTTGCGGTCTAATTCTTTGTGTGTGAAGGGTTCTAAGTGTGTTTTTGGGGTACAGAGGATTTCCTTTTTGGGATATATTTTTTCCCCCTCTTCCATTGAAATGGATCCTGTCAAGGTTCAAGCTATTTGTGATTGGACGCAGCCCTCTTCTCTTAAGAGTCTTCAGAAATTTTTGGGCTTTGCTAACTTTTATCGTCGATTTATTGCTGGTTTTTCGGATATTGCTAAGCCATTGACCGATTTGACTAAGAAGGGTGCTGATGTTGCTGATTGGTCCCCTGATGCTGTGGAGGCCTTTCGGGAGCTTAAGCGCCGTTTTTCCTCTGCCCCTGTGTTGCGTCAGCCTGATGTTGCTCTACCTTTTCAGGTTGAGGTCGACGCTTCTGAGATCGGAGCTGGGGCAGTGTTGTCGCAGAAAAGTTCTGACTGCTCCGTGATGAGGCCTTGTGCCTTCTTTTCCCGTAAATTTTCGCCCGCTGAGCGGAATTATGATGTTGGGAATCGGGAGCTTTTGGCCATGAAGTGGGCTTTTGAGGAGTGGCGCCATTGGCTTGAGGGGGCCAGACATCAGGTGGTGGTATTGACTGACCACAAAAATTTGATTTATCTTGAGACCGCCAGGCGCCTGAATCCTAGACAGGCGCGCTGGTCATTATTTTTCTCTCGGTTTAATTTTGTGGTGTCATACCTACCGGGTTCTAAGAATGTTAAGGCGGATGCCCTTTCTAGGAGTTTTGAGCCTGACTCGCCTGGTAACTCTGAGCCCACAGGTATCCTTAAGGATGGAGTGGTATTGTCAGCCGTTTCTCCAGACCTGCGGCGGGCCTTGCAGGAGTTTCAGGCGGATAGACCTGATCGTTGCCCACCTGATAAACTGTTTGTTCCTGATGATTGGACCAGTAGAGTCATCTCTGAGGTTCATTCTTCTGCGTTGGCAGGTCATCCTGGCATTTTTGGTACCAGGGATTTGGTGGCAAGGTCCTTCTGGTGGCCTTCCCTGTCACGAGATGTGCAAGGCTTTGTGCAGTCTTGTGACGTTTGTGCTCGGGCCAAGCCTTGTTGTTCTCGGGCTAGTGGATTATTGTTGCCCTTGCCTATTCCTAAGAGGCCTTGGACGCACATCTCGATGGATTTTATTTCAGATCTGCCTGTTTCTCAGAAGATGTCTGTCATCTGGGTGGTGTGTGACCGTTTTTCTAAGATGGTCCATTTGGTTCCTCTGCCCAAGTTACCTTCTTCTTCCGAGTTGGTTCCTCTGTTTTTTCAAAATGTTGTTCGTTTGCATGGTATTCCTGAGAATATCGTTTCTGACAGAGGGACCCAATTCGTGTCTAGATTTTGGCGGGCATTCTGTGCTAGGATGGGCATAGATTTATCTTTTTCGTCCGCTTTCCATCCTCAGACGAATGGCCAGACCGAGCGGATTAATCAGACCCTGGAGACATATCTGAGGTGTTTTGTGTCTGCTGACCAGGATGATTGGGTTGCTTTTTTGCCATTGGCGGAGTTCGCTCTCAATAATCGGGCCAGCTCTGCCACTTTGGTGTCCCCGTTTTTCTGTAATTCGGGGTTTCATCCTCGATTTTCCTCTGGTCAGGTGGAATCTTCGGATTGTCCTGGAGTGGATGCTGTGGTGGAGAGATTGCATCAGATCTGGGGGCAGGTGGTGGACAATTTGAGGTTGTCCCAGGAGAAGACTCAGCTTTTTGCCAACCGCCACCGTCGTGTTGGTCCTCGGCTTTCTGTTGGGGATTTGGTGTGGTTGTCTTCTCGTTTTGTCCCTATGAGGGTCTCTTCTCCTAAGTTTAAGCCTCGGTTTATCGGCCCGTATAAGATATTGGAGATTCTTAACCCTGTTTCCTTCCGTTTGGACCTCCCTGCATCCTTTTCTATTCATAACGTTTTTCATCGGTCATTATTGCGCAGGTATGAGGTACCGGTTGTGCCTTCCGTTGAGCCTCCTGCTCCGGTGTTGGTTGAGGGTGAGTTGGAGTACGTTGTGGAGAAAATCTTAGACTCTCGTGTTTCCAGATGGAGACTCCAGTATCTGGTCAAGTGGAAGGGATACGGCCAGGAGGATAATTCTTGGGTGAATGCATCTGATGTTCATGCCTCCGATCTGGTTTGTGCCTTTCATAGGGCCCATCCTGATCGCCCTGGTGGTTCTGGTGAGGGTTCGGTGCCCCCTCCTTGAGGGGGGGGTACTGTTGTGAATTTGGATTCTGGGCTCCCCCGGTGGCTACTGGTGGAATTGAACTGGTGTCTTCATCTTCTCTGTTCACCTGTTCCCATCAAGATGTGGGAGTCGCTATATAACCTTGCTGCTCTGTTAGTTGCTTGCCGGTCAACAATGTTATCAGAAGCCTCTCTGTGCTTGTTCCTGCTCCTAGACAACTACTAGATAAGTTGGACTCTTGTCCATGTTTGTTTTTGCATTTTTGTTCCAGTTCACAGCTGTAGTTTCGTTACTGTGTCTGGAAAGCTCTTGTGAACAGGAATTGCCACTCTGGTGTTATGAGTTAATGCCAGAGTTTTAAAGTAATTTCTGGATGGTGTTTTTGATAGGGTTTTCAGCTGACCATGAAAGTGTCCTTTCTGTCTTTTGCTATGTAGTAAGTGGACCTCAAATTTGCTAAACCTATTTTCATACTACGTTTGTTATTTCATCTCAACTCACCGCCAATACATGTGGGGGGCCTCTGTCTCCTTTCGGGGTATTTCTCTAGAGGTGAGCTAGGACTAATATTTTCATCTGCTAGCTTTATTTAGTCCTCCGGCTGGTGCTGGGCATCTAGAATCAACGTGGGCATGCTACCCGGCCACTGCTAGTTGTGCGTTAGGTTTAGTTCATGGTCAGCTCAGTTCCCATCTTCCAAGAGCTAGTTCCTATATATGCTTATGCTATGTTCTCTTGCCATTGAGATCATGACAGCCAGTAATTTGAAGGACTTGTTATGCCATAGTCACTTTGTCCGTCCTTCTACCAGACTTAACAGGGGTTTTAGGACTTTTGGCACCTACCCGTGTGGAGGCTGTAATATTTGCCAGTATACTGTAGCCCAGGATGGTTTGTCACTTTCTATTTCTCCTCTCCAGATTAAGCCCAGGAGGTCTTTTTTCAACTGTAAAAGCCGCTCATTGGTTTATGCCTTAATATGCGACTGCCCCAAAATCTACGTGGGACAAACAACCCAGGAATTAAGAAGGAGGGTTCAGCAGCACCTATCAAACATTGCCATGGCTCAGAAGGATCGAGAGAAGGGCAAGAACATTTCATCAGTAGCGACACACTTTCTGGATGTCCACCTTGGCCGTACCAGGGGCTTAAAGGTTATGGGACTGGAGATGGTTCCACTTAATATCAGAGGTGGAGATAGAGTTAAAAAACTACTGCGATGTGAGTCAAGATGGATCCATGATCTTCAAAGCCTCGCTCCAAATGGACTCAATGAGGAACTCTTATTCTCTGGATATTACAAACAGTCTTAGTCTTTTGGCTGTGTCTTTATTATTATTTCTTTTTCCTTTTGATATTATTTATTTTTGTTTACATTTATTATTTTTGTTTACATTTATTATTTTTTGGTTATTATTTTTGTTTGTTTGTTGTTTTTTATTTATGTGCATTTATTGTCACTTATTGTATTCTCTAACATATATTCCTCTGAGCCATTATGCAGATTATATATATATATATATATATATATATATATATATATATATATATATATATATATATATATATATATATATATATATATATATCTATATATATATATATAAATCTTTTTTGTCCTCCAAATGAACCTCTTTGCTACTATGCTCTTATGGGTAGATATGTTCTTGTCCTGCGCCCCCTGTGTACTATATACAGCTAGGGTTGAGCGAAACGGGTCGATCATTTTCAAAAGTCGCCGACTTTTGGCTAAGTCGGCGTCTCATGAAACCCGATCCGACCCCTGTGCTTGTCGGCCATGCGGTACGCGACTTTCGCGCCAAAGTCGCGTTTCAATGACGCGAAAAGCGCCATTTCTCAGCCAATGAAGGTGAACGCAGAGTGTGGGCAGCGTGATGACATAGATCCTGGTCCCCACCATCTTAGAGAAGGGCATTGCAGTGATTGGCTTGCTGTCTGCGGCGTCACAGGGGCTATAAAGGGGCGTTCCCGCCGACCGCCATCTTACTGCTGCTGATCTGAGCTTAGGGACAGGTTGCTGCCGCTTCATCAGAAGCAGGGAGAGCGTTAGGCAGGGTCCACTAACCACCAAACCGCTTGTGCTGCAGCGATTTCCACTGTCCAACACCACCTTCGGTGTGCAGGAACAGTGGAAGCTATTTTTTTTTTTTTTTCCCCTCAGCGCTGTAGCTCATTGGGCTGCCCTAGAAGGCTCCGTGATAGCTGTATTGCTGTGTGTACGCCACTGTGGAAACCAACTGCTTTTTTCAAAGCACATATCCTCTTGTTCCTTCCTTTCTGCACAGCTATCTTTTTTGTTTGTCCACACTTTTTATTTAATTTGTGCATCAGTCCACTCCTATTGCTGCCTGCCATACCTGGCTTACATTACTGCAGGGAGATAGTAATTGTAGGACAGTTTTTTTTTTTTTTTTGTTTTTTTTTTGTGGGAGATTAAGATTGGCATTTCTGCTACAGTGCCATCCCTGTGTGTGCCATCTCTCACTGAGTGGGCCATAGAAAGCCTATTTATTTTTTCCGTGATTTGTGTTCTAAAATCTACCTCAACACAGAAACACTACATCAATCAGTGGGAGAAAAATATTGGCCTCAGTCAGGGCTTGTGTGCCACTGCTGTGTGTGCGCTATCTCTCATTCAGTGGGCTATAGCAAGCCTATATTTTTTTTTTTTTTTTTTTTTTAATATTATTTGGTTTCAAAAGTCTCCCTGAAAAAAAAAAAAAACCTAAAAAAACAGTGGGAGAGTAATATTGCCCTTTCAGCTTGTGTGCCAGTCTTGACTCCTGGGTGTGCCACCTCTCTCCCTCTCATTCAGTGGGCCATAGAAAGCCTATTTATTTTTTTTTTTAAATATTATTGGGTTTCTAAAGTCTCCCTGAAAAAAACAAAAAATACATAAAAAAACAGTGGGAGAGTAATATTGCCCTTTCAGCTTGTGTGCCAGTCTTGACTCCTGGGTGTGCCACCTCTCTCCCTTTCATTCAGTGGGCCATAGAAAGCCTATTTTTTTTTTTTTTTTAATATTATTTGGTTTCTAATTCTCCCTGAAAAAAAAAAAAAAACCTAAAAAAACAGTGGGAGAGTAATATTGCCCTTTCAGCTTGTGTGCCAGTCTTGACTCCTGGGTGTGCCACCTCTCTCCCTCTCATTCAGTGGGCCATAGAAAGCCTATTTATTTTTTTTTTTAAATATTATTGGGTTTCTAAAGTCTCCCTGAAAAAACAAAAAATACATAAAAAAACAGTGGGAGAGTAATATTGCCCTTTCAGCTTGTGTGCCAGTCTTGACTCCTGGGTGTGCCACCTCTCTCCCTTTCATTCAGTGGGCCATAGAAAGCCTATTTTTTTTTTTTTTTTAATATTATTTGGTTTCTAATTCTCCCTGAAAAAAAAAAAAAAACCTAAAAAAACAGTGGGAGAGTAATATTGCCCTTTCAGCTTGTGTGCCAGTCTTGACTCCTGGGTGTGCCACCTCTCTCCCTCTCATTCAGTGGGCCATAGAAAGCCTATTTATTTTTTTTTTAAAATATTATTGGGTTTCTAAAGTCTCCCTGAAAAAACAAAAAATACATAAAAAAACAGTGGGAGAGTAATATTGCCCTTTCAGCTTGTGTGCCAGTCTTGACTCCTGGGTGTGCCACCTCTCTCCCTCTCATTCAGTGGGCCATAGAAAGCCTATTTATTTTTTTTTTTAAATATTATTGGGTTTCTAAAGTCTCCCTGAAAAAACAAAAAAAACCTAAAAAAACAGTGGGAGAGTAATATTGCCCTTTCAGCTTGTGTGCCAGTCTTGACTCCTGGGTGTGCCACCTCTCTCCCTCTCATTCAGTGGGCCATAGAAAGCCTATTTTTTTTTTTTTTAATATTATTTGGTTTCTAATTCTCCCTGAAAAAAAAAAAAAAACCTAAAAAAACAGTGGGAGAGTAATATTGCCCTTTCAGCTTGTGTGCCAGTCTTGACTCCTGGGTGTGCCACCTCTCTCCCTCTCATTCAGTGGGCCATAGAAAGCCTATTTATTTTTTTTTTTAAATATTATTGGGTTTCTAAAGTCTCCCTGAAAAAACAAAAAAAACCTAAAAAAACAGTGGGAGAGTAATATTGCCCTTTCAGCTTGTGTGCCAGTCTTGACTCCTGGGTGTGCCACCTCTCTCCCTCTCATTCAGTGGGCCATAGAAAGCCTATTTATTTTTTTTTTTAAATATTATTGGGTTTCTAAAGTCTCCCTGAAAAAACAAAAAATACATAAAAAAACAGTGGGAGAGTAATATTGCCCTTTCAGCTTGTGTGCCAGTCTTGACTCCTGGGTGTGCCACCTCTCTCCCTCTCATTCAGTGGGCCATAGAAAGCCTTTTTTTTTTTTGGTTTTTTTAATATTATTTGGTTTCTAAAGTCTCCCTGAAAAAAACAAAAAAAACATAAAAAACAGTGGGAGAGTAATATTGCCCTTTCAGCTTGTGCGCCAGTCTTGACTCCTGGTTGTGCCACCTCTCTCTCTCTAATTGTGGGCCATAGAAAGCCTTTTTTTTTTTTTTTTTTAATATTATTTGGTTTCTAAAGTCTCCCTGAGAAAAAAAAATAAATAAATTAGGTGGGAGATTAATATTGACATTAGTGCTTGAGTGACAGTCCTGCGTGTGTGTCATCTCTGTGATTTTGTGCCACAGAAAACAGAGTGTGTAACATTGTGCCTGATTTTCCTTGTGGTCTCACCAACCTGTTAAGGGATATTGAAATCATACTGAAGTTATAGCTCACCGTGTAAGTTGTTTGATAGCAACAAATAAAGTTACTTTGGTTAAGATTTTAAAACAATGAGGAAGTCTGGTGCAAGAGGTCGTCGTGGGCGTTCATTGTCAGCTGGTAATGATGGTAGTGGTAGTGGAGCATCAGGTGGTCGTGGGGATAAAAATATTCCACCTAAGTCTGGAGCTGTGGAGCCAGTTTCGTCGTCAGGCTACACAAGGCCTCGAACGCTCTCTTTTCTGGGAGTAGGAAAACCGCTTTTAAAGGCGGAGCAGCAACAGCAAGTTTTGGCTTACATTGCAGACTCAGCCTCTAGCTCTTTTGCCTCCTCTTCCGAAACTGGTAAATGTAAAAGCAGCGCGTCGCTTGTGGATGTTCACGGTCAGGGACAAGTCGCTTCCTTGTCCTCCTCAGCAAAAACTACAACAAGAGAGAAGGATGCAGCAGGCGACACAACGGGTCACTCCATGGAGCTCTTTACACATACCGTCCCTGGCTTAGAAAGTGAAACATTTAACAGGCCATGCCCATTACAAGTATATTCTGACATGGAGTGCACTGATGCACAGCCACAGCCAGAGTACTATGCTGCTCCTTTGACTCAGACCACCACATTGCCCTCTCAGGGTACAGATCCACAATCAGACCCTGATGAGACTATGTTGCCCCGCCACGAACGCTATACCACCGACCGACACAGTGACACAGACGAAGTTGCACACGAGCTCGAAGAGGAGGTAATAGATGACCCAGTTATTGACCCCGATTGGCAGCCATTGGGGGAACAGGGTGCAGGCGGCAGTAGTTCAGAAGCGGAGGTGGAGGAGGGGCCGCAGCAGGCATCAACATCGCAACAGGTTCCATCTGCCGGGCCCGTATCTGGACCAAAACGCGTGTCAAAGCCAAAACCTGTTGGAGCACAGCGTTGCCATCCGGTTAAAGCTCAGTCTGCAATCCCTGAAAAGGGATCAGAGTCTAGGAAGAGTGCAGTCTGGCATTTTTTTAAACAACATCCAACTGATCAGCGCAAAGTCATCTGTCAAAAATGTTCAACTAGCTTAAGCAGAGGTCAGAATCTGAAAAGTCTAAATACTAGTTGCATGCATAGACACTTAACCACCATGCATTCTCAAGCCTGGACTAACTACCAAACGTCCCTCAAGGTTGTAGCACCCTCGGCCAATGAAGCTAGTCAGCAACGCAACATCCCTTCCGTCACTGTAAGGCCACCATTTTCCGCACCACCGGCAGTATCTGTGCAGGTTTCTTTGCCAGCCAAAAGCAGTCAGGGTCAGGGAATCACCAGTTTTGTAGGAGGAAATATTGCATGTAGGGCACCGGCGGAAACAATACCGTCTCCAACCGTCTCTCAGTCTGCCATGTCCACCGGCACACCCGAAAGTTCCACGATCTACAGCTCTCCAGTCCAGCTCACCCTACATGAGACTCTGGTTAGAAAAAGGAAGTACTTATCCTCGCATCCGCGTACACAGGGTTTTAACGCCCACATAGCTAGACTAATCTCGTTAGAGATGATGCCCTACCGGTTAGTTGAAAGCGAAGCTTTCAAAGCCCTGATGGAGTACGCTGAACCACGATACGAGCTACCCAGTCGACACTTTTTTTCCAGAAAAGCCATCCCAGCCCTGCACCAGCATGTTAAACAGCGCATCGTCCATGCACTCAGGCAATCTGTGAGTACAAAGGTGCACCTGACTACAGATGCATGGACCAGTAGGCATGGCCAGGGACGTTATGTGTCCATCACGGCACACTGGGTGAATGTGGTGGATGCAGGGTCCACAGGCGACATCAATTTAGGGACAGTTGTGCCTAGCCCACGGTCTAGGAAACAGTTGGCTGTAGGCGTTCGCACCCCCTCCTCCTCCTCCTCGTCCTCCTGCAGAAGCTACAGCTCTTCCACAGAACGCAGTCGGCCAACCACTCCATCGGCAGATGACACTGTTGCACACCAGTTGTCCCATTATGGGCCAGCTACTGCCAAGCGTCAGCAGGCTGTATTGGCTATGAAGTGTTTGGGCGACAACAGACACACCGCGGAAGTTCTGTCCGAGTTCTTGCAACAAGAAACGCAGTCGTGGCTGGGCACAGTAGATCTTGAGGCAGGCAAGGTAGTGAGTGATAACGGAAGGAATTTCATGGCTGCCATCTCCCTTTCCCAACTGAAACACATTCCTTGCCTGGCTCACACCTTAAACCTGGTGGTGCAGTGCTTATTGAAAACTTATCCTGGGTTCTCCGACCTGCTCCTCAAAGTGCGTGCACTTTGCTCACATATCCGACGTTCGCCTGTACACGCCAGCCGTATGCAGACCTATCAGCGGTCTTTGAACCTTCCCCAGCATCGCCTAATCATAGACGTTGCAACAAGGTGGAACTCAACACTGCACATGCTTCAGAGACTGTGCGAACAGAGGCGTGCTGTTATTTATTTGTGGGAGGATACACGGGCAGGCAGTAGGATGGCAGACATGGAGTTGTCAGGTGTGCAGTGGTCGAAGATACAAGACATGTGTCAAGTCCTTCAGTGTTTTGAGGAATGCACACGGCTGGTTAGTGCAGACAACGCCGTAATAAGCATGAGCATCCCCCTAATGCGTCTGCTGATGCAAAGTTTGACGCACATAAAGGAGCAGGCGTCTGCACCAGAGGAAGAGGGAAGCCTTGATGACAGTCAGCCATTGTCTGGTCAGGGCAGTGTACAGGACGAGGTAGCGGGCGAAGAGGAGGTGGAGGACGAGGAGGATGATGGGGATGAGTATATTTTTAATGCGGAAACTTTCACGGGGGCACAGGAAATTGGTTGCGTGTCACGGCCGGGTTCTGGTTTTTTGAGGGACACAAGTGACGTAGATTTGCCTGCAACTGCCCCTCAACCAATCACAACCGGAGATTTGACAAGTGGAACTTTGGCCCACATGGCGGATTATGCCTTACGTATCCTACAAAGGGACACACGCATTACGAAAATGATGAACGATGACGATTACTGGTTGGCCTGCCTCCTTGATCCACGCTATAAAGGCAAATTGCAAAATATTATGCCACATGAGAACTTGGAACTAATATTAGCAACCAAACAATCAACTCTTGTTGACCGTTTGCTTCAGGCATTCCCAGCACACAGCGCACGTGATCGTTCTCACACGAGCTCCAGGGGGCAGCAGACTAGGAGTGTTAGGGGTGCACACATCAGAAGTGGCGTTGGACAGAGGGGTTTTCTGACCAGGTTGTGGAGTGATTTTGCTATGACCGCAGACAGGACAGGTACTGCTGCATCAATTGAAAGTGACAGGAGACAACATTTGTCCAGTATGGTTACTAACTATTTTTCATCCCTTATCGATGTTCTCCCTCAACCGTCATTCCCATTTGATTACTGGGCCTCCAAATTAGACACCTGGCCAGAATTGGCAGAATATGCATTGCAGGAGCTTGCTTGCCCGGCAGCAAGTGTCCTATCAGAAAGAGTATTCAGTGCTGCAGGGTCAATATTAACCGAAAAAAGGACTCGTCTGGCTACCCAAAATGTTGACGATCTAACATTCATTAAAATGAACCACAACTGGATTTCAAAATCTTTTGCCCCACCTTGCCCGGCCGACACCTAGCTTTCCTATGAAAAGCTCTTGCCTGTGAATTACTTTTCTAATGTCTAATTTGCTGCTGCAGATTGTACAGCATACGACATGTTTACACCTCCCTAAATGGCCAAACTCCCCACACGGGGCCGTGGTATCGCGACTTGGCGCAAGCACCCGTGAGACTGCTGTTTGTCTGAAGAGGTGGGTGTGCTCGCTTTTGGTTGACGGCATTGCTACTGGGTCCCTCATAGTACAATGTAGTGTCTCTGGCGGTGGTGGTGCGCACCCAACGTCAGACACACCGTTGTAACATGAGTGGCCCTGGGGCGGTCCCGCCGGCCTCAAGAGAGTTCCCCCCTACCCCAGCTCAAACTGGGCTCTACTACGTGCAAAATTATGTCGCACAGCTCCACCAATCTTTAGTCTATTCGCTGACATCATTCAATGTCTGGCACTGACAATACAAATTTGTAGACATCTATGATGCAACTTAAAGTAGTCTGTGTCTGTGTCCTATATTGGCACCATTAAATAGTTACTGCCAAATTACTATGTCAGAAACACAGCAGATGAGCCCACCCCTGTACCTAAGTATGCCATCTTTTTTTTTGTTTTGGTTGTTTTGCGAGACATTAACATCTATTTATATTTTGGGAGTACTGGGACAGACACTCCTTGCACTACTCCTCCACTCAGCACCAAGCTGCCTGCCCGTGTATCCATGTAACCGCTGTAAAACTGCCATGAGCCTATTGTTTGTTATTTTAGGCCTTTGATAGCCTGTCTGCGGTCCCTACTCCTCCACTGACCACCAAGCTGCCTGCCCGTGTATCCATGTAACCGCTGTAAAACTGCCATGAGCCTATTGTTTGTTATTTTAGGCCTTTGAAGCCTTTCTGCGCTCCCTCCTTCCACTAGTCCTCCACTGACCAGACCACTGCTGCCCGTGTACCCCTGGAACCAATTTTAAAGTGCCTACAGCCAGCCCATTTTATTGTGTTAGGCCTTCGAAGCCTGTCTGCGGTCCCTCCTTCCACTAGGCCTCCACTGACCAGACCACTGCTGCCCGTGTACCCCTGGAACCAATTTTAAAGTGCCTACAGCCAGCCCATTTTATTGTGTTAGGCCTTCGAAGCCTGTCTGCGGTCCATACTTTAAATACTCCTCCACTCACCACCAAGCTGCCTGCCCGTGTATCCATGTAACCGCTGTAAAACTGCCATGAGCCTATTGTTTGTTATGTTAGGCCTTTGATAGCCTGTCTGCGGTCCTTACTTTAAATACTCCTCCACTCACCACCTAGCTGCCTGTGTATCCATGTAACCGATGTAAAACTGCCATGACTGCCTACTGTTTGTTATTTTAGGCCTTTGATAGCCTGTCTGCGGCCCCTACTTGCAATACTCCTCCACTGACCACAATGCTGCCTGGAGTGCCTGCCTGTGTATCCATGTAACCGATGTAAAACTGCCATGACTGCCTACTGTTTGTTATTTTAGGCCTTTGATAGCCTGTCTGCGGCCCCTACTTGCAATACTCCTCCACTGAGCACAATGCTGCCTGGAGTGCCTGCCTGTGTATCCATGTAACCGATGTAAAACTGCCATGACTGCCTACTGTTTGTTATTTTAGGCCTTTGATAGCCTGTCTGCAGCCCCTACTTGCAATACTCCTCCACTGACCACACCAATGCTGCCCGTGTACCCCTGGAACCTATTTAAAAGTTCATAGAGCCTAGTTATATATTTTATTTACTATTAATAAGGCCATGATGGACTACGCTGTACCACGCTACAAGCTAACCAGTCGACACTTCTTTTGCGAGAAAAGCCATCCCAACCCTCCACCAGCATGTAGAAGACCGCATTGTCCATGCACTCTGGCAATCTGTGAGTACAAAGGTGCACCTGACAACAGACGCATGGACCTGTAGGCATGGCCACGGAAGATTACGTGTCCATTACGGCGCAATGGGTTAATGTGGTGGATGCATGGTCCACAGGGGACAGCCTACTAAGTCTGTCTGCAGTCCCTAATTCAAATTGTCCTCCACTGTCTAAATCGGAACTTCCACCTTCTGGCTTTCGGCCTATAGTATCAGAAATTAAACTGCATTTGGCCTTCAACTTTGGTTAGGGCCTACTAACGGCTTCTGCCCCTCCCTGGTGTTGCCCTCAACTAAATAAAGCTGAGCTTCAACCTTCCGGCTCTCATTATGTGGTTTTAAAAAAAAAAATGGTGGTTAGGGCCTACTAACGGCTTCTGCCCCTCCCTGGTGTTGTCCTCAACTAAATAAAGCTGAGCTTCAACCTTCCGGCTCTCATTATGTGGTTTAAAAAAAAAATGGTGGTTAGGGCCTACTAACGGCTTCTGCCCCTCCCTGGTGTTGCCCTCAACTAAATAAAGCTGAGCTTCAACCTTCCGGCTCTCATTATGTGGTTTTAAAAAAAAAAAAAATGGTGGTTAGGGCCTACTAACGGCTTCTGCCCCTCCCTGGTGTTGCCCTCAACTAAATAAAGCTGAGCTTCAACCTTCCGGCTCTCATTATGTGGTTTTAAAAAAAAAAAAAATGGTGGTTAGGGCCTACTAACGGCTTCTGCCCCTCCCTGGTGTTGTCCTCAACTAAATAAAGCTGAGCTTCAACCTTCCGGCTCTCATTAAGTGGTTTTAAAAAAAAAATGGTGGTTAGGGCCTACTAACGGCTTCTGCCCCTCCCTGGTGTTGTCCTCAACTAAATAAAGCTGAGCTTCAACCTTCCGGCTCTCATTATGTGGTTTTAAAAAAAAAATGGTGGTTAGGGCCTACTAACGGCTTCTGCCCCTCCCTGGTGTTGCCCTCAACTAAATAAAGCTGAGCTTCAACCTTCCGGCTCTCATTATGTGGTTTTAAAAAAAAAAATGGTGGTTAGGGCCTACTAACGGCTTCTGCCCCTCCCTGGTGTTGTCCTCAACTAAATAAAGCTGAGCTTCAACCTTCCGGCTCTCATTATGTGGTTTTAAAAAAAAAATGGTGGTTAGGGCCTACTAACGGCTTCTGCCCCTCCCTGGTGTTGCCCTCAACTAAATAAAGCTGAGCTTCAACCTTCCGGCTCTCATTATGTGGTTTTAAAAAAAAAAATGGTGGTTAGGGCCTACTAACGGCTTCTGCCCCTCCCTGGTGTTGTCCTCAACTAAATAAAGCTGAGCTTCAACCTTCCGGCTCTCATTAAGTGGTTTTAAAAAAAAAAACAATGGTGGTTAGGGCCTACTAACGGCTTCTGCCCCTCCCTGGTGTTGTCCTCAACTAAATAAAGCTGAGCTTCAACCTTCCGGCTCTCATTAAGTGGTTTTAAAAAAAAAAAAAATGGTGGTTAGGGCCTACTAACGGCTTCTGCCCCTCCCTGGTGTTGTCCTCAACTAAATAAAGCTGAGCTTCAACCTTCCGGCTCTCATTATGTGGTTTTAAAAAAAAAAAAAATGGTGGTTAGGGCCTACTAACGGCTTCTGCCCCTCCCTGGTGTTGTCCTCAACTAAATAAAGCTGAGCTTCAACCTTCCGGCTCTCATTAAGTGGTTTTAAAAAAAAAATGGTGGTTAGGGCCTACTAACGGCTTCTGCCCCTCCCTGGTGTTGTCCTCAACTAAATAAAGCTGAGCTTCAACCTTCCGGCTCTCATTATGTGGTTTTAAAAAAAAAATGGTGGTTAGGGCCTACTACCGGCTTCTGCCCCTCCCTGGTGTTGTCCTCAACTAAATAAAGCTGAGCTTCAACCTTCCGGCTCTCATTAAGTGGTTTTAAAAAAAAAAAAAATGGTGGTTAGGGCCTACTAACGGCTTCTGCCCCTCCCTGGTGTTGCCCTCAACTAAATAAAGCTGAGCTTCAACCTTCTGCTCCAAATTACCATTTTAAAAAATGCAATAGGCTTTTCCGGCCTACTAAAGGTGTCTGCCCCTCCCTGGTGTTGTCCTCAACTGAACAAAGCTGAGCTTCCACATTCTGGCTTTCGCCCTATACTATCAGATATTAAACTGCATTTGGCCTACTAGTGTGGTTAGGCCCTTGAAACAGTGTCTGCTGCTCTTGGGTTTGCTACTCCACTGAACAAAGCAATGCCGCCTGTTTAGTCCTGTTACCAATTTTGAACTGCATGTAGCCTACTTTATTCTTTGGCCCTATATCTGTTTCCTCCTCATCCTGCCCATTGCCCAGCCACTGCTAAATGAGTCTGCTGGTACATTGACCTAGACCACTACATTCCCCTTGTACTCTACACAGCCAGAATCTGTCCCTGCTGAAAGTAAGGTTCCCCTTCCCGCATGTTATACCACCTTACACAGGGACAAAGAGGAAGGTGCAGATGAAAGTGCAGGTTCCTTCATCAGGTGGGGGGGCATACTCGTTGGCGACGTCACTGGCACAGGGCCCCTCAGAGTACGCAAAAGTGTCGCTGCTGGTGGGAGGCGCCCCCGCCATGCAAACACACCGCCGTACTTTGAGGGGCCCTGTGCCAGTGGCAATGCGAACGAGTGGGCCCCCCCTGCTTGCTCAGGATCACAGCACTTGCAACTTTTAAATACTTACCTTTCCCTGCAACACCGCCGTGACGTAGTCCGCATTTCCTGGGCCCACGAAAAACTTGAGCCAGCCCTACTCCCCCCACAACTTTCCCCCAATTCCCTATGCCCAACTATTATTATACAGTTAATTAAGATTGGCAAGCTTCAGAAACAAGAATGGATGTTTTTGGCATTAAAATGGGCACTGTAGGTGTTTTCCTGGCCTCCACTCACTGCCGACTATGCTTCCCCATTGACTTGCATTGGGTTTCGTGTTTCGGTCGATCCCCGACTTTTAGCGATAATCGGCCGACTGCACTCGACTCGACTCTGGACAAAATCGGGTTTCCCAAAACCCTACTCGATCTTAAAAAAATGAAAGTCGCTCAACCCTATATACAGCCTTTCTCACTCCAGTTCTATTATGCCTATTAGTAGTTCTTTTCTTTTAATTACTCTCGGCCGAGAGTCTATATGCGGACTTACTATGTCTTCTGGTACTTAGTGCGCAGGCGCCGATTGGCGCACGCGCACTTACCAGTAGTCCGCACTATGAGAATCTTCTCTCCTTTTCTGCAGCTTTGTTGCACTGCGCAGACGCCGATATTCTTTACCGCCGATTGGCGCATGCGCATCCGTGGGTAGTCCACAATTAGGGAACTCCTCACCTCAGTAATTCCACTGCACTGCGCAGACGCCGGCGTCCTTTGCTATTTCCGGTTCTTCTTGACCAGTACCGGCGCCATGCCCTACATGTGGGATACCAGGCACCAGCTGTCTCTAGCCTCGTACAATCAACAGGTATTTATAATACGGGCACTTCTCTGCATTCAATGCCCCTGAGGAAGCCAGATTTCCCTGGCGACACGCGTTGGGCGGTTTTATGCCCTGGTTCTCTACCCCCTTTTCTTGTCCTTTAGAATCCCTTGACATCTTATAGGGACTGTGGCTTAGCCTTGTACAGGGTACATATTTCTGTACTTTTTCCATCTTGCCACGATAGTTTTTTTCTTTTATGCCGGACCTATATCCCTATGATATACTAGGGGTTACCCTCTTACTTACACTCCTCATTTGGACACCTTGGACGGGGTATTTCTTGCTTATATGTAAGTTTAGGTCTGCTTATTTTATCTCATTATCTTAGCCTTTGGGACTGCATAGTGTATCTATATTCAGTGTATCATACTGGTGTTGAACACGTTATTGTATGTGGGGGGGTGTTTGAACCAGGGTTATAGATCCTATTATGGGTCGTTGTATTTACCATGTTTTTTGGTGGTTTTATGTGTTTTTAAAGTTTTTGCAGTGTTTTGTGCTTGTTGTACTTAATAAAATTTATTACATTTATATGATCTAGAATGTGGTGATCCCCAATTTGTACATGCCTCCTTTTTTTCTTTGTTTTTCTATTTACGTGTCCATTACGGCGCAATGGGTTAATGTGGTGGATGCATGGTCCACAGGGGACAGCCTACTAAGTCTGTCTGCAGTCCCTAATTAAAATTGTCCTCAATTCAGGTTTTCGGGCTTTTTTAA
Organism: Ranitomeya variabilis; assembly: GCF_051348905.1. Classification (NCBI taxonomy): domain Eukaryota; kingdom Metazoa; phylum Chordata; class Amphibia; order Anura; family Dendrobatidae; genus Ranitomeya; species Ranitomeya variabilis. The sequence continues at coordinate 104,135,612 of NC_135238.1, read as the reverse complement.
AAAATAGGAAACTGCATTTGGGCTACTAGTTTGGTTGGTGCCTACTAGTGATGTCTGCCGCTCCTGGGTGTTCTCTTCCTCCTGGGTGTTCTCCTCCTCCTTGGTGTTCTCCTCCAGGTTTCCTTGTCTGAGCTTCAACCTTCAGGCTCTCATTAAGTATTTTTAAAAGTAACACTACAGTTGCCATACTACTTGGGTTGGGGCCTAGTAACGGTGTTCTTCTCCTCCTTGGTGTTCTCCTCCTCCTTGGTGTTCTCCTCCAGGTTTCCTTGTCTGAGCTTCAACCTTCTGGCTCTTATTAAGTATTTGTTGGTAAAAATTGGTGGTTGGGGCCTACTAACGGTGTGTGCCGCTCCCTGGTGTTGTCCTCCACTGTATAAATCTGAGCTTCAACCTTCAGGCTCTCATTAAGTAGTTGTTCTTAAAAATTGGTGGTTGGTGCCTACTAACCGTGTGTGCCGCTCCCTGGTGTTGTCCTCCACTGTATAAATCTGAGCTTCAACCTTCTGGCTCTCATTAAGTATTTTTAAATGTAACACTACAGTTGCCATACTACTTGGGTTGGGGCCTAGTAACAGTGTTCTCCTCCTCCTTGGTGTTCTCCTCCTCCTTGGTGTTCTCCTCCAGGTTTCCTTGTCTGAGCTTCAACCTTCTGGCTCTCATTAAGTATTTGTTGGTAAAAATTGGTGGTTGGGGCCTATTAACAGTGTGTGCCGCTCCCTGGTGTTGTCCTCCACTGTATAAAGCTGAGCATCAACCTTCTGGCTCTCATTAAGTATTTGTTGGTAAAAATTGGTGGTTGGGGCCTACTAACGGTGTGTGCCGCTCCCTGGTGTTGTCCTCCACTGTATAAATCTGAGCTTCAACCTTCTGGCTCTCATTAAGTATTTGTTGTTAAAAATTGGTGGTTGGGGCCTACTAACGGTGTCTGCCGCTCCTGGGTGTTCTCCTCCTCCTGAGTGTTCTCCTCCGCCTTGGTGTTCTCCTCCAGGTTTTCTTGTCTGAGCTTCAACCTTCAGGCTCTCATTAAGTATTTGTTGGTAAAAATTGGTGGTTGGGGCCTACTAACGGTGTGTGCCGCTCCCTGGTGTTGTCCTCCACTGTAAAAAGCTGAGCTTCAACCTTTTGGCTTTCGGCCTATAGTAGCAGATATTAAACTGCATTTGGCCTTCAACTTTGGTTGGGCCCTACTAACGGTGTGTGCCGCTCCCTGGTGTTGTCCTCCACTGTATAAAGCTGAGCTTCAATCTTCTGGCTCTCATTAAGTATTTGTTGGTAAAAATTGGTGGTTGGTGCCTACTAACGGTGTGTGCCACTCCATGGTGTTGTCCTCCACTGTATAAAGCTGAGCTTCAATCTTAAAGTTCTCGTTAAGTAGTTGTTTTTAAAATGTGTGGTTGGGCGCTTAAAACGGTGTCTGACGCTACTGGGTTTTCTCCTGTTTTGTTGTCCCGACCTTCAATGTTCAGGCTTTCGGCTTACATTTTAAATAATTAAACTGCAGTTGGCCTACTACTTTGGTTGGGCCTAGTAACGGTGTGTGCCACACCTTGGTGTTGTCCTGTGTTATTTTCCTGACCTTTAATCTTCAGGCTTTCGGCCTTCATTTGTAATATTAAACTGCATAGGGCCTACTAGTGTGGTTCGGCCCTACTAATGGTATCTGTCTGCCGCTCCTGGGTTTTCTACTCCACTGAACTAAGCAATGCCACCTGGATAGTCCTGTTACCAATTTTGACCTGCATTTTACCCACTTTATTATTTGGGCCTATATCAGTGTTTCCGCTTCATCCTGCCCATTGCCCAGCCGGTGCTAGATGAGTCTTGTGGTACTTTGACCCAGACCACTACATTCCCCTTGCACGCTACACAGCCACAATCTGACCCTGCTGAAAGTCAGGTTCCCCTTCCCGCATACTATACCACCTTACACAGGGACAAAGAGGAAGGTGCAGATGAAAGTGCAGGTTTCTTCAACAGGTAGGGGGGCATACTCGTTGGCAACGTCACAGGCACAGGCCCCTCAGAGTACGCAAAAGTGTCACTGCTGGTGGGAGGCGCCCCCGCCGTGCAACACACCACCGTACTTTGAGGGGCCCTGTGCCAGTGCCAATGCGAACGAGTGGGCCTCCCTGCTTGCTCAGGATCACAGCACTTGCAAAGTTGAAATACTTACCTCTAACTGCTCCACCGCCGTAACGTAGTCCATGTTTCCTGGGCCCACTAAAACCTTGAACCAGCCCTACCCCCCACAACTTTTGCCAAATGACCCCCAATTTCCAATGCCCAACTATTATTATAAAGTTAATTAAGATTGACAAGCTTCAGAAACAAGAATGGATGTTTTTGGCATTAAAATGGGCACTGTAGGTGTTTTTCTGGCCTCCACTCACTGCCGACTATGCTTCCCCATTGACTTGCATTGGGTTTCATATTTCGGTCGATCCCCGAATTTCCGCGATAATCGGCCGACTTCACTCGACTCGACTTTGGACAAAGTTGGGTTTCGCAAAACCCGACTCGATCTTAAAAAAATGAAAGTCGCTCAACCCTAGCGATCACCATTGAACGAACTAAACTGCGGATGAAAATCATATGCCCACAAAAATGGGGACTTACCAGTTGATTCCTGACAGCGATTATTAACTGCAAATTCAGCCAACGGTAAGTAGGTCACCCAATCCTGATTCTAAGATACAAAACATCTAAGATATGTCTCTAAATTCTGATTAACCCATTCAGTCTGCCCGTTAGACTGTGGGTGAAACGCCGAAGAAAAAGACAAATGGATCCCCAGACGGGTGCAAAACGCCTTCCAGAATTTGGAGATAAACTGTACCCCCCGATCAGAAACAATATCTGTAGGAATCCCATGCAGTCTTATTATTTCCCTGACGAAGATTTGCGCCAGAGTCTTGGCATTTGCCTAATGAGACATTTTACTGAACCTGTCCACCACCACCAGGATTACAGTGTTCCCTGCAGACACAGGTAGATCTGTAATAAAATCAACCGACAAATGAGTCCAAGGTCTGCTGGGAATCTCCAAAGGTAGGAGAGCCCCTGACGGACAAGTATGTGAAGTCTTAGAACGCGCACAGATATTGCAGGCGGCGACATACTCCTGAACATCCTTATAAGCACCTGGCCACCAAAAACGCAGAGTAAGTAGATCCGCGGTAGCCTTAATCCCTGGATGTCCAGCCAGCACCGTATCATGATGTTCACTGAGGATTCTAAGATGGAGATTGACTGGTACAAACAGTTTACAAAGAGGACAGGTAGCAGGGGCGTCCCCCTGAGCGTCCGCCACCTCTCTTTCAAGATTGGAGCATATGGACGCCATCACTACCCCTTTTTATAGTATAGGTACCGGTTTGCACTTATCGGCTCCCCCAGGAAAGCAACGGGACAAAGCATCTGCCTTAACATTTTTGCTTCCCGGCCTAAAAGTATGTAACAGCAAGGTAAATGTACAGGTCGCAAAAAACTTTAAAATTTAACCTTTAATAGATCCCACTAAAATACCGTTGGGTATAAATATCCAATCGGTCTTGGAAACAATAACAAAAATACCACCAGACATGAATCAAACCATTTAAAAATTCCACATAGCACCCCTCCTGTCAAAAAAGAATGGATGTCTATCACAATCACTTCAAAATTTGTGCTTTTTCCATGATAGAGCACAATTTTTGAAGTGATTGTGATAGACATCCATTCTTTTTTGACAGGAGGGGTGCTATGTGGAATTTTTAAATGGTTTGATTCATGTCTGGTGGTATTTTTGTTATTGTTTCCAAGACCGATTGGATATTTATACCCAACGGTATTTTAGTGGGATCTATTAAAGGTTAAATTTTAAAGTTTTTTGCGACATGTACATTTACCTTGCTGTTACATATTGATTTTTGATTGGTAAAGATTTATTGTTGGATATTGTTCAAAACAATAGGGGCATGGCTGGTTTTCTGGCCAAAGGCATTAATACTGACACGTGGGCAGCGGAAGCTAAGGAAGTCTTTTCTGATAAAATTTTTACACAGCCTAAATATACTCCATCATATAATAATGCATTTAAGGAGTTAACAAAAGTGTATAAAAACCAAATCTCCAGTTGGTGGGAAGTCCAGAGTTTAGAAAATTATTTAAAGGCAGAGATAGTGCCTAGACACTTGAGAATCACTTTGCAGCCAGGGTTCAGATACAGGGGATGCAATCTAAGTGAACGTTGGGAGAAGGAGGCTACAACCAGTTCCTTGAGGTTTATGAAACTCCTTTTGGAAGAGGAGAGGAAAACTCTCTCTGCCGCAGATGATCTTTTGAAAGAACAGATTGAGATAACTAAGAAATTCTCGGCAGAGACAGATTTTTCCTCAAAAGAAACAACACTTCAGAATACAATTGAACGATTCCAATGTAACCTTACGCAAACATAGGAATTTTATACGTGACCTACAAAAATTTAAAGAGAACAAAGCCTATCAATTACCCATTAACAGGGGTCACGTAAGGGGCTTGGAAACAGACGTTTCCTCTACAGACACAGATCTGTCTGACTCTGAGATACGTTCTAAAACCTCTAGAGGCAGACAGAGAGGAAGAGGCAATCAAAGGGGACGCCCTGGGGATAGAAATACTCGTTTTTTAGACCAGGGATACTATCTGAGGAGCAAACCCGGTCTAAACAACTGACTACCATAGACTCCACACAGATAATTAATCTCTCCTCACGAACCCTCAGTAACTTAGAGATCCAGGTGTTGAATAGAGGCCTTAATTTTGTACCTACCTCTGACTTCCAGGTATTTGAAAGTGTTAAAGATCTCAATTTATTTGTGAGAAAATTAAAGTGGAGAAAACACTTTATTAGAGAAGACAAACGTATGTGCCAAGAGATGAGAATACCGGATGAGCTTCTGGCAGACATCAGACTTTTGTATGGTCTATCAGATCCGATTCCAGAACATACAGGACATGGGCCTTTTACTGGTTTAAAATCAAAGAGTTGTAAAATGCCACCCCTACAGAGTGATCAATCTACTTTGGATGTATTTCTGGAAGTAGTAACTAAGGACCTTGAAAATCTGGGGACACAAAAAATAAGGGGAGCAAAATATAATCTCTCTAAATTGGAAATGGAAGCTCTGCATGCCTTGGAACAGGACCAAAATATTATCATAAAACCCTCGGACAAGGGGGGTAACACGGTGGTAATGAACCACGTTGACTACCAAGGCATGTGTGAGACAATTTTGAGGGACAAGAACTCTTATATAAAATTGTCCAATAATCCAACATCTGTGTTTATTAGACAACTGAGAGAAATTTTGAATGATGGTCGCATGGCTTCACTTATAGATAAAAACGAATATGATTTTCTCAATTCTGTACATCCTGTTATGGCAACTTTCTATTGCCTCCCAAAAGTTCACAAAGGTGTATCACCACTGAAGGGGAGGCCTATAGTATCAGGAATAAACAGCATCTGTCATCATGTTGGAATCTACTTGGATGAAATTTTAAAACCCTTTGTGACATCTCTAAACTCTTACACGAGGGATTCTACCGACCTCTTAAGGAAGCTAGATGGCCTCAATCTCGAACCTGACACAATTTTGTGCAGTATCGATGTAGAGGCGCTGTATTCATCCATTAACCATGTGGATGGGTTGAGAGCAGCTGAACACTTCCTTAGAGGTAGAGGTCAACAATGTTTTGAGCATAACGCTTTTGTGCTTAGACTTTTGGAATTCTGTTTGACAAAGAACATCTTTATGTTTAATGGGACCCTTTACCACCAGCTCAGGGGCACCGCGATGGGTAATTCTTGTGCGCCATCGTACGCGAATTTGCTCCTGGGCTGGTGGGAGGAAAACATTGTCTTCAGTGACCTCTATATGGATGAGTGTGCAAACATCATTTTTTGGTCACGTTGTATCGATGATGTGCTGTTAATTTGGAAAGGGGACATTACAGGACTTGTCAATTTTGTGGCCAAACTGAATGCAAACCCTTTGGGTTTGACGTTCACCTTTGAACACAATAGAAAGGAGTTGTCATTCTTGGATAATTACATTTTGAAAACTGAAAATGGGGATATCCAAACAAAAATCCACAGGAAACCCACGGCTACTAATGCCCTTCTGAGATGGGACAGTCACCATCCTGTCCCATTGAAGAAGGGCATCCCAAAGGGACAGTATATAAGGGTACGTTGTAACTGCTCTTCTGAGAATGATTTCCAAGAACAGGCAGCTGACTTACGACAGCGATTTTTGGATAGGGGTTACCCGGATGGGATTCTATGAAAGGCGTACAGAGACACAAAGGAACTTAGTAGAACCCAATTGTTAAATCCAATGCAGCGAAAAGATGAAACAGGTGTGAGTCGTTTCATTACGACTTATAATTCTGGAGCTCATCAGGTTAGATCCATCTTACAAAAACATTGGCCCATCTTGCAGATGGATGTGGATGTTGGAGAGTTGGTGGGGACGTACCCTCGGATCACCTACCAAAAGGGTAGATCTATAGGGGATAGAGTGGTGCGTAGCCACTACCAGCCTCCAAAGAGAGAAACATGGCTCACTAGCAATATTAAGGGCTGCTACAGATGCAGCGGATGTGTGGGATGCCCCGTAATGGACACAGGTCAATCCTTTAGGAGCAATGTGACAGGCCAGGAATATAAAATACAACACTTTATCAATTGTCGCTCCAAAGGAGTAATTTACAAAGCCACTTGCCCGTGTGGCTTAGAATATGTGGGCAAGACAACTCGAGAACTCAGGAGACGTGTAGGCGAGCACCTTAGAGATATTGCCCTTAAAAGGGACACGCCTCTAGCAAGAGACATGGCTAGTGCTCATGATGGGGAGATTTCCGATCTGCGGTTCATGGGAATTGATAAGATAGAGGCACCCAAAAGAGGTGGCGACTGGGACAGAAGGATCCTACAATGCGAGACGAAATGGATTTTTCGTCTTAAAACGCAGCAACCTCTGGGTCTTAATGAGATCCTTACTTTTAATTGTTTTATATGAAAGGGTCTTTGGAGGGCCAGCCGCCGTGGAATGGGGGCGCCACTTTACGTTTCCCCTTAGGGTGCCAACCTCCATTGTTAGGCAGGGCGATGAATAGTATGAGTACACAGGATACGCATTGATAGGTATCCCCTGTCTTTTAGTTGCCGCCTCTCTATCTCTTCTTCCATGCATCAAGATATTTATTTTTCTTTGTTTCCCGCACTTAGATAGTATTGGCTAGAAAAAGGGACGTTTAGGGCCACTAGGGATAGACGTCGCCAAGTGGGGGCGCCATTCTCGTTTCTATCCTAGGGTGCCAACCTCCACTGTCTAGGTAGGGTTTTGATGTTATTGTATCCAGGGACAGGCAAGAAATCGGATACTCTCTCCATCTCCCCACTTTCTCTCCAACGTCCAATCCTCTGTATTATGTTCTCACTTGGTGATGGAAATATACATTTGTACACATACCAATTTGACTTCTTTATCCAATAAAGGCTAAAACAGCCGTGGTGTTAGCATGCTGGTTTTCCTGCTTGAGGCCAGAGGATAGCCAAAGCCCCTGTTTTTATGTCCTCCTTTATGACTAAAAGTAGTAGGACTTTATATGTATTCTTCCCCCCCCTTATGGGTTAAGTAAATGGCCGATGAAAGTATTCTGCCACCCTGGGGTTGAAACACAATTTGAGGTTGATCTATTACCTTATAAAAACTATTTTTTGATTTGGCCTGCAAAACCCTTATTGAAACTTTTTATAAATACATCGGATTTCTAATATGTGTTTAATCATAAATTACTTCCACGTAATAATAAGTACTATATCTGTCGCGGACCGGTTGGTGATAGCGGTTTTCCTGCTTGAGGCCAGAGGATAGCCAAAGCCCCTGTTTTTATGTCCTCCTTTATGACTAAAAGTAGTAGGACTTTATATGTATATCTATCGCGGACCGGTTGGTGATAGCGGAATAATAACGATCACATGACCACCTGGTAACAGGGAGTAACAATCGCGTTCCACTGAAGCGTCCCAGTGTGTGCCGTGGTGGCAGTAATGCATGCGGGTCACCGGTGCGTTCCATGGAGGACGCACCGGATGTGACGTTCCACTTTTGAGAACAGCACTCCAATGAGGCTTCTCTTCCTCGGGGCGCGTCGGTGATGACGTGTGCGTGTCACCAGTGCGCTTCATGGGGAAGCGCACCGGATATGACAGCGCGCTCTTCAATCTGGCGCCCTATTTGAAAACAGCACAAACACACGCGGTAAGGCCAGCTCGCTCACAACAGAGGAGTTATGGATGCCGCGCCTCTATTCCCCACAACGTACTAAAAGGCTTGTCTCCCCTGATGAACGGAGCCAAGGGAAACGCGTCGGGAGCTACTCTTTTGGGGATGTTATAATTAGGGCTCTCCATCTGTCCAAAAGAATCGGGGTATTGTATGGATGTCTCTTTAAAGAAAGCCTCCCCCGGAATTCACGGACATTTTTGGAACCCTACAGATACTTCTAAAAGAAACAAGAGTACAGTAACGCTGGGTGAGATCGTTCTGTTACTTATCTAATAATATAGAGGTATTTTTGTGGCTTATAAGCCACTAAGTGTTGTTTGGCCAGTTGGCCTCTTTTCCATGATAGAGCACAAATTTTGAAGTGATTGTGATAGACATCCATTCTTTTTTGACAGGAGGGGTGCTATGTGGAATTTTTAAATGGTTTGATTCATGTCTGGTGGTATTTTTGTTATTGTTTCCAAGACCGATTGGATATTTATACCCAACGGTATTTTAGTGGGATCTATTAAAGGTTAAATTTTAAAGTTTTTTGCGACCTGTACATTTAACTTGCTGTTACATATTGATTTTTGATTGGTAAAGATTTATTGTTGGATACCGGCCTAAAAGTAACAAAAAAGTTAAATCTGGTAAAGAACAAAGCCCATCTTGCCTGACGAGGTGTATGACGTTTTGCCAACTCCAAGTAAATCAGATTCTTATGGTCAGTGATCACCATCACAGGGTGAACCGCTCCTTCCAAGAAATGACGCCACTCCTCAAATGCCCATTTGATACCTAAGAGTTCCCTATTACCAATATCATAGTTTCTCTCAGCAGGTGACAGTTTTTTAGAAAAGTAAGCGCATGATTGCCATTTACCAGGAGACGCACCTTGCGATAATACAGCCCCCACTCCCACCTCGGATGCATCAACCTCCACAATGAATGGCTGAGTGACATCAGGCTGAATAAGAATCGGCGCAGAAGCAAAACACCCTTTCAAAGTGTCAAATGCCTCCCTGGCAGGACTGGACCACTTGGAGAAGTCCGTCCCCTTTTTAGTCATATCAGTGAGTGGTTTAGCTACTACTAAAAAGTTCTTTATGAATTTACGGTAGTAACTGGCAAAACCCAAAAACCTTTGTAAGGCCTTCAAATCCTCAGGACGATCCCATTCCAATACCACCCGGACTTTGGCCGGATCCATGCGAAAACTGGTGGCAGATAATACATATCCAAGGAAAGGGATCTCCTCAACCGAGAAAATGCACTTTTCAGGTTTGACATACAATTTATTGTCACGAAGTATCTGTAGGAATTGTCTGACATGTTGCTGGTGTGACTCAAGGTCAGGTGAGTACACAAGAATGTCATCCAGGTAGATAACCACAAACCTGCCTACAAGGTGACTAAAGATGTCATTAATAAAGTGCTCGAAGATGGCGGGCGCGTTCGTCAACCCAAAAGGCATCACTAGATTCTCGTAGTGTCCTTCTGGCGTATTGAACGCAGTCTTCCACTCATCACCCTCCTTAATGCGGATGAGATTGTATGCCCCCCTGAGGTCCATTTTTGAGAACCATTTTGCCCCAACAATGTGATTAAAAAGGTCAGGTATAAGAGGTAGCGGATACGGATCATGGACCGTGATAGCATTAAGTTCCCAGAAATCCAGGCAAGGACGTAACCCGCCATCCTTCTTCTTTACGAAAAAGAACCCTGCAGCAAGGGGAGAAGAGGAAGGTCGGATATGGCCCTTAGCCAGACTTTCTGTAATATAGTCCTTCATGGCCTGCCTTTCTGGACCTGAGATGTTATAGAGTCTGCTTTTGGGCAGCTTGGCACCAGGAACCAGATTGATGGCACAATCATAAGGATGATGTGGGGGAAGCTCTTGGCTCCCCTGCTCAGAAAACACATCCACGAAGTCTGACAGGTAAAGGGGCACAGACTGGGTACCCACCCTTGCCAACAGGGTACCCAAACAGTGTCCTTGACAGTATGTACTCCACTTTACCACTTCCTGTGTCTGCCAATCAATTACTGGATTGTGCAGAGCGAGCCAAGGAAGTCCCAGTACCACAGGTGAGGGCAGGCCCTCAAGCACATAACATTTTAACACCTCAGAGTGTATGGCCCCTACCTGTAGTCGTAAGTCATGGACTACCTGCGTGAAGTGCCCCTATCTTAAAGGACCGGAATCGATAGCTATAATGGGTATAGGTCTGGACAAGGTTTGTGAGACAAGGCCTTGGTCCCGGATGAACCCTGCGTCGACCAAATTAAACCCCGCCCCACTGTCCAAGAAGGCGGACACGTCAACCTTATTTTCACCCACATATAAAATAGCTGGAAGGAAAAAACGAGTCTTTCCCACAGAGGTTATGAGTAGTGTTGAGCGATACTTTCCGATATCGGAAAGTATCGGTATCGGAAAGTATCGGCCGATACCGTTAAAATATCGGATCTAATCCGATACCGATACCCGATCCCAATGCAAGTCAATGGGACGAAAATATCGGAATTAAAATAAACCCTTTATAAACTTGTAGGTTCATTCTACATGAAGGAAAACAACAAAGAATAATGTAGGATGTATTGGGGGACGTGGCGGAGACATTAAAGGCACAGAGGTTTAGCCCAATGTAATAGAATAGCAGGTTTTTTATTTTTTTTATGACGTTCGGCGGTAGAAAGATTTTGACTATGTTAATTTTTTTTTTTTTTTGTCAGATATTGATGTTTCACTACTTCCACGCCCTTCACCTTCTTTTTTACTTATCCCACACTTTCTTCTTCATTATCCTCATCATCAGCTTCTTTGACATCAACTTCTTCACCTTATTCATCTTCTTCTTCATCTTCTACCTATTATTTTTTTTCTTACATTGTTCATATTCTTTTTATTTTACTATTATCTTCATCATATTCTACTTCTTCATCATATTCTTATTTGTGACAGGCATTCCCGTAGTTGTTATCTATAAAAGTTTGAAGATTACACCTTCCGTTCTGCCTGTCACAAAAGAGTTACATTTGTCCGCGTTCAGTTTGGCCTGCAGCATCAGGCTTTATCCAGGGGCACCACGAGGAGGAACGGACTCACCCCCATACACTGCTTAGTCTTCTTCTGCTTATAATTTAGATAATATTTTTTGCTCTGATATTTAGTGTTATGCTTAATGTTCTTCTGCTCTTTGTTCTGCAGCCTCTTGTTCTTCTGCTTCTCGGTCTTCCAGGTCGTCGTCGTCTCCAGGGTCGTCGTCTCCGGGGTCGTCGTCATCGGGGTGGTCTTCAGGGTCGTCGTCTCCGGGGTCGTCGTCATCGGGGTGGTCTTCGGGGTCATCGTCTCCAGGGTCGTCGTCATCACGGTGGTTGTCGTCTCTGGTGTCGTCGTCATCTTAGGGGTGGTCTTCCGGGTCATCGTGTTTAGTCTCTTGAACTTGGAAATGTAGCAGAAGGTACAAGAAGGCTGAGAAAATGCCGAGAACCAGCTGATGGAACTGGAACTCGGATGGCTACCCGAAGGTCCAAGAGCCAATGGAACTACCGAGGACCAGCTGACGTTACTGGAACCCGGTCACTAAGCAGGAGGTACCCGTGCCTGAAAGCACTACCAAGGACCACCTGACGTTGGTGGAACTCGGATACCCAGAGGGAGGCACCTAAGCCAAAGGCTCTGCCCGGAACCAGCTGACGGTACTGGAACCAGGATGGGGAGCAGAAGGTACAAGAGCAAAAGACACTGCCGAGAACCAGCTGACGGTGCTGGAACCCGGATGGGTAGCCGAAGGTCCAAGAGCCAATGGAACTACCGAAGACCAGCTGACGTTACTGGAACCCGGTTACTAAGCAGGAGGTACCCGTGCCTGAAAGCACTACCAAGGACCACCTGACGTTGGTGGAACTCGGATACCCAGAGGGAGGCACCTAAGCCAAAGGCTCTGCCCGGAACCAGCTGACGGTACTGGAACCAGGATGGGGAGCAGAAGGTACAAGAGCAAGTGTCTGCGTGGCTTTTGCAGGACACGATGCCGGCTGCACAGCAGGGGAACAGCTGGCGGTGCTGAACCCCACTGACACATTGGCTGGTGTTTGGCTCTGTGCAGCTAGCAGTACCGGGCCCCAACTGGCGGTGTTGGAGCCCGGGGTGAGCAGGAGGAGGAGATGGAGCAGAGTGTAGGCCGAAGCCTGCACTGGCGGCAGCTTTGGGTCTGTTGTGCCTGCGTGGCTGTTGCAGGACACGTTGCCGGCTGCACAGCAGGGGAACAGCTGGCGGTGCTGAACCCCACTGACACATTGGCTGGTGTTTGGCTCTGTGCAGCTAGCAGTACCGGGCCCCAACTGGTGGTGTTGGAGCCCGGGCTCTGCAGGGGGAGCAGAGTGTAGGCCGAAGCCTACTTGAACCAAATTCAAAGGTAACCTTTAACCCCCCCTCAGGGGTTACAAAGTAGAAGAGCCACAGCTTATGCAGCAGTAGTGCTGCACAAGTCAAAGGTTGCTCTTTTAATTTTGCTCCTTGCACACGCTGAATGAAACACGTATAACATTTAGCCCTTTAAACAGTCAAACTGTGTTGGAGGCGCGAGTTCCCTTTGTAATGAGACGTAGCACAGATGTCAAGAATCCCACCTTGGTGCTGGGTGCAGCCTCCTGAGCGTTGTTATTTGCTGTACAGGAGTCTGCGCTGTCGTGTTATCCCCTGGCCTAGCGCTGTTAGCGCTGCCCATCTTCTGACCTCATTTAATGTCGGCCGCTGCGGTTCGCGATGACCATGAATCCCAGCCCCGCGGTGTCTTAACATTGTTAAAACACTGCGGGGCTGTGATTCATGGCCTGGCGCAGCACATATGTTCGCCTCTCGCACTCGGGTCCTTACACCCGCTGCAGACTGTGCGGCGTCAGCTGATCCCTTATCGCATGCCACGGCCATGAAGCCGCACAGTCTGAAGAAGGCGGAAGGAGATGAGGGACAGGCGAACTGATGCACTGCTCATGCCCATCAATCACACCCTCGCAGTCCCAAGAAATAAGACACCGAGGGGCGTTGTGTGGGTCAGGGCGGCCGCAGAGGCGCAGGCAGCCAAACAATGATGCCAGAAGACGGGCAGCGCTACCAAGGGGGTTGCAGCGTGTCATTACAAAGGAAAGTCACACCACCGGGACGGTTAAATGGTCACACAGAGGACACATTTCAGACGTGTTTTCAGTTCCACATGTGCGAGGAGAATACGTTTATGAGCCACCTTGCACACATGCAGCATTACCGCTGTACAAGGTGGCCTTAAAAACGTAAAAATGCCTGGGGGAGGGGGGACAGGTTCCCTTCAATTTCAGTTCTTGTGTCTGCGTGGCTTTTGCAGGACACGATGCCGGCTGCACAGCAGGGGAACAGCTGGCGGTGCTGAACCCCACTGACACATTGGCTGGTGTTTTTCTCTGTGCAGCTAGCAGTACCGGGCCCCAACTGGCGGTGTTGGAGCCCGGGGTGAGCAGGAGGAGGAGATGGAGCAGAGTGTAGGCCGAAGCCTGCACTGGCGGCAGCTTTGGGTCTGTTGTGCCTGCGTGGCTGTTGCAGGACACGTTGCCGGCTGCACAGCAGGGGAACAGCTGGCGGTGCTGAACCCCACTGACACATTGGCTGGTGTTTGGCTCTGTGCAGCTAGCAGTACCGGGCCCCAACTGGCGGTGTTGGAGCCCGGGGTGAGCAGGAGGAGGAGATGGAGCAGAGTGTAGGCCGAAGCCTGCACTGGCGGCAGCTTTGAGTCTGTTGTGCCTGCGTGGCTGTTGCAGGACACGTTGCCGGCTGCACAGCAGGGGAACAGCTGGCGGTGCTGAACCCCACTGACACATTGGCTGGTGTTTGGCTCTGTGCAGCTAGCAGTACCGGGCCCCAACTGGCGGTGTTGGAGCCCGGGCTCTGCAGGGGGAGCAGAGTGTAGGCCGAAGCCTACTTGAACCAATTTCAAAGGTAACCTTTAACCCCCCCTCAGGGGTTACAAAGTAGAAGAGCCACAGCTTATGCAGCAGTAGTGCTGCACAAGTCAAAGGTTGCTCTTTTAATTTTGCTCCTTGCACACGCTGAATGAAACACATATAACATTTAGCCCTTTAAACAGTCAAACTGTGTTGGAGGCGCGAGTTCCCTTTGTAATGAGACGTAGCACAGATGTCAAGAATCCCACCTTGGTGCTGGGTGCAGCCTCCTGAGCGTTGTTATTTGCTGTACAGGAGTCTGCGCTGTCGTGTTATCCCCTGGCCTAGCGCTGTTAGCGCTGCCCATCTTCTGACCTCATTTAATGTCGGCCGCTGCGGTTCACGATGACCATGAATCCCAGCCCCGCGGTGTCTTAACATTGTTAAAACACTGCGGGGCTGTGATTCATGGCCTGGCGCAGCACATATGTTCGCCTCTTGCACTCGGGTCCTTACACCCGCTGCAGACTGTGCGGCGTCAGCTGATCCCTTACACACAAAATAAAGAGAAAAGAGGTAGCATGCATAACAAGAGGGATCACCACAAAAATTATAGATAATTTGGATAAGTTTATTACAACACTTTAAACACTACAAAAGACATTTAAAAACATTTAAAATTGCCAAACACAGCAAAAAATATAGAAACAACGGCCTACAATAAGGTCATACCACGGTGCCACTTAAATATACATAAATCCAACACGTATTAATTATCCCCAGTTAACTCTAAGTACCACACAGAAAAAGGGATACTCTAACACAACAAGATTCCAAATGGAGAAACCAGGGTATTAAGGGTTAAGAATAACATAGTTACCCATAGAGTAATCCCCCCAGGGACCAGGATATCAAGCAATACAGCATCCCATAAAACCTGGCGCAATGAATGGAGTATCCAAAAACATGTAGAGTCCCTGTAGAACACAACAGTGCAATGCAAAGTGGTAACAAAGAGAAGTGGCACCGGGCACAAATGCCCAACGCGTATCGCCAGTAGTACTGGCTTCCTCAGGGGCAATGCATGTAGTGACTGTGCTGTATCTTTAAATACCTGTAAAATTAGGGTTAGACCAGAAGCAGCTGGAGACCGGAGTAGTATGATACAGTCCGAGAGACCGGTATAGTGCATGGAGACCGGATATGAGCGAAGACGCCCGCGTCTGCGCAATGAGCAGAAAAAGGTCGCGACTCCTGTGTACAAGTGTCCGTCCAGGTACAGCGCGCACGCGCACTGCGCACCAGACGGGCACAAAGCAAACAGGAAGTGCACGTCCCAAACCGCAGATGACGGCGCCTGCGTGATCCAACAAATGAAGTCAGGGCACCTATTCAAAGATGTCCACTGGGGACCGAATGCGCATGCGTGAGTCAGCCGCCTGCGCATAAGGTCAGGGACGGACAAGAAGGGGATGACAAGAAAAGGGCATGATAGAAAAATAATAATAAATAAATAAATCCATGCCATGATCCAAAGAATGGATTCATTATGAGCCCAGCATACGAGGGGTTTCTTGTACAGTATATCCAAGGAGAACTATGCATATAAATGTTGACAATAAACACACAGAAATAATCAATAAACTTTCTCAAGGTATAATAAACTAATGGAGGACGTATTAATTAATAAACAGCTATAAATAATCATACTTAAGAAAACCATGGTTTTCAACGGATAGAAACTAGTTCATCCGTGCATAAATATATTACTGTTAGATATTTGCATCTTTACGTCTATACAAAAAGGGTCAAGGACGAACAAGAAGGGGATAACAAGGGAAGGGCACGATAGAAAAATAATAATAATAATAAATAAATAAATAAATAAATAAATTGATGCCATGGTCCAAAAAATGGATTCATTATGAGCCCAAAATACAAAGGGTTCAACATCATTACATATTCTTAAAGTTGTTTATAGTAACCAGAAAAAAGCAGTTCCTCATTTAGTCCATGTGGAGTAAGAGTATTTAAGTTATGGATCCACTTAGATTCACATCTGAGTAGTTTTCTGACCACATCACCACCTCGGATATTCTGTGAAATTCCCTCCAATCCCATAACTTTCAGTCCCTTCGTCCGTCCATTATGAAAATCCAGAAAGTGGGCAGCAACAGATGAAATGCCCTTGCCCTTTTCACGGTCCCTTGCTGCCGTGGAGATATTTGATAGATGTTGCTGTGTTCTTCGACGCAATTCTTGGGTAGTCTGTCCCACGTAGACTTTCGGGCAATCACAGATCAAGGCATAAATAAGTGAGCGGGTTTTACAATTGAAGAACACCTTTTTTGGTGAAATCTGGAAAGGAGAAACAGTAAGCGATATACCATCCTGGGCCACCATATACTGGCACACATTGCAGTTACCACATGGGTAAGTGCCAAAAATCCTCCCTCCCCTATTCAACCTGGTGGTGGGACGTACAAAATGACTATGGCAGAGCAGATCTTTTAAATTTTTAGCCCGCCGAGCTATCAATTTCGGGGTGGCCGGGATATGCGATATAAGTCTGGGTTCGCTCAATAAGGTACCCCAACCCCGATCCAAGATTTTATAGATGTCCTGCCACTGATTGTTAAAGGTAGTTACAATACCAAGTGGTGTATTAGACTCACGTGTTTGTCTCTGAAGCAAATCCGAACGTGAACTGGTCCGGGCCCTTTGATAGGCGGCGGAAATTATTTTCTTGGGATATCCCCGATGTTTAAAACGATCTGTCAGTTTCCTGGCTTCATGTTGAAAGTCGGACGTCAAACTGCAGTTCCTCTTTAATCGCAGAAATTGGCCTGTTGGAATACCATTCTTGAGGTGCCTAGGGTGGAAACTTGAGTAATGTAACAAGCTATTGGTCGCCGTGGGTTTCCGATAAAGTGTAGTGACGACATACGAACCTTCCAGGCACAACTTGAGGTCCAGGAATTCCACTGAGGTTCGTGAAATATGCGATGTGAGCTTAATATTGAAGGGATTGTTGTTTAAATCGACGATAAATTGGTTACAGTCCTCCTCAGTGCCTGTCCAAAACATCACAATATCATCGATAAACCGTAGCCATTTCTTGCACTTATCCCTAAAAGCCGCATGTTTGTACACCACTAACTCCTCCCACCATCCTAAGAATAGATTCGCATACGAAGGTGCGCATCGTGCCCCCATGGCGGTACCTTTAACCTGTCTATAAAAGACCCTGTCAAACACGAAATAGTTTTTGTCGAGGACAAAAAATAAAAGATCAAGTAAAAATTGATCGTGTTCCCTGTCCCCTGTAGTGTCTGAATCCAGAAAAAAGGAAACCGCCCTTAATCCTATATCATGATTTATACTGGTGTACAGGGACTCGACATCTAATGTAATTAAGATCGTGTCTGCCGGTAGGCAAAGATCTTGAAGGAGTTGGATCAAATGTGTCGAGTCCCGAAGGTAGGATTTAAGTGTCGTGGCCAAAGGTTGTAAAAAGAAATCTATGTACGTGCACGGTTTCTCAAACAGGCCATTTATGCCAGATACTATTGGCCTACCTGGGGGATTGACCAAAGATTTGTGCACCTTCGGAAGAAGGTAAAAGGTCGGTACTACAGGGAAATCCGTTGTAAGAAAATCCACCTCCTTCTTAGTCAGAATGCCGCGACATACAGCCCGTCCAATAAACTGATCAAGTCTTCCTTTGAAGATCTCCGTAGGGTCCGCTGGGAGGCGTAGATAGCAGGAGGTGTCTCCTAATTGACGTCCAACTTCCTGTAAGTAGAGAGAATTAGGCCACAAAACAATATTCCCCCCCTTGTCTGCTTCACGGACAAGAAAGTCTTTGTTATCCTGTAGACCCCTAAGTGCCCTGCGTTCAGACAAATTTAAATTATTATTTTTATTACCGTCAACATGGAGAGCCTGAATCTCTCTACACGTTTGGTTGAAGAAAATCTGAACCGCTGGGAAGAGGGAAAAGGAGGGGGTGGCTTGTGAAGGTAGTCTTCCACCAAAGCGTTTCCTGGTGGGTGCTGTTTCATTTTCATGGAGAAGATCCATGAGGTCTCTGAGGACTTGTCTCTCATCATTGGGAAGTGAATCTACCGAAGAAGGATGATGGTATAGAAGTTTAAATGTCAATTGGCGACAGAACAAATAGACGTCCTTAATCAGGGTAAACTTGTCTAGGGTATTCATTGGGGCAAATGAAAGTCCCTTCCCCAAGACCAATTTTTCAGCTGGAGTCAAATCATATGTAGTCAGGTTAATGATCTGTAAATTACCTGAATCATTTGAAAGATGTTGCTCCAGAGGAAGTTGGGAGACCATGTCTATCGTTTCCTGTGATTGTACCTCGTTTCCCGTTTGTATGAGGGAGACGAGTTCTTGAACCCTCTGGTGCGTTTCTTTGTTCCTCCTAGCCTTACGTCTACCCCTCCTGCCGCCCCTTCTAGATCGCTTGGATCTGATGATAAAAAATCACTAGAGGATACTTCAAGTCTGGTATTAGTACCAGTATTAGTTTTTGCCTCAAAAGAGACCGCTCTCCTGTTACCACGATGGCCCCATCTATAGGCCCGTCCACCATTAAAGTCCACCTTGTCTCTGTGAAATTTACGTCGTTTGCCCTCAGTAATTTCTTTTTCATACTTATCAATGGTATTTTTAAGTTGTTGTTTGAAAGTAGCCACCAAGGATACCTCAAAAGTGGCAAGTTGCATTTCCCTGGTTTTAATATCCTCCTTCAGTTTGACCAAGAGGGCCTGATCATGGGCTATTAACATGTCCATTAAAATAGACGAACATTTCATAAGGCCCGCCTCCCAGGTATTCTGAAATGATGTATCAACTTCCCATGCGGGAAAGATCTGTACCCTGAGGCCACGAGGGACAAGGCCTGTAATCTTATATTCTTCCAAGCTTCTTATATTCCACCACACTTTTGTGAGGGTTTTATGCAGAGTAGTCAATTCATTAGAAATTTTAGAGAAGCCTCCATCATCACTAACCGGTTCATTAATACAGCTACCACCACTATCAAAAATCCCCTGAGCCCTCTGGCTCCAAGCTGTTTCTCTGGTCTGCAGGTCCATGCTTAATACAGACCAAAATAAATATACAGAATAACCTAAAATAAACCGCAGTGTGCCACACGCCAAGAAAAGAGGAAACCACAAGGCCCTCTAAAGGCAACTCGAGACAACAATGTTTAGGCAGGCACCACTGCCAGGGATCACCTATAGCATGCTACAAAAAGCTCAACACACAAAATAAAGAGAAAAGAGGTAGCATGCATAACAAGAGGGATCACCACAAAAATTATAGATAATTTGGATAAGTTTATTACAACACTTTAAACACTACAAAAGACATTTAAAAACATTTAAAATTGCCAAACACAGCAAAAAATATAGAAACAACGGCCTACAATAAGGTCATACCACGGTGCCACTTAAATATACATAAATCCAACACGTATTAATTATCCCCAGTTAACTCTAAGTACCACACAGAAAAAGGGATACTCTAACACAACAAGATTCCAAATGGAGAAACCAGGGTATTAAGGGTTAAGAATAACATAGTTACCCATAGAGTAATCCCCCCAGGGACCAGGATATCAAGCAATACAGCATCCCATAAAACCTGGCGCAATGAATGGAGTATCCAAAAACATGTAGAGTCCCTGTAGAACACAACAGTGCAATGCAAAGTGGTAACAAAGAGAAGTGGCACCGGGCACAAATGCCCAACGCGTATCGCCAGTAGTACTGGCTTCCTCAGGGGCAATGCATGTAGTGACTGTGCTGTATCTTTAAATACCTGTAAAATTAGGGTTAGACCAGAAGCAGCTGGAGACCGGAGTAGTATGATACAGTCCGAGAGACCGGTATAGTGCATGGAGACCGGATATGAGCGAAGACGCCCGCGTCTGCGCAATGAGCAGAAAAAGGTCGCGACTCCTGTGTACAAGTGTCCGTCCAGGTACAGCGCGCACGCGCACTGCGCACCAGACGGGCACAAAGCAAACAGGAAGTGCACGTCCCAAACCGCAGATGACGGCGCCTGCGTGATCCAACAAATGAAGTCAGGGCACCTATTCAAAGATGTCCACTGGGGACCGAATGCGCATGCGTGAGTCAGCCGCCTGCGCATAAGGTCAGGGACGGACAAGAAGGGGATGACAAGAAAAGGGCATGATAGAAAAATAATAATAAATAAATAAATCCATGCCATGATCCAAAGAATGGATTCATTATGAGCCCAGCATACGAGGGGTTTCTTGTACAGTATATCCAAGGAGAACTATGCATATAAATGTTGACAATAAACACACAGAAATAATCAATAAACTTTCTCAAGGTATAATAAACTAATGGAGGACGTATTAATTAATAAACAGCTATAAATAATCATACTTAAGAAAACCATGGTTTTCAACGGATAGAAACTAGTTCATCCGTGCATAAATATATTACTGTTAGATATTTGCATCTTTACGTCTATACAAAAAGGGTCAAGGACGAACAAGAAGGGGATAACAAGGGAAGGGCACGATAGAAAAATAATAATAATAATAAATAAATAAATAAATAAATAAATTGATGCCATGGTCCAAAAAATGGATTCATTATGAGCCCAAAATACAAAGGGTTCAACATCATTACATATTCTTAAAGTTGTTTATAGTAACCAGAAAAAAGCAGTTCCTCATTTAGTCCATGTGGAGTAAGAGTATTTAAGTTATGGATCCACTTAGATTCACATCTGAGTAGTTTTCTGACCACATCACCACCTCGGATATTCTGTGAAATTCCCTCCAATCCCATAACTTTCAGTCCCTTCGTCCGTCCATTATGAAAATCCAGAAAGTGGGCAGCAACAGATGAAATGCCCTTGCCCTTTTCACGGTCCCTTGCTGCCGTGGAGATATTTGATAGATGTTGCTGTGTTCTTCGACGCAATTCTTGGGTAGTCTGTCCCACGTAGACTTTCGGGCAATCACAGATCAAGGCATAAATAAGTGAGCGGGTTTTACAATTGAAGAACACCTTTTTTGGTGAAATCTGGAAAGGAGAAACAGTAAGCGATATACCATCCTGGGCCACCATATACTGGCACACATTGCAGTTACCACATGGGTAAGTGCCAAAAATCCTCCCTCCCCTATTCAACCTGGTGGTGGGACGTACAAAATGACTATGGCAGAGCAGATCTTTTAAATTTTTAGCCCGCCGAGCTATCAATTTCGGGGTGGCCGGGATATGCGATATAAGTCTGGGTTCGCTCAATAAGGTACCCCAACCCCGATCCAAGATTTTATAGATGTCCTGCCACTGATTGTTAAAGGTAGTTACAATACCAAGTGGTGTATTAGACTCACGTGTTTGTCTCTGAAGCAAATCCGAACGTGAACTGGTCCGGGCCCTTTGATAGGCGGCGGAAATTATTTTCTTGGGATATCCCCGATGTTTAAAACGATCTGTCAGTTTCCTGGCTTCATGTTGAAAGTCGGACGTCAAACTGCAGTTCCTCTTTAATCGCAGAAATTGGCCTGTTGGAATACTGATCCCTTATCGCATGCCACGGCCATGAAGCCGCACAGTCTGAAGAAGGCGGAAGGAGATGAGGGACAGGCGAACTGATGCACTGCTCATGCCCATCAATCACACCCTCGCAGTCCCAAGAAATAAGACACCGAGGGGCGTTGTGTGGGTCAGGGCGGCCGCAGAGGCGCAGGCAGCCAAACAATGATGCCAGAAGACGGGCAGCGCTACCAAGGGGGTTGCAGCGTGTCATTACAAAGGAAAGTCACACCACCGGGACGGTTAAATGGTCACACAGAGGACACATTTCAGACGTGTTTTCAGTTCCACATGTGCGAGGAGAATACGTTTATGAGCCACCTTGCACACATGCAGCATTACCGCTGTACAAGGTGGCCTTAAAAACGTACAAACGCCTGGGGGAGGGGGGACAGGTTCCCTTCAATTTCAGTTCTTGTGTCTGTGTGGCTTTTGCAGGACACGATGCCGGCAGCACAGCAGGGGAACAGCTGGCGGTGCTGAACCCCACTGACACATTGGCTGGTGTTTGGCTCTGTGCAGCTAGCAGTACCGGGCCCCAACTGGCGGTGTTAGAGCCCAGGGTCAGCAGGAGGAGGAGAGGGAGCAGAGTGTAGGCCGAAGCCTGCACTGGAGCAAGTTGAAAGGGAAACTTTAACCCCCCCCCCAGGCGTTTGTAGCTGAAAGAGCCATCGTGTACAGCACTAATGCTGGAAAAGGTAAACTTAGCTCTTTTAATTATGGTCCTTGCACATGCTGAACCTAACACTTATAAAAAGTGTCCCCTCCTACCGTGATACCGTCCGGTAGGTGGAACTTTCTTTTGTGATGTGACGCAGCACAGCCATCATTCTTACCCCCTTGGCGCCGTGCGCCGCCTCCTCAGCGTTGTTTGAATCAGTCCCGGAGCCTGCGCTGTTAGGTTAGCCCTTGGCCATGCACACATTTTGCGCTGCCCGTCTTCTGACATCATTTGGTGTCAGGCTGGCTGCGCCTGTGCGGCCGCGCTGGCCGAGAGCCCGCCTCGTACTGTCTTCTGATTTAATCCCACTGGGGGCCTGAGATCCATGGACATGCGCAGTTCATATCTGAACCTCCACCTCTCACTCATCTCCCTACGGCTTCTTTTGACTGTGCGGTGTCACGGCCGTGGCATGCTATTAGGGACCAGCTGACACCGCACAGTTTGAATAAGCCGTAGGGAGATGAGTGAGAGGTGGAGGTTCAGATATGCAATGCGCATGTCCATGGATCTCAGGCCCCAAGTGGGATTAAATCAGAAGACAGTACGAGGCGGGCTCTCAGCCAGCGCGGCCGCACAGGCGCAGCCAGCCTGACACCAAATGATGTCAGAAGACGGGCAGCGCAAAATGTGTGCATGGCCAAGGGCTAACCTAACAGCGCAGGCTCCGGGACTGATTCAAACAACGCTGAGGAGGCGGCGCACGGCGCCAAGGGGGTAAGAATGACGGCTGTGCTGCGTCACATCACAAAGGAAAGTTCCACCAACCGGACGGTATCACGGTAGGAGGGGACACTTTTCATAAGTGTTAGGATCAGCATGTGCAAGGAGCACCACGAAAAGAGGCACTTTTTCCCTTTGCATCATTACTGCTGCACAAGGTGGCTCCTTCAGTAACAAACGCCTGGGGGGGGGGGGGACAGGTTCCCTTAAATTTAACTTGTTGTGCCTGCGTGGCGGTCGCAGTACACGTTGCCGGCTGCACAGCAGGGGAACAGCTGGCGGTGCTGGACCCCACTAACACATTGGCGAGGTGTTTGGCTCTGTGCGGACAGCACTTCTGGACGGCAACTAGCGTTGTTGGAGCCCAGGGACAGGAGGGGGAGGTGTAGGAGGTAGGAGGGATTGCCACACACACAGCAGGGGAACAGCTGACGTTACTGAACCCCAATAATAGAGGAGGGACTGTTGACTGTGCGTACAGCACTTCTGGACGGCAACTGGCGGTGTTGGAGCCCATGGACAGGTGGAGGAGGAGGAGGTGGAGGAGGTAGGAGGGATTGCCACACACACAGCAGGGGAACAGCTGACGTTACTGAACCCCAATAACAGAGGAGCGACTGTTGACTGTGCGTACAGCACTTCTGGACGGCAACTGACGGTGTTGGAGCCCAGGGACAGGTGGAGGAGGAGGAGGTGGAGGATGTAGGAGGGATTGCCACACACACAGCAGGGGAACAGCTGACGTTACTGAACCCCAATAACAGAGGAGGGACTGTTGACTGTGCGTACAGCACTTCTGGACGGCAACTGGCGGTGTTGGAGCCCAGGGACAGGTGGAGGAGGAGGAGGTGGAGGAGGTAGGAGGGATTGCCACACACACAGCAGGGGAACAGCTGACGTTACTGAACCCCAATAACAGAGGAGGGACTGTTGACTGTGCGTACAGCACTTCTGGACGGCAACTGGCGGTGTTGGAGCCCAGGGACAGGTGGAGGAGGAGGAGGTGGAGGAGGTAGGAGGGATTGCCACACACACAGCAGGGGAACAGCTGACGTTACTGAACCCCAATAACAGAGGAAGGACTGTTGACTGTGCGTACAGCACTTCTGGACGGCAACTGGCGGTGTTGGAGCCCAGGGACAGGTGGAGGAGGAGGAGGTAGGAGGGATTGCCACACACACAGCAGGGGAACAGCTGACATTACTGAACCCCAATAACAGAGGAGCGACTGTTGACTGTGCGTACAGCACTTCTGGACGGCAACTGGCGGTGTTGGAGCCCAGGGACAGGTGGAGGAGGAGGAGGTAGGAGGGATTGCCACACACACAGCAGGGGAACAGCTGACATTACTGAACCCCAATAACAGAGGAGCGACTGTTGACTGTGCGTACAGCACTTCTGGACGGCAACTGGCGGTGTTGGAGCCCAGGGACAGGTGGAGGAGGAGGAGGTGGAGGAGGTAGGAGGGATTGCCACACACACAGCAGGGGAACAGCTGACGTTACTGAACCCCAATAACAGAGGAAGGACTGTTGACTGTGCGTACAGCACTTCTGGACGGCAACTGGCGGTGTTGGAGCCCAGGGACAGGTGGAGGAGGAGGAGGTAGGAGGGATTGCCACACACACAGCAGGGGAACAGCTGACGTTACTGAACCCCAATAACAGAGGAGGGACTGTTGACTGTGCGTACAGCACTTCTGGACGGCAACTGGCGGTGTTGGAGCCCAGGGACAGGTGGAGGAGGAGGAGGTGGAGGAGGTAGGAGGGATTGCCACACACACAGCAGGGGAACAGCTGACGTTACTGAACCCCAATAACAGAGGAGGGACTGTTGACTGTGCGTACAGCACTTCTGGACGGCAACTGGCGGTGTTGGAGCCCAGGGACAGGTGGAGGAGGAGGAGGTGGAGGAGGTAGGAGGGATTGCCACACACACAGCAGGGGAACAGCTGACGTTACTGAACCCCAATAACAGAGGAGGGACTGTTGACTGTGCGTACAGCACTTCTGGACGGCAACTGGCGGTGTTGGAGCCCAGGGACAGGTGGAGGAGGAGGAGGTGGAGGAGGTAGGAGGGATTGCCACACACACAGCAGGGGAACAGCTGACGTTACTGAACCCCAATAACAGAGGAAGGACTGTTGACTGTGCGTACAGCACTTCTGGACGGCAACTGGCGGTGTTGGAGCCCAGGGACAGGTGGAGGAGGAGGAGGTAGGAGGGATTGCCACACACACAGCAGGGGAACAGCTGACATTACTGAACCCCAATAACAGAGGAGCGACTGTTGACTGTGCGTACAGCACTTCTGGACGGCAACTGGCGGTGTTGGAGCCCAGGGACAGGTGGAGGAGGAGGAGGTAGGAGGGATTGCCACACACACAGCAGGGGAACAGCTGACATTACTGAACCCCAATAACAGAGGAGCGACTGTTGACTGTGCGTACAGCACTTCTGGACGGCAACTGGCGGTGTTGGAGCCCAGGGACAGGTGGAGGAGGAGGAGGTGGAGGAGGTAGGAGGGATTGCCACACACACAGCAGGGGAACAGCTGACGTTACTGAACCCCAATAACAGAGGAAGGACTGTTGACTGTGCGTACAGCACTTCTGGACGGCAACTGGCGGTGTTGGAGCCCAGGGACAGGTGGAGGAGGAGGAGGTAGGAGGGATTGCCACACACACAGCAGGGGAACAGCTGACGTTACTGAACCCCAATAACAGAGGAGGGACTGTTGACTGTGCGTACAGCACTTCTGGACGGCAACTGGCGGTGTTGGAGCCCAGGGACAGGTGGAGGAGGAGGAGGTGGAGGAGGTAGGAGGGATTGCCACACACACAGCAGGGGAACAGCTGACGTTACTGAACCCCAATAACAGAGGAGGGACTGTTGACTGTGCGTACAGCACTTCTGGATGGCAACTGGCGGTGTTGGAGCCCAGGGACAGGTGGAGGAGGAGGAGGTGGAGGAGGTAGGAGGGATTGCCACACACACAGCAGGGGAACAGCTGACGTTACTGAACCCCAATAACAGAGGAAGGACTGTTGACTGTGCGTACAGCACTTCTGGACGGCAACTGGCGGTGTTGGAGCCCAGGGACAGGTGGAGGAGGAGGAGGTAGGAGGGATTGCCACACACACAGCAGGGGAACAGCTGACGTTACTGAACCCCAATAACAGAGGAGGGACTGTTGACTGTGCGTACAGCACTTCTGGACGGCAACTGGCGGTGTTGGAGCCCAGGGACAGGTGGAGGAGGAGGAGGTGGAGGAGGTAGGAGGGATTGCCACACACACAGCAGGGGAACAGCTGACGTTACTGAACCCCAATAACAGAGGAGCGACTGTCGACTGTGCGTACAGCACTTCTGGACGGCAACTGACGGTGTTGGAGCCCAGGGACAGGTGGAGGAGGAGGAGGTGGAGGAGGTAGGAGGGATTGCCACACACACAGCAGGGGAACAGCTGACGTTACTGAACCCCAATAACAGAGGAGGGACTGTTGACTGTGCGTACAGCACTTCTGGACGGCAACTGGCGGTGTTGGAGCCCAGGGACAGGTGGAGGAGGAGGAGGTAGGAGGGATTGCCACACACACAGCAGGGGAACAGCTGACGTTACTGAACCCCAATAACAGAGGAGCGACTGTTGACTGTGCGTACAGCACTTCTGGACGGCAACTGGCGGTGTTGGAGCCCAGGGACAGGTGGAGGAGGAGGAGGTGGAGGAGGTAGGAGGGATTGCCACACACACAGCAGGGGAACAGCTGACGTTACTGAACCCCAATAACAGAGGAGCGACTGTTGACTGTGCGTACAGCACTTCTGGACGGCAACTGGCGGTGTTGGAGCCCAGGGACAGGTGGAGGAGGAGGAGGTAGGAGGGATTGCCACACACACAGCAGGGGAACAGCTGACGTTACTGAACCCCAATAACAGAGGAGCGACTGTTGACTGTGCATACAGCACTTCTGGACGGCGACTGGCGGTGTTGGAGCCCAGGGACAGGTGGAGGAGGAGGAGGTGGAGGAGGTAGGAGGGATTGCCACACACACAGCAGGGGAACAGCTGACGTTACTGAACCCCAATAACAGAGGAGCGACTGTTGACTGTGCGTACAGCACTTCTGGACGGCAACTGGCGGTGTTGGAGCCCAGGGGCAGGTGGAAAAGCAGAGGAACACAATGTAGGCCGAAGCTTGAGAAAGTCGAAAGGGAACCTTTAACCCCCCCCCAAGGCGTTTGTAGCTGAAAGAGCCAGCTTGTGCAGCACAAAAGATGCAAAAGGAAAAGGTGGCTCTTTTCATCACGCTCCTTGCAAACACAGAACTAAACACTTATAAAATGTGTCCCCTGAAACCGTGAAACCGTCCCGGAGGTGGGACTTTCCTTCGTAATATGACGCAGCACAGCCGTCATTCCTACCCCCCCGGCGCCGCGCCCCGGCTCCTCAGCGTTGTTTGATTCCGTCCCGGAGCCTGCGCTGTTAAGTTATCCCTTGGCCAGGCACACTTAGCGCTGCCCATCTTCTGACATCATTTGGTGTCAGGCTGGCTGCGCCTGTGCGGCCGCGCTGGCCTAGAGCCCGCCTCGCAGTGTCTTCTGATTTTATCCCACTGGGGGCCTGGGATCCATGGCCATGCGCAGTGCATATCCTCGCCTCTCACTCCCCTCCCTACGGCTTCTTAAGACTGTGCGGTGTCACGGCCGTGGCATGCTATTAGGGATCAGCTGACACCGCACAGTCTGAAGAAGCCGTAGGGAGATGAGTGAGAGGTGGAGGTTCAGATATGCAATGCGCATGTCCATGGATCCCAGGCCCCCAGTGGGATTAAATCAGAAGACACTGCGAGGCGGGCTCTCGGCCAGCGCGGCCGCACAGGCGCAGCCATCCTGACACCAAATGATGCCAGAAGACGGGCAGCGCTAAGTGTGCCTGGCCACGGGATAACATAACAGTGCAGGCTCCGGGACGGAATCAAACAACGCTGAGGAGCCGGGGCGCGGCGCCGGGGGGGTAGGAATGACGGCTGTGCTGCGTCATATTACGAAGGAAAGTACCACCTCCGGGACGGTTTTACGGTATCAGTGGACACATTTTATAAGTGTTAAGTTCTGCGTGTGCAAGGAGCTAAACCAAAATAGCTACCTTTTCCTTGTGCAGCATTACTGCTGCACAAGGTGGCTCTTTCAGTAACAAACGCCTTGGGGGGGGGGGGACAGATTCCCTTACATTTCAGTTGTTGTGTCAGCGTGGCGGTCGCATGACACATTGCCGGCTACACAGCTGGGGATCAGCTGACGTTACTGAAACCCAATAGCACTGGGTCGTATGTTTTGACTGTGCAGACGGCACTTCTGAGCCTCAACTGGCGGTGTTGGAGCCCAGGAATTTAAGTTCAGGTGGTAGAAAGATGAACACAACAGGAGACCTGGATAACGTATACAGTGACCTAATTATTTAATCAGGAGGAGGAGTGGCAAATTCCTGCGAGATCCAGGCCTTGTTCATTTTCAGGAAAGTAAGCCGGTCAACGTTATCGGAGGATAGTCGCATGCGACGGTCAGTTAGTACACCACCTGCAGCACTAAAGACACGTTCCGATAATACACTGGCCGCAGGGCAAGACAGCACCTCCAATGCATACTGGCTTAGCTCTGGCCATGTATCCAGCTTTGAGACCCAAAACTTGAAAGGGGAAGAGCCGTCTGGGAGTACAGCAAGAGGGCAAGACATGTAGTCTGTCACCATCTGACTGAACCGTTGCCTCCTGCTGACTGGAGCCGTCTGTGATGGTGTAGACTTTTGTGGGGGGCACAGAAAACTGTGCCACAGTTGGGCCATACTGGTCTTGCCTTGGGCAGAGGCACTGCTTCTGCTCCCTCTTTGTGCAGAGCCTCCACCACTGCCTGGACGCACTGAGCTGCTTTGGAATGCACTAGCAGCACTTCTCTCAGTTGGAATGGAGAAGATGATGGAATTGACCAGTGTGTCTTGGTACTCCCGCATTTTTCGCTCCCGGTTCAACGGTGTGATGAGGCTTTCTACGTTGTCCCGGTAGCGAGGATCGAGGAGGGTGAACACCCAATAATCAGACATGTTGAGAATGTGGGCGATGCGGCGGTCGTTTCTCAGGCACTGCAGCATGTAATCCACCATGTGCTGCAGACTGCCAACTGCACAAGAAACGCTGTCCCCTGCTGGAGGCGTGGTCTCTGCCCGCTCGTCATCACCCCACCCTCGCTGTACACACTGAGTACTGGACAATTCGGTAACTCCCTCCTCTGGACGGATGTCTTCCTCCTCCATTGACTCCTCCTCATCCTCCTCACAAACTGTCCCCTGCCTACGCGTTTGTGAGGAACCACGTGGCGCTGACTGTCCAGAAGATGATGGAAATGCTGAATCCTCATCCTCCACCTCTTCCACAACATCATCCCTTAGCGCTTGCAGTGATTTTTCAAGCAGGCAGATAAGGGGGACAGTCATGCTGACTAGTGCATCATCTGCACTCGCCATCCGCGTGGAATAATCAAAGGGACGCAAAACCTGGCAGACGTCATTCATAGTGGCCCACTCTGTGGTTGTGAAGTCTGTACGGCGCTGACTGCGACTTCTTTGCGCCTGAAGCAGCTGGTACTCCATTACAGCTTGCTGCTGCTCACACAACCGCTCCAACATATGTAACGTGGAATTCCACCTGGTAGGTAGGTCACATATGATGCGATGTTCCGGCAGGCGGTGTCGGCGCTGCAGAGCCGCAATGCGCGCTTTTGCCGTGCTGGAACGCCGCAAGTGAGCACACTCTAGGCGGACCTTGTGCAGCAGTGCATCAAGATCCGGATAGTCCCTCAAAAAGCTCTGCACGACCAAATTGAGCACATGTGCCAGACATGGGATGTGAGTGAGGTTGCCGAGGCCCAGAGCTGCCACCAGATTTCGGCCATTATCACACACTACCATGCCTGGCTGGAGATTCGCTGGCACAAACCACACATCGCTCTCCTGCTTGATGGCATTCCAGAGCTCCTGCGCTGTGTGGCTACGATTCCCCCAAAAAATTAATTTCAAGACGGCCTGTTGACGTTTGGCCACGGCTGTGCTCATGTCGGTCGTAACAGGTACACGTTCATCACGGGTCCATGTGGAGGTGGACTGTGACGGCTCCTGCAGCGATGATTCTGAGGAACTGGTGTAAGAGGAGGAGTCAATGCGTACAGAATGGATTCCTGCAATCCTTGGAGTGGGCAGGACACGTCCTGCGCCACTCGCACGGTCTGTACCCGGCTCAACGACATTAACCCAATGGGCAGTGAGGGAAAGGTATCGCCCCTGTCCATGTTGACTGGTCCACGCATCGGTGGTGAGGTGGACCTTGCTACTGACGGCGTTCAGTAGCGCGTGTTTTATGTGTCCCTCCACATGCTTGTGCAGGGCAGGGACGGCTTGCCTGCTGAAGTAAAAGCGGCTGGGCACATTGTACTGTGGGACTGCCAATGACATCAAGTCACGGAAGCTGTCAGTCTCCACCAGCCTGAATGACAGCATTTCCAGTGAAAGAAGTTTGGCAATGCCTGCAGTCAGAGCCTGTGCTCGTGGGTGGTTTGACGAGAAAGGCCGCCTTTTCTCCCATGCCTGTACTACCGATGGCTGTAGACTGGGCTGGGAGTGTGTGGATGACTGGGAAAGTGGTGCTGCGGGTGGAATTACAGCGGGTCTCTGGACAACAGGGCCAGAGGTTCTTCCACGGCGATCCTGGGAGGAAGCCGAACCAGCTGCGTGTGAGCTAGAGGAAGAGGCAACACGAGCTGAAGAGGTGGTAGCTGCCGCTGTTGGTTGGCCTAGCTCTTCAGTGTGTTTTTCTAACTCCGCCGGGTGCCTGGTGCGCACATGTTTCCACATGTTGGAGGTATTGAGGTTGCTGACATTTTTCCCTCTTTTGACTTTTTGATGACACACCTTGCATCTGACATAGCAAATGTCATCTGCAACTGTGTCAAAAAAGGACCAGGCACTGCAAGTCTTGGGAGCGCCCTTTTTGGCTTTTGGAAGAGACGTGCTCCTAACGGGTGCCAAAGCGGAGGCTGCAGGATCCGCAGTCTTCCCCCTCCCTCTCCCTCTTTGGGCCGTACGGGGAATCTCTTCCTCAGAGCTGCTCCCACCACCTTCCTGTCCCTCACGCCAAGATGGGTCAAGGACCTCATCATCTACACTACCCTCTGCCCCCAACTGCTCCTCCTGGGTAGTCTCAGCAGCAGAGCACGCACCAGTAAGTGGCACCTGAGTGTCATCATCAGCTGATGCGGCCTGCGATGTGGTGACCGGAGCCACTGGCCCACCCGCCTCTTCAGAGGAAGAGAGAAAAAGCTGTTGGGCATCACTGCACCCTGCCTCTTCTTCCATTTCTCCAATGCTGCTTGGCTGGCCCCCTGTTTCCAAGCCAAGAGATTCAGAGAACAGAAGTAGAGACGGCTCCTGTCCTGGGCTCTCTGTCTGCCTGGGCAATTTGGCAGGTGGTGAAGAGACAGATGGCTGCTCTCCAGTGCTCTGTGTCTGAGAGGATGTGGCACTAATTGAAGTTGATGCATTAGCTGCCATCCATCCGACAACGGCTTCAATTTGTTCTTCACGCAGCAGCGGTGTAAGGCGCTCTGACACAAAGCTGCGCATGAACGACTGTTGCCTGGTGAATGTGGGTGCTGATGAGTCACCGGTGCCCGCAGCAGGCACAGAATCCCCACGTCCCCTCCCTGCTCCACGCCCACGCCCACGTGCCTTACTCACTGCCTTCTTCATCTTGGTTGACTGATAAAGATAAGCAGAAAAGTACTAACGGCTTTGTGTGCTTATTCCTGAGCAACTCCTCCTAACAGGTATAAGAAACACTAATTTTCTAAAGTGTGGACTAGACTTTAATATGAGCTAATGTGGCCTACACAAATGTAAAGTGGTGTAACTGGTGTGTTTGGTGAACTTTATTATTTATTTATTTTTTGGGGGCTGAACTGACAACGGATAGAGCTGCAGTCACACGGAGACCGTGCAGACAGACGTAAACGGCGCTGCAAGGCCCAAAAACCCTCCTCTACGTTATCCTATGTAGTGTTTTTCCACAAGTTAGCTGGAGACGGGTGGAAAGACACTAATAGGAATTTTTTGAAAAAATGTGCAGCAGCCTGCACTACTTAAAACAAAATGAAAATTGATTTGGCGGTATGACGCAGTGAACAACCCTGAGCTGGAGACAACCAGGCTACGGCTGCTCACAGACTACAGGGCGAGCTGCAGTCACACGGAGACCGTGCAGACAGCCGTAAACAGCGCTGCAAGGCCCAAAAACACTCCTCTACGTTATCCTATGTAGTGTTTTTCCACAAATTAGCTGGAGACGGGTGGAAAGACACTAATAGGAATTTTTAGAAAAAATGTGCAGCAGCCTGCACTACTTAAAACAAAATGAAAATTGATTTGGCGGTATGACGCAGTGAACAACCCTGAGCTGGAGACAACCAGGCTATGGCTGCTCACAGACTACAGGGCGAGCTGCAGTCACACGGAGACCGTGCAGACAGCCGTAAACGGCGCTGCAAGGCCCAAAAACCCTCCTCTACGTTATCCTATGTAGTGTTTTTCCACAAATTAGCTGGAGATGGGTGGAAAGACACTAATAGGAATTTTTTGAAAAAATGTGCAGCAGCCTGCACTACTTAAAACAAAATGAAAATTGATTTGGCGGTATGACGCAGTGAACAACCCTGAGCTGGAGACAACCAGGCTATGGCTGCTCACAGACTACAGGGCGAGCTGCAGTCACACGGAGACCGTGCAGACAGCCGTAAACGGCGCTGCAAGGCCCAAAAACCCTCCTCTACGTTATCCTATGTAGTGTTTTTCCACAAATTAGCTGGAGACGGGTGGAAAGACACTAATAGGATTTTTTTGAATAAATTAGCAGCAGACTACACTACTTGAAAAAAAAAAAAAAAAAAGAACAGTATGAGGCAATGAACCACCCTCCCTGAACTGAATACAACCAGCTATGGATGGCCTATGTGGCTGCACTCAGACTAGAGAGTGGGCTGCACTCACACACACACACACACACAGACCTTGCAGATCGCTGTGAAAACAGCGCTACAAGGCAAAAGCTAGGTGATTAGTAGGTGAACACAGCGGTTGCTAAATTAGCCTTTGGAAAGCACAAAGAAGCAAATCGCTATCTCTAAACTGTCCCTCAGTCAGCAAACAGCGTCCTGTCACTAACTGAATTCACAGCAGAGTGATCGCAAAATGGCGCCAGCGACTTTTAAACTGCATCATGACATCATTTCAGCAGCCAATCACAGCCTTGCCAGTAGTTTCATGCCCTCCATGCTAAACAGGATGTGCCCACACTTGGAATCATTCTCATTGGCTGAATTTCTGCATTTTGAATCTTGGAACTTCCGATTCCGGTATCCGATACGCGGCAAGCATCGGAATCCCGGTATCGGAATTCCGATACCGCAAGTATCGGCCGATACCCGATACTTGCGGTATCGGAATGCTCAACACTAGTTATGAGTACACCCGAGTTACCTATCTCCCCGCAACCCGGGCTCTCTAGTTTTCCGGCGGTTGTTTAAACAAGTGACGGTAGGACATGTGCTCACAAAATGACCTTTCTTGCCACAACAATAGCACACTCCCCCTTATGCCGAATTAATGCAAGTTTGCTAGGTTGGGACGCTGCACCCACTTGCATGGGTTCCACAGTAGAATCAGTACTGGTCACGCTCAAGCTTGGACCTCCTGCCCCCAGAGGTGTCTCCCTATGCCTCTGGCGAAGACGGCGATCAACCCGGATCGCCAGAGACATGGCTGCCTCAAGGGAATCCAGAGTCTCATAGAGAGCTAAAGCATCCCTTACTCTTACGGAGAGACCTTCACAGAACTGATTACAGAGGGCCGGGTCATTCCACCTAGTGTCAGTGGCCCACCGCCGGAACTCGGAGCAGTATTCCTCCGCCAGACGGTTTCCTTGCTGAAGTTGGTGCAGAGACGACTCAGCCAAGGAGACATGATCAGGTACATCATACACTAAGCCCAAAGCCTGGAAGAAGCCCTCTACTGACTGAAGTGACTGTGAGTCAGATGGAAGAGAAAATGCCCATGCTTGCGGGTCCCCCTGTAGGAGCGAGATAACAATCCCCACCCGTTGCTCCTCCTTACCAGAGGATACCGGTCGCAGCCGGAAAAAAAGTTTGCAAGCCTCCCGGAACACAACAAACTTGTCCCGCACTCCGGAGAACCTGTCTGGCAATGCGACCTTGGGCTCCACAATGGTTTGTTTGGAAAGCGAGATCCCCACACCAGACGTAACAGAGTGCTGTGAAACCACCGTGCATAAATCCGCCACCTCCAAACTGAGCTGCTGCAACTGCCCTGTCAGCGCTGTAATAGGATCCATAATGGATCAGAAAATGCTTTCGGTTCTGAAATAATGTCACGATTGGACTGGCGAGTAAACTGGGACCAGGGGAACCTTTCCTGGCCCTAGCTCTAGGGGGCACCCTAACTCGCCCTGTTCCCCGGGATACCTTAGATGGGGAGGATGGCGGGGCCTCCACCCTTGCCCTGTATCCTGACTGCCACCCTGCATCTGTCCCCCTCCCCACCCGGGGAAGAGAGGCGCTACCGTGTACAACAGTACACCAACCCGACAAACAGGGGAACGAAGACAAGGGTAAAATGAAAACTCCACTCACACAAAATATGCTCTCACAAATAACAGAGATATCCACCAGGGTGTGAAGGAAGGGGAGAGTAAATAAGGCAGGTAAGGATGAGGAATTTTCCAAGCGTACAAACCATACAACTGACGCACAATAAATTCCTCCAGCTCTCCAAACACCAGCTCCTCAATACTCCAGGTCTATCTAGCAAGTGCTATTTCAGACAAAGATCTGACCAGAAGGGCTAGCTTATATAGGAGAGAGGAGTGGCTAACCAAGCACAGCTGAAAGCAGGAATTTCCACATGGGCTATTAACCCCTGTCCTGCTGAAAGAAAACAAAACACTTTTAATACAGAGAAGTGCTTCTTCTCAGAGATGAAGGAGAAGCCATCAGACGCCGTGGTCTTCTGGTACTGCTCTGTCACGGTAACTCCGTGACAATAATATTGGCATCATAGACACCCTTGCAAAAACACGGACTGCCAAAGTCTTTGAATAATTTTCTATTGTAGAGGTATACATTACCTCATTAGAGGACTGTCCAGAGATAGGTAACATGGAAAATATAAGAATAAATGGGAATAATAGACGTACATCTCTTTTTTATGACATTTCCCCCTGTGGGAGTAACATTTGTTTTCGTTTCCAATTAGTAACGGGCATCATAAAAACACTCTTGCACAAAAAAAAATTGTGACTTAGGCATCAGGAAATCCTTTCACCCTGGTGTTCTTCTGGTTGTGGACAATGAGGAGGAGGATAAGGAGGAGGCTAACAACAAACCGAACAAATCTGGAAGCGTATACCCATGTGTGATTCTGAAGAGGTGCATAAGAATACACCTCTCCAAAAAACAGAATGTATTAAAGGTTATGTATCGCTGTTTTCACTTAATGGTGTACAGAAGGCTTGACCAATCCAGCACTTGTTCATTTTTATAAGAGTCAGCCTGTCAGCATTTTCAGTGGACAGCCGGATGTGCTTATCTGTTATAATTCGACCAGCGGCACTAAAAACCCCCTCAGACAGAATGCTAGCAGCAGGGCAGGCCAGAACCTCCAAGGCGTAGAGAGCCAATTCATGCCACTTGTCCAGCTTGGATACCCACTAATTAAAAGGCACAGAGAAATCCCAGAGGACGTTGGTACGATCTGCAAGGTACTCCCTCAGCATCTTCCCGAACATTGCACGTGCTCTGACAGCACCCCTTGCCTCTGTGCCGGCACGATGGGAGGGTATGAGAAAACTGTCCCAGAACTTTGCCATTGTTCCTGATATGATCTGGTGACTTAGGAGCAGCATGAAACTTTCACAGGAGAAGTGGAATCTATACTGACCGCAAACCCTGAACTTAACACCGCAACTAGAAGTAGCCGTGGGGTGTGCCTTACATACCCTAGACACCTCGACACAGCCGGAGGACTAAATACCCCTATAGATGGAAATAGGAACACTAACTTGCCACAGAGCAGAACCTGTTATGGACCTGGTGGTTAGGTGCACCAGGAATGACCTGATAGTTAAACACGGAATCGGGACGAGCTCTGGGGAGATGGGAACTCTGCTGACCGCAAACCCTACTCCTATCAACACAACTAGAAATAGCCGTGGAGCGTGCATGACTCTGCCTAGACGCCTCTTCACAGCCTAAGAGCTAACTACCCCTAAAGAAAGGAAACAAAGCCTCACTTGCCTCAAGGAAATTTCACCAAAGGTAAAAGCAGCCCCCCCACAAGCATTGACTGTGAGTTAAGAGGAAATCACAAACACAGGATGAAATAGGCTTTAGCAAAGGGAGGCCAGTCTAACTAAACAGATTGAGGATAGAAAAGGGATCTTTGCGGTCAACACAAAAAACTACAAAACCACGCAGAGTGTGCAAAAAATACCCCCGCACCGCCTCCCGGTGCGGTGGTGCCACTCTGCACCCCCAGAGCTTCCAGCTAGCCAGGCAGTTTCATGATAGCAAGCTGGACTAGAACTTAGCAAGAAAAACCATATGTAACAAATGAACAAGCAGGAACTTAGCTTCGCTGGAGTAGACCGGTCCTCAGAAAGATCCAGGAGAGATCTGAACCAGTACTAGAACATTGACAGCTGGCATGGAGTAACGATCTGAGTGGAGTTAAATAGAGAATCCAGCCTAGCCCTAAACGAAGGCAGGTGGGGAAGGAATCTCAGAACCAGCAGCTCCACTCACAGCCACCAGAGTAAGTCCACAGACAGAACTCACCGAAGTACCATTCATGACCACAGGAGGGAGTTTGAGAACGGAATTCACAACAGTACCCCCCCCCTTGAGGAGGGGTCACCGAACCCTCACCAGAGCCCCCAGGCCGATCAGGACGAGCCAAATGAAAGGCACGAACTAAATCGGCAGCATTGACATCAGAGGCAACAACCCAGGAATTATCCTCCTGACCATAGCCCTTCCATTTGACCAAGTACTGAAGTTTTCGTCTCGAAATACGAGAATCCAAAATCTTCTCCACCACATACTCCAACTCCCCCTCAACCAACACCGGAGCAGGAGGATCAATGGAGGGAACCATAGGCGCCACATATCTCTGCAGCAACGACCTATGGAACACATTATGGATGGCAAAAGAAGCAGGAAGGGCCAAACGAAATGATACAGGATTAAGAATTTCAGAAATCTTATAAGGACCAATGAAACAAGGCTTAAACTTAGGAGAAGAAACCTTCATAGGAACATAACGAGATGATAACCAAACCAAATCCCCAACACGAAGTCGGGGACCAACACGGCAACGGCGGTTAGCAAAACGTTGAGCCTTTTCTTGGGACAAGATCAAATTGTCCACCACATGAGTCCAAATTTGCTGCAACCTGTCCACCACAGAATCCACACCAGGACAGTCCGAAGGCTCAACCTGCCCTGAAGAAAAACGAGGATGAAAACCAGAATTACAAAAAAAAGGCAAAACCAAAGTAGCCGAACTGGCCCGATTATTAAGGGCGAACTCAGCCAATGGCAAGAAGGTCACCCAATCATCCTGATCCGCAGAAACAAAGCATCTCAGATAGGTTTCCAAAGTCTGATTGGTTCGTTCGGTTTGGCCATTTGTCTGAGGATGGAAAGCCGAAGAAAAAGACAAATCAATGCCCATCTTAGCACAAAAGGAACGCCAAAACCTTGAAACAAACTGGGAACCTCTGTCAGACACGATGTTCTCCAGAATGCCATGCAAATGAACCACAAGTTGGAAAAATAATGGAACCAAATCAGAAGAAGAAGGCAATTTAGGCAAGGGTACCAAATGGACCATTTTAGAGAAGCGATCACAAACCACCCAGATGACCGACATCCTTTGAGAAACAGGAAGATCTGAAATAAAATCCATGGAAACATGCGTCCAGGGCCTTTTCGGGACCGGCAAGGGCAAAAGTAACCCACTGGTGTCACGCCGCCTCCTGCAACCGCTCATACTTACCTGTTCCCGGCGTCTCGGCGCGACTCTCCTGTGGCTTCCTCTCTCCGGCGCTCACTCCCGACCTCTGCTGGCCGTCGCACGCGCGCACACGATAGATTCTCTTCTATGCGCGCGCACTTGTAACCTGCCGGCTCCTTCTGCCTGCTCCTCTCTATCGTCCTGGAGGATCCTCCTGACCCGGAAGTAAGGCGCTGCATGACTATTTCCTCTTCCCAGTATCTCTCTCCTGTGCCTGTTGTTCATTTGTATTCCCCTTGTGCTCCAGGCCGCACGTCTGTGCATCTACTTCCTGATTGTATTTCCTGTTTTTCTCTCCGCAGAGCCTTTCGGTATCTATAGCCCTGGTACTCCCTGTGTTCCCGCAGTTCCTGTCTCTCCGCAGTACCAAGTCTCGCAGTTGCTTCCGTCTCTTTCCTGTTACTGTGCTTAAGTAATCTCATTGCCACTTCAGTCCTTGTCCTCCTTGTGCTCCAGCCACCCAGGGGCTCCTGTGTCTCCCCTCAGCTCCCGTGGTCCCTGTCTCCCTGCAGTTCCGGTGTCTCCACTTACCAGTCTCCCTGTATACTCCATCAGTCCTTTGTCTCGTCCGTTCCCGTCTACCTTTGTTTCTGGTTTTCTCCGTCCCTTCTTCCTGTTCCCCTCCTTGGTCCCTCCAGCTTCCGTGGCGATAGTCCCTCGTGGTCCTGCCCCTAACTCTCCCTGTATAGGGGGAGGTCCATCTTGTCAGCTCGCCCGTGAGGGGATCGTCATCATGGTCTAGTGGGTCCACTCTTTCCTTCTTGGTACCTGACAGTAACAACAGGCCATGGACCCCGCCGGTGTCGTCGCTACTCAGAAGGAACTACTCTTCTTACGCGAAAACCAGACCAGGATCATGTCCTTCCTTAAGAACATGGAATCTCGTCTTGCGGCTCTACAGTCCTCTGATCCCGGTAATGCTTCGCAGCTGGCAGCGCTTCAGCAGGAGCTAGGCCAACAATGAGACACTCAGTCTCATATTTTGAATTTTATGGCCTCAGTAGATAATCGGCTTCTTTCTCTCCAAAATGCTGCCACCGTTCCAGTTCAGGCCTCCACTCCCCAACCTTTGCCCCGTTTGGCTAGGCCTCCTCGGTACGCTGGGGATCCAAAACTATGCCGCGGATTCCTCAATCAATGTCAGCTGCATTTTGAATTGTCTCCGCTTCTCTATCCCACCGACCGAGCTAAGGTAGCTTTCGTTGTTTCCCATCTGGAGGGCGAGGCTCTGGCGTGGGTTAATCCCCTCTGGGAACGAGATGATCCGCTAGTCACTCAACTCGCTCCTTTTTTGGAGACCTTTCGCAAAGTATTTGATGAACCTGGCCGTCTGGTTTCAACCACAGAGTCCCTCTTTAACCTTCACCAGGGTACTCTTTCCGTAGCCCAGTACGCCATTCGTTTTAGGACGCTGTCCTCAGATTTATGCTGGAACAACGAGGCTCTGGTCGGTGCTTTCTGGCGTGGGTTGTCCTCTCGGATCAAGGATGAGTTGGCAGGTCGAGATACTCCCACCTCTCTGGACGATCTAATCTCTCTGGCTATACGCATTGATTTGCGTTTTCAGGAGCGCTCTCGCGAGCTCGTCAAAGAGAGGAGACTTCCTCGCCTGTCTACTCCTACTCGTGGGTCTTCTTTTCCCTCTGCCGCTCCGGCTACTTCCACATCTTCGCCTGAACCCATGCAGGTTGATCGCCTCAAGTCTGCCGAGCAACGCCGCAAAGAAATACTCGCACAGGGTCTTTGTTTTTATTGTGGTAGTGCTTCTCACCTTCTACCCTCCTGTCCTCTGAAGCCGGGAAACGCCTCCGCCTAGGACAGGTAAGAGAGGTCTTCCTAGGTAATGATGAATCCTCTCCTCCTCTGATTCTGTCCGTTATTTTACATTTGGGTTTCCGTCGTTTTTCTCTTGACGCTTATGTTGATTCTGGAGCTGCCGGAAATTTTGTTCAACTTGAAGTAGTAAACAGACTTGGGATACCTGTTAGACCTTTGGAGATTCCTAGACATATAGCTTCTGTCGATGGTCAGCTTTTGCGGGAGACCGTCAACTTGGTTACGGAGGAGGTTGAACTTCAGATTGGAGCTCTACACCGTGAGAAATTGTTTTTTTTTGTCCTGCCCTCGTTGTCTCATTCTTTTCTTCTAGGTCTTCCTTGGCTAAGAGATCACGAACCCACCCTGGACTGGCGAACAGGTGACATTTTACGTTGGGGACAGTCCTGTCAGAATAGATGCCTACTCACCATCAAGCCTACTAGAGTTTCCTGTTCCATTCCGGAATCTGTGGACCTTCCATCAGCTTTATCGCTCCTTTTCGGATGTGTTCAATAAGAAGGAGGCAGAGATCCTACCACCACATCGTCCTTACGACTGTCCAATTGATTTGGTTCCTGGTTCTACTCCTCCTAGAGGTCGCATTTATCCACTGTCGCCAACTGAAACTTTAGCCATGACCGAGTACATCCAGGAGAATCTGGCCAGAGGCTTTATTCGAAAGTCTTCCTCTCCAGCTGGAGCGGGTTTTTTTTTTGTTAAATAGAAGGATGGGTCCCTTCGTCCATGCATTGACTATCGGGGTCTCAATTACATCACTATCAAGAACAAGTACCCTCTCCCTCTAATTCCAGAACTTTTTGACCGTTTGCGGGGGGCGCAAATTTTTACTAAACTAGACCTTCGAGGGGCCTATAATTTGGTCCGCATTCGCTCTGGAGACGAGTGGAAGACTGCGTTCAATACTAGGGATGGTCATTACTAGGGTTGAGCGAAACGGGTCGATCATTTTCAAAAGTCGCCGACTTTTGGCTAAGTCGGCGTCTCATGAAACCCGATCCGACCCCTGTGCTTGTCGGCCATGCGGTACGCGACTTTCGCGCCAAAGTCGCGTTTCAATGACGCGAAAAGCGCCATTTCTCAGCCAATGAAGGTGAACGCAGAGTGTGGGCAGCGTGATGACATAGGTCCTGGTCCCCACCATCTTAGAGAAGGGCATTGCAGTGATTGGCTTGCTGTCTGCGGCGTCACAGGGGCTATAAAGGGGCGTTCCCGCCGACCGCCATCTTACTGCTGCTGATCTGAGCTTAGGGAGAGGTTGCTGCCGCTTCATCAGAATCAGGGAGAGCGTTAGGCAGGGTCCACTAACCACCAAACCGCTTGTGCTGCAGCGATTTCCACTGTCCAACACCACCTTCGGTGTGCAGGGACAGTGGAAGCTATTTTTTTTTTTTTTTCCCCTCAGCGCTGTAGCTCATTGGGCTGCCCTAGAAGGCTCCCTGATAGCTGTATTCCTGTGTGTATGCCACTGTGGAAACCAACTGCTTTTATCAAAGCACATATCCTCTTGTTCCTTCCTTTCTGCACAGCTATCTTTTTTGTTTGTCCACACTTTTTATTTAATTTGTGCATCAGTCCACTCCTATTGCTGCCTGCCATACCTGGCTGAGATTACTGCAGGGGAGATAGTAATTGTAGGACAGTCCCTGTTTTTTTTTTTTTTTTTTTTTTTTTTTTTTTTTGTGGGAGATTAAGATTGGCATTTCTGCTACAGTGCCATCCCTGTGTGTGCCATCTCTCACTGAGTGGGCCATAGAAAGCCTATTTATTTTTTCCTTCATTTGTGTTCTAAAATCTACCTCAACACAAAAACACTACATCAATCAGTGGGAGAAAAATATTGGCCTCAGTCAGGGCTTGTGTGCCACTGCTGTGTGTGCTATCTCTCATTCAGTGGGCTATAGAAAGCCTATTTATTTATTTATTTTTTTTTTTTAAATATTATTTGGTTTCTAAAGTCTCCCTGAAACAAAAAAAATACCTAAAAAAACAGTGGGAGAGTAATATTGCCCTTTCAGCTTGTGTGCCAGTCTTCACTCCTGGGTGTGCCACCTCTGTCCCTCTCATTCAGTGGGCCATAGAAAGCCTTGTTTTTTTGTTTTTTTTTTAATATTATTTGGTTTCTAAAGTCTCCCTGAAAATAAAAAAAAAAATACATAAAAAAACAGTGGGAGAGTAATATTGCCATTTCAGCTTGTGTGCCAGTCTTGACTCCTGGGTGTGCCACCTCTGTCCCTCTCATTCAGTGGGCCATAGAAAGCCTTGTTTTTTTGTTTTTTTTTTAATATTATTTGGTTTCTAAAGTCTCCCTGAAAATAAAAAAAAAATACATAAAAAAACAGTGGGAGAGTAATATTGCCATTTCAGCTTGTGTGCCAGTCTTGACTCCTGGGTGTGCCACCTCTGTCCCTCTCATTCAGTGGGCCATAGAAAGCCTTGTTTTTTGTTTTTTTTTTAATATTATTTGGTTTCTAAAGTCTCCCTGAAAATAAAAAAAAAAATACATAAAAAAACAGTGGGAGAGTAATATTGCCATTTCAGCTTGTGTGCCAGTCTTGACTCCTGGGTGTGCCACCTCTGTCCCTCTCATTCAGTGGGCCATAGAAAGCCTATTTATTTTTTCCTTCATTTGTGTTCTAAAATCTACCTCAACACAAAAACACTACATCAATCAGTGGGAGAAAAATATTGGCCTCAGTCAGGGCTTGTGTGCCACTGCTGTGTGTGCTATCTCTCATTCAGTGGGCTATAGAAAGCCTATTTATTTATTTTTTTTTTTTAAATATTATTTGGTTTCTAAAGTCTCCCTGAAACAAAAAAAATACCTAAAAAAACAGTGGGAGAGTAATATTGCCCTTTCAGCTTGTGTGCCAGTCTTCACTCCTGGGTGTGCCACCTCTGTCCCTCTCATTCAGTGGGCCATAGAAAGCCTTGTTTTTTTGTTTTTTTTTAATATTATTTGGTTTCTAAAGTCTCCCTGAAAATAAAAAAAAAATACATAAAAAAACAGTGGGAGAGTAATATTGCCATTTCAGCTTGTGTGCCAGTCTTGACTCCTGGGTGTGCCACCTCTGTCCCTCTCATTCAGTGGGCCATAGAAAGCCTTGTTTTTTTGTTTTTTTTTTAATATTATTTGGTTTCTAAAGTCTCCCTGAAAATAAAAAAAAAATACATAAAAAAACAGTGGGAGAGTAATATTGCCATTTCAGCTTGTGTGCCAGTCTTGACTCCTGGGTGTGCCACCTCTGTCCCTCTCATTCAGTGGGCCATAGAAAGCCTTGTTTTTTTTTTTTTTTTAATATTATTTGGTTTCTAAAGTCTCCCTGAAAATAAAAAAAAAAATACATAAAAAAACAGTGGGAGAGTAATATTGCCATTTCAGCTTGTGTGCCAGTCTTGACTCCTGGGTGTGCCACCTCTGTCCCTCTCATTCAGTGGGCCATAGAAAGCCTATTTATTTTTTCCTTCATTTGTGTTCTAAAATCTACCTCAACACAAAAACACTA
Source organism: Ranitomeya variabilis (assembly GCF_051348905.1). Classification (NCBI taxonomy): domain Eukaryota; kingdom Metazoa; phylum Chordata; class Amphibia; order Anura; family Dendrobatidae; genus Ranitomeya; species Ranitomeya variabilis. The sequence continues at coordinate 104,091,809 of NC_135238.1, read as the reverse complement.
CATCAATCAGTGGGAGAAAAATATTGGCCTCAGTCAGGGCTTGTGTGCCACTGCTGTGTGTGCTATCTCTCATTCAGTGGGCTATAGAAAGCCTATTTATTTATTTTTTTTAAAAAAATATTATTTGGTTTCTAAAGTCTCCCTGAAACAAAAAAAATACCTAAAAAAACAGTGGGAGAGTAATATTGCCCTTTCAGCTTGTGTGCCAGTCTTCACTCCTGGGTGTGCCACCTCTGTCCCTCTCATTCAGTGGGCCATAGAAAGCCTTGTTTTTTTGTTTTTTTTTTAATATTATTTGGTTTCTAAAGTCTCCCTGAAAAAAAAAAAAATACATAAAAAAACAGTGGGAGAGTAATATTGCCATTTCAGCTTGTGTGCCAGTCTTGACTCCTGGGTGTGCCACCTCTCTCTCTAATTGTGGGCCATAGAAAGCCTTTTTATTTTTTTCCTTCATTTGTGTTTTAAAATCAACCTCAACACAAAAACACTACATCAATCAGTGGGAGAAAAATATTGGCCTCAGTCAGGGCTTGTGTGCCACTCCTGTGCGTGCCATCTCTCATTCAGTGGGCCATAGAAAGCCTTGTTTTTTTGTTTTTTTTTAAATATTATTTGGTTTCTAAAGTCTCACAGAGAAAAAAAAATAAATAAATTAGGTGGGAGATTAATATTGACATTAGTGCTTGAGTGACAGTCCTGCGTGTGTGTCATCTCTGTGATTTGGTGTCACAGAAAACAGAGTGTGTAACATTGTGCCTGATTTTCCTTGTGGTCTCACCAACCTGTTAAGGGATATTGAAATCATACTGAAGTTATAGCTCACCGTGTAAGTTGTTTGACAGCAACAAATAAAGTTAGTTTGGTTACGATTTTTAAACAATGAGGAAGTCTGGTGCAAGAGGTCGTCGTGGGCGTTCATTGTCAGCTGGTAATGATGGTAGTGGTAGTGGAGCATCAGGTGGTCGTGGGGATAAAAATATTCCACCTAAGTCTGGAGCTGTGGAGCCAGTTTCGTCGTCAGGCTACACAAGGCCTCGAATGCTCTCTTTTCTGGGAGTAGGAAAACCGCTTTTAAAGGCGGAGCAGCAACAGCAAGTTTTGGCTTACATTGCAGACTCAGCCTCTAGCTCTTTTGCCTCCTCTTCCGAAACTGGTAAATGTAAAAGCAGCGCGTCGCTTGTGGATGTTCACGGTCAGGGACAAGTCGCTTCCTTGTCCTCCTCAGCAAAAACTACAACAAGAGAGAAGGATGCAGCAGGCGACACAACGGGTCACTCCATGGAGCTCTTTACACATACCGTCCCTGGCTTAGAAAGTGAAACATTTAACAGGCCATGCCCATTACAAGTAGATTCTGACATGGAGTGCACTGATGCACAGCCACAGCCAGAGTACTATGCTGCTCCTTTGACTCAGACCACCACATTGCCCTCTCAGGGTACAGATCCACAATCAGACCCTGATGAGACTATGTTGCCCCGCCACGAACGCTATACCACCGACCGACACAGTGACACAGACGAAGTTGCACACGAGCTCGAAGAGGAGGTAATAGATGACCCAGTTATTGACCCCGATTGGCAGCCATTGGGGGAACAGGGTGCAGGCGGCAGTAGTTCAGAAGCGGAGGTGGAGGAGGGGCCGCAGCAGGCATCAACATCGCAACAGGTTCCATCTGCCGGGCCCGTATCTGGCCCAAAACGCGTGTCAAAGCCAAAACCTGTTGGAGGACAGCGTGGCCATCCGGTTAAAGCTCAGTCTGCAATCCCTGAAAAGGGATCCGAGTCTAGGAAGAGTGCAGTCTGGCATTTTTTTAAACAACATCCAAATGATCAGCGCAAAGTCATCTGTCAAAAATGTTCAACTAGCTTAAGCAGAGGTCAGAATCTGAAAAGTCTAAATACTAGTTGCATGCATAGACACTTAACCACCATGCATTTTCAAGCCTGGACTAACTACCAAACGTCCCTTAAGGTTGTAGCACCCTCGGCCAATGAAGCTAGTCAGCAACGCAACATCCCTTCCGTCACTGTAAGGCCACCATTTTCCGCACCACCGGCAGTATCTGTGCAGGTTTCTTTGCCAGCCAAAAGCAGTCAGGGTCAGGGAATCACCAGTTTAGTAGGAGGAAATATTGCATCTAGGGCACCGGCGGAAACAATACCGTCTCCAACCGTCTCTCAGTCTGCCATGTACACCGGCACACCCGAAAGTTCCACGATCTCCTGCTCTCCAGTCCAGCTCACCCTACATGAGACTCTGGTTAGAAAAAGGAAGTACTTATCCTCGCATCCGCGTACACAGGGTTTTAACGCCCACATAGCTAGACTAATCTCGTTAGAGATGATGCCCTACCGTTTAGTTGAAAGCGAAGCTTTTAAAGCCCTGATGGAGTACGCTGAACCACGATACGAGCTACCTAGTCGACACTTTTTTTCCAGAAAAGCCATCCCAGCCCTGCACCAGCATGTTAAACAGCGCATCGTCCATGCACTTAGGCAATCTGTGAGTACAAAGGTGCACCTGACTACAGATGCATGGACCAGTAGGCATGGCCAGGGACGTTATGTGTCCATCACGGCACACTGGGTGAATGTGGTGGATGCAGGGTCCACAGGCGACATCAATTTAGGGACAGTTGTGCCTAGCCCACGGTCTAGGAAACAGTTGGCTGTAGGCGTTCGCACCCCCTCCTCCTCCTCCTCGTCCTCCTGCAGAAGCTACAGCTCTTCCACAGAACGCAGTCGGCCAACCACTCCATCGGCAGATGACACTGTTGCACACCAGTTGTCCCATTATGGGCCAGCTACTGCCAAGCGTCAGCAGGCTGTATTGGCTATGAAGTGTTTGGGCGACAACAGACACACCGCGGAAGTTCTGTCCGAGTTCTTGCAACAAGAAACGCAGTCGTGGCTGGGCACAGTAGATCTTGAGGCAGGCAAGGTAGTGAGTGATAACGGAAGGAATTTCATGGCTGCCATCTCCCTTTCCCAACTGAAACACATTCCTTGCCTGGCTCACACCTTAAACCTGGTGGTGCAGTGCTTATTGAAAACTTATCCTGGGTTCTCCGACCTGCTCCTCAAAGTGCGTGCACTTTGCTCACATATCCGACGTTCGCCTGTACACGCCAGCCGTATGCAGACCTATCAGCGGTCTTTGAACCTTCCCCAGCATCGCCTAATCATAGACGTTGCAACAAGGTGGAACTCAACACTGCACATGCTTCAGAGACTGTGCGAACAGAGGCGTGCTGTTATTTATTTGTGGGAGGATACACGGGCAGGCAGTAGGATGGCAGACATGGAGTTGTCAGGTGTGCAGTGGTCGAAGATACAAGACATGTGTCAAGTCCTTCAGTGTTTTGAGGAATGCACACGGCTGGTTAGTGCAGACAACGCCGTAATAAGCATGAGCATCCCCCTAATGCGTCTGCTGATGCAAAGTTTGACGCACATAAAGGAGCAGGCGTCTGCACCAGAGGAAGAGGGAAGCCTTGATGACAGTCAGCCATTGTCTGGTCAGGGCAGTGTACAGGACGAGGTAGCGGGCGAAGAGGAGGTGGAGGACGAGGAGGATGATGGGGATGAGTATATTTTTAATGCGGAAACTTTCACGGGGGCACAGGAAATTGGTTGCGTGTCACGGCCGGGTTCTGGTTTTTTGAGGGACACAAGTGACGTAGATTTGCCTGCAACTGCCCCTCAACCAATCACAACCGGAGATTTGACAACTGGAACTTTGGCCCACATGGCGGATTATGCCTTACGTATCCTAAAAAGGGACACACGCATTACGAAAATGATGAACGATGACGATTACTGGTTGGCCTGCCTCCTTGATCCACGCTATAAAGGCAAATTGCAAAATATTATGCCACATGAGAACTTGGAACTAATATTAGCAACCAAACAATCAACTCTTGTTGACCGTTTGCTTCAGGCATTCCCAGCACACAGCGCACGTGATCGTTCTCACACGAGCTCCAGGGGGCAGCAGACTAGGAGTGTTAGGGGTGCACACATCAGAAGTGGCGTTGGACAGAGGGGTTTTCTGACCAGGTTGTGGAGTGATTTTGCTATGACCGCAGACAGGACAGGTACTGCTGCATCAATTGAAAGTGACAGGAGACAACATTTGTCCAGTATGGTTACTAACTATTTTTCATCCCTTATCGATGTTCTCCCTCAACCGTCATTCCCATTTGATTACTGGGCCTCCAAATTAGACACCTGGCCAGAATTGGCAGAATATGCATTGCAGGAGCTTGCTTGCCCGGCAGCAAGTGTCCTATCAGAAAGAGTATTCAGTGCTGCAGGGTCAATATTAACCGAAAAAAGGACTCGTCTGGCTACCCAAAATGTTGACGATCTAACATTCATTAAAATGAACCACAACTGGATTTCAAAATCTTTTGCCCCACCTTGCCCGGCCGACACCTAGCTTTCCTATGAAAAGCTCTTGCCTGTGAATTACTTTTCTAATGTCTAATTTGCTGCTGCAGATTGTACAGCATACGACATGTTTACACCTCCCTAAATGGCCAAACTCCCCACACGGGGCCGTGGTATCGCGACTTGGCGCAAGCACCCGTGAGACTGCTGTTTGTCTGAAGAGGTGGGTGTGCTCGCTTTTGGTTGACGGCATTGCTACTGGGTCCCTCATAGTACAATGTAGTGTCTCTGGCGGTGGTGGTGCGCACCCAACGTCAGACACACCGTTGTAACATGAGTGGCCCTGGGGCGGTCCCGCCGGCCTCAAGAGAGTTCCCCCCTACCCCAGCTCAAACTGGGCTCTACCACATGCAAAATTATGTCGCACAGCTCCACCAATCTTTAGTCTATTCGCTGACATCATTCAATGTCTGGCACTGACAATACAAATTTGTAGACATCTATGATGCAACTTAAAGTAGTCTGTGTCTGTGTCCTATATTGGCACCATTAAATAGTTACTGCCAAATTACTATGTCAGAAACACAGCAGATGAGCCCACCCCTGTACCTAAGTATGCCACCTTTTTTTTTGTTTTGGTTGTTTTGCGAGACATTAACATCTATTTATATTTTGGGAGTACTGGGACAGACACTCCTTGCACTACTCCTCCACTCAGCACCAAGCTGCCTGCCCGTGTATCCATGTAACTGCTGTAAAACTGCCATGAGCCTATTGTTTGTTATTTTAGGCCTTTGAAGCCTTTCTGCGCTCCCTCCTTCCACTAGTCCTCCACTGACCAGACCACTGCTGCCCGTGTACCCCTGGAACCAATTTTAAAGTGCCTACAGCCAGCCCATTTTATTGTGTTAGGCCTTCGAAGCCTGTCTGCGGTCCCTCCTTCCACTAGGCCTCCACTGACCAGACCACTGCTGCCCGTGTACCCCTGGAACCAATTTTAAAGTGCCTACAGCCAGCCCATTTTATTGTGTTAGGCCTTCGAAGCCTGTCTGCGGTCCCTCCTTCCACTAGGCCTCCACTGACCAGACCACTGCTGCCCGTGTACCCCTGGAACCAATTTTAAAGTGCCTACAGCCAGCCCATTTTATTGTGTTAGGCCTTCGAAGCCTGTCTGCGGTCCATACTTTAAATACTCCTCCACTCACCACCAAGCTGCCTGCCCGTGTATCCATGTAACCGCTGTAAAACTGCCATGAGCCTATTGTTTGTTATTTTAGGCCTTTGATAGCCTGTCTGCGGTCCCTACTCCTCCACTCAGCACCAAGCTGCCTGCCCGTGTATCCATGTAACCGCTGTAAAACTGCCATGAGCCTATTGTTTGTTATTTTAGGCCTTTGAAGCCTTTCTGCGCTCCCTCCTTCCACTAGTCCTCCACTGACCAGACCACTGCTGCCCGTGTACCCCTGGAACCAATTTTAAAGTGCCTACAGCCAGCCCATTTTATTGTGTTAGGCCTTCGAAGCCTGTCTGCGGTCCCTCCTTCCACTAGGCCTCCACTGACCAGACCACTGCTGCCCGTGTACCCCTGGAACCAATTTTAAAGTGCCTACAGCCAGCCCATTTTATTGTGTTAGGCCTTCGAAGCCTGTCTGCGGTCCATACTTTAAATACTCCTCCACTCACCACCAAGCTGCCTGCCCGTGTATCCATGTAACCGCTGTAAAACTGCCATGAGCCTATTGTTTGTTATTTTAGGCCTTTGATAGCCTGTCTGCGGTCCCTACTCCTCCACTGACCACCAAGCTGCCTGCCCGTGTATCCATGTAACCGCTGTAAAACTGCCATGAGCCTATTGTTTGTTATTTTAGGCCTTTGAAGCCTTTCTGCGCTCCCTCCTTCCACTAGTCCTCCACTGACCAGACCACTGCTGCCCGTGTACCCCTGGAACCAATTTTAAAGTGCCTACAGCCAGCCCATTTTATTGTGTTAGGCCTTCGAAGCCTGTCTGCGGTCCCTCCTAACACTAGGCCTCCACTGACCAGACCACTGCTGCCCGTGTACCCCTGGAACCAATTTTAAAGTGCCTACAGCCAGCCCATTTTATTGTGTTAGGCCTTCGAAGCCTGTCTGCGGTCCCTCCTTCCACTAGGCCTCCACTGACCAGACCACTGCTGCCCGTGTACCCCTGGAACCAATTTTAAAGTGCCTACAGCCAGCCCATTTTATTGTGTTAGGCCTTCGAAGCCTGTCTGCGGTCCATACTTTAAATACTCCTCCACTCACCACCAAGCTGCCTGCCCGTGTATCCATGTAACCGCTGTAAAACTGCCATGAGCCTATTGTTTGTTATTTTAGGCCTTTGATAGCCTGTCTGCGGTCCCTACTCCTCCACTCAGCACCAAGCTGCCTGCCCGTGTATCCATGTAACCGCTGTAAAACTGCCATGAGCCTATTGTTTGTTATTTTAGGCCTTTGAAGCCTTTCTGCGCTCCCTCCTTCCACTAGTCCTCCACTGACCAGACCACTGCTGCCCGTGTACCCCTGGAACCAATTTTAAAGTGCCTACAGCCAGCCCATTTTATTGTGTTAGGCCTTCGAAGCCTGTCTGCGGTCCCTCCTTCCACTAGGCCTCCACTGACCAGACCACTGCTGCCCGTGTACCCCTGGAACCAATTTTAAAGTGCCTACAGCCAGCCCATTTTATTGTGTTAGGCCTTCGAAGCCTGTCTGCGGTCCATACTTTAAATACTCCTCCACTCACCACCAAGCTGCCTGCCCGTGTATCCATGTAACCGCTGTAAAACTGCCATGAGCCTATTGTTTGTTATTTTAGGCCTTTGATAGCCTGTCTGCGGTCCCTACTCCTCCACTGACCACCAAGCTGCCTGCCCGTGTATCCATGTAACCGCTGTAAAACTGCCATGAGCCTATTGTTTGTTATTTTAGGCCTTTGAAGCCTTTCTGCTCTCCCTCCTTCCACTAGTCCTCCACTGACCAGACCACTGCTGCCCGTGTACCCCTGGAACCAATTTTAAAGTGCCTACAGCCAGCCCATTTTATTGTGTTAGGCCTTCGAAGCCTGTCTGCGGTCCATACTTCCACTAGGCCTCCACTGACCAGACCACTGCTGCCCGTGTACCCCTGGAACCAATTTTAAAGTGCCTACAGCCAGCCCATTTTATTGTGTTAGGCCTTCGAAGCCTGTCTGCGGTCCATACTTTAAATACTCCTCCACTCACCACCAAGCTGCCTGCCCGTGTATCCATGTAACCGCTGTAAAACTGCCATGAGCCTATTGTTTGTTATTTTAGGCCTTTGATAGCCTGTCTGCGGTCCCTACTCCTCCACTGACCACCAAGCTGCCTGCCCGTGTATCCATGTAACCGCTGTAAAACTGCCATGAGCCTATTGTTTGTTATTTTAGGCCTTTGAAGCCTTTCTGCGCTCCCTCCTTCCACTAGTCCTCCACTGACCAGACCACTGCTGCCCGTGTACCCCTGGAACCAATTATAAAGTGCCTACAGCCAGCCCATTTTATTATGTTAGGCCTTTGAAGCCTGTCTGCGGTCCCTACTTTAAATACTCCTCCACTCACCACCAAGCTGCCTGCCCGTGTATCCATGTAACCGATTTCAAACTGCCATGACTGCCTACTGTTTGTTATTTTAGGCCTTTGTGAGCCTGTCTGCGGCCCCTACTTGCAATACTCCTCCACTGACCACACCAATGCTGCCCGTGTACCCCTGGAACCTATTTAAAAGTTCATAGAGCCTAGTTATATATTTTATTTACTATTAATAAGGCCATGATGGACTACGCTGTACCACGCTACAAGCTAACCAGTCGACACTTCTTTTGCGAGAAAAGCCATCCCAACCCTCCACCAGCTTGTAGAAGACCGCATTGTCCATGCACTCTGGCAATCTGTGAGTACAAAGGTGCACCTGACAACAGACGCATGGACCTGTAGGCATGGCCACGGAAGATTACGTGTCCATTACGGCACAATGGGTTAATGTGTTGGATGCATGGTCCACAGAGGACAGCCTACTAAGTATGTCTGCAGTCCATAATTCAAATTGTCCTCCACTGTCTAAATCGGAGCTTCCACCTTCTGGCTTTCGGCCTATAGTATCAGAAATTAAACTGCATTTGGCCTTCAACTTTGGTTACGGCCTACTAACGGCTTCTGCCCCTCCCTGGTGTTGCCCACAACTAAATGAAGCTGAGCTTCAACCTTCCGGCTCTCATTAAGTGGTTTTGAAAAAACAAAATGGTGGATAGGGCCTACTAACGGCTTCTTCCCCTCCCTGGTGTTGCCCTCAACTAAATAAAGCTGAGCTTCAACCTTCCGGCTATCATTAAGTGGTTTTGAAAAAACAAAATGGTGGATAGGGCCTACTAACGGCTTCTTCCCCTCCCTGGTGTTGCCCTCAACTAAATAAAGCTGAGCTTCAACCTTCCGGCTATCATTAAGTGGTTTTGAAAAAACAAAATGGTGGATAGGGCCTACTAACGGCTTCTGCCCCTCCCTGGTGTTGCCCTCAACTAAATAAAGCTGAGCTTCAACCTTCCGGCTATCATTAAGTGGTTTTGAAAAAAAAAAATGGTGGATAGGGCCTACTAACGGCTTCTTCCCCTCCCTGGTGTTGCCCTCAACTAAATAAAGCTGAGCTTCAACCTTCCGGCTATCATTAAGTGGTTTTGAAAAAACAAAATGGTGGATAGGGCCTACTAACGGCTTCTTCCCCTCCCTGGTGTTGCCCTCAACTAAATAAAGCTGAGCTTCAACCTTCCGGCTATCATTAAGTGGTTTTGAAAAAACAAAATGGTGGATAGGGCCTACTAACGGCTTCTGCCCCTCCCTGGTGTTGCCCACAACTAAATAAAGCTGAGCTTCAACCTTCCGGCTCTCATTAAGTGGTTTTGAAAAAACAAAATGGTGGATAGGGCCTACTAACGGCTTCTGCCCCTCCCTGGTGTTGCCCACAACTAAATAAAGCTGAGCTTCAACCTTCCGGCTCTCATTAAGTGGTTTTGAAAAAACAAAATGGTGGATAGGGCCTACTAACGGCTTCTTCCCCTCCCTGGTGTTGCCCTCAACTAAATAAAGCTGAGCTTCAACCTTCCGGCTATCATTAAGTGGTTTTGAAAAAACAAAATGGTGGATAGGGCCTACTAACGGCTTCTGCCCCTCCGTGGTGTTGCCCTCAACTAAATAAAGCTGAGCTTCAACCTTCCGGCTCTCATTAAGTGGTTTTGAAAAAACAAAATGGTGGATAGGGCCTACTAACGGCTTCTGCCCCTCCCTGGTGTTGCCCACAACTAAATAAAGCTGAGCTTCAACCTTCCGGCTCTCATTAAGTGGTTTTGAAAAAACAAAATGGTGGATAGGGCCTACTAACGGCTTCTTCCCCTCCCTGGTGTTGCCCTCAACTAAATAAAGCTGAGCTTCAACCTTCCGGCTATCATTAAGTGGTTTTGAAAAAACAAAATGGTGGATAGGGCCTACTAACGGCTTCTGCCCCTCCCTGGTGTTGCCCACAACTAAATAAAGCTGAGCTTCAACCTTCCGGCTCTCATTAAGTGGTTTTGAAAAAACAAAATGGTGGATAGGGCCTACTAACGGCTTCTGCCCCTCCCTGGTGTTGCCCACAACTAAATAAAGCTGAGCTTCAACCTTCCGGCTCTCATTAAGTGGTTTTGAAAAAACAAAATGGTGGATAGGGCCTACTAACGGCTTCTTCCCCTCCCTGGTGTTGCCCTCAACTAAATAAAGCTGAGCTTCAACCTTCCGGCTATCATTAAGTGGTTTTGAAAAAACAAAATGGTGGATAGGGCCTACTAACGGCTTCTGCCCCTCCGTGGTGTTGCCCTCAACTAAATAAAGCTGAGCTTCAACCTTCCGGCTCTCATTAAGTGGTTTTGAAAAAACAAAATGGTGGATAGGGCCTACTAACGGCTTCTGCCCCTCCCTGGTGTTGCCCACAACTAAATAAAGCTGAGCTTCAACCTTCCGGCTCTCATTAAGTGGTTTTGAAAAAACAAAATGGTGGATAGGGCCTACTAACGGCTTCTTCCCCTCCCTGGTGTTGCCCTCAACTAAATAAAGCTGAGCTTCAACCTTCCGGCTATCATTAAGTGGTTTTGAAAAAACAAAATGGTGGATAGGGCCTACTAACGGCTTCTGCCCCTCCGTGGTGTTGCCCTCAACTAAATAAAGCTGAGCTTCAACCTTCCGGCTCTCATTAAGTGGTTTTGAAAAAACAAAATGGTGGATAGGGCCTACTAACGGCTTCTGCCCCTCCCTGGTGTTGCCCACAACTAAATAAAGCTGAGCTTCAACCTTCCGGCTCTCATTAAGTGGTTTTGAAAAAACAAAATGGTGGATAGGGCCTACTAACGGCTTCTTCCCCTCCCTGGTGTTGCCCTCAACTAAATAAAGCTGAGCTTCAACCTTCCGGCTATCATTAAGTGGTTTTGAAAAAACAAAATGGTGGATAGGGCCTACTAACGGCTTCTTCCCCTCCCTGGTGTTGCCCTCAACTAAATAAAGCTGAGCTTCAACCTTCCGGCTATCATTAAGTGGTTTTGAAAAAACAAAATGGTGGATAGGGCCTACTAACGGCTTCTGCCCCTCCCTGGTGTTGCCCTCAACTAAATAAAGCTGAGCTTCAACCTTCCGGCTCTCATTAAGTGGTTTTGAAAAAACAAAATGGTGGATAGGGCCTACTAACGGCTTCTGCCCCTCCCTGGTGTTGCCCTCAACTAAATAAAGCTGAGCTTCAACCTTCCGGCTCTCATTAAGTGGTTTTGAAAAAACAAAATGGTGGATAGGGCCTACTAACGGCTTCTGCCCCTCCCTGGTGTTGCCCTCAACTAAATAAAGCTGAGCTTCAACCTTCCGGCTCTCATTAAGTGGTTTTGAAAAAACAAAATGGTGGATAGGGCCTACTAACGGCTTCTGCCCCTCCCTGGTGTTGCCCACAACTAAATAAAGCTGAGCTTCAACCTTCCGGCTCTCATTAAGTGGTTTTGAAAAAACAAAATGGTGGATAGGGCCTACTAACGGCTTCTTCCCCTCCCTGGTGTTGCCCTCAACTAAATAAAGCTGAGCTTCAACCTTCCGGCTCTCATTAAGTGGTTTTGAAAAAACAAAATGGTGGATAGGGCCTACTAACAGCTTCTGCCCCTCCCTGGTGTTGCCCACAACTAAATAAAGCTGAGCTTCAACCTTCCGGCTCTCATTAAGTGGTTTTGAAAAAACAAAATGGTGGATAGGGCCTACTAACGGCTTCTGCCCCTCCCTGGTGTTGCCCACAACTAAATAAAGCTGAGCTTCAACCTTCCGGCTCTCATTAAGTGGTTTTGAAAAAACAAAATGGTGGTTAGGGCCTACTAACGGCTTCTGCCCCTCCCTGGTGTTGTCCTCAACTGAACAAAGCTGAGCTTCCACATTCTGCCTTTCGCCCTATACTATCAGATATTAAACTGCATTTGGCCTACTAGTGTGGTTAGGCCCTTGAAACAGTGTCTGCTGCTCTTGGGTTTGCTACTCCACTGAACAAAGCAATGCCGCCTGTTTAGTCCTGTTACCAATTTTGAACTGCATTTAGCCTACTTTATTCTTTGGCCCTATATCTGTTTCCTCCTCATCCTGCCCATTGCCCAGCCACTGCTAAATGAGTCTGCTGGTACATTGACCTAGACCACTACATTCCCCTTGTACTCTACACAGCCAGAATCTGACCCTGCTGAAAGTAAGGTTCCCCTTCTCGCATGTTATACCACCTTACACAGGGACAAAGAGGAAGGTGCAGATGAAAGTGCAGGTTCCTTCATCAGGTGGGGGGGGGCATACTCGTTGGCGACGTCACTGGCACAGGGCCCCTCAGAGTACGCAAAAGTGTCGCTGCTGGTGGGAGGCGCCCCCGCCATGCAAACACACCGCCGTACTTTGAGGGGCCCTGTGCCAGTGCCAATGCGAACGAGTGGGCCCCCCCCTGCTTGCTCAGGATCACAGCACTTGCAACGTTTAAATACTTACCTTTCCCTGCAACACCGCCGTGACGTAGTCCGCATTTCCTGGGCCCACGAAAAAATTGAGCCAGCCCTACTCCCCCCACAACTTTTGCCAAATGACCCCCAATTCCCTATGCCCAACTATTATTATAAAGTTAATTACGATTGGCAAGCTTCAGAAACAAGAATGGATGTTTTTGGCATTAAAATGGGCACTGTAGGTGTTTTCCTGGCCTCCACTCACTGCCGACTATGCTTCCCCATTGACTTGCATTGGGTTTCGTGTTTCGGTCGATCCCCGACTTTTAGCGATAATCGGCCGAATGCACTCGACTCGACTCTGGACAAAATCGGGTTTCCCAAAACCCTACTCGATCTGAAAAAAATGAAAGTCGCTCAACCCTAGTCATTACGAGTATTTGGTGATGCCCTTCGGCTTATGCAACGCTCCTGCAGTCTTCCAAGAGTTCATGAATGACGTCTTTAGAGACCTCCTTTACACTTGTGTAGTAGTGTACCTGGACGATATTCTCGTGTTTTCTCCAGATTTGTCCACCCACAGGAGGGATGTTCGGCAAGTACTTCTGCGCTTGAGAGAGAATTGGCTTTATGCTAAACTTGTGAAGTAGGGTTGAGCGAAACGGGTCGATCATTTTCAAAAGTCGCCGACTTTTGGCTAAGTCGGCGTCTCATGAAACCCGATCCGACCCCTGTGCTTGTCGGCCATGCGGTACGCGACTTTCGCGCCAAAGTCGCGTTTCAATGACGCGAAAAGCGCCATTTCTCAGCCAATGAAGGTGAACGCAGAGTGTGGGCAGCGTGATGACATAGATCCTGGTCCCCACCATCTTAGAGAAGGGCATTGCAGTGATTGGCTTGCTGTCTGCGGCGTCACAGGGGCTATAAAGGGGCGTTCCCGCCGACCGCCATCTTACTGCTGCTGATCTGAGCTTAGGGACAGGTTGCTGCCGCTTCGTCAGAAGCAGGGAGAGCGTTAGGCAGGGTCCACTAACCACCAAACCGCTTGTGCTGCAGCGATTTCCACTGTCCAACACCACCTTCGGTGTGCAGGGACTGTGGAAGCTATTTTTTTTTTTTTTCCCCTCAGCGCTGTAGCTCATTGGGCTGCCCTAGAAGGCTGCGTGATAGCTGTATTGCTGTGTGTACGCCACTGTGGAAACCAACTGCTTTTTTCAAAGCACATATCCTCTTGTTCCTTCCTTTCTGCACAGCTATCTTTTTTGTTTGTCCACACTTTTTATTTAATTTGTGCATCAGTCCACTCCTATTGCTGCCTGCCATACCTGGCTTAGATTACTGCAGGGAGATAGTAATTGTAGGACAGTCCCTGTTTTTTTTTTTGTTTTTTTTGTGGGAGATTAAGATTGGCATTTCTGCTACAGTGCCATCCCTGTGTGTGCCATCTCTCACTGAGTGGGCCATAGAAAGCCTATTTATTTTTTCCGTGATTTGTGTTCTAAATTCTACCTCAACACAAAAACACTACATCAATCAGTGGGAGAAAAATATTGGCCTCAGTCAGGGCTTGTGTGCCACTGCTGTGTGTGCTATCTCTCATTCAGTGGGCTATAGAAAGCCTATTTATTTATTTTTTTTTTTAATATTATTTGGTTTCTAAAGTCTCCCTGGAAAAAAAAAAAAAACCTAAAAAAACAGTGGGAGAGTAATATTGCCCTTTCAGCTTGTGTGCCAGTCTTGACTCCTGGGTGTGCCACCTCTCTCTCTCATTCAGTGGGCCATAGAAAGGCTATTTATTTTTTTGTTTTTTTAATATTATTTGGTTTCTAAAGTCTCCCTGAAAAAAAAAAAATACATAAAAAAACAGTGGGAGAGTAATATTGCCCTTTCAGCTTGTGTGCCAGTCTTGACTCCTGGGTGTGCCACCTCTCTCTCTCATTCAGTGGGCCATAGAAAGGCTATTTTTTTTTTTGTTTTTTTTAATATTATTTGGTTTCTAAAGTCTCCCTGAAAAAAAAAATAAATAAATTAGGTGGGAGATTAATATTGACATTAGTGCTTGAGTGACAGTCCTGCGTGTGTGTCATCTCTGTGATTTTGTGCCACAGAAAACAGAGTGTGTAACATTGTGCCTGATTTTCCTTGTGGTCTCACCAACCTGTTAAGGGATATTGAAATCATACTGAAGTTATAGCTCACCGTGTAAGTTGTTTGACAGCAACAAATAAAGTTACTTTGGTTAAGATTTTAAAACAATGAGGAAGTCTGGTGCAAGAGGTCGTCGTGGGCGTTCATTGTCAGCTGGTAATGATGGTAGTGGTAGTGGAGCATCAGGTGGTCGTGGGGATAAAAATATTCCACCTAAGTCTGGAGCTGTGGAGCCAGTTTCGTCGTCAGGCTACACAAGGCCTCGAACGCTCTCTTTTCTGGGAGTAGGAAAACCGCTTTTAAAGGCGGAGCAGCAACAGCAAGTTTTGGCTTACATTGCAGACTCAGCCTCTAGCTCTTTTGCCTCCTCTTCAGAAACTGGTAAATGTAAAAGCAGCGCGTCACTTGTGGATGTTCACGGTCAGGGACAAGTCGCTTCCTTGTCCTCCTCAGCAAAAACTACAACAAGAGAGAAGGATGCAGCAGGCGACACAACGGGTCACTCCATGGAGCTCTTTACACATACCGTCCCTGGCTTAGAAAGTGAAACATTTAACAGGCCATGCCCATTACAAGTAGATTCTGACATGGAGTGCACTGATGCACAGCCACAGCCAGAGTACTATGCTGCTCCTTTGACTCAGACCACCACATTGCCCTCTCAGGGTACAGATCCACAATCAGACCCTGATGAGACTATGTTGCCCCGCCACGAACGCTATACCACCGACCGACACAGTGACACAGACGAAGTTGCACACGAGCTCGAAGAGGAGGTAATAGATGACCCAGTTATTGACCCCGATTGGCAGCCATTGGGGGAACAGGGTGCAGGCGGCAGTAGTTCAGAAGCGGAGGTGGAGGAGGGGCCGCAGCAGGCATCAACATCGCAACAGGTTCCATCTGCCGGGCCCGTATCTGGCCCAAAACGCGTGTCAAAGCCAAAACCTGTTGGAGCACAGCGTTGCCATCCGGATAAAGCTCAGTCTGCAATCCCTGAAAAGGGATCCGAGTCTAGGAAGAGTGCAGTCTGGCATTTTTTTAAACAACATCCAACTGATCAGCGCAAAGTCATCTGTCAAAAATGTTCAACTAGCTTAAGCAGAGGTCAGAATCTGAAAAGTCTAAATACTAGTTGCATGCATAGACACTTAACCACCATGCATTTTCAAGCCTGGACTAACTACCAAACGTCCCTCAAGGTTGTAGCACCCTCGGCCAATGAAGCTAGTCAGCAACGCAACATCCCTTCCGTCACTGTAAGGCCACCATTTTCCGCACCACCGGCAGTATCTGTGCAGGTTTCTTTGCCAGCCAAAAGCAGTCAGGGTCAGGGAATCACCAGTTTTGTAGGAGGAAATATTGCATCTAGGGCACCGGCGGAAACAATACCGTCTCCAACCGTCTCTCAGTCTGCCATGTACACCGGCACACCCGAAAGTTCCACGATCTCCAGCTCTCCAGTCCAGCTCACCCTACATGAGACTCTGGTTAGAAAAAGGAAGTACTTATCCTCGCATCCGCGTACACAGTGTTTTAACGCCCACATAGCTAGACTAATCTCGTTAGAGATGATGCCCTACCGGTTAGTTGAAAGCGAAGCTTTCAAAGCCCTGATGGAGTACGCTGAACCACGATACGAGCTACCCAGTCGACACTTTTTTTCCAGAAAAGCCATCCCAGCCCTGCACCAGCATGTTAAACAGCGCATCGTCCATGCACTCAGGCAATCTGTGAGTACAAAGGTGCACCTGACTACAGATGCATGGACCAGTAGGCATGGCCAGGGACGTTATGTGTCCATCACGGCACACTGGGTGAATGTGGTGGATGCAGGGTCCACAGGCGACATCAATTTAGGGACAGTTGTGCCTAGCCCACGGTCTAGGAAACAGTTGGCTGTAGGCGTTCGCACCCCCTCCTCCTCCTCCTCCTCGTCCTCCTGCAGAAGCTACAGCTCTTCCACAGAACGCAGTCTGCCAACCACTCCATCGGCAGATGACACTGTTGCACACCAGTTGTCCCATTATGGGCCAGCTACTGCCAAGCGTCAGCAGGCTGTATTGGCTATGAAGTGTTTGGGCGACAACAGACACACCGCGGAAGTTCTGTCCGAGTTCTTGCAACAAGAAACGCAGTCGTGGCTGGGCACAGTAGATCTTGAGGCAGGCAAGGTAGTGAGTGATAACGGAAGGAATTTCATGGCTGCCATCTCCCTTTCCCAACTGAAACACATTCCTTGCCTGGCTCACACCTTAAACCTGGTGGTGCAGTGCTTATTGAAAACTTATCCTGGGTTCTCCGACCTGCTCCTCAAAGTGCGTGCACTTTGCTCACATATCCGACGTGCGCCTGTACACGCCAGCCGTATGCAGACCTATCAGCGGTCTTTGAACCTTCCCCAGCATCGCCTAATCATAGACGTTGCAACAAGGTGGAACTCAACACTGCACATGCTTCAGAGACTGTGCGAACAGAGGCGTGCTGTTATTTATTTGTGGGAGGATACACGGGCAGGCAGTAGGATGGCAGACATGGAGTTGTCAGGTGTGCAGTGGTCTAAGATACAAGACATGTGTCAAGTCCTTCAGTGTTTTGAGGAATGCACACGGCTGGTTAGTGCAGACAACGCCGTAATAAGCATGAGCATCCCCCTAATGCGTCTGCTGATGCAAAGTTTGACGCACATAAAGGAGCAGGCGTCTGCACCAGAGGAAGAGGAAAGCCTTGATGACAGTCAGCCATTGTCTGGTCAGGGCAGTGTACAGGACGAGGTAGCGGGCGAAGAGGAGGTGGAGGACGAGGAGGATGATGGGGATGAGTATATTTTTAATGCCGAACCTTTCCCGGGGGCACAGGAAATTGGTTGCGTGTCACGGCCGGGTTCTGGTTTTTTGAGGGACACAAGTGACGTAGATTTGCCTGCAACTGCCCCTCAACCAATCACAACCGGAGATTTGACAACTGGAACTTTGGCCCACATGGCGGATTATGCCTTACGTATCCTAAAAAGGGACACACGCATTACGAAAATGATGAACGATGACGATTACTGGTTGGCCTGCCTCCTTGATCCACGCTATAAAGGCAAATTGCAAAATATTATGCCACATGAGAACTTGGAACTAATATTAGCAACCAAACAATCAACTCTTGTTGACCGTTTGCTTCAGGCATTCCCAGCACACAGCGCACGTGATCGTTCTCACACGAGCTCCAGGGGGCAGCAGACTAGGAGTGTTAGGGGTGCACACATCAGAAGTGGCGTTGGACAGAGGGGTTTTCTGACCAGGTTGTGGAGTGATTTTGCTATGACCGCAGACAGGACAGGTACTGCTGCATCAATTGAAAGTGACAGGAGACAACATTTGTCCAGTATGGTTACTAACTATTTTTCATCCCTTATCGATGTTCTCCCTCAACCGTCATTCCCATTTGATTACTGGGCCTCCAAATTAGACACCTGGCCAGAATTGGCAGAATATGCATTGCAGGAGCTTGCTTGCCCGGCAGCAAGTGTCCTATCAGAAAGAGTATTCAGTGCTGCAGGTTCAATATTAACCGAAAAAAGGACTCGTCTGGCTACCCAAAATGTTGACGATCTAACATTCATTAAAATGAACCACAACTGGATTTCGAAATCTTTTGCCCCACCTTGCCCGGCCGACACCTAGCTTTCCTATGAAAGGCTCTTGCCTGTGAATTACTTTTCTAATGTCTAATTTGCTGCAGCTGATTGTACAGCATACGACATGTTTACACCTCTCTAAATGGCCAAACTCCCCACACGGGGCCGTGGTATCGCGACTTGGCGCAAGCACCCGTGAGACTGCTGTTTGTCTGAAGAGGTGGGTGTGCTCGCTTTTGGTTGACGGCATTGCTACTGGGTCCCTCATAGTACAATGTAGTGTCTCTGGCGGTGGTGGTGCGCACCCAACGTCAGACACACCGTTGTAACATGAGGGGCCCTGGGGCGGTCCCGCCGGCCTCTAGAGTGTTCCCCCCTACCCCAGCTCAAAATGTGCTCTACCACATGCAAAATTATGTCGCACAGCTCCACCAATCTTTAGTCTATTCGCTGACATCATTCAATGTCTGGCACTGACAATACAAATTTGTAGACATCTATGATGCAACTTAAAGTAGTCTGTGTCTGTGTCCTATATTGGCACCATTAAATAGTTACTGCCAAATTACTATGTCAGAAACTCAGCAGATGAGCCCACCCCTGTACCTAAGTATGCCACCTTTTTTTTTGTTTTGGTTGTTTTGCGAGACATTAACATCTATTTATATTTTGGGAGTACTGGGACAGACACTCCTTGCACTACTCCTCCACTCACCACCAAGCTGCCCGTGTATCCATGTAACCGCTGTAAAACTGCCATGAGCCTATTGTTTGTTATTTTAGGCCTTTGATAGCCTGTCTGCGGTCCCTACTTTAAATACTCCTCCACTCACCACCAAGCTGCCTGCCCGTGTATCCATGTAACCGCTGTAAAACTGCCATGAGCCTATTGTTTGTTATTTTAGGCCTTTGAAGCCTGTCTGCGGTCCCTCCTTCCACTAGTCCTCCACTGACCAGACCACTGCTGCCCGTGTACCCCTGGAACCAATTATAAAGTGCCTACAGCCAGCCCATTTTTTTATGTTAGGCCTTTGAAGCCTGTCTGCGGTCCCTCCTTCCACTAGTCCTCCACTGGCCAGACCACTGCTGCCCGTGTACCCCTGGAACCAATTATAAAGTGCCTACAGCCAGCCCATTTTTTTATGTTAGGCCTTTGAAGCCTGTCTGCGGTCCCTCCTTCCACTAGTCCTCCACTGACCAGACCACTGCTGCCCGTGTACCCCTGGAACCAATTATAAAGTGCCTACAGCCAGCCCATTTTTTTATGTTAGGCCTTTGAAGCCTGTCTGCGGTCCCTCCTTCCACTAGTCCTCCACTGACCAGACCACTGCTGCCCGTGTACCCCTGGAACCAATTATAAAGTGCCTACAGCCAGCCCATTTTTTTATGTTAGGCCTTTGAAGCCTGTCTGCGGTCCCTCCTTCCACTAGTCCTCCACTGGCCAGACCACTGCTGCCCGTGTACCCCTGGAACCAATTATAAAGTGCCTACAGCCAGCCCATTTTTTTATGTTAGGCCTTTGAAGCCTGTCTGCGGTCCCTCCTTCCACTAGTCCTCCACTGACCAGACCACTGCTGCCCGTGTACCCCTGGAACCAATTATAAAGTGCCTACAGCCAGCCCATTTTTTTATGTTAGGCCTTTGAAGCCTGTCTGCGGTCCCTCCTTCCACTAGTCCTCCACTGGCCAGACCACTGCTGCCCGTGTACCCCTGGAACCAATTATAAAGTGCCTACAGCCAGCCCATTTTTTTATGTTAGGCCTTTGAAGCCTGTCTGCGGTCCCTCCTTCCACTAGTCCTCCACTGACCAGACCACTGCTGCCCGTGTACCCCTGGAACCAATTATAAAGTGCCTACAGCCAGCCCATTTTTTTATGTTAGGCCTTTGAAGCCTGTCTGCGGTCCCTCCTTCCACTAGTCCTCCACTGGCCAGACCACTGCTGCCCGTGTACCCCTGGAACCAATTATAAAGTGCCTACAGCCAGCCCATTTTTTTATGTTAGGCCTTTGAAGCCTGTCTGCGGTCCCTCCTTCCACTAGTCCTCCACTGACCAGACCACTGCTGCCCGTGTACCCCTGGAACCAATTATAAAGTGCCTACAGCCAGCCCATTTTTTTATGTTAGGCCTTTGAAGCCTGTCTGCGGTCCCTCCTTCCACTAGTCCTCCACTGACCAGACCACTGCTGCCCGTGTACCCCTGGAACCAATTATAAAGTGCCTACAGCCAGCCCATTTTTTTATGTTAGGCCTTTGAAGCCTGTCTGCGGTCCCTCCTTCCACTAGTCCTCCACTGACCAGACCACTGCTGCCCGTGTACCCCTGGAACCAATTATAAAGTGCCTACAGCCAGCCCATTTTTTTATGTTAGGCCTTTGAAGCCTGTCTGCGGTCCCTCCTTCCACTAGTCCTCCACTGGCCAGACCACTGCTGCCCGTGTACCCCTGGAACCAATTATAAAGTGCCTACAGCCAGCCCATTTTCTTATGTTAGGCCTTTGAAGCCTGTCTGCGGTCCCTACTTTAAATACTCCTCCACTCACCACCATGCTGCCTGCCCGTGTATCCATGTAACCGCTGTAAAACTGCCATGAGCCTATTGTTTGTTATGTTAGGCCTTTGATAGCCTGTCTGCGGTCCCTACTTTAAATACTCCTCCACTCACCACCAAGCTGCCTGCCCGTCTATCCATGTAACCGCTGTAAAACTGCCATGAGCCTATTGTTTGTTATTTTAGGCCTTTGAAGCCTGTCTGCGGTCCCTCCTTCCACTAGTCCTCCACTGACCAGACCACTGCTGCCCGTGTACCCCTGGAACCAATTATAAAGTGCCTACAGCCAGCCCATTTTTTTATGTTAGGCCTTTGAAGCCTGTCTGCGGTCCCTCCTTCCACTAGTCCTCCACTGGCCAGACCACTGCTGCCCGTGTACCCCTGGAACCAATTATAAAGTGCCTACAGCCAGCCCATTTTTTTATGTTAGGCCTTTGAAGCCTGTCTGCGGTCCCTCCTTCCACTAGTCCTCCACTGACCAGACCACTGCTGCCCGTGTACCCCTGGAACCAATTATAAAGTGCCTACAGCCAGCCCATTTTTTTATGTTAGGCCTTTGAAGCCTGTCTGTGGTCCCTCCTTCCACTAGTCCTCCACTGACCAGACCACTGCTGCCCGTGTACCCCTGGAACCAATTATAAAGTGCCTACAGCCAGCCCATTTTTTTATGTTAGGCCTTTGAAGCCTGTCTGCGGTCCCTCCTTCCACTAGTCCTCCACTGGCCAGACCACTGCTGCCCGTGTACCCCTGGAACCAATTATAAAGTGCCTACAGCCAGCCCATTTTTTTATGTTAGGCCTTTGAAGCCTGTCTGCGGTCCCTCCTTCCACTAGTCCTCCACTGACCAGACCACTGCTGCCCGTGTACCCCTGGAACCAATTATAAAGTGCCTACAGCCAGCCCATTTTTTTATGTTAGGCCTTTGAAGCCTGTCTGCGGTCCCTCCTTCCACTAGTCCTCCACTGACCAGACCACTGCTGCCCGTGTACCCCTGGAACCAATTATAAAGTGCCTACAGCCAGCCCATTTTTTTATGTTAGGCCTTTGAAGCCTGTCTGCGGTCCCTCCTTCCACTAGTCCTCCACTGGCCAGACCACTGCTGCCCGTGTACCCCTGGAACCAATTATAAAGTGCCTACAGCCAGCCCATTTTTTTATGTTAGGCCTTTGAAGCCTGTCTGCGGTCCCTCCTTCCACTAGTCCTCCACTGACCAGACCACTGCTGCCCGTGTACCCCTGGAACCAATTATAAAGTGCCTACAGCCAGCCCATTTTTTTATGTTAGGCCTTTGAAGCCTGTCTGCGGTCCCTCCTTCCACTAGTCCTCCACTGACCAGACCACTGCTGCCCGTGTACCCCTGGAACCAATTATAAAGTGCCTACAGCCAGCCCATTTTTTTATGTTAGGCCTTTGAAGCCTGTCTGCAGTCCCTCCTTCCACTAGTCCTCCACTGACCAGACCACTGCTGCCCGTGTACCCCTGGAACCAATTATAAAGTGCCTACAGCCAGCCCATTTTTTTATGTTAGGCCTTTGAAGCCTGTCTGCGGTCCCTCCTTCCACTAGTCCTCCACTGGCCAGACCACTGCTGCCCGTGTACCCCTGGAACCAATTATAAAGTGCCTACAGCCAGCCCATTTTCTTATGTTAGGCCTTTGAAGCCTGTCTGCGGTCCCTACTTTAAATACTCCTCCACTCACCACCAAGCTGCCTGCCCGTGTATCCATGTAACCGCTGTAAAACTGCCATGAGCCTATTGTTTGTTATGTTAGGCCTTTGATAGCCTGTCTGCGGTCCCTACTTTAAATACTCCTCCACTCACCACCAACCTGCCTGCCCGTCTATCCATGTAACCGCTGTAAAACTGCCATGAGCCTATTGTTTGTTATGTTAGGCCTTTGATAGCCTGTCTGCGGTCCTTACTTTAAATACTCCTCCACTCACCACCTAGCTGCCTGTGTATCCATGTAACCGCTGTAAAACTGCAATGAGCCTATTGTTTGTTATTTTAGGCCTTTGATAGCCTGTCTGCGGCCCCTACTTGCAATACTCCTCCACTGACCACAATGCTGCCTGGAGTGCCTGCCTGTGTATCCATGTAACCGATGTAAAACTGCCATGACTGCCTACTGTTTGTTATTTTAGGCCTTTGATAGCCTGTCTGCAGCCCCTACTTGCAATACTCCTCCACTGACCACAATGCTTCCTGGAGTGCCTGCCTGTGTATCCATGTAACCGATGTAAAACTGCCATGACTGCCTACTGTTTGTTATTTTAGGCCTTTGATAGCCTGTCTGCGGCCCCTACTTGCAATACTCCTCCACTGACCACAATGCTGCCTGCCTGTGTATCCATGTAACCGATGTAAAACTGCCATGACTGCCTACTGTTTGTTATTTTAGGCCTTTGATAGCCTGTCTGCGGCCCCTACTTGCAATACTCCTCCACTGACCACAATGCTGCCTGGAGTGCCTGCCTGTGTATCCATGTAACCGATGTAAAACTGCCATGACTGCCTACTGTTTGTTATTTTAGGCCTTTGATAGCCTGTCTGCAGCCCCTACTTGCAATACTCCTCCACTGACCACACCAATGCTGCCCGTGTACCCCTGGAACCTATTTAAAAGTTCATAGAGCCTAGTTATATATTTTATTTACTATTAATAAGGCCATGATGGACTACGCTGTACCACGCTACAAGCTAACCAGTCGACACTTCTTTTGCGAGAAAAGCCATCCCAACCCTCCACCAGCATGTAGAAGACCGCATTGTCCATGCACTCTGGCAATCTGTGAGTACAAAGGTGCACCTGACAACAGACGCATGGACCTGTAGGCATGGCCACGGAAGATTACGTGTCCATTACGGCGCAATGGGTTAATGTGTTGGATGCATGGTCCACAGGGGACAGCCTACTAAGTCTGTCTGCAGTCCCTAATTCAAATTGTCCTCCACTGTCTAAATCGGAGCTTCCACCTTCTGGCTTTCGGCCTATAGTATCAGAAATTAAACTGCATTTGGCCTTCAACTTTGGTTAGGGCCTACTAACGGCTTCTGCCCCTCCCTGGTGTTGCCCTCAACTAAATAAAGCTGAGCTTCAACCTTCTGCTCCAAATTACCATTTTAAAAAATGCAATAGGCTTTTCCGGCCTACTAAAGGTGTCTGTCTGTGTGCCCCTGCCTGGTGTTGTCCTCAACTGAATAAAGCTGAGCTTCAACCTTCCGGCTCTCATTAAGTGGTTTTTAAAAAAAAAAATGGTGGTTAGGGCCTACTAACGGCTTCTGCCCCTCCCTGGTGTTGCCCTCAACTAAATAAAGCTGAGCTTCAACCTTCTGCTCCAAATTACCATTTTAAAAAATGCAATAGGCTTTTCCGGCCTACTAAAGGTGTCTGTCTGTGTGCCCCTGCCTGGTGTTGTCCTCAACTGAATAAAGCTGAGCTTCAACCTTCCGGCTCTCATTAGGTGGTTTTTTTAAAAAAAATGGTGGTTAGGGCCTACTAACGGCTTCTGCCCCTCCCTGGTGTTGCCCTCAACTAAATAAAGCTGAGCTTCAACCTTCTGCTCCAAATTACCATTTTAAAAAATGCAATAGGCTTTTCCGGCCTACTAAAGGTGTCTGTCTGTGTGCCCCTGCCTGGTGTTGTCCTCAACTGAATAAAGCTGAGCTTCAACCTTCCGGCTCTCATTAAGTGGTTTTTAAAAAACAAAATGGTGGTTAGGGCCTACTAACGGCTTCTGCCCCTCCCTGGTGTTGCCCTCAACTAAATAAAGTTGAGCTTCAACCTTCTGCTCCAAATTACCATTTTAAAAAATGCAATAGGCTTTTCCGGCCTACTAAAGGTGTCTGTCTGTGTGCCCCTGCCTGGTGTTGTCCTCAACTGAATAAAGCTGAGCTTCAACCTTCCGGCTCTCATTAAGTGGTTTTTAAAAAACAAAATGGTGGTTAGGGCCTACTAACGGCTTCTGCCCCTCCCTGGTGTTGCCCTCAACTAAATAAAGCTGAGCTTCAACCTTCTGCTCCAAATTACCATTTTAAAAAATGCAATAGGCTTTTCCGGCCTACTAAAGGTGTCTGTCTGTGTGCCCCTGCCTGGTGTTGTCCTCAACTGAATAAAGCTGAGCTTCAACCTTCCGGCTCTCATTAAGTGGTTTTTAAAAAAAAAAATGGTGGTTAGGGCCTACTAACGGCTTCTGCCCCTCCCTGGTGTTGCCCTCAACTAAATAAAGCTGAGCTTCAACCTTCTGCTCCAAATTACCATTTTAAAAAATGCAATAGGCTTTTCCGGCCTACTAAAGGTGTCTGTCTGTGTGCCCCTGCCTGGTGTTGTCCTCAACTGAATAAAGCTGAGCTTCAACCTTCCGGCTCTCATTAAGTGGTTTTTAAAAAACAAAATGGTGGTTAGGGCCTACTAACGGCTTCTGCCCCTCCCTGGTGTTGCCCTCAACTAAATAAAGCTGAGCTTCAACCTTCTGCTCCAAATTACCATTTTAAAAAATGCAATAGGCTTTTCCGGCCTACTAAAGGTGTCTGCCCCTCCCTGGTGTTGTCCTCAACTGAACAAAGCTGAGCTTCCACATTCTGGCTTTCGCCCTATACTATCAGATATTAAACTGCATTTGGCCTACTAGTGTGGTTAGGCCCTTGAAACAGTGTCTGCTGCTCTTGGGTTTGCTACTCCACTGAACAAAGCAATGCCGCCTGTTTAGTCCTGTTACCAATTTTGAACTGCATTTAGCCTACTTTATTCTTTGGCCCTATATCTGTTTCCTCCTCATCCTGCCCATTGCCCAGCCACTGCTAAATGAGTCTGCTGGTACATTGACCTAGACCACTACATTCCCCTTGTACTCTACACAGCCAGAATCTGACCCTGCTGAAAGTAAGGTTCCCCTTCCCGCATGTTATACCACCTTACACAGGGACAAAGAGGAAGGTGCAGATGAAAGTGCAGGTTCCTTCATCAGGTGGGGGGGCATACTCGTTGGTGACGTCACTGGCACAGGGCCCCTCAGAGTACGCAAAAGTGTCGCTGCTGGTGGGAGGCGCCCCCGCCATGCAAACACACCGCCGTACTTTGAGGGGCCCTGTGCCAGTGCCAGTGCCAATGCGAACGAGTGGGCCCCCCCCTGCTTGCTCAGGATCACAGCACTTGCAACGTTTAAATACTTACCTTTCCCTGCAACACCGCCGTGACGTAGTCCGCATTTCCTGGGCCCACGAAAAACTTGAGCCAGCCCTACTCCCCCCACAACTTTCCCCCAATTCCCTATGCCCAACTATTATTATACAGTTAATTAAGATTGGCAAGCTTCAGAAACAAGAATGGATGTTTTTGGCATTAAAATGGGCACTGTAGGTGTTTTCCTGGCCTCCACTCACTGCCGACTATGCTTCCCCATTGACTTGCATTGGGTTTCGTGTTTCGGTCGATCCCCGACTTTTAGCGATAATCGGCCGACTGCACTCGACTCGACTCTGGACAAAATCGGGTTTCCCAAAACCCTACTCGATCTTAAAAAAATGAAAGTCGCTCAACCCTATTGTGAAGTGCATCTTCGAGCAATCATCTCTACCGTTCCTGGGTTTCATAATTTCCGATGCCGGTCTGCGTATGGATCCTGAAAAGGTTTCCGCTGGGCTCAATTGGTCTCGTCCTCATGGAGTTAAGGCTATCCAGCGCTTTCTCGAATTTGCTAACTATTATCGACAGTTTATCCCTCACTTCTCCTCCTTTTCGGCTCCCATCTCCTCCATGACTCATAAGGGTGCCAACCCTCACCTTTGGTCCTCTGAGGCCGAAGAGGATTTCCAATCCCTCAAGCAAGCCTTTGCCTCTGCGCCAATTCTTCATCGTCCAGTTGCCAGTAAACCCTTCGTCCTTGAGGTTGATGCTTCAGCCATCGGAGCCGGAGCTGTGCTGTCTCAAAAATCTTCTTCTGGTCACCTTGTACTGTGTGGTTTCTTTTCCAAGATTTTTTCTTCTCCTGAAAGGAATTATTCCATCAAAAATAAGGAGCTATTGGCCATCAAATTGGCACTGGAGGAGTGGCGATATCTCTTAGAGAGAGCTTTACATCGTTTTGTGATATACACAGACCACAAGAACCTGGCCTACATTCATTCAGCGCAAAGACTAAATCCGCGACAGGCCAGGTGGGCCTTGCTCTTCCTTCAGTTCAATTTTGAACTTCGTTTTCTGCCTGGCAATAAAAATTCCAGAGCTGACGCTCTCTCCAGGTCGTTTCTTTCGGAGGATGTTGAGGAGAGGCCTGCGCACATCATCGATCCTGCCAGAATCATCACAGTCGCTCCGGTCTCTTTCTCATCTTTGCCTCCGGGTAAAACCTTCGTCTCTGAGGAGAACAGGAGACGCGTCTTACTTTGGGGTTATGCTTCCAAACTAGCTGGTCATGTTGGTTTTAAGAAAACCTTACATTTGATTTCTCGTTACTATTGGTGGCCTACCCTGTCTAAAGACATTCGGAGTTATGTCGTTTCTTGCCCTTCCTGTGCCAAGAATAAGAGTCCTAAACAATTGCCTTCCGGTCTTCTTCATCCTCTGCCGGTGCCTTCTTATCCGTGGCAACATCTGTCTATGGATTTCATTACGGACTTGCCTCGTTCCTCAGGTTGCTCCGTTATCTTTGTGGTCATGGATCGCTTTTCCAAAATGGCTCATTTCATCGCTCTCTCAGGTTTACCTTCTGCTCCAGAATTGGCAAAAATTTTTGTTCATCATGTTTTTCGTCTACATGGTCTTCCTCAACATATTGTCTCAGATCGTGGAGTTCAATTCGTCGCCCGATTCTGGAGATCTCTCTGCAAGTCTCTGAATATCTCGCTTGACTTTTCCTCGGCCTATCATCCACAATCCAATGGCCAAGTGGAACGTACAAATCAGACGTTGATGACCTATCTTCGTCATTTCAATAATGCCCATCAGAATGACTGGTCGGACTTACTCCCGTGGGCCGAATTCTCCTACAATAACCATCCCAGCGAATCTTCTAGCAAGTCTCCATTTTTTGTCGTCTTTGGTCAACATCCTGGTCTTCCTCTACCGGTCCCTCCTGTCTCTACTGTACCAGCAGCAGATCTTCTGTCTAGAGAGTTCTCCAGGGTCTGGCAGGAGACTAAGTCTGCTCTAGAATTAGCTCAATCTCGGATGAAAAAACATGCTGATAAAAGGCGTCTTGATCCTCCCATATTTCATCCTGGGGATAAGGTCTGGGTCTCTTCCAAATTCATTCGCCTTAAAATCCCTTCTCATAAACTGGGTCCCCCGTTACATCGGTCCTTTCCAAGTTTTGACTCGCATTAATGATGTTTCTTATAAACTTAAATTACCTGCCTCTCTTCGTATTTCTAATTCTTTTCATGTCTCTCTTCTCAAACCTGCAGTATTTAATCAGTTTCATGCTTCTTCTCTTTCTTCCCCTTCGCCCATTTCTGCTGATGATATCTTTGAGGTCAGGGACATTCTTGCCATGAAAAAATGCAGGGGAAAAACTTTGTTTTTGGTGGACTGGAAGGGTTTTGGTCCAGAGGAGAGGTCCTGGGAGCCCCAAGAGAATATTCAGGCTCCTCGAATTTTGTCTAGATTTCTCTCTAGCCTTAGGAAGAGGGGAGGTAAAGACGGGGGTACTGTCACGCCGCCTCCTGCAACCGCTCATACTTACCTGTTCCCGGCGTCTCGGCGCAACTCTCCTGCGGCTTCCTCTCTCCGGCGCTCACTCCCGACCTCTGCTGGCCATCGCACGCGCGCACACGATAGATTCTCTTCTATGCGCGCGCACTTGTAACCTGCCGGCTCCTTCTGCCTGCTCCTCTCTATCGTCCCGGAGGATCCTCCTGACCCGGAAGTAAGGCGCTGCATGACTATTTCCTCTTCCCGGTATCTCTCTCCTGTGCCTGTTGTTCATTTGTATTCCCCTTGTGCTCCAGGCCGCACGTCTGTGCATCTACTTCCTGATTGTATTTCCTGTTTTTCTCTCCGCAGAGCCTTTCGGTATCTATAGCCCTGGTACTCCCTGTGTTCCCGCAGTTCCTGTCTCTCCGCAGTACCAAGTCTCGCAGTTGCTTCCATCTCTTTCCTGTTACTGTGCTTAAGTAATCTCATTGCCACTTCAGTCCTTGTCCTCCTCGTGCTCCAGCCACCCAGGGGCTCCTGTGTCTCCCCTCAGCTCCCGTGGTCCCTGTCTCCCTGCAGTTCCTGTGTCTCCACTTACCAGTCTCCCTGTATACTCCGTCAGTCCTTTGTCTCGTCCGTTCCCATCTACCTTTGTTTCTGGTTTTCTCCATCCCTTCTTCCTGTTCCCCTCCTTGGTCCCTCCGGCTTCCGTGGCGATAGTCCCTCGCGGTCCTGCCCCTAACTCTCCCTGTATAGGGGGAGGTCCATCTGGTCAGCTCGCCCGTGAGGGGATCGTCGTCACGGTCTAGTGGGTCCACTCTTTCCTTCTTGGTACCTGACAACTGGCACGAGAACAGCAGGGCTTAGCCCGAGCACAAGTCCCACAAGACTGCACAAAAGAACGCACATCCCGCGACAAAGAAGGCCACCAAAAGGACCTAGCCACCAAATCTCTGGTACCAAAAATCCCAGGATGACCAGCCAACACCGAACAATGAACCTCAGAGATAACTCTATTAGTCCATCTATCAGGGACAAACAGTTTCTCCGCTGGACAACGGTCAGGTCTATCAGCCTGGAACTCCTTCAGCACCCGCCGCAAATCAGGGGAGATGGCAGACAGAACTACCCCCTCTCTGAGAATACCAGCTGGCTCAGGAACCCCAGGAGAATCAGGCACAAAACTCCTTGAAAGGGCATCAGCCTTCACATTCTTAGAACCCAGAAAGTACGAAACCACAAAATTGAAACGGGAGAAAAACAGTGACCAACGAGCCTGTCTAGGATTCAACCGCTTGGCAGATTCGAGATAAGTCAGATTCTTGTGATCTGTCAAGACCACCACGCGATGCTTGGCTCCTTCAAGCCAATGTCGCCACTCCTCGAATGCCCACTTCATAGCCAACAACTCCCGATTGCCAACATCATAATTACGCTCAGCAGGCGAAAACTTTCTTGAAAAGAAAGCGCATGGCTTCATTACAGAGCAATCAGAACTTCTCTGAGACAAAACAGCCCCTGCTCCAATTTCAGAAGCATCAACCTTGACCTGAAAAGGGAGCGAAACATCTGGCAGACACAACACAGGAGCCGAAGAGAAACGACGTTTCAACTCCTGAAAAGCCTCAACGGCCGCAGAGGACCAATTCACCACATCAGCACCCTTCTTGGTCAAATCAGTCAACGGTTTAACAACACTAGAAAAATTAGCGATGAAGCGACGGTAAAAATTGGCAAAGCCCAGAAATTTCTGAAGGCTCTTCACAGATGTAGGCCGAGTCCAATCATAAATAGCTTGGACTTTAACAGGATACATCTCGATAGTAGAAGGGGAAAAAATGAAACCCAAAAAGGAAACCTTCTGAACTCCGACAAAAACTCAGGGACTTCGGAAGGAGTGGAGGAAGAAACTGACAACAATGAAACATCCCCATGTACCCCTTGACAACCCCAACTGGACACCGACATTGATTTCCAATCCAATACTGGATTATGGACCTGCAGCCATGGCAAACCCAACACGACCACATCATGCAGATTATGCAACACCAAAAAGCGAATATCCTCCTGATGCGCAGGAGCCATGCACATGGTCAACTGGGTCCAGTACTGAGGCTTATTCTTGGCCAAAGGCGTAGCATCAATTCCCCTCAAAGGAATGGGATGCTGCAAGGGCTGCAAGAAAAAACCACAGCACCTGGCAAACTCTAAGTCCATCAAATTCAGGGCAGCGCCTGAATCCACAAATGCCATAACAGAATAGGATGACAAAGAGCAAATCAGAGTAACGGACAAAAGAAATTTAGGCTGTACAGTACCAATGGTGACGGACCTAGTGAACCGCTTAGTGCGCTTAGGACAATCAGAGATAGCATGAGTGGAGTCACCACAGTAAAAACACAGCCCATTTTGACATCTATGTTCTTGCCGTTCAGCTCTGGTCAAAGTCCTATCACATTGCATAGGCTCAGGCCTCTGCTCAGAGGATACCGCCAAATGGTGCACAGTTTTGTGCTCACGTAAGCGCCGATCGATCTGTATGGCCAAGGACATTGAATCATTCAGACCAGCAGTCGTGGGGAACCCCACCATAACATCCTTAAGGGCTTCAGAAAGACCCTTTCTGAAAATTGCTGCCAGGGCACACTCATTCCACTGAGTAAGCACAGACCACTTTCTGAACTTCTGGCAATATACCTCCGCTTCATCCTGACCCTGACACAAAGCCAGCAAAATTTTCTCTGCCTGATCCACAGAAATCGGTTCATCATAAAGCAATCCCAGCGCCAGAAAAAACGCATCTACATTACACAATGCAGGATCTCCTGGCGCCAGGGCGAATGCCCAATCTTGAGGGTCACCACGCAACAAAGAAATAATGATTCTTACTTGCTGAATAGGGTTACCAGAAGAGCGGGGTTTCAGAGCAAGAAACAGTTTACAATTGTTTTTGAAATTCAGAAATTTAGATCTATCCCCAGAAAACAACTCAGGAATTGGAATTCTAGGCTCCAACATAGGATTCTGAACTACATAATCTTGAACAACAACAATCTTGAATCTTGAAACAACTACATAATCTTGAATGTTTTGTACCTTTGCAGCGAGTTGATCTACACTAGAGGACAGACCTTGAATGTCCATATCCACACCTGAGTTCTGAACCACACAGAGTTTAAGGGGAAAAGAAAGGCAAAGCACACTGCAGAGAAAAAAAATGGTCTCAGAACTTCTCTTTTCCCTCTATTGAGATGCATTAACACTTTGTGGGCCAGCTGTACTGTTATGGACCTGGTGGTTAGGTGCACCAGGAATGACCTGATAGTTAAACACGGAATCGGGACGAGCTCTGGGGAGATGGGAACTCTGCTGACCGCAAACCCTACTCCTATCAACACAACTAGAAATAGCCGTGGAGCGTGCCTGACTCTGCCTAGATGCCTCTTCACAGCCTAAGAGCTAACTACCCCTAAAGAAAGGAAACAAAGCCTCACTTGCCTCAGAGAAATTTCCCCAAAGGTAAAAGCAGCCCCCCCACAAGTACTGACTGTGAGTTAAGAGGAAATCACAAACACAGGATGAAATAGGCTTTAGCAAAGGGATGCCAGTCTAACTAAACAGATTGAGGATAGAAAAGGGATCTTTGCAGTCAACACAAAAAACTACAAAACCACGCAGAGTGTGCAAAAAATACCCCCGCACCGACCCACGGTGCGGTGGTGCCACTCTGCACCCCCAGAGCTTCCAGCTAGCCAGGCAGTTTCATGATAGCAAGCTGGACTAAAACTTAGCAAGAAAAACCATATGTAACAAATGAACAAGCAGGAACTTAGCTTCGCTGGAGTTGACAGGTCCTCAGAAAGATCCAGGAGATATCTGAACCAGTACTAGAACATTGACAGCTGGCATGGAGTAACGATCTCAGTGGAGTTAAATAGAGAATCCAGCCTAGCCCTAAACGAGGGCAGGTGGGGAAGGAATCTCAGAACCAGCAGCTCCACTCACAGCCACCAGAGGGAGTCCACAGACAGAACTCACCAAAGTACCATTCATGACCACAGGAGGGAGTTCGAGAACGGAATTCACAACAAGAACCCCAAAGGATAGGCAGCCCCCACAAATATTGACTGTGAATAGGAGAGGAAAGACACACACAGGCAGAAAACAGATTTCAGCAAAAGAGGCCACTCTAGCTAAATAGGGAAAGATAGGACAGAATACTAAGCGGTCAGTATTAAAAACTCTTCAAAAATATCCACAGCAGAAAATATAAAAAGTTCCACAATCTAACTAAAGACATGGAATGTATATCTGCAGTTCCTGAGAATCCAACAAGACTGAGAAAATACTGACACAATCTAAGCTGGACAAAAAACAATGAATAGAACTAAATCATTAAGCACACAGCATGAGTGCAACAATAACAAAACCAGAAACTTATCTTTGCAGATTTGGCAGCAAGGCAGAGGAACCAGGCAAGGACAAAACCTCCAAAAACAATGGACAACTGGCAAGGACTAATGAATCCTGCAAGCCTAAATACCCCAGTCAGAACTGCAATCAGCAGATACACCTGACAAGGGCTGCAACCCAGAGACAACTGCATTACCACCTACAACCACCGGAGGGAGCCCAAAAGTAGAATTCAAAACAGTACCCCCCTTCTTGAGGAGGGGTCACCGAACCCTCACCAGAGCCCCCAGGTCGATCAGGACGAGCCAAATGAAAAGCATGAACCAAATCAGCAGCATGGACATCGGAGGCAAAAACCCAAGAATTATCCTCCTGGCCATAACCCTTCCATTTGACAAGATACTGAAGCCTCCGCCTCGAAAAACGAGAATCCAAAATCTTCTCAACCACATACTACAACTCCCCATCAACCAACACAGGGGCCGGAGGATCAACAGAGGGAACAACGGGTACCACATATTTCCGCAATAAAGATCTATGGAAGACATTATGGATAGCAAAAGAGGCCGTAAGTGCCAATCGAAAAGACACCGGATTAATAATCTCAGAAATTCTATAAGGACCAATAAACCGAGGCTTAAACTTAGGAGAAGAAACCTTCATAGGAACATGACGGGAAGACAACCAGACCAGATCCCCAACCCGAAGCCGGGAACCAACACCCCGACGACGGTTAGCAAAACGTTGAGCCTTCTCCTGAGACAACACCAAATTGTCTACCACGTGAGTCCAAATCTGCTGCAACCTGTCAACCACAGAATCCACACCAGGACAGTCAGAAGGCTCAACCTGCCCAGAAGAAAAACGAGGATGAAAACCAAAATTACAAAAAAAAGGCGAAACCAAAGTGGCCGAAGTAGCCCGATTATTAAGGGCAAACTCGGCCAATGGCAAAAAGGCCACCCAATCATCCTGATCAGCGGACACAAAGCATCTCAAATAAGTCTCCAAGGTCTGATTAGTTCACTTGGTTTGGCCATTTGTCTGAGGATGAAATGCAGAGGAAAAAGATAAATCAATGCCCAGCCTGGCACAAAAGGCCCGCCAAAACCTAGAAACAAACTGGGAACCTCTGTCAGACACAATATTCTCCGGAATACCATGCAAACGAACCACATGCTGAAAAAACAAAGAAACCAAATCTGAGGAGGAAGGCAATTTAGGCAAAGGCACCAAATGAACCATCTTAGAGAACCGGTCACAAACAACCCAGATAACCGACATCTTCTGGGAAACTGGAAGATCAGAAATAAAATCCATAGAAATATGCGTCCAAGGCCTCTCAGGGACCGGCAATGGCAAAAGCAACCCACTAGCACGGGAACAACAAGGCTTGGCCCGCGCACAAGTCCCACAGGACTGCACAAAAGAACGCACATCACGTGATAAAGAAGGCCATCAAAAGGACCTACCAACCAAGTCTCTGGTACCAAAAATACCACGATGACCAGCCAACACAGAACAATGAACCTCAGAAATCACTCTACTAGTCCATCTGTCAGGAACAAACAGTTTCCCCACTGGACAGCGGTCAGGTCTGTCAGCCTGAAATTCCTGAAGAACCCGTCGTAAATCAGGGGAAATGGCAGAAAGAACCACCCCTTCTTTCAAAATGCCGACCGGTTACAGGACCTCAGGAGAATCAGGCAAAAAACTCCTAGAAAGGACATCAGCCTTAATATTCTTAGAACCCGGAAGATACGAGACCACAAAATCAAAACGGGAAAAAAACAAAGACCATCAAGCCTGCCTAGGATTCAGCCGTTTGGCAGACTCGAGGTAAATCAGATTCTTATGATCGGTCAAGACCACAATACGGTGCTTAGCTCCCTCAAGCCAATGTCGCCACTCCTCAAACGCCCACTTCATAGCCAACAACTCCCGATTGCCGACATCATAATTGCGTGCAGCAGGCGAAAGCTTACGGGAAAAGAAGGCACACGGTTTCATCAAGGAACCAACAGGATCCCTCTGAGACAAAACGGCCCCTGCCCCAATCTCAGAAGCGTCAACCTCAACCTGAAACGGAAGAGAAACATCAGGTTGATGCAACACCGGAGCAGAAGTAAATCGACGTTTAAGCTCCTGAAAGGCAGAGACAGCCGCAGAGGACCAATTCGCCACATCAGCGCCTTTCTTCGTCAAATCGGTCAAGGGTTTAACCACGCTGGAAAAGTTAGCAATGAAACGGCGATAAAAATTTGCAAAACCCCAAAATTTCTGAAGGCTCTTTACGGACGTGGGTTGAATCCAATCATGAATGGCCTGAACCTTAACCGGGTCCATCTCAATAGATGAAGGAGAAAAAATAAAACCCAAAAAAGAAACCTTCTGCACCCCAAAGAGACACCTAGACCTCTTCACAAACAAAGCATTGTCACGAAGGATCTGAAACACCATCCTGACCTGCTCCACATGAGACTCCCAATCATCAGAAAAAAACAAAATATCGTCCAGATATACAATCAAGAATTTATCAATATAATTCCGGAAGATATCATGCATGAAAGATTGAAAAACAGATGGAGCATTAGTGAGCCCGAACGGCATCACAAGGTATTCAAAATGGCCTTCGGGCGTATTGAACGCAGTTTTCCATTCATCACCCTGCTTAATACGAACAAGATTATACGCCCCCCGAAGGTCAATCTTTGTAAACCAACTAGCCCCCTTAATCCTAGCAAACAAATCGGAAAGCAAGGGTAAAGGGTATTGAAACTTGACTGTGATCTTATTCAAGAGGCGATAATCAATACAGGGTCTCAAGGAGCCATCCTTCTTAGCAACAAAAAAAAAACCTGCTACCATCGGTGACGAAGATGGCCAAATATGCCCTTTCTCCAAAGCCTCCTTAACATAACTCCACATAGCGGTACGTTCAGGCACAGATAGGTTGAAAAGTCGGCCTTTAGGAAACTTACTGCCTGGAATCAAGTCAATCGCACAATCACAGTCCCTGTGCGGTGGAAGGGAACTGGACTTGGGCTCATCGAATACATCCTGAAAATTAGACAAAAACTCTGGAATTTCAGAAGAGGAAGAAGAGGAGATTGACATCAAAGGAACATCATTATGAACCCCCTGACAACCCCAACTAGTCACAGACATAGACCTCCAATCCAACACAGGATTATGTACCTGCAACCACGGAAAACCCAGCACGATAACATCATGCAAATTATGCAACACCAGAAATCGACAATCTTCCTGTTGGGCTGGCGCCATGTGCATGGTCACCTGTGTCCAAAACTGAGGCTTATTTTTAGCCAAAGGTGTAGCATCAATCCCCCTTAAAGGAATAGGGTTCTGCAAAGGCTGCAAGGGAAAACCACAACGCCTGGCAAACTCAAAATCCATTAAGTTCAAGGCGGCACCTGAATCCACAAACACCGTGACAGAAAATGATGACAATGAGCAGATCAAGGACACAAGCTGGTCTACACGAGAAGCAAATTCCTGAACATCCATGCTAGCACAAGACTCCTCAGCCACCCATAAAGAGGGGAAAAAAAGACAAAACAGACTGCAGAAAAAAAAATGGCTCAACACCTTTCTTCCCTTCTTCTGAGATGCATTTAACTCATTATTGGCCAGTTGTACTGTTATGATCTGGTGACTTAGGAGCAGCATGAAACTTTCTCAGGAGAAGTGGAATCTATACTGAACTTAACACCGCAACCAGAAGTAGCCGTGGGGTGTGCCTTACATACCCTAGACACCTCGACACAGCCGGAGGACTAAATACCCCTATAGATGGAAATAGGAACACTAACTTGCAGGACAGAATACTAAGCGGTCAGTATTAAAAACTCTTCAAAAATATCCACAGCAGAAAATACAAAACGTTTACAATCTAACTAAAGACATGGAATGTATATCTGCAGCTCCTGATAATCCAACAAGACTGAGAAAATACTGACGCAATCTAAGCTGGACAAAAAAACAATGAATAGAACTAAATCATTAAGCACACAGCATGTGTGCAACAATAACAAAACCAGAAACTTATCTTTGCAGATTTGGCAGCAAGGCAGAGGAACCAGGCAAGGACAAAACCTCCAAAAACAATGGACAACTGGCAAGGACTAATGAATCCTGCAAGCCTAAATACCCCAGTCAGAACTGCAATCAGCAGATACACCTGACAAGGGCTGCAACCCAGAGACAACTGCATTACCACCTACAACCATGGGAGGGAGCCCAAAAGTGGAATTCACAACATGTTCCCCTGCCTGAGATGGATTGTACTTCTGTCTCTCTCGCTTGGACTCCTTGGTTTGTAGCATTTCACCTGCTACGGGTCTAGGGGACACTCGCTTAGGTGTAGCAGGATGACACTCAGGAGACACGTTTCCTTAAAAGTTCACAGGGTTTATTGCTCCATAAACCACATTGCAACAGGAACAACAGGTAAACAGTCTTACGTCAGACAGGTGATTCCTCAATGTCCATAATAGAGCTCCGCTCTCTCACGTCTCTGGGCACACAGACCGTGCTATGACCAGCACGTAGGCTCTCCAGTCTAAAGATGGTCTCTGTGTGTTGTTCAGGACGTCTGTCCCCACTTGGGACCGTCCAACACACAGGCCACTCTGCAGTGTCCAGCCAGGACACATGGAAGTGTGTCCACCCTGACACACACCCACACATTCACACCATGTGCTACACACCTCCTTTACATAGGTGTAACCACACCCAGGTACCTGTCACATGGTCAGTCAGGTGAGCGTGACATCACCACAGGTCCTTACACACAAAACCATCTTACATGTTCAGACACGCCTCTTTGGGTGGGTTTGTAGGTGACTGAACCCACCCATCTCTCCAATCACCTGGAAGCCTTCCCAACATAAACAAATCCCTCAGCAGTAGATCTGCTTGAGCAAAACATACCCAAGCTTCCATCACAGGGTCACCCACCTCTGCGATACATACCATCCATCAATCACATGACGAGTCGCTATGCCACATATTTCCCCCCTCTGCCTAAAGCCGTGGGGCTTGGCACTTTCTATTACCCGACCAGAGATCCTTCTCTGTCGCCCCTGACAGTCAAACCGTCTGTCAAAGTCAGGGCCTGTTACTGAACCCTTTCGTCGGCATTCGTCAACCATTTCCGTCACACCCTTTGATAAAGACGGCCCCTTGTCATCTCGTCTCAGTTGGATTTGGGCAACATGGTCAATCTGGCATCGCAATCCCCTTGCACCCATACAACCTGTCTGGACTGACTCTTTGTCAACACGTCCGCTACCAGGTCTCCCACGCAAGTCACTCAGGGTAGCTACCCTCTTAGCTGTGACATCAGCTGTGGACAGCATCACCGACTGACTAGTCTCTGGGGACCAATTCACCACACATGCCCCCACAGCCTTCCTGAACCCTTCATGCATAGACTCCCTGGCACAGGCCTCTCTCAGGTCCTCAAGTACATCTATCATACATCTGAACTAGGAACTCTCCTTCTCTTCAGCTGTCACCAGACACCCATTTTGTTCAGCTTTCAGAGCCAACTTCCTCTGAATATCACCAGCTTCCAGACGTATCCACCATCTCTTGCATGGCATGACCATTCCTTCCAATGAATTTCTTCTATTAGGCTCTCACATGGCACTCAGCAGCCTATCTCCAAAGCTCCTCTTGCTTTAACCGGGTTTCTACTTCAGGCCCCACTCCATTGGTGGCCTCTTTACTGTACTCCCTTTTCTTGGAGTCACAGTCACCCGCATAATCTGTGTCACACCTCATAGAATGGGGAACCCCAAAGTTACACTCTTTCCGGGAGTCAGCTCCACACATTCTATCCATCACACCACTAACAGACATATTGTGGCACACATCAGGTGACGTCATGTCCGTAAGTTGGGACTGTCCACCATCTTCCTTGGTCATGCCTAACTTAGGACTGTCAACTATAGGGGGTGCATTCTCTGCATTAACTTTCACACACAATAATTCATTTGCCGGGACAACAGTCCGACTGAGTCACGCTTTTGGGATGCGCCGCCCCCTTTTGGGAAACCACCATCTCGCGGGACTCCACCCGCTTTTGGGCAACTACTACTTTTTGGGTTACAGCCCCCCTTTTGGGACTCCACCCCTTTTTTGGGGGGAAACCACCATTCGGTGGAACTCCACCCCTTTTTAGACTCTGCCCCTTTTAGGGCCACCACCCCCTTTAGGGACACCACCCCACTCTGGGGTACACCCCGTGGACTTCCCCACAGTACTCTAAAGCCCCAACAGTTCCACAATATATATCTCTTTAGGTCGGCACTGGCCCTTTAAGAGTCTGCACGACCTAGTCCAGCAATGTCTCTTTTTTTTTTTCTTTTCCTCTTTGCTGCAACTGCAGCTACACTTCACAAGGGTCTGCACCGCAGACTTCATGGACCCGCCGATCCTCAGCAAGCCGCTTGTCACCTTCGTGGACCTGCTGATCCACAGCAAACTTCGTAACCCCGCCGAGTTACCGCCAGACGTCTTGAGTCTTCGTGGCCCCGCCGAGCCACAGCAAGTTGATCAGAGAAGAAAAAAAAAGAAATACATGGACTCGCCGGTCCACAGCAAGCACCTGCACATGTGCTTTATAGAAAAACACAGTCTCTCACTGACCCCGGTCAGAACAACACAGACTATGGTCTGTTACACACCCGGCTTTACAGCCCAAACATAGTTTCTCACTGACCCCGGTCAGTATAATACATGGTTTTCAGACCATTACCCATTGGCAACTTTTACAGGTTCCTGGACACCCCTCAGCCTCAGAGGTGCCCAGACGCAATGTCTCTCTTTTCCTTCCACTGACACCGGTCAGTACCCCACGGATCTCCATCCGTTCCCTGTCATTGCCACACAGGTTCCCGGATCCCTCTTCTCCTCAGAGGTATCCCATAAACAGCAGTTCTCACTGACCCCGGTTAGTATTTACTCACGGTTGTCAAGACCGTCCACTCTTCTGGCTCAGACCAGCCAGTGCTGCAACCTGTGTTCCTTGGATCGTTGCCCGCATTCGAAACACCAATTGTAGCATTTCACCCGCTACGGGTCTAGGGGACACTCACTTAGGTGCAGCAGAATGACACTCAGGAGACACGTTTCCTTAAAAGTTCACAGGGTTTATTGCTCCATAAACCACATTGCAACAGGAACAACAGGTAAACAGTCTTACGTCAGACAGGTGATTCCTCAATATCCATAATAGAGCTCCCCTCTCTCACGTCTGTGGGCACACAGACCGTGCTATGACCAGCATGTAGGCTCTCCAGCCTAAAGATGGTCTCTGTGTGTTGTTCAGGACATCTGTCTCCACTTGGGACTGTCCAACACACAGGCCACTCTGCAGTGTCCAGCCAGGACATATGGAAGTGTGTTCACCCTGACACACACCCACACACTCACACCATGTGCTACACACCTCCTTTACATAGGTGTACCCACACCCAGGTACCTGTCACATGGTCAGTCAGGTGAGCGTGACATCACCACAGGTCCTTACACACAAAACCATCTTACATGTTCAGACACGCCTCTTTGGGTGGGTTTGTAGGTGACTGAACCCACCCATCTCTCCAATCACCTGGAAGCCTTCCCAATGTAAACAAATCCCTCAGCAGTAGAACTGCTTGAGCAAAACATACCCAGGCTTCCATCACAGGGTCACCCACCTCTGCGATACATACCATCCATCAATCACATGACCAGTCGCTATGCCACAGGTTGTACAACAAACTCTGATGTCTGCTGCCAGCGTTCTCACATGGGAATTTTCGAAGTAATTCCGCTACAAGGGCCCTCTCGTACTTCAACATTTTAGTACACCTCTCTGCCTCTGGCAGAAGAGATTGAAAGTTCTCCTTGTAGTGTGGGTCTAGAAGTGTCACCAACCAGTAATGAGTGTCACCAAAATTTTTATAATGCGAGGGTCATGTGAAACGCAGCGCAACATAAAGTCAGCCATGCATGCCAGACTGCTAACAGGCAAGACTTCCGTGTCCTCAACAGGACGACTGACCATGCTGTCCTCCTCCTCCTCATTCTCCTCCTCCTCCCTGTCCTCAGGTCATCCCTGCTGAACAGACGGTATGACAGCTGTGCTTGTAGTACCGTCTATAGTGCATGAAGGTATCTCCTGTTCTTCCTCCTCCTCATTGCCTACCAATCCACTTTGGGAAGATATGAGCCTGGGTTGAGTGTAATCCCCCCGTATGGTTCCTTGATCCATGTTCTCTGCTCTGCCTGCAATGCACCCTCTTAAATGTGAGCAGAGAGGTTTTCAGAATGCCGAGAAGCGGGATGGTGATGCTATTATGGCGCCGTCGCCACTCAGCATCTTGGTGCAGTCCTCAAAGTTTTGGAGGATGGTATATATGTCTGACATTCATGTCCAATCCTGAGGTCTTATGTGTGGAGTCTGAACTGAATATCGACGGCCTTGTTGATGTTGGTAGTCAACAACTGCTCTCTTCTGCTCATAAATTCTTTCCAAAATATGCAGTGTAGAGTTCCAAAGTGTGGGGACATCACACACCAGTCGGTGTGCCGGAAACTGCAAACGTTGCTGAAGCACGGCAAGGGTGTCTGAAGCTGTAGGTGGCTTTCTAAAATGGGCAGACAGATGGTGTACTTTCACTAGCAGGTCCGGCAGCTCCGGGTAGCTTTTGAGAAAACATTGAACCATGAAGTTAAGCACATGGGGCAGGCAAGGTATATGTGTGAGCTCACCTTGTCTCAGAGCCACCACCAGGTTCCGGCCATTATCACACATGACCATGCCTGGCTGTAAGCGGTGTCATCAAAATATCTGACTGCTCTTTCAGCACTGTCCACAACTCTTCTGCATTGTGCGGTTTGTCACCTATGCAGATTAGCTTCAGCATAGCCTGTTGCCACTTGGCTGAGGCAGTGCTGCAGTGCTTCCAGCTTCTCACTGATGTATTGATTTCAGAGATGGAGGATGAAGAGGAGGAGGTGCAGGAGCTGTAGACTGTGGGGGCAACCCTGATTGATGTAGGGCCCACAATCCTCGGCATGATGAGGATGTGTTCCATCCCAAGGTCCGACTGGGTCCCTGCTTCCACTATGTTAACCCAGTGTGCCATCAGTTAGATGTACCATCCCTGGCCACAAGCACTTGTCCACATGTCCGTGGTTAGGTGGACTATCCCAGTAACAGCATTGTTGAGGGCACGGGTAATGTTGTGGGACACATGCTGGTGTAATGCCGGTATGGAACACCGGGAGAAATAGTGGTGACTGGGGACCGAGTACCTTGGGACGGCTGCTGCCATCAGGTTGCGGAAAGCTTCTGTCTCAACGAGCCTAACAGGCAACATTTCGAGTGCAAGCAGAAGATAAATGTTAGAATTTAGGACTGTGGTCTGTGGGGCGTTGGCTGGGTATTTCCACCTGCATTGCAATGACTAGGTCATAGACAACTGAAGGCTGTGCTGGGACAAGGACGTGGACGGGCTTGATGATGGAACTGCTTGACTGTGGGCAAAAACATGTGCAGGGTTAGTGACATCTTCACATGCACGGTGGACTGTGGATTGGCTTCTACGCAAAACAGTGGAAGGAGCAGTGGTGTCACCTGCAGACAGTGTTCCTGGAGCCTGGGGTACTGCTCACAAAGTCAGGTGCTTTGCTGCCATGTGCCTGATCATGCTGGTGGTGGTCAGGCTGGTAGTTTTGCTACCCCTGCTGATGCGGGCATGGCAGGTGCTGCAAATGGCCTGTTTGGGGTTATCGGCAGATTCTTTAAAACATAACCAGACTCGGGAAGATCTAACAGTTGGAATGGCAGCTTCCATCATGTTGGTGTTTCGGGGAACAAATGCACAACTTCTGTCTGTGGCCACCACACTGCTTCTTCCTGCCTGTTGGGATGATATGCCTCTTTCCCTATGTGTGCTGCTGTCCTCGCTCTGCATGTCCTCCTGCCAGGTTGGGTCAGTCACTGTGTCATCCACCACCTTGTCTTCCACATCCGCACCCTGCTCCTCCTCCTGACTTTTTGGCAATTTTGTCTCATCGTCGTCCACCTCTTGTGACACTTTCCCACCATTGCCTTCGTGTGACCGTGGCTGTTCAAAGATTTGAGCATCGCAACATGTGATATCATCTGGCCCCACTTCAAGTTGACCATCCGAGAGCCCAGAATCTTGAAAGGGAAAACTGAATTGCTCTTCGGAGTGTCCAAGTCTGGCATCAGTTGTCTCAGGGCACTCGGCATGGTGGGAAGAAGGAGGATCAGGGTGAGGAATATCCAGTCCACTCTCACAGCTACTCAGACTTGCCTGTATGGAAGACATGGTGGTGGTGGTGGTGGCTAAGTGACTGGAAGCATTATCTGCTATCCAACCAACAACTGTTTCACACTGCTCTGGCTTCAATAGTGGTGTGCTGCAGTCCCCTAGAAACTGGGACAGGAAGGTCGACTGAGAAGATGTGGGTCTTTGTTGTGGCACACTTTCAGCTTGGCCTCATCCTCGTCCTCTGCATGCACCATCAGCATCACGTTCACTTCCCAGTCCCTTGCCCTGCCCATTTTAAATGGACTACTGCACTATTTCAAAAGCTCAACACAAATGTATTAATTTGGAGCTAAATTATATCTGTTCAGTATGCCTGCAAAGCTACGATTTTTCAAACACAG
Organism: Ranitomeya variabilis; assembly: GCF_051348905.1. Taxonomy (NCBI): domain Eukaryota; kingdom Metazoa; phylum Chordata; class Amphibia; order Anura; family Dendrobatidae; genus Ranitomeya; species Ranitomeya variabilis. The sequence continues at coordinate 104,048,327 of NC_135238.1, read as the reverse complement.
AAACACCAGGACTCAGCCTGACAGACTTTATAAATTATTTTTTTGTTTTTTGGTGAATTTTAGAAAAAAAAATTGAACAATGCTAGCACACAGAACTATGAAGCTGCCATCACACTAGCAGTATTTGGTCAGTATTTTACATCAGTATTTGTAAGCCAAAACCAGGAATGGGTGATAAATGCAGAAGTGGTGCATATTTTTCTATTATATTTTCCTGTTATTGTTCCACTCCTGGTTTTGGCTTACAAATACTGATGTAAAATACTGACCAAATACTGCTAGTGTGACGGCAGCCTGATACATATGCCTGCAAAGCTATGATTTTTCCACCACCGATATACCAGCCGTCTGCCTCAGATAACAGACTGATCTAAATGTGGCCTTGATTTTTGGTGGCACAACTAAATTATGTCAACAAGTTGGCTATGACACAAAAAAAAAAAAATTGCGCACTCTCATCTGGTGTCTGGGACAGGAAAAAATGGTAGATTTGCACGTTCTTAGATTTCAATAACCTGGCTGTAGTAGGCAGCTTGAACAAGCAAATAAATGTTAAAATAAGGGGGCTATGGATTGCTTTAGAATAAAAGGAGCAGGTATCAGGTGAAGAAAAAACAAAAAAGCCACATAAAAATGCAGCTATGTATATATTATATAAGCAGCAGACAGTAATGGAGCTTTTGGAGGTATACAGGTCTTGCACTTATGTGGATATGTGACATAGACTCCCCTGCCTACCTAGCGCTGCAATCTCGGGACCACCGAATTAGCCCTAAAAAGGACTATTGGTCCCTCAGGAATTGCGGACTGAACAGTTGCAAACCTACACTAACTATTAAAAGCACGATTCTGAACCTATCTCAGCAGCAGCTCTCCCTACACTCGCTAAGTCCGGAGCAGAATGCGGCCAGCAAAGCGGCGCCAGGTCTCTTATAGACCTGATGATGCTGTGCGGCCAGCCAATCACTGTAATACCACAACAAAGATGGCTGTGGCATTACAGTGCATGGCTGACAATCCCTGCACTGTCATTGGCTTTCTAAAGAGCACCAGAATTGCAGGGTGGAGACCCCTGCACTGTCATTGGCTTTCTAAAGAGCACCAGAATTGCAGGGTGGAGACCCGAGCTCCAGCCGAATAATCCCAGAAATACTCGGTGCTCGCAGAGTACACCGAGCATAGTGTTACTCGGGCGAGTAACAAGTAGTGGCAAGCACGTTTGCTCATCACTATGCACAGGCCCTAATGGACTAAATGAATTGTAATAAGGTTCATGTTGTAATAATATGCACATATACTGATATGAATCATGTATCAATAACGTGAGTTTGCACTTGTATTTTATATGTAAAATTTCACTAATGATTTTATCAATTGATGATGATGTGATGCCCTATATATATCTGATGTTTGTACCAATTCATCTATACGGTGCTGTCACAATATTGTATGAAAATATAATATAAGTTAGGTTCTCTTGCCTGTTAGTGCCATGCGGTGGGCTAAAACCCCCCCTCCACTCTCTGTTTTGCTTGCTGGAATGTGTGTGAAGCTTTCTTTTCAATGGGGGTGGAAGAGCTTTTATTGCCCTGGACATAAATTCCAGGCTCGAAGCAAGTTACTCGCCCCCCTCCCATCTGTCCAGCTATAACTGGTATAGAAGTCTCCAAAATCCATGAGGGTCTTTGTTCTAATATGATAAGATATTGGGCAAACAATTTAGGCTACAAAAATAATGAGTACATATTGCTAAAGTCCATCGGCGCATCTATCCATCACTGTAAGCATGAGCTTCTAACTCCATCAGGTAAAAAAGTAGGGATTTCTCTGTAATTATGCATCACAAATAGGACATATTTGATCTCATTAGAATGCCAATGTTAATACGAGATGAATGCTGGGTTTGTTATGACTATGACATGTTCTGTAGCGGAGATACAGGCATTAGACAAACTTGTGTTAAATTCACTAAGGCTGAAGAGATAGGAGGGTCTGGGGAGCCAGCCCTTTTGGTGATGTCACCGAGCTACACTTTATAAGTTTCTACCCTCACCCCAGCCTGGGGTCTGTCTGCTGGAGCCTATGTGAGTCTGACTTGAAGAGCTGTTCCTAACCAGAGTCCTGATGCATTGGGACATATGGGAACTCCACTAGCCTGATTGCCTCAAATGATCTGAACACATGTAAGTGTTATTTCTTATTTATCCCCTGTTATTTTTATAACTACCTCTGTACATATTTGCAATTGTCTCTTTTTGTAACAACCTTGTAATATTTTTCTATAAACACTGCCTAAACTTTAATGGGGTATAATATTTAATACTAGATTCGTTCTTCATGCTCTAAAACGTACCTTAAGCCTTCTGAAGGGAATTACGCTACTGTTTTGGGTTAGCTTCGGACCCGTTTAATCGAAGCTGGCGGCAGCATCCCGTGTGCGGGCCTTTGGGTGTCGTTGTAGCGACTGCGGCGTTGATAATTATTGTTCCTGCCTGAGTGGGAGTATTTATATTGCCTCGCTGCAGCGTGCCCAATAGCCAGTACATAGCAGGCAGCCTTTCTGGTGACTAATTATCCTAGGTGCAGTACCTATTCTGACCTGAGGGTAAGGGGGGCACCAGAGAGCTGCAGGTTTCAAGTGGAACTGTAAGCGGGATATACATAAATCCCTGCAGGTCATGGTATATTGAAGAGCAGTGGGATACCTAAAATAAGCCCCTGCTGTAAACTAAGAGGGCAATAGCCTTGTGTTTTTTTTTTCATCACATTGTAGCAGTGGAGGGATAACTAAGATAAGACCCCTGCACGTGTGATAGCCATCTGTTGGCCTAAAGTCACCCCGATCCGTGACGTAGGGGTGACGGTCACGGTGTGAATCGTGACATATTGGCGGCAGCGGTGTGGATTCATGACAGGTGCTGTTCCATTTTTTTCTTCTATCTATCTATCTATCTATCTATCTATCAGCAAAAAATTGGAACAGCACAAATCCTTCACTTATCTTCGGGTGCAAGGCCCCGGACAGCCCGTCCACTGGTTGTCCTCAGTCCATATACTTCAAAAAAACAGGCAGCATTCCATTATTTTGTAGGTAATATGCAGGATTTATTAAACCCACATCTCTGTGCACGGGGTAGGCCTGGAGTTAATTTATAGGGACCCTAGAGACGCCCCTCTCTCACAATTGCCTCCATGTCTTCTTAGGTATTTAGGTTGGGCAGCCAACTTGGAATTAACTGTCCTGCCGTTGTTTGGAGTAATGAGTCAGTAGTCCCTCCGGTGTTCCGGCCACCGGCTACGTGCCTCAGAAGGAGGCTGCCTACCTCGGGGCAGGACTCCTCCCAGTGTTATCTCCTTGTGCTGTCACTTCGGTTCTCACTCTCCACAATATACTTTGCTTCGTGTCCTTTCTTAGGATGCTGCCGCAATGATATGCAGGCGCAGCTCCGTAATGTTCTATCTCTTGCTAGACTTCTGACAGGATCCCACCCCTGACAGGACCTCTCTGGGTCAAACCCAGGCTGCTTCTCCCTCGATGTTGTCTGGTCGAAGCCCAGTCTGCTTCTTTCTCTGACCCACTTCCTATCCAACCCACCAGTTTTACCCGTGTGTGGGGAGTGCCCTAGTAGATAGAAGCTTTGCTCCCCCTGGTGGACTGGAGTGTAAAGTGTAGTGTGTGACTGTGATACCTGGCAAGGTGAACTCCTTTAGTACCATCAGATGTAACATCACTCCCCTGTTGTGAATTCCGTTCTCGGACTCCCTCCTGTGTCATGAATGGTACTTTGGTTGGTTCTGCTCTTGGACTCCCTCTGGTGGCTTCAAGCGGTACTGCTGGTCACTGAGGTTGGCTTTATCAGCTGCTCTTGTTTATTGCTGTGCTGGCTTCCCTATTTAACTCCACTCAGATCGTTACTTCATGCCAGCTGTCAATGTATCAGTATTGGTTCAGATCTCTCTTGGACTTCTCTGAGGACCTGTCTACTCCAGCAGAAGCTAAGTCTTTGCTAGTTCATTTGTTGTTACTGCTTTCTGAATATATTTCTTAGTACTGCTAATTTCTAGTCCAGCTTGCTATCATGATATTCCCTTGCTAGCTGGAAGTTCTGGGGGTGCAGAGTGGCACCTCCACACCGTGAGTCGGTGTGGGGAGTCTTTTTGCTTACTCTGCGTGGTTTTTTGTAGTCTTTTGTGCTGACCGCATAGTTCCCTGTTCTATCCTCTGACTATTTAGTGAAGTCTGGCCTCCTTTGCTAAAACCTGTTTCATTCCTGTGTTTGTGACTTTCCTCTTAACTCACAGTCAATATATGTGGGGGTCTGCCTTTACCTTTGGGGAATTTCTCTATTTCAATCTTTAGGTGTAGTTAACTCTTAGGCTGTGAAGAGGCGTCTAGGGAGAGTTAGGTACGCTCCACGGCTATTTCTAGTGTGTGTGACAGGAGTAGAGTTTGCGATCAGCAGAGTTCCCACTACCCCAGAGCTAGTCCCGATTTTGAGTTTACTCATCAGGTCATTCCGGGTGCTCCTAACCACCAGGTCCATAGCAGTACAGCTGGCCCTAAACATAGTAACATAGTTAGTAAGGCTAAAAAAATACATTTGTCCATCCAGTTCAGCCTATATTCCATCATAATAAATCCCCAGATCTACGTCCTTCTACAGAACCTAATAATTGTATGATACAATATTGTTCTGCTCCAGGAAGACATCCAGGCCTCTCTTGAACCCCTCGACTGAGTTCGCCATCACCACCTCCTCAGGCAAGCAATTCCAGATTCTCACTGCCCTAACAGTAAAGAATCCTCTTCTATGTTGGTGGAAAAACCTTCTCTCCTCCAGACGCAAAGAATGCCCCCTTGTGCCCGTCACCTTCCTTGGTATAAACAGATCCTCAGCGAGATATTTGTATTGTCCCCTTATATACTTATACATGGTTATTAGATCGCCCCTCAGTCGTCTTTTTTCTAGACTAAATAATCCTAATTTCGCTAATCTATCTGGGTATTGTAGTTCTCCCATCCCCTTTATTAACTTTGTTGCCCTCCTTTGTACTCTCTCTAGATCCATTATATCCTTCCTGAGCACCGGTGCCCAAAACTGGACACAGTACTCCATGTGCGGTCTAACTAGGGATTTGTACAGAGGCAGTATAATGCTCTCATCATGTGTATCCAGACCTCTTTTAATGCACCCCATGATCCTGTTTGCCTTGGCAGCTGCTGCCTGGCACTGGCTGCTCCAGGTAAGTTTATCATTAACTAGGATCCCCAAGTCCTTCTCCCTGTCAGATTTTCCCAGTGGTTTCCCGTTCAGTGTGTAATGGTGATATTGATTCCGTCTTCCCATGTGTATAACCTTACATTTATCATTGTTAAACCTCATCTGCCACCTTTCAGCCCAAGTTTCCAACTTATCCAGATCCATCTGTAGCAGAATACTATCTTCTCTTGTATTAACTGCTTTACATAGTTTTGTATCATCTGCAAATATCAATATTTTACTGTGTAAACCTTCTACCAGATCATTAATGAATATGTTGAAGAGAACAGGTCCCAATACCGACCCCTGCGGTACCCCACTGGTCACAGTGACCCAGTTAGAGACTATACCATTTATAACCACCCTCTGCTTTCTATCACTAAGCCAGTTACTAACCCATTTACACACATTTTCCCCCAGACCAAGCATTCTCATTTTGTGTACCAACCTCTTGTGCGGCACGGTATCAAACGCTTTGGAAAAATCGAGATATACCACGTCCAATGACTCACCGTGGTCCAGCCTATAGCTTACCTCTTCATAAAAACTGATTAGATTGGTTTGACAGGAGCGATTTCTCATAAACCCATGCTGATATGGAGTTAAACAGTTATTCTCATTGAGATAATCCAGAATAACATCCTTCAGCAACCCTTCAAATATTTTACCAACTGTAGAGGTTAGACTTACTGGCCTATAATTTCCAGGTTCACTTTTAGAGCCCTTTTTGAATATTGGCACCACATTTGCTATGCGCCAGTCCTGCGGAACAGACCCCGTCGCTATAGAGTCCCTAAAAATAAGAAATAATGGTTTATCTATTTCATTACTTAGTTCTCTTAGTACTCGTGGGTGTATGCCATCCGGACCCAGAGATTTATCTATTTTAATATTATTTAGCCGGTTTCGCACCTCTTCTTGGGTTAGATTGGTGACCCTTAATATATGGTTTTCATTGTTTCTTGGGATTTCACCTAGCATTTCATTTTCCACCGTGAATACCGTGGAGAAGAAGGTGTTTAATATGTTAGCCTTTTCCTGGTCATCTACAACCATTCTTTAAAGTGTTAATGCATCTCAAAAGAGGGATAAGAGAAGTTCTGAACCCATTTTTTTTTCTTTGCAGTGTGTTTTGTCTCTCTTTTCCCCTTAACCTCTGGGTGGTTCAGGACTCAGGTGTAAATATGGATATTCAAGGTCTGTCCTCTTGTGTGGATCATCTCACTGCAAGGGTACAAAGCATTCAAGATTATGTAGTTCAGAATCCGATATTAGAGCCTAGAATTCCAATTCCTGATTTGTTTTCTGGGGATAGATCTAAGTTTCTGAATTTCAAAAATAATTGTAAACTGTTTCTTGCTTTGAAACCCCGCTCCTCTGGTGACCCCATTCAGCAAGTAAAAATTATTATTTCATTGTTACGTGGCGACCCTCAAGACTGGGCATTCTCCCTTGCGCCAGGAGATCCTGCATTGCTTAATGTAGATGCGTTTTTTCTGGCGCTTGGATTGCTTTATGACGAACCGAATTCAGTGGATCAGGCAGAGAAAATCTTGCTAGCTTTGTGTCAGGGTCAGGATGAAGCGGAGATATATTGTCAGAAGTTTAGAAAATGGTCTGTGCTTACTCAATGGAATGAGTGTGCCCTGGCAGCAATTTTTAGAAAGGGTCTTTCTGAAGCCCTTAAGGATGTTATGGTGGGATTACCCACGCCTGCTGGTCTGAATGAATCAATGTCCTTAGCCATCCAAATTGATCGGCGTTTGCGCGAGCGCAAAATTGTGCACCATTTGGCGGTGTCCTCTGAGCAGAGGCCTGAGCTTATGCAATGTGATAGAACTTTGACCAGAACTGAACGGCAAGAACACAGACGTCAGAATAGGCTGTGTTTTTACTGTGGTGACCCCACTCATGCTATCTCTGATTGTCCTAAGCGCACTAAGCGGTTCGCTAGGTCTGTCCCCATTGGTACTGTACAGCCTAAATTTCTTTTGTCTGTTACTCTGATTTGCTCTCTGTCGTCCTACTCGGTTATGGCATTTGTGGATTCAGGCGCTGCCCTGAATTTGATGGACTTGGAGTTTGCCAGGCGCTGTGGTTTTTTCTTGGAGCCTTTGCAGTATCCTATTCCATTAAGGGGAATTGATGCCACGCCGTTGGCCAAGAATAAACCTCAGTACTGGACTCAGTTGACCATGTGCATGGCTCCTGTACATCGGGAAGATGTTCGCTTTTTGGTGTTGCATAATTTGCATGATGTGGTCGTGTTGGGTTTGCCATGGCTACAGGTTCATAATCCAGTATTGGATTGGAAATCAATGTCTGTGTCTAGTTGGGGTTGTCAAGGGGTACATGGCGATGTTCCATTGGTGTCAAATTCTGCTTCCACTCCTTTTGAAGTCCCTGAGTTTCTGTTGGATTACCAGGATGTATTTGATGAGCCCAAGTCCAGTGTCCTACCCCCTCATAGGGATTGTGATTGTGCTATAAATTTGATTCCTGGTAGTAAGTTTCCTAAGGGCCGACTTTTCAATTTATCCGTGCCAGAGCACGCCGCTATGCGGAGTTATATAAAGGAGTCCTTGGAGAAAGGGCATATTCGCCCGTCTTCATCACCGTTGGGAGCAGGGTTCTTTTTTGTGGCCAAGAAGGATGGTTCTCTGAGACCCTGTATAGATTACCGCCTTCTCAATAAAATCACGGTCAAATTTCAGTACCCTTTGCCTCTGCTGTCTGATTTGTTTGCTCGGATTAAGGGGGCTAGTTGGTTCACCAAGATAGATCTTCGCGGGGCGTATAACCTTGTATTAAACAGGGCGACGAATGGAAAACAGCATTTAATACGCCCGAGGGCCATTTTGAGTACCTGGTAATGCCATTCGGGCTTTCAAATGCTCTATCTGTGTTTCAGTCCTTTATGCATAACATCTTCCGAAAGTATCTGGATAGATTCATGATTGTATATTTGGATGATATATTGGTCTTTTCTGATGATTGGGAGTCTCATGTGAAACAGGTCAGAATGGTATTCCAGGTCCTTCGTGCTAATTCCTTGTTTGTGAAGGGGTCTAAATGTCTCTTCGGAGTTCAGAAGGTTTCCTGTTATGGTTCTCAATGGCAAGAGAACATAGCCCAGCAAACATAAGAACTAGCTCTTGGAAGGATGGAAACTAAACTGACCATGAACTAAACCTGCCGCACAACTAACAGTAGCCGGGTAGCGTAGCCTACGTTTTTATCCCTAGACGCCCAGCGCCGGCCGGAGGACTAACTAATCCTGGCAGAGGAAAATATAGTCCTGGCTCACCTCTAGAGAAGTTTCCCCGAAAGGCAGACAGAGGCCCCCACATATATTGGCGGTGATTTTAGATGAAAATGACAAACGTAGTATGAAAATAGGTTTAGCAAAATTGAGGTCCGCTTACTAGATAGCAGGAAGACAGAAAGGGCACTTTCATGGTCAGCTAAAAACCCTATCAAAACACCATCCTGAAATTACTTTAAGACTCTAGTATTAACTCATAACATCAGAGTGGCAATTTCAGATCACAAGAGCTTTCCAGACACAGAAACGAAACTACAGCTGTGAACTGGAACAAAATGCAAAAACAAACGAGGACTAAAGTCCAACTTATCTGGGAGTTGTCTAGCAGCAGGAACATGCACAGAAAGGCTTCTGATTACAATGTTGACCGGCATGGAAGTGACAGAGGAGCAAGGCTAAATAGCGACTCCCACATCCTGATGGAAACAGGTGAACAGAGGGGATGATGCACACCAGTTCAATTCCACCAGTGGCCACCGGGGGAGCCCAAAATCCAATTTCACAACAGTACCCCCCCCTCAAGGAGGGGGCACCGAAACCTCACCAGAACCACCAGGGCGATCAGGATGAGCCCTATGAAAGGCACGGACCAGATCGGAGGCATGAACATCAGAGGCAGTCACCCAAGAATTATCCTCCTGACCGTATCCCTTCCATTTGACCAGATACTGGAGTTTCCGTCTGGAAACACGGGAGTCCAAGATTTTTTCCACAACGTACTCCAACTCGCCCTCAACCAACACCGGAGCAGGAGGCTCAACGGAAGGCACAACCGGTACCTCATACCTGCGCAATAATGACCGATGAAAAACATTATGAATAGAAAAAGATGCAGGGAGGTCCAAACGGAAGGACACAGGGTTAAGAATCTCCAATATCTTGTACGGGCCGATGAACCGAGGCTTAAACTTAGGAGAAGAAACCCTCATAGGGACAAAACGAGAAGACAACCACACCAAGTCCCCAACACAAAGCCGAGGACCAACCCGACGCCGGCGGTTGGCAAAAAGCTGAGTCTTCTCCTGGGACAACTTCAAATTGTCCACTACCTGCCCCCAAATCTGATGCAACCTCTCCACCACAACATCCACTCCAGGACAATCCGAAGATTCCACCTGACCAGAAGAAAATCGAGGATGAAACCCCGAATTACAGAAAAAAGGAGACACCAAGGTGGCAGAGCTGGCCCGATTATTGAGGGCAAACTCCGCTAAAGGCAAAAAAGCAACCCAATCATCCTGATCTGCAGACACAAAACACCTCAAATATGTCTCCAAGGTCTGATTCGTCCGCTCGGTCTGGCCATTAGTCTGAGGATGGAAAGCAGACGAGAAAGACAAATCTATGCCCATCCTAGCACAGAATGCTCGCCAAAATCTAGACACGAATTGGGTTCCTCTGTCAGAAACGATATTCTCCGGAATACCATGCAAACGGACCACATTTTGAAAAAACAGAGGAACCAACTCGGAAGAAGAAGGCAACTTAGGCAGGGGAACCAAATGGACCATCTTAGAGAAACGGTCACACACCACCCAGATGACAGACATCTTCTGAGAAACAGGAAGATCCGAAATAAAATCCATCGAGATGTGCGTCCAGGGCCTCTTCGGGATAGGCAAGGGCAACAACAATCCACTAGCCCGAGAACAACAAGGCTTGGCCCGAGCACAAACGTCACAAGACTGCACGAAGCCTCGCACATCTCGAGACAGGGAAGGCCACCAGAAGGACCTTGCCACCAAATCCCTGGTACCAAAGATTCCAGGATGACCTGCCAACGCAGAAGAATGAACCTCAGAAATGACTTTACTGGTCCAATCATCAGGAACAAACAGTCTACCAGGTGGGCAACGATCAGGTCTATCCGCCTGAAACTCCTGCAAGGCCCGCCGCAGGTCTGGAGAAACGGCAGACAATATCACTCCATCCTTAAGGATACCTGTAGGTTCAGAATTACCAGGGGAGTCAGGCTCAAAACTCCTAGAAAGGGCATCCGCCTTAACATTCTTAGAACCCGGCAGGTAGGACACCACAAAATTAAACCGAGAGAAAAACAACGACCAGCGCGCCTGTCTAGGATTCAGGCGTCTGGCGGACTCAAGATAAATTAGATTTTTGTGGTCAGTCAATACCACCACCTGATGTCTAGCCCCCTCAAGCCAATGACGCCACTCCTCAAAAGCCCACTTCATGGCCAAAAGCTCCCGATTCCCAACATCATAATTCCGCTCGGCGGGCGAAAATTTACGCGAGAAAAAAGCACAAGGTCTCATCACGGAGCAATCGGAACTTCTCTGCGACAAAACCGCCCCAGCTCCGATTTCAGAAGCGTCGACCTCAACCTGAAAAGGAAGAGCAACATCAGGCTGACGCAACACAGGGGCGGAAGAAAAGCGGCGCTTAAGCTCCCGAAAGGCTTCCACAGCAGCAGGGGACCAATCAGCAACATCAGCACCCTTCTTAGTCAAATCAGTCAATGGTTTAACAACATCAGAAAAACCAGCAATAAATCGACGATAAAAGTTAGCAAAGCCCAAAAATTTCTGAAGACTCTTAAGAGAAGAGGGTTGCGTCCAATCACAAATAGCCTGAACCTTGACAGGATCCATCTCGATGGAAGAGGGGGAAAAAATATATCCCAAAAAGGAAATCTTTTGAACCCCAAAAACGCACTTAGAACCCTTCACACACAAGGAATTAGACCGCAAAACCTGAAAAACCCTTCTGACCTGCTGGACATGAGAGTCCCAGTCATCCGAAAAAATCAGAATATCATCCAGATACACAATCATAAATTTATCCAAATAATCACGGAAAATGTCATGCATAAAGGACTGAAAGACTGAAGGGGCATTTGAAAGACCAAAAGGCATCACCAAATACTCAAAGTGGCCCTCGGGCGTATTAAATGCGGTTTTCCACTCATCCCCCTGCTTAATTCGCACCAAATTATACGCCCCACGGAGATCTATCTTAGAGAACCACTTGGCCCCCTTTATGCGAGCAAACAAATCAGTCAGCAGTGGCAACGGATATTGATATTTAACCGTGATTTTATTCAAAAGCCGATAATCAATACACGGCCTCAAAGAGCCATCTTTCTTAGCCACAAAGAAAAAACCGGCTCCTAAGGGAGATGACGAAGGACGAATATGTCCCTTTTCCAAGGACTCCTTTATATATTCTCGCATAGCAGCATGTTCAGGCACAGACAGATTAAATAAACGACCCTTAGGGTATTTACTACCCGGAATCAAATCTATGGCACAATCGCACTCCCGGTGCGGAGGTAATGAACCAAGCTTAGGTTCTTCAAAAACGTCACGATATTCAGTCAAGAATTCAGGAATCTCAGAGGGAATAGATGATGAAATGGAAACCACAGGTACGTCCCCATGCGTCCCCTTACATCCCCAGCTTAACACAGACATAGCTTTCCAGTCAAGGACTGGGTTATGAGATTGCAGCCATGGCAATCCAAGCACCAACACATCATGTAGGTTATACAGCACAAGAAAGCGAATAATCTCCTGGTGATCCGGATTAATCCGCATAGTTACTTGTGTCCAGTATTGTGGTTTATTGCTAGCCAATGGGGTGGAGTCAATCCCCTTCAGGGGTATAGGAGTTTCAAGAGGCTCCAAATCATACCCACAGCGTTTGGCAAAGGACCAATCCATAAGACTCAAAGCGGCGCCAGAGTCGACATAGGCATCCGCGGTAATAGATGATAAAGAACAAATCAGGGTCACAGATAGAATAAACTTAGACTGTAAAGTGCCAATTGAAACAGACTTATCAAGCTTCTTAGTACGCTTAGAGCATGCTGATATAACATGAGTTGAATCACCGCAATAGAAGCACAACCCATTTTTTCGTCTAAAATTCTGCCGTTCACTTCTGGACAGAATTCTATCACATTGCATATTCTCTGGCGTCTTTTCAGTAGACACCGCCAAATGGTGCACAGGTTTGCGCTCCCGCAGACGCCTATCGATCTGGATAGCCATTGTCATGGACTCATTCAGACCCGCAGGCACAGGGAACCCCACCATAACATCCTTAATGGCATCAGAGAGACCCTCTCTGAAATTCGCCGCCAGGGCGCACTCATTCCACTGAGTAAGCACAGCCCATTTACGGAATTTCTGGCAGTATATTTCAGCTTCGTCTTGCCCCTGAGATAGGGACATCAAGGCCTTTTCCGCCTGAAGCTCTAACTGAGGTTCCTCATAAAGCAACCCCAAGGCCAGAAAAAACGCATCCACATTGAGCAACGCAGGATCCCCTGGAGCCAATGCAAAAGCCCAATCCTGAGGGTCGCCCCGGAGCAAGGAAATCACAATCCTGACCTGCTGAGCAGGATCTCCAGCAGAGCGAGATTTCAGGGACAAAAACAACTTGCAATTATTTTTGAAATTTTGAAAGCAAGATCTATTCCCCGAGAAAAATTCAGGCAAAGGAATTCTAGGTTCAGATATAGGAACATGAACAACAAAATCTTGTAAATTTTGAACTTTCGTGGTGAGATTATTCAAACCTGCAGCTAAACTCTGAATATCCATTTTAAACAGGTGAACACAGAGCCATTCCAGGATTAGAAGGAGAGAGAGAGAGAAAGGCTGCAATATAGGCAGACTTGCAAGAGATTCAATTACAAGCACACTCAGAACTGAAGGAAAAAAAAAAAAAAAAAAAAATCTTCAGCAGACTTCTCTTTTCTCTCCTTTCTCTGTCAATTAATTTAACCCTTTTGTTGGCCGGTCAAACTGTTATGGTTCTCAATGGCAAGAGAACATAGCCCAGCAAACATAAGAACTAGCTCTTGGAAGGATGGAAACTAAACTGACCATGAACTAAACCTGCCGCACAACTAACAGTAGCCGGGTAGCGTAGCCTACGTTTTTATCCCTAGACGCCCAGCGCCGGCCGGAGGACTAACTAATCCTGGCAGAGGAAAATATAGTCCTGGCTCACCTCTAGAGAAGTTTCCCCGAAAGGCAGACAGAGGCCCCCACATATATTGGCGGTGATTTTAGATGAAAATGACAAACGTAGTATGAAAATAGGTTTAGCAAAATTGAGGTCCGCTTACTAGATAGCAGGAAGACAGAAAGGGCACTTTCATGGTCAGCTAAAAACCCTATCAAAACACCATCCTGAAATTACTTTAAGACTCTAGTATTAACTCATAACATCAGAGTGGCAATTTCAGATCACAAGAGCTTTCCAGACACAGAAACGAAACTACAGCTGTGAACTGGAACAAAATGCAAAAACAAACGAGGACTAAAGTCCAACTTATCTGGGAGTTGTCTAGCAGCAGGAACATGCACAGAAAGGCTTCTGATTACAATGTTGACCGGCATGGAAGTGACAGAGGAGCAAGGCTAAATAGCGACTCCCACATCCTGATGGAAACAGGTGAACAGAGGGGATGATGCACACCAGTTCAATTCCACCAGTGGCCACCGGGGGAGCCCAAAATCCAATTTCACAACAGTTTCCTTTTTGGGCTTCATTTTTTCCCTTTCTACTATCGAGATGGATCCTGTTAAAGTTCAGGCCATTTATGATTGGACTCAACCTACATCTGTGAAGAGCCTCCAGAAATTCCTGGGCTTTGCTAATTTTTACCGTCGCGTCATCGCTAATTTTTCTAGTGTGGTTAAACCTTTGACTGATTTGACAAAGAAAGGTGCTGATGTGGTGAATTGGTCCACTGCGGCCGTTGAGGCTTTTCAGGAGCTGAAACGTCGTTTTTCTTCAGCCCCTGTGTTGCGTCAGCCAGATGTTTCGCTCCCTTTTCAGGTCGAGGTTGATGCTTCTGAGATTGGAGCAGGGGCTGTTTTGTCTCAAAGAAGTTCTGATGGCTCTGTGATGAAGCCATGTGCCTTCTTTTCTAGAAAGTTTTCGCCTGCTGAGCGTAATTATGATGTTGGCAATCGGGAGCTGCTGGCTATGAAGTGGGCATGCGAGAAGTGGCGACATTGGCTTGAGGGAGCCAAGCACCGTATTGTGGTCTTGACGGATCACAAGAATCTGACTTACCTCGAACATGCCAAGCGGTTGAATCCTAGACAGGCTCGATGGTCGCTGTTTTTCTCCCGTTTCGATTTTGTGGTCTCATACCTTCCAGGTTCTAAGAATGTGAAGGCGGATGCCCTTTCTAGGAGTTTTGTGCCTGATTCTCTGGGAGTCCCTGAGCCGGCTGGTATTCTTAAAGAGGGGGTAATTCTGTCTGCCATCTCCCCTGATTTGCGGCGGGTGCTGCATGAGTTTCAGGCTGATAGACCTGACCGTTGTCCAGCGGAGAAACTGTTTGTCCCTGATAGATGAACTAGCAGAGTTATTTCTGAGGTTCATTGCTCGGTGTTGGCTGGTCATCCTGGGATTTTTGGTACCAGAGATTTGGTGGCTAGGTCCTTTTGGAGGCCTTCCTTGACACGGGATGTGCGTTCTTTTGTGCAGTCCTGTGGGACTTGTGCTCGGGCTAAGCCCTGCTGTTCTCATGCCAGTGGGTTGCTTTTGCCCTTGCCAGTCCCGAAAAGGCCTTGGACGCATGTTTCCATGCATTTTATTTCAGATCTTCCTGTCTCTCAAAGGATGTCTGTCATCTGGGTGGTTTGTGATCGCTTTTCTAAGATGGTCCATTTGGTACCCTTGCCTAAATTACCTTCCTCCTCTGATTTGGTGCCATTATTTTTTCAACATGTGGTTCGTTTGCATGGCATTCCGGAGAACATTGTGTCAGACAGAGGTTCCCAGTTTGTCTCTAGGTTTTGGCGTTCCTTTTGTGCTAAGATGGGCATTGATTTGTCTTTTTCTTCGGCTTTCCATCCTCAAACAAATGGCCAAACCGAACCAACCAACCAGACTTTGGAAACCTATCTGAGATGCTTTGTTTCTGCTGATCAGGATGACTGGGTGACCTTCTTGCCATTGGCTGAGTTCGCCCTTAATAATCGGGCTAGTTCGGCTACTTTGGTTTCGCCTTTTTTTTGCAATTCTGGTTTTCATCCTCGTTTTTCTTTGGGGCAGGTTGAGCCTTCTGACTGTCCTGGTGTGGATTCTGTGGTGGACAGGTTGCAGCAAATTTGGACTCACGTAGTGGACAATCTGACATTGTCCCAGGAGAAGTCTCAACGTTTCGCTAACCGCCGTCGTTGTGTTGGTCCCCGACTTCGTGTTGGAGATTTGGTTTGGTTGTCTTCTCGTTATGTTCCTATGAAGGTTTCTTCTAAGTTTAAGCCTTGTTTCATTGGTCCTTATAAGATTTCTGAAATTCTCAACCCTGTGTCATTTCGTTTGGTCCTTCCAGCTTCTTTTGCCATCCATGATGTGTTCCATAGGTCGTTGTTGCGGAGGTACGTGGCGCCTATGGTTCCCTCCGTTGATCCTCCTGCTCCGGTGTTGGTTGAGGGGGAGTTGGAGTATGTGGTGGAAAAAATTTTGGATTCTCGTATTTCGAGACGGAAGCTTCAGTACCTGGTTAAGTGGAAGGGCTATGGTCAGGAGGATAATTCCTGGGTTGTTGCCTCCGATGTCCATGCTGCCGATTTAGTTCGTGCCTTTCATTTGGCTCATCCTGATCGGCCTGGGGGCCCTGGTGAGGGTTCAGTGACCCCTCCTCAAGGGGGGGTACTGTTGTGAATTCCGTTCTCGGACTCCCTCCTGTGGTCATGAATGGTACTTTGGTTGGTTCTGCTCTTGGACTCCCTCTGGTGGCTTCGAGCGGAACTGCTGGTCACTGAGGTTGGCTTTATCAGCTGCTCTCGTTTATTGCTGTGCTGGCTTCCCTATTTAACTCCACTCAGATCGTTACTTCATGCCAGCTGTCAATGTATCAGTATTGGTTCAGATCTCTCTTGGACTTCTCTGAGGACCTGTCTACTCCAGCAGAAGCTAAGTCTTTGCTAGTTCATTTGTTGTTACTGCTTTCTGAATATATTTCTTAGTACTGCTAATTTCTAGTCCAGCTTGCTATCATGATATTCCCTTGCTAGCTGGAAGTTCTGGGGGTGCAGAGTGGCACCTCCACACCGTGAGTCGGTGTGGGGAGTCTTTTTGCTTACTCTGCATGGTTTTTTGTAGTCTTTTGTGCTGACCGCATAGTTCCCTGTTCTATCCTCTGACTATTTAGTGAAGTCTGGCCTCCTTTGCTAAAACCTGTTTCATTCCTGTGTTTGTGACTTTCCTCTTAACTCACAGTCAATATATGTGGGGGTCTGCCTTTACCTTTGGGGAATTTCTCTGAGGCAAGGTAAGGCTTCTATTTCAATCTTTAGGTGTAGTTAGCTCTTAGGCTGTGAAGAGGCATCTAGGGAGAGTTAGGTACGCTCCACGGCTATTTCTAGTGTGTGTGACAGGAGTAGGGTTTGCGGTCAGCAGAGTTCCCACTACCCCAGAGCTAGTCCCGATTTTGAGTTTACTCATCAGGTAATTCCGGGTGCTCCTAACCACCAGGTCCATAACACTCCCCCTGGCGGAAGAGCGACATTACTGCAACGACCAGGACTCTGGGGCGCTGCACTCCCCCCGTTAAATCCAGTACTCCCGGACTGGGAAAAGAAGAACAACAATACATGTTAGCAAAAGACATACAAAATTTTGGAATGCTGTAAACAAGTAAATATAACAATGCTTCCCTTTATGGGAGGTAAGAACACTTGAACATTGCAAACAAAAATATATTTACATGTGCTTATGATTTTAAATAACACTTATTAATCAACTAACTATGAATAACCATTATTACCCATACAGGTATACTATCTACGAAAACAGTACTTTTCCTTTAAGGGCGTTTACCCACTAAAGGTATACTATAGAATTCAAAAGTGCAAATCAACATTCTCTTCATTTCTCTTTTACTTTCATGTATGCAGGACTATCTGTCTACCTCTACGGGCCTACTGCATCTTTCTTGAGCTTTCTCTCATCAATTCTAATAATAACTTTAACTTCAATTTTATTCAAAGAACATCATTAACATTTCTACTCCTAGCTACACTCTATCACTATGTAAGAACATTATTACTATCTAACTATTTAAGGCAACATTATCACTTTTAGGTGAAGTGCAACAACTACACATTCCCATTAAGAGGAAATCAAGTCTTCTCTGAGGTAGTACAAACAATCAGTTTGCAAGCCAGTGTAAAGCAAGAACTTTCACGCTGTAATCAGGAACAGTCTCTTCAAAAAGCTCTTCTTTGTAAAACCAGTAGAGAGCACCTTTAAGAAGGTGCAAACTATATACAACCAGTTTGGAATCATGCGCAGTTCATGATTCCAATGTTCTTTAGTAGAAAATAATAGCAAAAACTTGAAACAATGGGGATCCCGGGTAAACGGAGGGATCCCTTTAAGAATTAACACTTGACGGGTTTAAAGCCGCAAAAATCAGGAAACAAACAGTTAACTATTTACAGTTTTCGGTTCTCCGAGGTTTATTCTTGGTCTGGGGGTAGTAGTATCTCCCAAGGCACCAGTCGGTATCTCACACTTCCTGGCTTGGGAAGGTGAGTATCTGGATCCTCGTCTGGTCCCAAGTAGACGTCATAGGTTTGCTGTTCATGTATCGTCAAGTCATTAGCTGCTATCAAAGTTTGGGTAGCCTGGGTAACGGCAGTGTTGGTCTCGGTCGTGGGCCCAACAGTGGTAGTCACGCTTACAGTAGTAGTGGTGATAACTCGAGGGACTATCGGGGATTCAGCTGTTGTAGTGGTTGGGGGCATGACACTAGGTTGCGCTGTCAGGGGTGCGCACCTCTTTACGTTCCGATCGTACCATCCATTGTCTCCCCAGTGACGGATGTAAGTCACTGAGTCTCCAGGGTATAAGCTGCAGTCCGGATGCCCCCTTCCAAGATGGGACTCCACTTCTGTCGACCCGAACCTTTGATACCACCCCGGGTTCCTGAATGAATCCCCTCCCCCTTTGAAGATGGAAAGTCACCACTATCCCATATCTCACTGGCAGTCTGTCATCTTGCTGGGCTTCAGTATCCAATGCATCACACTGGGCTTTCCGTCTATTCCTCTCCTTCCATTGCGTCACTAGGCATTGTTTATATTCCTCCCAGGTGAGAACAGCAATGTAGGACCAACACACCCCACTCCTCGAGTCATCCCAACGAAAGATCACTCCTTCCTGGCTCACATCCACTGGAGTGCCCTCGGTCTCTAGGTATAGGGGTGGTGCGCCATTAGTGGCGCGGCGACTTGCTGGGGCTGGCACAGCGGCCGGTGGTTGGTCACAGTCTGGGCGGGGGACGGTCACTGGAGCCGGATCGGTCGGTGAGGCAGGAGCGCTTTCTGTACCTGAGTCTGATGTGGTTCCACCGATGACGATCCGCTCCGCTGATGAGGACACTGGAGTCGGCGGCGGCTCGGGCCATGGTTCTTCCAATGCGGCCTTCTGGCATAGTTCCGATTTCCATTTCCTCGCTGCTGTCAGCTCCACGTCCCGGAGTGGGGGACTCGGCTCCTCCACCGGCGGATCCGAGGAGTCTGGATTCTCCAGCTGCGGCAGGTTCAAGATCACCTCCGGTCGGCGGGGACAGTCCTGGATCACTCCGTCATCGTTCAGGTACTCACTGGTCGCCCTCACTGCCTCGAGGTCGACGGCTGCACATGCACACTGCTCCTCCATTTTATCAGGGTGGAGCTCCATCTTCACCTCGTTCCCGCCCTTGCAAATCAGGGGGCGGTTCTCCTCTGCTTCGGGGCACGTCGTCCTCTTGCAACAGTAGTTGGAGGGGGCGGTCGTTACTTTTGGCGCCGCTTTGGTAGTCTCCTCCCATGGCACGCCCTCCTTCTCCTGCGCTCCTCGTGGCGCTGCAATGGCGGCGGTTTTGGCGGGAGTTTTGGCGGCAAATGGCAACACACAGTCTTTGCAATAAATCACAGTTCAAGCACGATTCTGGCACAGTTCTAAGGCACACATGACCTGATTTTCAGGCTTAAGTAGATCCTGTTCGTGACGCCAAAGTTGGATCGCCTCCATGCGCAGGGCAATGGGGTACTCGGCACCGGGTCCCTCGGTCTCGGTTCTGGGGGATGTCACGGTGGCCCGACCCGGTCCGTGGCCCTGCTGAGGGGCACCCAATTAAAGGTGTAAATTTGTAAGGTGTTCGTGACGCCACCTGTGGTATTCGGTCAAGGTGACCGATGCTGCTGGGGGTCCGCTGGGGAGATGGAATGGCAGCTAGATGGTATACCATCCCACAGGTGAAGTATGTCCCCAGGGCTTCCCAAAGTGTGTGGATGATGATAGTGGTCGTTGTAAGGCCGATGAATAACGAGGACACAAAGGTTGCAGTCTCTTTACCTTTTAAAGAAGACTTCAGAGTCCACAGTCCAGAGTACCGCTCACAGGGCTGGCTAAGTGCGGCCGGTCTGAAGGCACATCCAGAGTTCCCTTAGCCAGGAGGAAATCAGTAGCCTTCCTACTAGCGCCTGTGTGTTGTAGTACCTCCCTGCTGAGCACCACAGGAAAGTCCTCACAACCTTCGTAGATATTTCTGATGTTCTCTCTCTCTGTCCCCCAGATGATATGGATAGGACAACCCATATGACGGGGTAGGCCTGGAGTTAATTTATAGGGACCCTAGAGACACCCCTCTCCCACAATTGCCTCCATGTCTTCTTAGGTATTTGGGTTGGGCAGCCAACTTGGAATTAACTGTCCTGCCATTGTTTGGAGTAATGCGTAGAGTCAGTACTCCCTCGGTGTTCTGGCCACCGGCTACGCGCCTCGGAAGGAGGCTGCCTACCTCAGGGCAGGACTCCTCCCGGTGTTATCTCCTTGTGCTGTGACTTCGGTTCTCACTCTCCACAATATACTTTGCTTCTAGAGCATTGAACAGCAAGGTGGATTGTTGCGGAGGGGAAAAAAAATAAAAAAATAATCTTTAAATCTTCAGCTTAGCGAGTGTGACCTGAGCGTAAGTGTGAACGGCGGTAAGTGTGACTTGTGATTCAGTGACTTTGGAATCAGGGAGTTTCCAAGGGAGGAATTGCTGTCTGTTTTTTATTAATACTTTGTATTTATTTTTATTTAACGTTTCTGTGTGGTGCAATCCCCATTAGGAAATGTGCTCCACTATTGTTAATGCCATCCAGTGCACATCTTGCCACATGTATGCAGTCCTTGACCAGCCGGTCGAGGGTGCATACTGCTGTGCGAGATGTGAGCACGTTGAGCATTTGGAAGCCCAGATTCTGGATCTAAATGTGCAGCTGGCAACACTGAGATACATAGACAATATGGAGAGGAGTCTTCTGCTCACTGATCAGACGCTCAATGGGATAGATGAGGGGGGAATGGTAGGATGGAGCTGCAGGACAGTGAAGTAGCTAGCTGGGTGACATTCAGAAAGCGGGGTAGAGGGAAGAGTGCCAGGGAGGCTAGTCCTGATCTGGCACACCCCAATAAGTTTGCTAAGTTGGCAGATGAGGGGGGTGCCAGTACAGTGGTAGCACTGCTGCAGCCAGGCATGTCCTCTGAAAGCCGGAGGAGTGACTGCTACAGTAAGGAGGGAAATAGGAGAGCAGTACAGGCCAAACAGTGGGGGACTCAATTATTAGGTGAACAGATAGGGCAATCTGTCACAAAGACAGGGATCGTCGGACGGTGTGCTGCCTACCTGGCACTCGAGTCTGACACATCGCTGATCGGGTGGACAGATTACTGGGAGGGGCTGGTGAGGACCCAGCAGTCATGGTGCATATTTGCACAAATGACAAAGTTAGAGGTAGGTGGAAGGTCCTTAAAGATGATTTCAGGGAATTAGGCTGCAAGCTGAAAGCAAGGACCTCCAACGTGGTATTTTCCGAAATACTGCCTGTACCACGTGCCACGCCAGCGAGGCAACGGGAGAATAGGGAGGTTAATAAGTGGCTCAAGAATTGGTGTAGGAAGGAGGGGTTTGGGTTCCTGCAGAACTGGGCCGACTTCTCAGTGGGCTACAGGCTCACCAGGCACCAGGGGAAGGTGCAGCTGTGCTGGGGGAGAAAATGGCTAGAAGGTTGGAGGAGTGTTTAAACTAGGGATTGGGGAGGAAGGTATTCAATTTATAGGAGGGGAAGATAGGGCAGATAGAGACCTGGGCACGAATAATGAAGTTGGGGGAGGCGGTGGCATGGGGGTGGGGTTAGAACAGTTAATAATTTAATAAGGAATAGAGGTACAGAGAGGAACATCAAGTGCATGTATACTAATGCCAGAAGCCTCGCCAACAAAATGGACAAATTAGAATTAATGTTATTGGAGCATAATTATGACATGGTGGGGATATCTGAAACATGGCTGGATGAAAGCCATGACTGGGCTGTTAGCTTGCAGGGCTATAGCCTTTTCAGAAAAGACTGTACAGATAAGCGAGGGGGAGGGGTGTGTCTGTATGTAAAATCGTCCGTAAAACCCATCCGGCGTGATAATATAGGTGAATTTAATGAAAATGTAGAGTCCCTGTGGGTGGAGATAAAGGGAAGGGGGAAAAAATAATAAATTACTGATAGGGGTTTGTTATAAATCTCCAAAAATAATGGAAGCAACGGAGAATATCCTCGTAAAGCAAAGAGATAAAGCTGCGACTCAAGGAGAAGTCATTATTATGGGGACTTCAACTACCCTGAAATAGATTGGGGAACAGAAACCTGCAGTTCCAGCAAAGGTAATCGGTAGGGTTGAGCGACTTTCATTTTTTTACGGTCGAGTCGGGTTTTGTGAAACCCGACTTTGTCCAGAGTCGAGTCGAGTGCAGTCGGCCGATTATCGGTAAAAGTCGGGGATCGACCGAAACACGAAACCCAATGCAAGTCAATGGGGAAGCATAGTCGGCAGTGAGTGGAGGCCAGGAAAACACCTACAGCGCCCATTTTAATGGCAAAAACATCCATTCTTGTTTTTGAAGCTTGTCAATCTTAATTAACTTTATAATAATAGTTGGGCATTGGAAATTGGGGTCATTTGGCAAAAGTTGTGGGGGGTAGGGCTGGTTCAAGGTTTTAGTGGGCACAGGAAACGTGGACTACGTCACGGCGGTGGAGCAGTGAGAGGTAAGTATGTCAAGTTTGCAAGTGCTGTGATCCTAAGCAAGCAGGGGGGCCCACTCGTTGGCATTGGCACTGGCACAGGGCCCCTCAAAGTACAGCGGTGTGTTTGCACGGCGGGGGCGCCTCCCACCGGCAGCGACACTTTTGCGTACTCTGAGGGGCCCTGTGCCAGTGACGTCGCCAACGAGTATGCCCCCCCCACCTGATGAAGGAACCTGCACTTTCATCTGCACCTTCCTCTTTGTCCCTGTGTAAGGTGGTATAACATGCGGGAAGGGGAACCTTACCTTCAGCAGGGTCAGATTCTGGCTGTGTAGAGTGCAAGGGGAATGTAGTGGTCTAGGTCAATGTACCAGCAGACTCATCTAGCAGTGGCTGGGGAATGGGCAGGATGAGGAGGAAACAGATATAGGGCCAAAGAATAAAGTAGGCTAAATGCAGTTCAAAATTGGTAACAGGACTAAACAGGCGGCATTGCTTTGTTGAGTGGAGTAGCAAACCCAGGAGCAGCAGACACTGTTTTAAGGGCCCAAACACACTAATAGGCCAAATGCAGTTTAATATTTGCTACTGTAGGCCAAAAGCCAGAAGGTAGAAGCTCAGCTTTATTCAGTTGAGGACAACACCAGGCAGGGGCAGACACCGTTAGTAGGCCGGAACCACCAATCTTTTAAAAAACAGCACTTAATGAGAGCCAGAAGGTAGAAGCTCAGCTTTATTCAGTTGAGGACAACACCAGGCAGGGGCAGACACCGTTAGTAGGCGGGAACCACCAATTTTTTTAAAAACAGCAGTTAATCAGAGCCAGAAGGTAGAAGCTCAGCTTTATTCAGTTGAGGACAACACCAGGCAGGGGCAGACACCGTTAGTAGGCGGGAACCACCAATTTTTTTAAAAACAGCAGTTAATCAGAGCCAGAAGGTAGAAGCTCAGCTTTATTCAGTTGAGGACAACACCAGGCAGGGGCAGACACCGTTAGTAGGCCGGAACCACCAATTTTTTTTAAAAACAGCAGTTAATCAGAGCCAGAAGGTAGAAGCTCAGCTTTATTCAGTTGAGGACAACACCAGGCAGGGGCAAACACTGTTAGTAGGCGGGAACCACCAATTTTTTTAAAAACAGCAGTTAATCAGAGCCAGAAGGTAGAAGCTCAGCTTTATTCAGTTGAGGACAACACCAGGCAGGGGCAAACACCGTTAGTAGGCGGGAACCACCAATTTTTTTAAAAACAGCAGTTAATCAGAGCCAGAAGGTAGAAGCTCAGCTTTATTCAGTTGAGGACAAACACCAGGGAGCAGCAAACAGAGGTATTAGGCCCCATCCAGCAATTAAAAAAAAAAAAAAGCTTAATCAGAGCCAGAAGGTAGAAGCTCAGCTTTATTCAGTTGAGGACAACACCAGGCAGGGGCAGACACCGTTAATAGGCCGGAAACCACCAATTTTTTTAAAAACAGTAGTTAATCAGAGCCAGAAGGTAGAAGCTCAGCTTTATTCAGTTGAGGACAACACCAGGCAGGGGCAGACACCGTTAGTAGGCCGGAACCACCAATCTTTTAAAAAACAGCACTTAATGAGAGCCAGAAGGTAGAAGCTCAGCTTTATTCAGTTGAGGACAACACCAGGCAGGGGCAGACACTGTTAGTAGGCCGGAAACCACCAATTTTTTAAAAAATAACAGTTAATCAGAGCCAGAAGGTAGAAGCTCAGCTTTATTCAGTTGAGGACAACACCAGGCAGGGGCAGACACCGTTAGTAGGCCGGAACGACAATTTTTTTAAAAACAGCAGTTAATCAGAGCCAGAAGGTAGAAGCTCAGCTTTATTCAGTTGAGGACAAACACCAGGGAGCAGCAAACACAGGTATTAGGCCCCATCCAGCAATTAGAAAAAAAAAAAAAAAAAAGCTTAATCAGAGCCAGAAGGTAGAAGCTCAGCTTTATTCAGTTGAGGACAACACCAGGCAGGGGCAGACACCGTTAGTAGGCCGGAAACCACCAATTTTTTAAAAAACAGCAGTTAATCAGAGCCAGAAGGTAGAAGCTCAGCTTTATTCAGTTGAGGACAACACCAGGCAGGGGCAGACACCGTTAGTAGGCCGGAACCACCAATTTTTTTAAAAACAGCAGTTAATCAGAGTCAGAAGGTAGAAGCTCAGCTTTATTCAGTTGAGGACAACTTGAATTAGGGACTGCAGACAGACTTACCAGGCTGTCCCCTGTGTGGACCATGCATGCAATACATTAACCCATTGCGCCACAAAGGACACGTAACCTTCCGTGGCCATGCCTTCCGCTCCATGTGTCTGTTGTCAGGTGTACCTTTGGACTCACAGATTGACAGAATGAAAGGACAATGTGGTCTTTAACATGCTGGTGGAGGGGTGGGATGGCTTTTCTCGCAAAAGAATTGTCAACTGGGTAGCTCATAGCGTGGTACAGCGTAGTCCATCATGGCTTTATTAATATTAAATAAAATAAAACAATAGGCTCTATGCACTGTAAAATAGGTTCCAGGGGTACACGGGCAGCAGTGGTCTGGTGAGTGGAGGCCTAGTGGAAGGAGGGACAGCAGACAGGCTTCGAAGGCCTAACACAATAAAATGGGCTGGCTGTAGGCACTTTATAATTGGTTCCAGGGGTACACGGGCAGCAGTGGTCTGGTGAGTGGAGGCCTAGTGGAAGGAGGGACCACAGACAGGCTTCGAAGGCCTAACACAATAAAATGGGCTGGCTATAGGCACTGTAAAATAGGTTCCAGGGGTACACGGGCAGCAGTGGTCTGGTGAGTGGAGGCCTAGTGGAAGGAGGGACCGCAGACAGGCTTCGAAGGCCTAACACAATAAAATGGGCTGGCTGTAGGCACTTTATAATTGGTTACAGGGGTACACGGGCAGCAGTGGTCTGGTGAGTGGAGGCCTAGTGGAAGGAGGGACCGCAGACAGGCTTCGAAGGCCTAACACAATAAAATGGGCTGGCTGTAGGCACTGTAAAATAGGTTCCAGTGGTACACGGGCAGCAGTGGTCTGGTGAGTGGAGGCCTAGTGGAAGGAGGGACCGCAGACAGGCTTCGAAGGCCTAACATAATAAAATGGGCTGGCTGTAGGCACTGTAAAATAGGTTCCAGGGGTACACGGGCAGCAGTGGTCAGGTCAGTGGAGGCCTAGTGGAAGGAGGGACCGCAGACAGGCTTCGAAGGCCTAACATAATAAAATGGGCTGGCTGTAGGCACTGTAAAATAGGTTCCAGGGGTACACGGGCAGCAGTGGTCTGGTGAGTGGAGGCCTAGTGGAAGGAGGGACCGCAGACAGGCTTCGAAGGCCTAACACAATAAAATGGGCTGGCTGTAGGCACTTTATAATTGGTTACAGGGGTACACGGGCAGCAGTGGTCAGGTCAGCGGAGGCCTAGTGGAAGGAGGGACCGCAGACAGGCTTCGAAGGCCTAACACAATAAAATGGGCTGGCTGTAGGCACTGTAAAATAGGTTCCAGGGGTACACGGGCAGCAGTGGTCTGGTGAGTGGAGGCCTAGTGGAAGGAGGGACAGCAGACAGGCTTCGAAGGCCTAACACAATAAAATGGGCTGGCTGTAGGCACTGTAAAATAGGTTCCAGGGGTACACGGGCAGCAGTGGTCAGGTCAGTGGAGGCCTAGTGGAAGGAGGGACAGCAGACAGGCTTCGAAGGCCTAACATAATAAAATGGGCTGGCTGTAGGCACTGTAAAATAGGTTCCAGGGGTACACGGGCAGCAGTGGTCTGGTGAGTGGAGGCCTAGTGGAAGGAGGGACCGCAGACAGGCTTCGAGGGCCTAACACAATAAAATGGGCTGGCTGTAGGCACTTTATAATTGGTTACAGGGGTACACGGGCAGCAGTGGTCAGGTGAGTGGGGGCCTAGTGGAAGGAGGGACCGCAGACAGGCTTCGAAGGCCTAACATAATAAAATGGGCTGGCTGTAGGCACTGTAAAATAGGTTCCAGGGGTACACGGGCAGCAGTGGTCAGGTCAGTGGAGGCCTAGTGGAAGGAGGGACAGCAGACAGGCTTCGAAGGCCTAACATAATAAAATGGGCTGGCTGTAGGCACTGTAAAATAGGTTCCAGGGGTACACGGGCAGCAGTGGTCTGGTCAGTGGAGGCCTAGTGGAAGGAGGGACCGCAGACAGGCTTCGAAGGCCTAACACAATAAAATGGGCTGGCTGTAGGCACTTTATAATTGGTTCGAGGGGTACACGGGCAGCAGTGGTCTGGTCAGTGGAGGCCGATTGTAATGAGTGTCTGCCAGTTAGTAGTCAAAAACAAAAACTAAATGTGAATGTCTCGCATTAAAACAAAACAAAAACACTAAAGGGTGCAATCGTTAGGTTCAGGGGTGGGATCCTCTGCGTTGTTTCAGACCTACTAATTTAGCGCAAAGTATTTACTGTGGTAAATAGAGGACACTGCCCCTGACTATGTTAAGTACCATCATACATGTCAACACAATGGTATTGTCAGTGGCAGGTATGGAAGGATGTCAGCGCATAGACTAAACATTGGTGGAAGTGTGAGAGATAACTGTGGAAGTGGTAGAGCAATGTTTGACCTGGGGGTGGGTGAACTCTCTTGTGGCCGGCGGTACAGGCCCAGGGCCCCTCATGTTACAACAGTGTGTCTGACGTTGGGTGCACACCACCACCGCCAGAGACACTTTATTGTACTATGAGGGACCCAGTAGCAATGCCGTCGACCAAAAGCGAGCACACCCACCTCTTCAGACAAACAGCAGTCTCACGGGTGCTTGCGCCAAGTCGCGATACCACGGCCCCGTGTGGGGAGTTTGGCCATTTAGGGAGGTGTAAACATGTCGTATGCTGGACAGTCAGCTGCAGCAAATTAGACATTAGAAAAGTAATTCACAGTAGTCCACAGGCAAGAGCTTTTCATAGGAAAGCTAGGTGTCGGCCGGGAAAGGTGGGGCAAAAGATTTCGAAATCCAGTTGTGGTTCATTTTAATGAATGTTAGATCATCAACATTTTGGGTAGCCAGACAAGTCCTTTTTTCGGTTAATATTGAACCTGCAGCACTGAATACTCTTTCTGATAGGACACTTGCTGCCGGGCAAGCAAGCTACTGCAATGCATATTCTGCCAATTCTGGCCAGGTGTCTAATTTTGATGCCCAGTAATCAAATGGGAATGACGGTTGAGGGAGAACATCGATAAGGGATGAAAAATAGTTAGTAACCATACTGGACAAATGTTGTCTCCTGTCACTTTCAATTGATGCAGCAGTACCTGTCCTGTCTGCGGTCATAGCAAAATCACTGCACAACCTGGTCAGAAAACCCCTCTGTCCAACGCCACTTCTGATGTGTGCACCCCTAACACTCCTAGTCTGCTGCCCCCTGGAGCTCGTGTGAGAACGATCACGTGCGCTGTGTGCTGGGAATGCCTGAAGCAAACGGTCAACAAGAGTTGATTGTTTGGTTGGTAATATTAGTTCCAAGTTCTCATGTGGCATAATATTTTGCAATTTGCCTTTATAGCGTGGATCAAGGAGGCAGGCCAACCAGTAATCGTCATCGTTCATCATTTTCGTAATGCGTGTGTCCCTTTTTAGGATACGTAAGGCATAATCCGCCATGTGGGCCAAAGTTCCAGTTGTCAAATCTCCGGTTGTGGTTGGTTGAGGGGCAGTTTCAGGCAAATCTACGTCACTTGTGTCCCTCAAAAAACCAGAACCCGGCCTTGCCACGCAACCAATTTCCAGTGCCCCCGGGAAAGCTTTCGCATTAAAAATATACTCATCCCCATCATCCTCCACCTCCTCTTCGCCCGCTACCTTGTCCTGTACACTGCCCTGACCAGACAATGGCTGACTGTCATCAAGGCTTTCCTCTTCCTCTGGTGCAGACGCCTGATCCTTTATGTGCATCAAACTTTGCATCAGCAGACGCATTAGGGGGATGCTCATGCTTATTATGGCGTTGTCTGCACTAACCAGCCGTGTGCATTCCTCAAAACACTGAAGGACTTGACACATGTCTTGTATCTTTGACCACTGCACACCTGACAACTCCATGTCTGCCATCCTACTGCCTGCCCGTGTATGTGTATCCTCCCACAAAAACATAACAGCCTGCCTCTGTTGGCACAGTCTCTGAAGCATGTGCAGTGTTGAGTTCCACCTTGTTGCAACGTCTATGATTAGGCGATTCTGGGGAAGGTTCAAAGACCGCTGATAGGTCTGCATACGGGTGGAGTGTACAGGCGAACGTCGGATATGTGAGCAAAGTCCACGCACTTTGAGGAGCAGGTCGGAGAACCCAGGATAAGTTTTCAATAAGCACTGCACCACCAGGTTTAAGGTGTGAGCCAGGCAAGGAATGTGTTTCAGTTGGGAAAGGGAGATGGCAGCCATGAAATTCCTTCCGTTATCACTCACTACCTTGCCTGCCTCAAGATCTACTGTGCCCAGCCACGACTGCGTTTCTTGTTGCAAGAACTCGGACAGAACTTCCGCGGTGTGTCTGTTGTCGCCCAAACACTTCATAGCCAATACAGCCTGCTGACGCTTGCCAGTAGCTGGCCCATAATGGGACAACTGGTGTGCAACAGTGTCATCTGCCGATGGAGTGGTTGGCCGACTGCAGTCTGTGGAAGAGCTGTAGCTTCTGCAGGAGGACGAGGAGGAGGAGGGGGTGCGAACGCCTACAGCCAACTGTTTCCTAGACCATGGGCTAGGCACAACTGTCCCAAAATTGATGTCCCCTGTGGACCCTGCATCCACCACATTCACCCAGTGTGCCATGATGGACACATAACGTCCCTGGCCATGCCTACTGGTCCATGCATCTGTAGTCAGGTGCACCTTTGTACTCACAGATTGCCTGAGTGCATGGACGATGCGCTGTTTAACGTGCTGGTGCAGGGCTGGGATGGCTTTTCTGGAAAAAAAGTGTCGACTGGGTAGCTGGTATCGTGGTTCAGCGTACTCCATCAGGGCTTTGAAAGCTTCGCTTTCAACTAACCGGTAGGGCATCATCTCTAACGAGATTAGTCTAGCTATGTGGGCGTTAAAACCCTGTGTACGCGGATGCGAGGATAAGTACTTCCTTTTTCTAACCAGAGTCTTATGTAGGGTGAGCTGGACTGGAGAGCTGGAGATCAAGGAACTTTCGGGTGTGCCGGTGTACATGGCAGACTGAGAGACGGTTGGAGACGGTATTGTTTCCGCCGGTGACCTAGATGCAATATTTCCTCCTACAAAACTGGTGATTCCCTGACCCTGACTGCTTTTGGCTGGCAAAGAAACCTGCACAGATACTGCCGGTGATAAATAACAAAAACCACAACAAATAACAACATTCTATAAAGGACCAAAAGATAAATATACGAACAGGTCGCTAAAGAACATGAAAGGATTGTGGGTCACGAGGGCCCAGAAGAAACGACAACTACGTCCGTTTTAGAACAATGTATAAATATATAATCTTTATTCACATGTAAACATTACAGATCCAATAAAAAATACATTATAACAGGAACAGATGAGGTGCGGTCCCACATGGTGTACAAAGACCCCGCATAAACATAAAAACACAATAGGGGCGCCCGGAGCCTGAAACACATCTACCCATACATGTCATAGCCAATAAGGGGTAAATGTATAACAGAATCTGATCCACAAGAGGATATCCCAATCACAAGTACACACCCGTATAATCTATATTGGCATAAATATCACCCCCACACTAGGACCATTACAAATACCGATCTTATATAAATGGTAATTACCTCTCAGTACAGGGTGGGCAAAGTAGTCACAGGCTCCGTGCGTCCTCCCCAACGCACGTTGCGGCTAAAAACGCCTTCCTCAGGAAGGCGTTTTTAGCCGAAACGTGCGTTGGGGAGGACGCACGGAGCCTGTGACTACTTTGCCCGCCCTGTACTGAGAGGTAATTACCATTTATATAAGATCGGTATTTGTAATGGTCCTAGTGTGGGGGTGATATTTATGCCAATATAGATTATACGGGTGTGTACTTGTGATTGGGATATCCTCTTGTGGATCAGATTCTATTATACATTTACCCCTTATTGGCTATGACATGTATGGGTAGATGTGTTTCAGGCTCCGGGCGCCCCTATTGTGTTTTTATGTTTATGCGGTGTCTTTGTACACCATGTGGGACCGCACCTCATCTGTTCCTGTTATAATGTATTTTTTATTGAATCTGTAATGTTTACATGTGAATAAAGATTATATATTTATACATTGTTCTAAAACGGACGTAGTTGTCATTTCTTCTGGGCCCTCGTGACCCACAATCCTTTCACAGATACTGCCGGTGGTGCGGAAAATGGTGGCCTTACAGTGATGGAAGGGATGTTGCGTTGCTGACTAGCTTCATTGGCCGAGGGTGCTACAACCTTAAGGGACGTTTGGTAGTTAGTCCAGGCTTGAAAATGCATGGTGGTTAAGTGTCTATGCATGCAACTAGTATTTAGACTTTTCAGATTCTGACCTCTGCTTAAGCTAGTTGAACATTTTTGACAGATGACTTTGCGCTGATCAATTGGATGTTGTTTAAAAAAATGCCAGACTGCATTCTTCCTAGCATCGGATCCCTTTTCAGGGATTGCAGACTGAGCTTTAACCGGATGGCCACGCTGTCCTCCAACAGGTTTTGGCTTTGACACGCGTTATGGGCCAGATACGGGCCCGGCAGATGGAACCTGTTGCGATGTTGATGCCTGCTGCGGCCCCTCTTCCACCTCCGCTTCTGAACTACTGCCGCCTGCACCCTGTTCCCCCAATGGCTGCCAATCGGGGTCAACAACTGGGTCATCTATTACCTCCTCTTCGAGCTCGTGTGCAACTTCGTCTGTGTCACTGTGTCGGTCGGTGGTATAGCGTTCGTGGCGGGGCAACATAGTCTCATCAGGGTCTGATTGTGGATCAGTACCCTGAGAGGGCAATGTGGTGGTCTGAGTCAAAGGAGC
Organism: Ranitomeya variabilis; assembly: GCF_051348905.1. Lineage (NCBI taxonomy): Eukaryota > Metazoa > Chordata > Amphibia > Anura > Dendrobatidae > Ranitomeya > Ranitomeya variabilis. The sequence continues at coordinate 104,016,693 of NC_135238.1, read as the reverse complement.
AGCATAGTACTCTGGCTGTGGCTGTGCATCAGTGCACTCCATGTCAGAATCTACTTGTAATGGGCATGGCCTGTTAAGTGTTTCACTTTCTAAGCCAGGGACGGTATTGTGTAAAGAGCTCCATGGAGTAACCCGTTGTGTCGCCTGCTGCATCCTTCTCTCTTGTTGTAGTTTTTGCTGAAGAGGACAAGGAAGCGACTTGTCCCTGACCGTGAACATCCACAAGCGACGCGCTGCTTTTACATTTACCAGTTTCAGAAGAGGAGGCAAAAGAGCTAGAGGCTGAGTCTGCAATGTAAGCCAAAACTTGCTGTTGCTGCTCCGCCTTTAAAAGCGGTTTTCCTACTCCCAGAAAAGAGAGCGTTCAAGGCCTTGTGTAGCCAGACGACGAAACTGGCTCCACAGCTCCAGACTTAGGTGGAATATTTTTATCCCCATGACCACCTGATGCTCCACTACCACTACCATCATTACCAGCTGACAATGAACGCCCACGGCCACGACGACCTCTTGCACCAGACTTCCTCATTGTTTTAAAAACTTAACCAAAGTAACTTTATTTGTTGCTGTCAAACAACTTACACGGTGAGCTATAACTTCAGTATGATTTCAATATCCCTTAACAGGTTGGTGAGACCACAAGGAAAATCAGGCACAATGTTACACACTCTGTTTTCTGTGGCACCAAATCACAGAGATGCAATACACGCAGGACTGTCACTCAAGCACAAATGTCAATATTAATCTCCCACTGTTTTTTTTTTTTTTCAGGGAGACTTTAGAAACCAAATAATAAAAATAAATAGGCTTTCTATGGCCCACTGAGTGAGAGATGGCACACACAGGAGTCAGGAGTGGCACACAAGCCCTGAGGCCAATATTTTTCTCCCACTGATTGATGTAGTGATTTTTTTCAGGTAGATTTTAGAACCCAAATCAAGCAAAAAAATAAATAGGCTTTCTATGGCCCACTGAGTGAGAGATGGCACACACAGGAGTCAGGAGTGGCACACAAGCCCTGAGGCCAATATTTTTCTCCCACTGATTGATGTAGTGATTTTTTTTCAGGTAGATTTTAGAACCCAAATCAAGCAAAAAAAATAAATAGACTTTCTATGGCCCACTGAGTGAGAGATGGCACACACAGGAGTCAGGAGTGGCACACAAGCCCTGAGGCCAATATTTTTCTCCCACTGATTGATGTAGTGATTTTTTTTCAGGTAGATTTTAGAACCCAAATCAAGCAAAAAAATAAATAGGCTTTCTATGGCCCACTGAGTGAGAGACGGCACACACAGGAGTCAGGAGTGGCACACAAGCAGAAAGGGCAATATTAATCTCCCACTGTTTGAATTTTTTTTTTTTTCAGGGAGACTTTAGAAACCAAATAATAAAAATAAATAGGCTTTCTATGGCCCACTGAGTGAGAGATGGCACACACAGGAGTCAGGAGTGGCACACAAGCAGAAAGGGCAATATTAATCTCCCACTGTTTGAATTTTTTTTTTTTCAGGGAGACTTTAGAAACCAAATAATAAAAATAAATAGGCTTTCTATGGCCCACTGAGTGAGAGATGGCACACACAGGAGTCAGGAGTGGCACACAAGCAGAAAGGGCAATATTAATCTCCCACTGTTTGAATTTTTTTTTTTTTTTCATGGAGACTTTAGAAACCAAATAATAAAAATAAATAGGCTTTCTATGGCCCACTGAGTGAGAGATGGCACACACAGGAGTCAGGAGTAGCACACAAGCCCTGAGGCCAATATTTTTCTCCCACTGATTGATGTAGTGATTTTTTTTCAGGTAGATTTTAGAACCCAAATCAAGCAAAAAAATAAATAGGCTTTCTATGGCCCACTGAGTGAGAGATGGCACACACAGGAGTCAGGAGTGGCACACAAGCAGAAAGGGCAATATTAATCTCCCACTGTTTGAATTTTTTTTTTTTTCAGGGAGACTTTAGAAACCAAATAATAAAAATAAATAGGCTTTCTATGGCCCACTGAGTGAGAGATGGCACACACAGGAGTCAGGAGTGGCGCACAAGCAGAAAGGGCAATATTAATCTTCCACTGTTTGAATTTTTATTTTTTTTTTCATGGAGACTTTAGAAACCAAATAATAAAAATAAATAGGCTTTCTATGGCCCACTGAGTGAGAGATGGCACACACAGGAGTCAGGAGTGGCACACAAGCCCTGAGGCCAATATTTTTCTCCCACTGATTGATGTAGTGATTTTTTTTCAGGTAGATTTTAGAACCCAAATCAAGCAAAAAAATAAATAGGCTTTCTATGGCCCACTGAGTGAGAGACGGCACACACAGGAGTCAGGAGTGGCACACAAGCAGAAAGGGCAATATTAATCTCCCACTGTTTGAATTTTTTTTTTTTTTCAGTGAGACTTTAGAAACCAAATAATAAAAATAAATAGGCTTTCTATGGCCCACTGAGTGAGAGATGGCACACACAGGAGTCAGGAGTGGCACACAAGCAGAAAGGGCAATATTAATCTCCCACTGTTTGAATTTTTTTTTTTTCAGGGAGACTTTAGAAACCAAATAATAAAAATAAATAGGCTTTCTATGGCCCACTGAGTGAGAGATGGCACACACAAGGATGGCACTCTAGCAGAAATGCCAATCTTAATCTCCCACAAAAAAAAAAAAAAAAACAGGGACTGTCCTACAATTACTATCTCCCTGCAGTAATCTCAGCCAGGTATGGCAGGCAGCAATAAGGAGTGGACTGATGCACAAATTAAATAAAAAGTGTGGACAAACAAAAAAGATAGCTGTGCAGAAAGGAAGGAACAAGAGGATTTGTGCTTTGAAAAAAGCAGTTGGTTTGCACAGCGTCGTACACACACAGGCACAGCAACGCAGCTATCAGGGTCAGGGAGCCTTCTAGGGCAGCCCAATGAGCGACAGCGCTGAGGAAAAAACAATTTAGCTTCCACTGTCCCTGCAAACAAAAGGTGGTGTTGGACAGTGGAAATCGCTACAGCACAAGCGGTTTGCAGCTTTATGTACCCTGCCTATCACTATCCCTGCTTCTGAAGAAGCGGCAGCAACCTCTCCCTACGCTCAGATCAGCAGCAGTAAGATGGCGGTCGGCGGGAACGCCCCTTTATAGCCCCTGTGACACCGCAGAAAGCAAGCCAATCACTGCAATGCCCTTCTCTAAGATGGTGGGGACTGAGATCTATGTCATCACGCTGCCCACACTCTGCGTTCACCTTCATTGGCTGAGAAATGGCACTTTTCGCGTCATTGAAACGCGACTTTGGCGCGAAAGTCGCGTACCGTATGGCCGATGCAACGCTGGGATCGGCTCGGTTTCATTCGGTTTCAAAAGTCGGCGACTTTTGAAAATGAACGACCCGTTTCGCTCAACCCTAGTAATCGGTTTTTGACAACTATGAGAGACAATTACCTTTCACAACTGGTTCAGGACCCAACAAGAAGGGGGGCACTGCTAGACCTAATATTAACAAACAGGCCAGACCGCATATCAAATATAAGGGTTGGGGGTCACTTGGGGAATAGTGATCACAAAATAATAAGTTTTCGTGTATCCTTTAATAAGATGTGTAGTAGGGGGGTTACAAGGACACTAAACTTCAGGAGGGCAAATTTCCAACGGATGAGAGATGATCTTGGTGCAATTAACTGGGACGATATCCTGAGACATAAAAATACACAAAGAAAATGGGAGACATTTATTAGCATCCTGGATAGGACCTGTGCACAGTATATACCGTATGGGAATAAACATACTAGAAATAGGAGGAAACCAATATGGCTAAATAGAGCTGTAAGGGGCGCAATAAGGGACAAAAAGAAAGCATTTAGAGAATTAAAGGAAGTAGGTAGTGATGAGGCATTAAATAAATACAGAAAATTAAATAAATTCTGTAAAAAGCAAATCAAGGCTGCAAAAATTGAGACAGAGAGACTCATTGCCAGAGAGAGCAAAAATAATCCCAAAATATTCTTTAACTACATAAATAGTAAGAAACTAAAAAATGAAAAAGTGTTGGCCCCCTTAAAAATAGTCTGGGGAAAATGGTGGATGAGGATGAGGAAAAAGCCAATATGCTGAATGACTTTTTTTCATCAGTATTTACACAAGAAAATCCCATGGCAGACAATATGATCAGTGATAACAAAAATTCCCCATTAAGTGTCACCTGCTTAACCTAGAAGGAAGTACGGCGGCGTCTAAAAATCACTAAAATTGACAAATCTCCGGGCACGGATGGGATACACCCCCGAGTACTGCAGGAATTAAGTACAGTCATTGATAGACCATTATTTTTAATCTTTAAAGAGTCCATAATAACAGGGTCTGTACCACAGGACTGGCGTATAGCAAATGTGGTGCCAATATTCAAAAAGGGGACAAAAACTGAACTCGGAAATTATAGGCCAGTAAGCTTAACCTCTACTGTGGGTAAAATCCTGGAGGGCATTCTAAGGGATGCTATACTGGAGTATCTGAAGACGAATAACCTCATGACCCAGTATCAGCACAGGTTTACTAGGGACAGTTCATGTCAGACTAATTTGATCAGCTTCTATGAAGAGGTAAGTTCCGGACTGGACCAAGGGAACCCAGTAGATGTAGTGTATATGGACTTTTCAAAAGCTTTTGATATGGTGACACACAAAAGGTTGATACATAAAATGAAAATAATGGGGATAGGGGAAAATATGTGTAAGTGGGTTGAGAGCTGGCTCAGGGATAGGAAACAAAGGGTTGTTATTAATGGAGCACACATGGACTGAGTCGCGGTTAGCAGTGGGGTACCACAGGGGTCAGTATTGGGCCCTCTTCTATTTAACATATTTATTAATGACCTTGTAGGCGGCATTCAGAGTAGAATTTCAATATTTGCAGATGACACGAAACTCTGCAGGGTAATCAATACAGGGGAGGATGATTTTATATTACAGGATGATTTATATAAACTAGAAGCTTGGGCTGATGAATGGCAAATGAGCTTTAATGCCACTGTTGCACACGAGGTGTCCAATTATGGAACAGCTAGTGGCAAGCGTCAGCAGGCTGTATTGGCAATGAAGTGTTTAGGCGACAACAGACACACTGCGGAAGTTCTGTCCGAGTTCTTGCAGCAAGAAACTCGGTCATGGCTGGGCACTGTACATCTTGAGGCAGGCAAGGTAGTGAGTGATAACGGAAGGAATTTTATGGCTGCCATAGCCCGTTCACAACTGAAACACATTCCTTGCCTGGCTCACACCTTAAACCTGGTGGTGCAGTGCTTCCTGAAAAGTTATCCGTGGTTACCCGACCTGCTGCTGAAAGTGCGCAGACTTTGCTCTCACATCCGCCGTTCACCCGTACACTCCATCCATCAGCGGTCTTTGAACCTTCCCCAGCATCGCCTAATCATCGACGTTGCAACAAGGTGGAACTCCACACTGCACATGCTTCATAGACTGTGTGAACAGAGGCGTGCTGTTATGTATTTGTGGGAGGATACACATACACGGGCAGGCAGTTGGATGGCAGACATGGAGTTGTCAGCTGTGCAGTGGTCGAAGCTCCAAGACCTGTGTCAAGTCCTTCAGGGTTTTGAGGAATGCACATGGCTGGTTAGTGCAGAAAACGCCGTAATAAGCATGAGCATCCCCCTAATGCGTCTGCTGATACAAAGTTTGATGCACATAAAGGAACAGGCGTCTGCAGCCGAGGAGGAGGGAAGCCTTGATGACAGTCAGCCATTGTCTGCTCAGGGAAGTCTACAGGATGAGGTGGCGGGCGAAGAGGAGGAGGACGAGGAGGATGATGGGGATGACTATTTTTTGGATGAGGAAGCTTCTCAAGGGGCCATAGAAACTGCTGGCGGTGCAAGGCCGGGTTCACGGTTTTTGAGGGAGACAAGTGACGTTGATTTGCCAGAAAGTGCTCCTCAACCCAGCATATGCATTGACTTGACAACTGGAACATTGGCCCACATGGCGGATTATGCCTTGCGTATCCTCAAAAGGGACCCCGCATTATAAAAATGACGACAGATGATGATTACTGGTTGGCCTGCCTCCTTGATCCTCGCTATAAAGGCAAATTGCAAAATATCATGCCACATGAGAACCTCGAACAGATATTGGCATCCAAACAAGCTACTCTTGTAGACCGTTTGATTCAGGCATTCCCAGCACACAGCGCCGGTCATGGTTCTCACACGAGCTGCAGGGGGCAACAGGGCAGAGGTGTTAGAGGTGCACAGAACAGAAGTGGTGTAGGACAGAGGGGTTTTCTGACCAGGTTGTGGAGTGATTTCGCAATGACCGCAGACACAACAGGTACAGCAGCATCCATTCAAAGTGACAGGAGACAACATTTGTTCAGTATGGTTACTAACTATTTTTCCTCCATTACCGATGTTCTCCCTCAACCGTCATTCCCCTTTGATTACTGGGCATCCAAAATAGACACCTGGCCTGAATTGGCTGAATATGCATTGCAGGAGCTTTCTTGCCCCGCAGCTAGTGTGCTATCAGAAAGAGTATTCAGTGCTGCTGGTTCAATACTGACCGAAAAAAGGACTCGTCTGGCTACCCAAAATGTTGATGATCCAACCTTCATTAAAATGAACCACTCATGGATTTCAAATTATTTTGCCCCACCTTTCCCGGCTGACACCTAGCTTTCCTGTAAAAAGGTCTTGCTTTGGGACTGGTGTTACTGACTGTTCCAATCTCTTAATTTGCAGCTGCTGTTTGTCCACCATACGACATGTTTACACCTCCCTAAATGGCCTAACTCCCCCCACGGGGCCATGGTCTCGCCACTTGTCGCAAGCACCCGTGAGAGTGCCGTTTGTCTGAAGAGGTGGATGTGCCCACTTTTGGTCAACGGCACTAGCACTGGGTCCCTCATAGTACAATGAGGTGTCTCTGGCGGTGGTGGCGCGCACCCAACGTCAGACACACCGTTGTAACATGAGGGGCCCTGGGCTTGTACCGCCGGCCAGGAGAGAGAGTCCCCCTCAAGGTCAAACAGTGCTCTACCACTTGCAAAATTATCTGTCGCTGCTCCACCACTGTTTAGTCTATGCGCTGAAATCCTTCCATGCCTGGCACAGACAATAACAATTTGTTGACATGTATTTTGCTAGTTAAAATAGTCAGGGGCCCTGTCCTACATTTACACCAGTAAATACTTTGCGCCAAATTACAATGTCTGAAAGTCAGCATAGGAGCACACCCCTGTACCTAAGTATGCCACCCTTTTTTTTTTGGTTTTGGTTTTGTTTGGGATACATTAACATCAATTTAGGTTTTGGGACTCGGAGTACTTACTGTGTCAGACACTCCTTCCAATTGTCCTCCACTGACCACACCAATGATGCCTGTGTACCCCTGTTGCCAAATTTAAGCTACATAGAGCCTATTTTATTATGTTAGGCCTAGGAAGTCTGTCTGCGGTCCCTCCTTCCAATTGTCCTCCACTGACCACACCAATGCTGCCTGTGTACCCCTGCCACCTAATGGAAGCTGCATAGAGCCTATTTTATTATTTTAGGCCTAGGAAGTCTGTCTGCGGTCCCTCCTTCCAATTGTCCTCCACTGACCACACCAATGCTGCCTGTGTACCCCTGCCATCTAATGGAAGCTGCATAGAGCCTATTTTATTATTTTAGGCCTAGGAAGTCTGTCTGCGGTCCCTCCTTCCAATTGTCCTCCACTGACCACACTGTTGTGAATTCCGTTCTCGAACTCCCTCCTGTGGTCATGATTGGTACTTCGGTGAGTTCTGTCCGTGGACTCCCTCTGGTGGCTGTTAGTGGAGCTGCTGGTTCTGAGATTCCTTCTCCAGCTGCCCTCATTTGGGGCTAGGCTATTCTCTATTTAACTCCACTCAGATCGTTACTCCATGCCAGCTGTCAATGTTCTAGTACTGGTTCAGATCTCTCCTGGATCTTTCTGAGGACCTGTCTACTCCAGCACAAGCTAAGTTCCTGCTTGTTCATTTGTTACATATGGTTTTTCTTGCTAAGTTCTAGCCCAGCTTGCTATCATGAAACTACCTGGCTAGCTGGAAGCTCTGGGGGTGCAGAGTGGCACCACCGCATCATGAGTCGGTGCGGGGGTATTTTTTGCACACTCTGCGTGGTTTTTGTAGCTTTTTGTGTTGACCGCAAAGATCCCTTTTCTATCCTCAATCTGTTTAGTTAGGCTGGTTTCACACTTGCGTTTTTGTCTGCAGCGTTTTTTGCACAAAAAACGCATGCGTTTTTTTTCCCTATATTTAACATTGAAAACGCATGCGTTTTTTTGCACATGCGTTTGTTTGCGTTTTCAAACGCATGCGTTTTTTGTCTGCATGCGTTCATTTTCAAAAATGCTACCTGCAGTATTTTCTTGCGCGTTTTTTTGCCGTGAAAAAACGAATGCGTTTTTTCGCGGTAAAAAAATGCATTGCTGTCTATGTAAACGCATACGTTTTTAAGCACATGCGTTTGTTTGCGTTAAAAACGCATGCGTTTTTATAGAAAAAAAACAGAAAACACACTGAAAAACCACCCACCACCATCAAGGTGATAAAGGGATCCAAACCCTAACCCTAACTCTACCCCTAACCTCACCCCTAACCGTTTAATGAACATTTTCTGACAGTCATAGTGCCACGTATTTAAGTGCCACGTATCATGTATTTCAGTGCCACGTATTTCAGTGCCACGTATGTAAGTGCCACGTGCCACGTATGTAAGTGCCACGTGCCACGTATGTAAGTGCCACGTGCCACGTATATAAGTGCCACGTGCCACGTATATAAGTGCCACGTGCCACGTATATAAGTGCCACGTGCCACGTATGTAAGTGCCACGTGCCACGTATATAAGTGCCACGTGCCACGTATGTAAGTGCCACGTGCCACGTATATAAGTGCCACGTGCCACGTATATAAGTGCCACGTATGTAAGTGCCACGTATGTAAGTGCCACGTATTTCAGTCACATTTAGGGTTAGGGGTAGGGTTAGGGTTTTCTTGTTTTTTCTGGTGTTTTCTTGTGTTTTCTTGTGTTTTTCTATAAAAACGCATGCGTCTAAAAAACGCATGCGTTTTACCGCGTTTACATGCGTTTTTTCACACATGCGGTTTTTTTTAAAACGCATGCAGATAAAAATGCAAGTGTGAAAGCAGCCTTAGACTGGCCTCTCTTTGCTAAAACCTATTTCATCCTGTGTTTGTGATTTCCTCTTATCTCACAGTCAATACTTGTGGGGGGGCTGCTTTTACCTTTGGGGAAATTTCTCTGAGGCAAGTGAGGCTTTGTTTCCTTTCTTTAGGGGTAGTTAGCTCTTAGGCTGTGAAGAGGCGTCTAGGCAGAGTCAGGCACGCTCCACAGCTGTTTCTAGTTGTGTTGATAGGAGTAGGGTTTGCGGTCAGCAGAGTTCCCATTTCCCCAGAGCTCGTCCTGATTCTGTGTTTAACTATCAGGTCATTCCTGGTGCACCTAACCACCAGGTCCATAACACCACACCAATGCTGCCTGTGTACCCCTGCCACCTAATGGAAGCTGCATAGAGCCTATTTTATTATTTTAGGCCTAGGAAGTCTGTCTGCGGTCCCTCCTTCCAATTGTCCTCCACTGACCACACCAATGCTGCCTGTGTACCCCTGTTGCCAAATTTAAGCTGCATAGAGCCTATTTTATTATGTTAGGCCTAGGAAGTCTGTCTACGGTCCCTCCTTCCAATTGTCCTCCACTGACCACACCAATGCTGCCTGTGTACCCCTGTTGCCAAATTTAAGCTGCATAGAGCCTATTTTATTATTTTAGGCCTAGGAAGTCTGTCTGCGGTCCCTCCTTCCAATTGTCCTCCACTGACCACACCAATGCTGCCTGTGTACCCCTGCCACCTAATGGAAGCTGCATAGAGCCTATTTTATTATTTTAGGCCTAGGAAGTCTGTCTGCGGTCCCTCCTTCCAATTGTCCTCCACTGACCACACCAATGCTGCCTGTGTACCCCTGCCAACTAATGGAAGCTGCATAGAGCCTATTTTATTATTTTAGGCCTAGGAAGTCTGTCTGCGGTCCCTCCTTCCAATTGTCCTCCACTGACCACACCAATGCTGCCTGTGTACCCCTGCCACCTAATGGAAGCTGCATAGAGCCTATTTTATTATTTTAGGCCTAGGAAGTCTGTCTGCGGTCCCTCCTTCCAATTGTCCTCCACTGACCACACCAATGCTGCCTGTGTACCCCTGCCACCTAATGGAAGCTGCATAGAGCCTATTTTATTATTTTAGGCCTAGGAAGTCTGTCTGCGGTCCCTCCTTCCAATTGTCCTCCACTGACCACACCAATGCTGCCTGTGTACCCCTGCCACCTAATGGAAGCTGCATAGAGCCTATTGTATTATTTTAGGCCTAGGAAGTCTGTCTGCGGTCCCTCCTTCCAATTGTCCTCCACTGACCACACCAATGCTGCCTGTGTACCCCTGTTGCCAAATTTAAGCTGCATAGAGCCTATTGTATTATTTTAGGCCTAGGAAGTCTGTCTGCGGACCCTCCTTCCAATTGTCCTCCAATGACCACACCAATGCTGCCTGTGTACCCCTGTAACCAATTTAATACTGCATAGAGCCAACTTTTTTAGTTAACACATACTACCTTTGTCTGTCTGCGCCACTAAATCACGCTGTCCTCCACTGAAAAAGCTGAGCTTCAACCTTCAGGCTCTCATTAAGTATTTTTAAATGTAACACTGCAGTTGCCCTACTACTTGGTTTGGGGCCTAGTAACGGTGTCTGCCGCTCCTTGGTGTTCTCCTCCTCCTTGTTGTTCTCCTCCAGGTTTCCTTGTCTGAGCTTCAACCTTCTGGCTCTCATTAAGTATTTTTAACTGTAACACTGCAGTTGCCCTACTACTTGGTTTGTGGCCTAGTAACGGTGTCTGCCGCTCCTTGGTGTTCTCCTCCTCCTTGGTGTTCTCCTCCAGGTTTCCTTGTCTGAGCTTCAACCTTCAGGCTCTCATTAAGTATTTTTAACTGTAACACTTTTGTTGCCCTACTACTTGGGTTGGGGCCTAGTAACGGTGTCTGCCGCTGCTTGGTGTTCTCCTCCTCCTTGGTGTTCTCCTCCAGGTTTCCTTGTCTGAGCTTCAACCTTCTGGCTCTCATTAAGTATTTTTAACTGTAACACTTTTGTTGCCATACTACTTGGGTTGGGGCCTAGTAACGGTGTCTGCCGCTCCTTGGTGTTCTCCTCCTCCTTGGTGTTCTCCTCCAGGTTTCCTTGTCTGAGCTTCAACCTTCAGGCTCTCATTAAGTATTTTTAACTGTAACACTTTTGTTGCCCTACTACTTGGGTTGGGGCCTAGTAACGGTGTCTGCCGCTCCTTGGTGTTCTCCTCCAGTTTTCCTTGTCTGAGCTTCAACCTTCAGGCTCTCATTAAGTATTTTTAAATGTAACACTGCAGTTGCCCTACTACTTGGGTTGGGGCCTAGTAACGGTGTCTGCCGCTGCTTGGTGTTCTCCTCCTCCTTGGTGTTCTCCTCTAGGTTTTCCTGTCTGAGCTTCAACCTTCTGGCTCTTATTAAGTATTTTTAACTGTAACACTTTTGTTGCCCTACTACTTGGGTTGGGGCCTAGTAACGGTGTCTGCCGCTCCTTGGTGTTCTCCTCCTCCTTGGTGTTCTCCTCCAGGTTTCCTTGTCTGAGCTTCAACCTTCAGGCTCTCATTAAGTATTTTTAAATGTAACACTGCAGTTGCCCTACTACTTGAGTTGGGGCCTAGTAACGGTGTCTGCCGCTGCTTGGTGTTCTCCTCCACTGAACAAAGCAGTGCCGCCTGTTTCCTACTGTTAGCAATTTAGAACTGCATTTAGCCTAGTTACTTATTTGGCCCTACTCACTGTGTCAGCCTCTCATTACAGTTGTCTTCCACTGAGCAAAGCAATGCCGCCTGGTTAGTCCTGTTACCAATTTTGAACTGCATTTAGGCCACTTTATTATTTGGGCCTAGATCTGTGTTTCCTCCTCATCCTGCCCATTGCCCAGCCACTGCTAGATTAGCCCGCTGGTACATTGACCCAGACCACTACATTCCCCTTGCACTCTACACAGCCTGAATCTGACCCTGCTGAAAGTCTGGTTCCTGTTCCCGCATACTATACCACCTTACACGGGGACATAGAGGAAGGTGCAGGTGAAAGTGCAGGTTCCTTCATCAGGTGGGGGGCCCACTCGTTGGCGACGTCACTGGCACAGGGCCCCTCATAGTATGCAAAAGTGTCGCTGCCGGTGGGAGGCGCCCCCGCCGTGCAAACACACCGCCGTACTGTGAGGGGCCCTGTGCCAGTGCCAATGCGAACGAGTGGGACCCCCTGCTTGCTCAGGATCACAGCACTTGCAACGTTGCAATACTTACCTCTAACTGCTCCACCGCCGTGACGTAGTCCACGTTTCCTGGGCCCACTAAAAACTTGAACCAGCCCTACCCCCCACAACTTTAGCCAAATGACCCCCCAATTTTCAATGGCTACCTATTATTGTAAGGTAAATTAAGATTGACAAGCTTAAGCAACAAGAATTGATGTTTTTGGCATTAAAATGGGCACTGTAGGTGTTTTCCTGGCCTCCACTCACTGCCGACTATGCTTCCCCATTGACTTGCATTGGGTTTCGTGTTTCGGCCGAACAACGACCCCGACTTTTCAAGAAGATCGGCCGATTTCACTCAACTCGATTTTTGACATAGTCGGGTTTCGCAAAACCCGACTCGACCCCAAAAAAGTAAAAGTCGCTCAACCCTACTAACCACCATGTATGGCTGCGCAGCAGAGAAGGGAACTGAGATTGCTCCATCCAGGTAACAGACAACAGTATCCCAGCTCAAACTAGGGGGAAAAGAGTAAAGGGTTAAAGCAAACATATGCATTGTCATGCCGAAAACCAGAAACAGACAGAACGGCATGACAGAAACAACCTTAAATACAGTGGTAGAGAAATACCAAATTAATTTAAAGATAGGAAACACAGACATTTTGTGAGGGATCTGACTGACTTTAGAGAAAAACGTGCATACACTTTTGTAGGGTATAAGCCTAACCCTCCTGGGGTCATTTCGTCATCTGCCTTTGAAGCCTCAGACACCAAAGGACAACTACAGAGGGAGAGGATACTCTAAAAGAGGCACTACGAGGAGATAGCAGGAAAGTGGCTACATGGGGAGATGAAATCAAAACAATGTAGATGGTTCACTCCACATACCCCAGCCAACAAATACAGGATCTATGTTACAGTCTTCTTCCTCCTCCTCCTCTCTTTTTTAGAGAGCCGGGAAGCACTACCATATCGCCTAAGAATGAGGTTACCAACAAACCAAAAGAGGTAGATTTAAGAGGTGACAAAAAACAGTTGGTTAATCTTTTGTCTCATATATTGTCCCCAACAGAGATCTCAGTGCTGGCCTCAGGATTATCGTTTGTACCGACTACAAGATTTGACCCGTTTCTAAGACCTTAATTTGTTCCTTAGGAAACCTAAATGGAAAAAATTATTTACTCTCAATGATAAAACAAAATGCCAACAGCTAGGTATTCCCCTTGAATCTTTATCAGATGTTAATCTCCTTGCCGGTTTGTATGGGGAGAGGGCAAGGGGTGTGAGGGAAGGCCCCTTTTCAGAAATTAAGAATAAGAGTACTCATAGTAACATAGTAACATAGTTATTAAGGTTGAAGGAAGACTTTAAGTCCATCTAGTTCAACCCATAGCCTAACCTAACATGCCCTAACATGTTGATCCAGAGGAAGGCAAAAAAAAACCATGTGGCAAAGAGTAAGCTCCACATTGGGGAAAAAAATTCCTTCCCAACTCCACATACGGCAATCAGACTAGTTCCCTGGATCAACGCCCTATCAAGGAATCTAGTATATATAACCTGTAACATTATACTTTTCAAGAAAGGCATCTAGTCCCCTCTTAAATTTAAGTAATGAATCATTCATTACAACATCATACGGCAGAGAGTTCCATAGTCTCACTGCTCTTACAGCAAAGAATCAGCATCTGTTATTATGCTTAAACCTTCTTTCCTCCAGACGTAGAGGATGCCCCATTGTCCCTGTCTCAGGTCTATGATTAAAGGGAACCTGTCACCTGAATTTGGCGGGGCCAGTTTTGGGTCATATGGGTGGGGTTTTCAGGTGTTTGATTCACCCTTTCCTTACCCGCTGGCTGCATGCTGGCTGCAATATTGGATTGAAGTTCATTCTCTGTCCTCCGGAGTACACGCCTGCGCAAGGCAATATTGCCTGAAGGCAGAAGTGGTGTCCTGTGGACCTGGCTTGCCTCTGTCCTTGTTGGCATATGCAACAGATTAGGACTTTATACAGACCAGACAGCAGATGGCGATAGTGTGTAAAGTTATATACTTGCTGTAATGTGGGGAGGGAAGCTCTCAATTGTTGGTTGTTTCTCTTACTTCCTGATTATTCTTTCTTCTTCTTGAATGTGTCAGTGCACGGACTGTGTGACACTGAATTGTATCTCGTGTTTATCCAGTATGAAGTAAATACTGTTTACTCAAGATATCTTGCTGATTGAAGCTCTCGTAACTACAGCGGTGACTGCAAGAAGACGCACTCTGCAACAGGTTATGGGCCCAGACACTACAGGTCTGCACTACAAGCCCAGCAGCAGGATTCTGGTTTATATCTTCAGATAAGGGAGCACACAGATAAGCTCTGTAAACAGAAGGAAATAAATCCAGATACAGAGTGACAGAGGAATTCATGATCCCAGGAGCTGGACATACAGGAGAATATCTTCAGAACAAGTAAGACTATATAAAGATGATGAGTAACACAGAACTGAAATTTACAGTAGCTAAACTGAATAGTGAAAATTATCAGTTATGGAAATTCAAAGTAGAGATGTTGTTATCTAAGGATGATCTATGGGAAGTTACATAGTTACATAGTTATTAAGGTTGAAGGAAGACTTTAAGTCCATCTAGTTCAACCCATAGCCTAGCATGCCCTAACATGTTGATCCAGAAGTAATAGTTACAGCAAGACCAGATCAAGATAATCAGACATGGGATAAGAAGAATATGCTAGCTAAAGCCACCATTAGCTTATTAGTGGATGATGTTCAATTAATACATATAAGAAATTAAGAAACAGCTAAGGGAATGTGGGAAGCATTAAGAAAACTGTATGAAAGCCCTAGCTTGAATCACAAGTTATTTTTATTAAGAAAGCTGTACAGTATGAGATTGAGTGCAAATGACGATATGCAGAAGCACATATTCTCAATGATGGAAGTGATATCACAGCTAAGATCTATTGGTGAAGATGTTAAAGAAAGTCATGTAGCAGCTATATTGTTGTGCAGTTTACCAGATTTGTATACAGCCTTGATAAATGCCCTTGAGACGAGACCAGAAACTGACATTACATTAGATTTTGTGAAAACAAGACTAATAGATGAATATCAGAGAAGAAAAGAACAAAGAAATGATTCTTCTACTGAAAATGACAGTGAAAATGCTCTTAAAGCTACAGAATTCAAAAAACTCTATAATAAAGAGACAAGAGAATGCTTCAGATGTAAGAAAAAAAGGTCATTTAAAGAAGGGCTGTACCATATGGAAAGCAGAACAACAAAAATTACAACATAAAAAGCATACAAAAAGTAAAAAACACAATTTCCGATTCATGTGAGAATAATTGGAATGGCACATTTAAAGTAACAGACAAGAAATACTCACTTGGTTAGTTTATTGATTCAGGAGCAACGAGTCATATGACAAGTGACAAGAATTTCTTTACTGATCTTGATTTAGATAAGAAAGAAGCCATTTATCTTGCAGATGGAAGCAAAATAACCGCAGAAGGTATCAGACAAGGTATGCTAAATTGTTCAAACAAGTTCGGGCAAGATTCAAAGATACCCGCTGTGTATGTCCTATTCTAATGTATAATGTCCTTCTGTCAACAAACTGTCATGTCAATTAAGTAATTCATTTTATGATTCTTATGATGTAAGTTGTGCTGCTGTGATACCATAATTTCCCACGGGATCAATAAAGTGTATCGTATCGTATCGTATCATATGTGTTGTATGTTCCAAAATTGGAAGGCGGATTATCTGTGAAACGTTTAACAGCAAAAGGACTTACAGTGAAATTCAAAGACAATGAGTGTGCAATTATTGCAGGAAACAAAGTGATAACCAAAGTCAAGGCAGATGAACAATTATATCATTTTGACAAACCAAAGGAACAGATGAAGGTATGTACACATGATCACAAAAACTGTATTCACATGTGGCATAGACGTCTAGGACATAGACACCCTGACAGTATAAGGGAACTACAGAGAAAAGAATTGACAAAAAATTTAAATATATCAGATTGCTCAATTACCATAAGATGTGAATGTTGTATAAAATCCAAAGCCACAAGGATATCTATTCCAAAAGAAAGTGAGATGAAAAGCGAAAGACCACTTGATTTGGTGCATACGGACGTATGTGGACCCATGAAAGTGACCACATCAGGAGGCAATAGATACATGTTGACTTTTATAGACGATTACTCAAGATACACAGTCACATACTTAATTAAAAACGAAAGTGAAGTTTTTGATAAACTTGTAGACTATGTAACAAGATCAAGTAACAAATTTCAAAGGAAGCCAATTGTCATCAGAAGTGATAATGGAGGTGAATTTACAGGTCACAGAATAGAAGACTACTTAAGACAAAATGGAATAGAACACCAGAAAACGGTTCCATACACACCTGAACAAAATGGAGTAGCAGAAAGAAAAAACAGAACTCTAACAGAAATGATAAGATGTATGCTGACGGATTCCAAACTACCAGAGAAATATTGGGGTGAGGCAGCAATGACAGCTACATATCTACAGAACTGACTTTTTTCCAGAAAACTGACGAAAACTCCATATGAACTGTGGCAAGGTATGAAACCAAGTGTCAGTCATTTAAAAGTTTTTGGATGTAAAGTTTTCATATTCATTCCAACAGAAAAACGTTCCAAACTTCAAAACAGATCCATAGAAGGAATATTTGTTGGATATAGTGAAAATTGCAAAGGATACAGAATCCTAGATCCCAAAACAGACCGAGTTACGGTGAGTAACAGTGTGACATTCATTGAAGATTTGAATGAAGACATTATGATTTCAGTTGAAACAAGAAATGAGAAAAACAATAGTGACACAACTGAAGAAATATCTGATGAGAAAGAAACAGAAATTAATGAAGAACAAAATACTGAAAGTGAAGAATCACATCTACAAACAGACACAGAACCAAGACGTTCAATGAGAGAGAACAAAGGAAAACCACCAAAACGTCTCTCATACAAGACAAGCACAAGAAAAATCTAGAGCCTACCTCTTGGGAAGACATATCTAACCTTCCTGTAGAAGAAGCTAATAAATGGATAGAAGCAACAGAAACAGAAATTAAATCCATGCATGACTCAAATACATGGACACTAACAGATTTACCAGAAGGAAGAAAAACCATAGGATGTAAATGGATTTTTAAAGTTAAATACCAAACAGATGGCACAGCTGAAAGATACCGAGCAAGACTCGTAGCTAAAGGGTATTCTCAAAAATACGGAGAAGACTATGATGAGACATTTGCTCCAGTTGTCAAACACACTACAATAAGAACTTTACTTACAGTTGCAGCAATGAAACAGATGCAACTGAGACATCTGGATGTAAAGACAGCTATTCTGAATGGAGATTTAACTGAAGACATTTATATGGAACAACCTCCAGGATTCAAAGATGAAAGAAATCCAAACAAAGTTTGTAAACTACAGAAAAGCATATATGGTTTAAAGCAAGCAGCTAAAGCGTGGAATGACAAAATCACGGAAGTACTTACAAATGAAAAATTTCAAAGAAGCAAAGCTGATCCATGCTATACACAAAAAGGCTGATTAATAGATGGATTTATATACTCATATATGTAGACAACATTTTGATTTGTTTTGAACAAGAAAGGGATAACGAAAACATTCTAAACATCCTGAAGCAACATTTTGAAATCAAAGACTTGGGAAATGTAAAACAATATCTAGGAATACAGGTAGAAAGAGAAGAAGACGGAAGTTTCCTACTGAATCAAAATCACATGATTCAAGACATAACAGAAAAATTTGGATTAAAGGATGCAAAGACAGTAAAGTCTCCAATGGAAACTAATTATCTCAAAGAGGTGAACAGTGAAAAAAATATGCTACCAAATAATGAAGAATACAGAACAGCAATAGGAAAACTACTGTATCTAGCGACCGTTACAAGACCAGACATCGCAGCAACAGTAGGAATCCTGAGTAGAAAGGTATCAAAACCAAATAAAGCTGATTGG
The DNA here is from genome assembly GCF_051348905.1 of Ranitomeya variabilis. Classification (NCBI taxonomy): domain Eukaryota; kingdom Metazoa; phylum Chordata; class Amphibia; order Anura; family Dendrobatidae; genus Ranitomeya; species Ranitomeya variabilis. Next base: position 103,998,289 of record NC_135238.1, on the reverse strand, counting down.
AATGCTGTGAAGAGAGTAATGCGTTATTTGAAAGGAACTAGCAATGTGAAGCTGAAATTACCCACAAGTGATGATTGCATTTTAACAGGATATGTTGATGCAGATTGGGCTGGAGATCCAACTGACAGAAGATCTACCAGTGGACATATTTTTTTTTCTCTCAGGTGGACCAATAAGTTGGACAAGTAAGAAACAGTCAATTGTGACACTATCTTCAACAGAAGCAGAATATGTTGCCGCAGCACATGCGAGTCAAGAAGTACTGTGGTTAAGACAATTGTTGACAGAATTAGGACAACCACAGTTGGCACCAACAAAACTGAAAGAGGACAATCAAGGATGTCTTGTTCTTGCTCAGATGGAAAGAGTCAATCCAAGAACCAAGCATATTGATGTGAAATATCATTTCTTGAGAGATCATCAGGAACAAGGAGTCTTGAAGTTAGAGTACTGTCCTACTGAAGAAATGACAGCAGACATCCTCACGAAGGCGTTGAATGCTGATAAACATCAGAGACTAATAAAAAAGTTGGGTTTGATTGAATAAGTCCTTACTGTTGAGAAAGGGTGTTGGCATATGCAACAGATTAGGACTTATTATAAGTGAAAGGAGGACTTTGTACTAACCAGACAGCAGATGGCGATAGTGTGTAAAGTTATATACTTGCTGTAATGTGGGGAGGGAAGCTCTCAATTGTTGGTTGTTTCTCTTACTTCCTGATTATTCTTTCTTCTTCTTGAATGTGTTATGTGTCAGTGCACGGACTGTGTGACACTGAATTGTATCTCATGTTTATCCAGTATGAAGTAAATACTGTTTACTCAAGATATCTTGCTGATTGAAGCTCTCGTAACTACAGCGGTGACTGCAAGAAGACGCACTCTGCAACAGTCCTATGGGCGTAGCTCTTCACTGCTTTCTGTGCTTCTTCCTTGACCTGTTTCTCTGGGCCAACTCTTGGATTGTATGGGTGCTCTGCAGTAGTTCCGAAAATGACCAAACTTGCCGCAGTTGTAACACTTAACACTTCTTCTGTCTTTGTAGGGTGGTTGCACTTCCAGGTCAGTGGTCACCATAAGAGGGGCTGTCTTCTGCATCCCTGGTTGGGACTCAAACCCTTTGGCTACTGTGAGCAGGGTGTCCATTGTTATTGATCTGTACTCGGGTCTGGCCACTATCATTGGTTTCCTGATTGGCTCCCTTAGTCAATGCACAAAGGCCTGTGCCAACATTTGCCTGTGTATTTGGTCATGAATGGTAAAGCCCAAGTCTTGGAAAACTTGCATTAATCTGCATTAAACCTTCTCTACAGACTGTCTTGTCTTGGCTCATGTCAAGTAAGTGGAGGGCTTGTCCTGCCAATCTGCCTTTGGCCCACTCTCTGAGCTGTTCAATTAGCTGTGGCCCTGACTCCCAAGCATGTACATCTAATTCTGCTGGAACTTTGAAGTGTTTCTTCATGATTGGCCAGAATGAATAATCTGCTTTTATTTCCATTATGGCCCAGAGATCATTCCAGGTTGCTGCATATGTTCGCTGGTTCTGCTGCATTCTTCGGTAAAATTGCATAGGATGCATCTCTGGGTCTGGCAGATTATTCACAATACTGGTCACTTGACTTGGGGTGAAGTGTACATAGTGTATTGGTGGTGCCTTTATCTGTCCCTGCCTTCTTCTACTCTTTTTTTATTTATTTTTTTAAATTCACCAAAAAGCCAAAAAAAAATTATGTAGTCTGTTATGTCAGGCTGAGGCCTGGTGTTTCTGTGTTTTGAAAAATCGTATTTTCTCAGGCATACGTAGCATAGTTCTGTGTGCTAGCCTTGTTCAATTTTTTTTTTCTAGAATTCACCAAAAAACAAAAAATTATTTATACAGTCTGTCAGGCTGAGTCCCAGTGTATCTGTGTTTGAAAAATCATATTTTCGCAGGCTTTCGTAGCATTTTTAAATTCACCAAAAAGCCAAAAAAAATTAATACAATCTGTTATGTTAGGCTGAGGCCTCATGTATCTGTGTTTGAAAAATCGTACCTTTGCAGGCATACTGATCAGATATAATTTAGCTCCAAATAAATACATTTGTGTTGAGCTTTTGAAATAGTGCAGTAGTCCATTTAAAATGGGCAAGGCAAGGGGCGCAGAAGTGGAAATGATGCTGATGGTGCATGCAGAGGACGAGGCAGTGGTCAAGCTGAAAGTGGGCCACAACAAAGACCCACATCTTCTCGCTGGACCTTCCTGTCCCAGTTTCTAGGGGACCACAGCACAGCACTATTGAAGCCAGAGCAGAGTGAAACAGTTGGTTGAATAGTGGATAATGCTTCCAGTCACTTAGCCACCACCACCACCATGTCTTCCACACGGTCAAATCTGAGTAGCCATGAGTGTGGCCCGGATATTCCTCACCCTGATCCTCCTTCCTCCCACCACGTCATGTGCCCTGAGACATCTGATCCCACACTTGGACACTCCAAAGAGCTGTTCAGTTTGCCTTTCAAGATTCCGGACTCTCGGCCGGTCAACTTGAAGTAGGGCCAGATGAGATCGCATGTAGTGATGCCCAAAGCTTGGAACAGCCACTGTCACATGAAGGCGATGGTGGGAAAGTGTCACAAGAGGTGGACGATGATGAGACACAATTGCCAAAAAGTCAGGAGGAGGAACAGCGTGAGGATGTGGAAGACGAGGTGGTGGATGACATAGTGACTGACCCGACCTGGCAGGAGGACATGTAGAGCGAGGACAGCAGCACACATGGGGAAGGAGGCATATCACCCCAACAGGCAGGAAGAAGCAGTGTGGTGGCCACAGACAGGAGGCGTGCATCCCTTCCCCAAAGCACCAACATGAGGGAAGTTGCCATTCCAACTGATAGATCTTCATGAGTCTGGTTATTTTTTAAAAACTCTGCCAATAACCCCAAACAGGCCATTTGCAGCACTTGCCATGCTTAAATCAGCAGGGGTAGCAAAACTACCAGCCTGACCACCACCAGCATGATCAGGCACATGGCAGCAAAGCATCCAACTTTGTGGGTCGAACCCCAGGCTCCAGGAACACTGTCTAAGGTGACACCACTGCTTCTTCCACTGTTTTGCATAGAAACCAATCCCCAGTCCACTGTGCATATGAAGATGACTCTAGCCCTGCACCTATTGTTGCCCACAGTCAAGCAGCACCATCATCAAGCATGTCCTTGTTCCAGCACAACCTTCAGTTGTCTATACCCCAGTCATTGGAATGCAAGCAGAAATACCCAGCCAACGCTCCACAGGCCACAGTCCTATATTCTAACATTTCTCTTCTGCTTGTGCTCGAAATGTTGCCTTTTAGGCTCGTTGAGATGGAAGCTTTCCGCAACCTGCTGGCGGCAGCCGTGCCAAGGTACTCGGTCCCCAGTCACCACTATTTCTCCCAGTGTGCTGTACCGGCATTACACCAGCATGTGTCCCACAACATTACCCGTGCCCTCAACAATGCTGTTACTTGGAAAGTCCACCTAACCATGGACACGTGGACAAGTGATTGTGGCCAGGGACGGTACATCTTACTGACTGCACACTGGGTTAACATAGTGAAAGCCAGGACCCAGTCGGACCTTGGAATGGAACACATCCTCCTCACGCCGATGATTGCAGGCCCTACATCAATCAGTGTTGCCCCCACAGTGTACAGCTACTGCACCTCCTCCTCCTCCTCTTCAGTCTCCATCTCTGAAATCAACACATCAGCCAGAAGCTGGAAGCACTGCAGCACTGCTTCAGCCAAACGGCAACAGGCTGTGCTGAAGCTAATCTGCATAGGTGTACGTTGCATTGTTCTGTCTGCTAGGCTTGGTCTACTCAGAATTTAGTGTTTTAAAAAAAATTACAGAAACAGTTTTAAAAAATGTATACAGTCTGTTATCTCTGTCAGACGCCTGGTGTATCTGTGGTGTCAAAATCTTCACTTCGCAGGCATATGTTGCATTGTTCTGTCTGCTAGCCTTGGTGTAACGGGGTCTACTGTGCTGTAGTACCCCTTTCAGCACCCCCCGTGTTTCAGGAGGTCCACCCTGCTTTTGCTCGGATTTTGAATGAAGGACGCTGGCTGGAATTCCTTGATTAAGTGAGAGCATATAAAAGCTGACTGCTACTCCACGTATTTCCAGTCTAAAGAACACACTTTATTCACAGCACACAGAATATATAACACAGATACACAGGGCAGGCCAATAGAAAAAACAGCAGGCCAAACATACATTACTATAGCCGCAGGTGGCCGGAGCCTGCTGATATTTACTGTGATAATTACAAAGGTGGGGGAGGTCAGAAGGAGAATATCTTGTCCAGAGGCGCAGCCTGTGGACTGATGAATTTCACATGGAACCTATTATACATACATATACTGCATAACATATTCTTGGTGCTGGGGGGGTTCTGTAACACGGCTCCCCTTTTCAGCGACGCAATCGGCATACACAGTCTGATCCTTAACGGATCGTTTGGGGATGACCGAAGTTTATGGGGTTGGTACAAGTTCCGTTTGTCGACTTAGTCCATCGGCGTTACCGTTTTGTTTGCCGGGTCTGTAGTGGATGGTGAAGTCCAGAGGTTGTAGGGCTAAACTCCACCGCAGTAATCTGGCGTTGTCTCCGGAGACCCGATTAAGCCAGACTAGGGGATTATGGTCTGTTAGGAGGAAAAACTGTCGTCCATACAAATATGGTTGTAACTTTTTGAGTGCCCATACTATTGCCAGGCACTCCTTCTCAATGGCCGCATAGCTCACTTCACGGGGCAGTAGTTTCCGACTCAGGTAAGCTACCTGGTGTTCTTGGCGGTCCGGCCCGACTTGGCTTAGTACTGCCCCCAATCCAAACATAGAAGCGTCCGTGTGAACAAGGAAACGTTTAGTTGGATCTGGTGCGGCCAATACAGGGGTATTGGTGAAGGCGTCCTTTAGCTGGTGGAAGGCTTCCTCACACTCTGAGGTCCAGGTTACCTGGCGGGGTTGGTTCTAACGGGTCAGATCAGTGAGGGGCTTGGCTATGCTGCTGTAATTGGGAATGAATTTCCTGTAATACCCCGCTGTCCCTAGAAACACCATGACCTGGGTTTTAGTGCGTGGGGTGGGCCATTTGGCTATGGCCTCAATCTTGGCTGGTTCTGGTCTCTGTTTCCCACTTCCCACCCAATGCCCTAAATACTGAACCTCTGCTTTGCCCACGTGACATTTATTTGAGTTCAGGGTGATTCCGGCCTTGTGGATCCTGTCTAATACTGTCTCTAGGTGATTTAGATGCTCTTCCCATGTCGCGCTATAGATGGCGATGTCATCCAGGTAGGCACACGCATAGTCCTGGAGACCATCCAGAAGCCGGTCAGCCAGCCTCTGGAAGGTCGCCGGGGCAGTCTTCATCCCGAATGGCATAACTCGAAACTGGAATAAGCCAAATGTGGTGACAAATGCCGACTTGGGAAAAGCGTCAGGACTAAGGGGAATCTGCCAGTAGCCTTTGCATAGATCGATGGTGGTCAAATACTTTGCCCTTGCCAGCCGGTCTAACAACTCATCCACACGCGGCATGGGATACGCATCCGTCACTGTTTTCTCATTGAGCTTACAATCATCTACACAAAACCATGTAGTCCCATCCTTCTTGGGCACTAACACTACGGGGGATTACCAGGGACTATCTGACTCTTCAATGACCCCTAAAAGCAACATCTCTTGTATCTCTTGTCGCATCCCTTCTCGTACAGACTCCGGGATGCGGAAGGGGGGTTGTCGCAGGGGGGTCTGATCCTGGGTCTCAACCTTGTGTTGTGCCAGGCGACTGTACCCTGGTCTCCCTGAAAAGATCCTCTGTCGCTGCCTCAACAACGCTTCCGCCTGCTGTCTCTCCCGGGGGCATAGGTCTTCACCCAAGTGTACCTGGTCCCATGTTTTAGACTGAGTCCTTTCCCAAAAAACATCAGGCAAGGGAAGTCCAGCTAATACCTCTGCTTCAGGTGCACAGATGGCCACTACCTCTTCAGGGTGCTCCCGGTAGGGCTTCAGCATATTCACGTGGAACATGCGGATAACCCTGGGGTCGTCACAATTGGCGACATTATTGGTGGTGTCGGCTATTTTTCCCACTAGCTGGTAGGGCCCCTGCCATGCAGCTTGGAACTTTTTCTGCCTAGTGGGCTCTAACACCAGGACCTTCTGCCCTATTTCCAAGGTGCGCTCTCTGGCCCTCCGATCGTACCATACGCACTGGCGCCGCTGGGCCACCTGCATGTTCCCACGTACAGCCTGGGTCAGCTCCTGTAGGCGGTCCCAGAATTCCAGCACATAGGGTACAATAGGTACCCCTTCTATGATGCCCTCCCCTTCCCAGTGTTCTAGCACTAAGTCTAGAGGTCCCCTTACCCGTCTCCCGTATACCAGTTCGAACGGGGAGAACCCCGTGGATTCTTGGGGCACCTCCCGATAGGCAAACAGGAAGTGAGGCAAGAATTTCTCCCAGTCCCTGTAGGTCCTGGTAAAAGTCCCAATGAGTTGTTTTAACATCCCGTTAAAGCGTTCACACAACCCATTGGTTTGCGGGTGGTACGAGGCGCTCCTAATGGACTTTACGCCGCACAGCTTCCACAGTTGGTTGGTCACCTCTGCTGTAAACTGGGTACCCTGGTCCGAGATAATCTCCCGGGGAAATCCAACCCATGAGAAAACCTGGAGCAGGGCAGCCGCCACCGTCTCTGCCAGTATGTTAGGTAACGCAACCGCCTCTGGATACCGTGTGGCATAATCTACCATTGTCAATATATACCTTTTCCCTGACAGACTGGGTTTGGCTAATGGCCCTATCAGATCGACCGCTACTCGGCTAAATGGTTCCTCCACAATGGGGAGGGGGCGTAATTTGGCCTTGCCTCGATCTCCCCTCTTGCCAATGCGCTGGCAACTGTCACATGTCTGGCAGTATTGAGGAACATCATAGGTTACCCCCGGCCAAAAGAAGTTTTGTGTCAGACGATGCCTGGTGCGACTGATGCCGAAGTGCCCGGCCAAGGGTATGTCATGAGAGATTCGCAGTAACTCCTGCCTATACTTCTTGGGAACTACCAGCTGTCGTTTTATAGTGGGGCTCGTCCCTGTGTGGTGCTGCTCTGTGATCCGGTAGAGGAGTCCCTGCTTCCATATAAACTGTTCCCCTTCCAGTACCCCTCTTCCCTCCTGTGCCTTCCCACGATATCCCTCCAATGAAGGATCCTCAAGTAACTCCCTCTTAAATTCATCTGGGGTGGCCCAAGAAATGTGTCTGGCTATGGGAATACGTGTAGGGCTGGGATGTCTTACCTGGGCCTCCTCTGAGTGTGATTCCTCCTCCGCAGCTCGAGCTTGTCTCCGGGTGGTCACAGGATATGTCTTAGCCAGAGGGGCAACCGAGAAGGCAGACAACATGGGCCCCAAGTCATTTCCCAGCAAAACGTCTGCAGGCAAATCCTCCATCAAGCAGACCTCAACAAGGCCATCCCCAACTCCCCAGTTCAGGTGAATCCTGGCAGTGGGCAGTCAATGTATGGCTCCCCCTGCTACATGGACTGCCACTGTCCGGTCCATCTTCTCTTGGTCCCGGACAAGATGAGGCTTCACAAGGGTCAAAGTTGCTCCGGAATCTCTTAGTCCCTGCATGCGTTTCCCATTAACCCACACGACCTGTCGATGCAGTTGTTGATTATCTGCCCGGGCTGCCTGCACGGGGTCTACTTCATGCAGCACTTCCTCCATGTCTTCCACCCCTTGGTTAGTTGTAGCCCCCAATGCCAGGTCAGCTTCGCCTTGGTAGAAGTGTACAGCGGCCCGGCTGAAGGTAGCTGTTCCCGCCTTTGGCCACTGGGTATGCTGAGTCCAGTTGGGACATTGTCTTTGCAGGTGGCCCAGCTGACGGCAGGTGTGGCATCACGCCCCAGTGGAACTGTGGTAGGCAGGGTTTCTAGCTGGTCCCCCTACAATCTTCGGTGGTTTGGGGCCCTCCCGGTCCATGGGCGGACCCCTAGTGACCATCTTTGATCCGGACAACTGAGGCCTACTGGCGTCATGATGTTCATCGGCCAGACGAGCGGCATCCTCAAGAGTCGTTGGCCGCCTGTCCCGAAGCCATTCCTGTGTCTCGGGGGTTAGTCCATTAAAGAATTGTTCTAACAAGACGAGCTGGAGGATGTCCTCCTTAGTGGTTGCTTGGCTCCCTTGTACCCACTGTAGCAGTGACCGCCGTAATTTACAGGCTCATACAGCGTGGGTATCGGTTACTCGTTTTATAAGTCCGCAGAACTTTTGGCGGTATGCCTCTGGTGTAAGCGCATACCGGGCCAAGATCACTTCTTTGATCCGCTCATAGTCCATACAGTCCTCATCAGGTACCGTGCGATAGGCGTCCGCTGCCCGGCCTGTCAGCTTGCTGGCCAGAATCTTAACCTGTTCCTCCGGCTTCACTTGATGAAGGGCACACTGCCGCTCAAAGTCCTGCAGAAACCCATCAATGTCTTCCTCTGCCTCCCCCAACTGTCGGAAGGCATTATACTGGATCTTTTTGTGGCTCACTGTTGAAGGTACCTGGGCAGAGGCCAGAGCTCCCCCTGCTCGCTGACTCTCCTCTCTCCGCTCTGCCATCTCCATCTTGGCCAGCTCCACTTTGTTCCGCTCTGCCATCTCCATCTTGGCTAGCTCTATCCTGGTCCGCTCGGCCATCTCTTCCTTCAGATCAGTATGCACATCAGCCATCACCTCTCGTATGATCTCTACTGCAGGGTTTGGGCCATAGAACGCCAGTCTGTTCTTTACCTCCCTCTGGAATTCAGTCTCCTCCACGTTCACATTGGGGGGCGCTGCACTGTTGTGTTCCATGATGGCTGCTATCAAATCCGCTTTTGTTTTGTTGCTGGCGATTAACCCTCGGGCTTCCACCAGATCTTTTAATGTAGTCCTCTTTAACTTCTGGTAGTTGTCTTCCATTCATTCCTTTTCTCCTGTAGAAGGGGTATCACATCCCGCTGTCTGCCACCAGTGTAATGGGGTCTACTGTGCTGTAGTACCTCTTTCAGCACCCCCCGTGTTTCAGGAGGTCCACCCTGCTTTTGCTCGGATTTTGAATGAAGGACGCTGGCTGGAATTCCTTGATTACGTGAGAGCATATAAAAGCTGACTGCTACTCCACGTATTTCCAGTCTAAAGAACACACTTTATTCACAGCACACAGAATATATAACACAGATACACAGGGCAGGCCAATAGAAAAAACAGCAGGCCAGACATACATTACTATAGCCGCAGGTGGCCGGAGCCTGCTGATATTTACTGTGATAATTACAAAGGTGGGGGAGGTCAGAAGGAGAATATCTTGTCCAGAGGCGCAGCCTGTGGACTGATGCATTTCACATGGAACCTATTATACATACATATACTGCATAACATATTCTTGGTGCTGGGGGGTTCTGTAACACTTGGTCTTCTCAGTATTTAGTGTTTTCAAATATTAAAAAAAAAAATGAAAAAAATGTATACAGTCTGTTATCTCCATCAGACGCCTGGTGTATGTGTGGTGTCAAAATCTTCGCTTCACGGGCATATGTTGCAGTGTTCTGTCTGCTAGCCTTGGTCTACTCAGTATTTAGTGTTTTCAAAAATTACAAAAAATTTTTTAAAAAAATGTATACAGTCTGTTATCTCTGTCAGACTCCTGGTGTATCTGTGGAGTCAAAATCTTTGCTTTGCAGGAATCCATTGCATTGTTCTGTCTGCTAGCCTTGGTCTACACAGTATTTATTGTTTTCAAAAATCACAAAAAAACATAATTTTTTTTAATACAGTTTGTTATCTAAGTCAGAGCCAAAAAGAAGAACCCCATAACATATTCCCAATCTGACCCTTCTACCCCTGGGACTATTGACTCAGATGTTTTCCCCTTGACAAGGTAGACTGACTAGTAAAAGCAGTCAGATCTACCATGGGAGTGGTAGACCCTCGTCCTGATAAATCAGTACAAGATATTATGCTTGGGGGATTAGGGCAAATGAAGCGCAAAGAGTTCCCTCTTAATGAAAATATCCAGTCTTTAATCAAAAAAGAATGGGAGAAGCTGGATAGGAAGAATTCCTCGGTACCTTCCCTTAGAAGGAAATACCCCTTTGAAGAGGAGGCATCCTCATCTAGGGATAAAGCCCCTAGACTGAACGTTGCTGTAGCTAAAGCTTCAAAAAAATTCACTCTCCCCTTTGAGGACATGGGTACACTTAAAGACCCCTTAGATAAAAAAGCTGACACATTTCTTAAAGTGGCCTGGGAGTCAGCAGGGGGAAACCTGAGGCCAGATATAGCGGCAACATGTACCTGCAGATCACTAATGGTATGGGTAGACCAGCTGGAAAACCAACTAAGGGAAGGGGCACCCAGGAATAAAATCTTAGAATCCATTCCCATGATAAGAAGTGCAGGGGCCTTTTTAGCAGATTCTTCGGCTGACTCTGTCCGTTTAACATCTAAATCTGCAGCCCTATCAAATGCAGCCCGGAGTACCTTATGGCTTAAATGTTGGCCAGGGGACCTACAGACTAAACTTAAGTTATGCTCGATCTCATGTGAGGGACAATATTTATTCGGAGAAACTTTGGATGATATCCTCCAAAAAGCCGGGGACAAGAAAAGGGATTCCTGAACTTAGGGCATGTGTCATTTAAACGGTCCTTTCGGAGCAGAAAGTTTTTTCGTAGGAAACCCCCGAGAGGTCAGAATAGATGGGATGAGGGAAGAAGGAAAAACAGAGGGTATCTCTTTGGCAATTCTTCCCAAGACAAAAAATCTTAAAAGTGACGGTTTGGCAAGGGTGGGAGGAGATTAAAATCTCAGGCAGCCCTTGGATATTAAATCTAATCAAATCAGGCTTACGGATAGAACCTAGTAGAGAAATCAGTCCTTCAGCAAGTTCCCCCTCAAGAAATGGGGAAGGGTTTCCACTCTCCATTATTTCTAGTAATGAAACCAAATGGCACTAACCGGACAATAATACATTTACGGAAACTGAATGGATATGTCAAAAATCAAAAATTCAAAATGGAATCAATAGAATCCACCATCAAAATACTATTCCCGAACTGTTTTATGACCGTCTTGGATCTCAGCAACACGTACTATCACGTCCCCATCCACGAACAGTCTCGAAAATTCCTCACACTAGCAGTTTCCATAAAAGGGAGATAAGAGAATTCCAATACAGGGCCCTTCCTTTTGGAATCTCTACAGCCCCAAGCATGTTCACAAAGCTAGTAGCATAAATAATGGCTCAACTAAGGGAAAAAGACATCCTTTTAATTCCCTATTTGGATGATGTTCTAATAGCGAGTGACTCGGCCCAACACTTCAGAGAGCATAGGGACAGAGTGATGAGAACTCTAGTGAATATGGGTTGGCTTCTAAATCTAGAGAAGTCAAGACTAGAGCCCAGCAAAATACAAGAATTCTTGGGGCTAACATTGGACTCTCAAAAACAAGAATGTCGCCTTCCAGCCCACAAAAAAGAAAAAATTATTCATATGGTAACAAAAGCCTTAAAGAACCCCTCCATGACACTGAGGAAAGCCATGTCACTACTGGGCTCCCTTTCCACCTGTCTACCGGCGGTACAGTGGGCGCAACTACACACAAAATCTCCAGTGGGATATATTGGAAAATCAGCGGACACTAAGAAGTCATTTAGAAGGTCACATAACTCTAAATTCTTCTTCTATTCATTCCCTACTATGGTGGGAGGATATCAGCAATCTATCCAGAGGGATCCCGTTGGCAATAAGAACGTCCCACATAATTACTACCGACGCAAGCCCACGTGATGGGGGGCCCACATGGATATCCGGGTGACTCAGGGGGAGTGGGGGAGCCAGGAATTAGCAGCTTCCTCGAACCAGAAAGAATTCTGGTCTGTAGGTCACGCTCTTTCAAAAATCCTTCCCTTTATACGGGGACATCACGTCCGCATATTTTCGGACAACCAGGTAACAGTGGCTTACATAAACCATCAGGGGGCCAAGATCCCAAGCTCTAATGAACACTTCAGCCAGAAAACATTTTAGCCCTTTCTGCACTACATATTCGGGGGGTGGAAAATCATAAGGCAGATTTTCTGAGCCGCACTCAGCTAAGACAAGTTGACTGGGTTTTAAATCAGTTGATTTTCCAGATTGTGAAGATGTGGGGAACCCCGGAGTTAAATTTGTTTGCCAATTTAAACAACAAAAAAGTAGAGGCATTTTGCTCCCTGAACCCCAAGGGGAATCCTCGGGCCCTAGATGCCTTCACACTTCCATGGACCCACAGCTTAACATATGCCTTTCCCCGTTCATACTTATTCCAGCAGTTATACGGAAAGTCAGGGAAGACAAGTCAATGATGATACTTATAGCCCCTTTCTTGGATCTCCTGGCTGAGGATGCTATCGATCTCCGACCCCTGGATTCTACCGAACGTTCCGGACCTTCTATCTGAAGGCCCAGTGTTACATCCGCAAGTGGCGAACCTTAATTTAACAGCATGGATTTTGAAGGGGCGCTGCTGAGAGATAGGGGTTTTTCGGAGAACTTAGTTTCTACTCTATTAAGAAGTAGAAAACCAGTGACTACAAAGGCTTATGGTAAAGTCTGCAAATAATTCTTATCCACCTCCAAAGTAAAAGTTCAGGATGGGTGCCAATCGCTGAAATCCCTGAATTTCTACAAAAAGGGTTGGAGCAAGGCCTGGCAGTCAGTACTTTGAAGGTACAAGTGTCAGCCTTGGCGGCATTATACAATCAAGACATTGCAGGTGACCCTTGGATGACATGGTTCATTAAAGCCGCAGCAAGATCCAGGCTGGTGGTTAGCCAAAAGCTACCTTCCTGGGATTTAAATCTGGTATTATCAGCACTAACAGGTCCCCCTTTTGAGCCCATACATGCAGTCCTTCTCAGGATATTATCCTTTAAAACTGTCCTCCTGGTAGCTTTAACATCGGCCTGCAGAGTGAGCGATGTTCAGGCCTTATCTGCGGGTCCTCCTTTTACCAAAATTCTAGATGATAGAATTGTCCTAAAGCCTGACCAAGCCTATCAATCAAAGGTCGCACCTCGATTCCATAGGTCCCAAGAGGTAGCCCTTCCTTTTGCTCAAATCCTAGGAATAGGGAAGAGGAAAGATATCATACTCTAGACATTAAGAGATGTCTGGTTCAGTACCTAGAGTCCACCCAGAGATGTAGGAAGGAAGGATCTCTTTATGTGTGTTTCCAGGGACCTAGAAAGGGACTCAAGGCGTCTAAGAGTAACTTAGCAAGGTGGATAAGAGATGCGATAGCCTTGGCATATTCATCCAGTGGGAATATCGTTCCAGAGGGACTAAAAGCTCATTCAACAAGGGCCATGGCGACTTCATGGGCGGAGAGGACTGAGGTATCGATAGAACAAATCTGTAAAGCGGCCACCTGGTCATCACCTTCAACCTTTTTTAAACACTATCGCCTAGATCTAACCTCTGCGTCTGACTTAACCTTCAGAAGAAGGGTTCTTCAGGCTGTGGTCCCTCCCTAAACTACAAACGCTCTGTAATTCTCTCCATGATGTTGTCATGGGAGACTGAGAAAAGCATAGTTACTTACCGATAACGGTATTTCTCAGAGCCCATGACAGCACCCATTTATTCCCTACCATCACGTGTGTGGTGAGCATGTTTTTCTGTAGATTTTTTCCTATTGGTTTATTTTGACCCTATCACAGTGATCAAAATAAAAAAATAGTAAATGAACCTCGCTTTATAACCCCCTTATATAGGAAAAAATAATGAAATAATGAAAATAATGAAATGAAGTTAGGGTTAGGGCTGGGGCTAAAGTTAGGGTTAATTTTTGGGGCTAAAGATAGGATTAGGGTTGCGGCTAGTTAGGGTTAGGGTTATTGTTGGGTTAGGGTTGGGGCTAAAGTTAGAGTTAGGGTTGGGGCTAAAGTTAGGGTTAGAAATGGGGCTAAAGTTAGGGTTGGGGCTAGGGTTTGGATTACATTTATGGTTGGGATTAGGGTTAGGATTAGGGTTGGGACTAGGGTTATGGTTAGGGGTATGTTGGAGTTAGGGGTGTGTTGGGGTTAGGGTTGGGATTAGGGTTAGGGTTGTGTTGGGGATAGGGGTGTGGTTATGGTTGGGGTTAGGGGTGTGTTGCAGTTATGGTTGGAGTTAGAATTGGGGGGTTTCCACTGTTAGGCACATCAGGGGCTCTCCAAACACGACATGGCGTCCGAACTCAATACTACATTCAAAAAGTCAGACTGTGCTCCTGCCGTGAGCCCAAACAGTGGTTTACCCCCACATATTGGGTACCGGCGAACTCAGGACAAATTGGACAACAACTTTAGCATCAAATTTCCCCTGTGACCCTTGTGAAAATAAAAAATTGGGGGCTAAAAAAATCATTTCTGTGGAAATTTTTTTATTTTTTTATTTTAACGGCTCTGCGTTATAAACTTTAGTGAAACACTTGGGGGTTCAAAGTTCTCACAACACATCTAGATAAGTTCGTTTAGGGATCTAGATTCCAAAATAGGGTCACTTGTGGGGGGTTTCTACTGCTTAGGTACATCAGGGGCTCTGCAAACGCAACATGACACCTGCAGACCATTCCATCAAAGTCTGGATTCCAAAACATCACTACTTCCCTTCCCTTCTGAGCCCCGAAATGTGCCCAAACACAGTTTTCTTCCACATATGGGTACCAGCGTACTCAGCACAAATTGGACAACAACTCCATTTTCTCCTGTAAATCATTGTAAAAATAAAAAAAATTGGGGGCTAAAAAATATTTTCTATGGAAAAAATATTTTTCATTTTCACGGCATTACGTTATAAACTTTAGTTAAACACTTGGGGTTCAAATTCTCACAACACACCTAGTTAAGTTCCTTTGGGGGTCTAGTTTCCAAAATAGGGTCACTTGTGAGGGGTTTCTACTGTTTAGGCACATCAGGGGATCTGCAAACATCATGATGCATGCAGATCATTCCATCAAAGTCTGCATTCCAAATCGGCGCTCCTTCACTTCCTAGCTCTACCATGTGCCCATACAGTGGTTCCCCCTACATATGAGGTATCAGCATACTCAGGACAAATTGTACAACAACTTTCAGGGTCCAATTTCTCCTGTTACCCTTGAGAAAATAAAAAATTGCTGGCTAAAATATCATTTTTGTAGGATTTTTTTTTTCACGGCTCTACATTATAATCTTTAGCGAAACAATTGGGAGTTCAAAGTGCTCACCGCACATCCAGATAAATTCCTTCAGTGGTCTAGTTTCCAAAATGGGATCACTTGTGGGGGTTTCCAGTGTTTAGGTACATCAGGGACTCTCCAAACGTGACATAACGTTCTATCTCAATTCTGCATTGAAAAAGTCAAATGGTGCTCCTTCCCTTCCGAGCTCTGCTGTGTGCCCAAACAGTGGTTAACCCCACATATGGGGTATCGGCATATTTCAGGACAAATTGCTCAACAACTTTGGTGGTCCAATTCCTCCTGTGACCTTTGTGAAAATAAAAAATTAGGGGCTAAATATCATTTTTATAGAAAAAATATGATTTATTTTTACAGCTCTGCGTTATAAACTTTAGTGAAACACTTGGGGGTTTAAAGTGCTCACCACACATCTAGATAAGTTCCTTGGGGGGGTCTAGCTTCCAAAATGGTGTCACTTGTAGGGGTTTTCACTGTTTAGGCATATCAGGGGTTCTACAAATGCAACATGGCGTCTGATCTCAATTCCAGCCAATTCTGCATTGAAAAAGTCTAACTATGCTCCTTCCCTTCTGAGCTCTGCTGTGCATCCAAACAGTGGTTTTCCCCAGATATGGGGTATCTGTGTATTCAGTAGAAATTGCACAACAAACTTTGTGGTTCATGTTCTCTTTTTTACATTTGTGAAAATAAAAAAAAACTGTTTTTGAAATAAAATGTTTGTGAAAAAATGTTAAAGAAGTTGTCCACTACTATAACCTTTTTTTTTTTCATAAATCTTGCTATTATGGGCCACTGAAAACATCTACTGTGTTTATTTTAGCAATATTACCTTTTATCATGCTGTAGAAGCACATCTTTAGTGCTGGATTCAGCTCTCATGGGGTTAATCGACAACTTCCTTTCTCCTGAGTTACTGTGCTCTAATACTACAAGTTCCATGATGCATTGCACTGTTACTAAGCACGAACCTACCACACCCACTCCAAAACACACCCAAACCCCTCCCTCCTCTCCCTCCTCTAGCTTCAGAAAGATTTATGATGTCATTTCTGTCCAACCTCCTCTTTTACATTTGTCCAACCCACACTCCATTACACACAGATAAATGGACAGATGGATAGATAGATAGATAGATAGATAGATAGATAGATAGATAGATAGATAGATAGATAGATACAGATATATCTATATATCTATGTCTATTTCCATAGATATGTCCATATCCATGTTTCTAAACCCCTTCACCCCCTGGAGCTTTTTTGTTTTCGTTTATCGCTCCCCTTCTTTCCAGAGCCATAATTAATCCGTCAATATGGCCATGTGATCTTTTGCGGGACAAGTTCTACTTTTGAACGACAGCATTGGTTTTACCATGTCGTGTAGCAGAAAATGTGAAAAAAATTCAAAGTGCAATGAAATGGCAAAAAAGTGCAATCCCACACTTGTTTTTTGCTTGGCTTTTTGGCTAGGTTCCCTAAATGCTAAGGCTGTGTGCACACGTTGTGGATCTGATTGCAGATCCGCAGCGTTTTTTGCTGCACTGAATTGCATCAAATCCGCAGTGTAGTGTACAACCAATGTAAGTCTATGGGAGCCGCAGACTTGTTGTGCACATGCTGCGGAAAAAGCAGCACCAAAACCACACCAAGAACTGCATCAAAACCGCACCAAAAACTGCATCAAAACCGCACCAAAACTGCAGAACTGCACCAGGTTTTGATGCAGTTTTTGGTGCAGTTTTGATGCTTTTTTTGGTGCGGTTTATGCGCGGTTTTAACCCCTTTCTGTCATTAGACGTACTATTCCGTCCATGTGGGGTGGGCCCTACTTCCCAAGGACGGAATAGTACGTCATACGCGATCGTCCGCGCTCACGGGGGGAGAGCGGCCGATCGCGGCCGGGTGTCAGCTGACTATCGCAGCTGACATCCGGCACTATGTGCCAGGAGCGGTCACGGACCGCCCCCGGCACATTAACCCCCGGCACACCGCGATCAAACATGATCGCGGTGTGCCGGCGGTATAGGGAAGCATCGCGCAGGGAGGGGGCTCCCTGCGGGCTTCCCTGAGACCCCCGGAGCAACGCGATGTGATCGCGTTGCTGCGAGGGTCTCCTACCTCCCTCCTCGCCGCAGGTCCCGGATCCAAGATGGCCGCGGCATCCGGGTCCTGCAGGGAAGGAGGTGGCTTACCGAGTGTCTGCAGACACTTGGTAAGCCTGCAGCCCTGCACAGCAGATCGCAGATCTGGCAGAGTGCTGTGCACACTGCCAGATCAATGATCTGTAATGTCCCCCCCTGGGACAAAGTAAAAAAGTTTAAAAAAAATGTCCACATGTGTAAAAAAAATTAAAAAAAAATTCCTAAATAAATAAATTAAAAAAAAATATTATTCCCATAAATACATTTCTTTATCTAAATAAAAAAAATCAAACAATAAAAGTACACATACTTAGTATCGCCACGTCCGTAACGACCCCACCTATAAAACTATATCACTAGTTAACCCCTTCAGTGAACACCGTAAAAAAAAAAAAAAAAACGAGGCAAAAAACAACGCTTTATTCTCATACCGCCAAACAAAAAGTGGAATAACACGCGATCAAAAAGACGGATATAAATAACCATGGTACCGCTGAAAACGTCATCTTGTCCCGCAAAAAACGAGCTGCCATACACCATCATGTGCGAAAAAATAAAAAGTTATAGTCCTCAGAATAAAGCGATGCGAAAATAATTATTTTTTCTATAAAATAGCTTTTATCGTATAAAAGCGCCAAAACAAAAAAAAATTATGTAAATGAGATATCGCTGTAATCGTACTGACCTGAAGAATAAAACTGCTTTATCAATTTTACCAAACGCGGAACGGTATAAACGCCTCCCCCAAAAGAAATTCATGAATAGCTGGTTTTTGGTCATTCTGCCTCACAAAAATCTGAATAAAAAGCGATCAAAAAAATATCCCGTGCCCGAACATGTTACCAATAAAAACGTCAACTCGTCCCACAAAAAACAAGACCTCACATGACTCTGTGGTCTCAAATATGGAAAAATTATAGCTCTCAAAATGTGGTAACGCAAAAAATATTTTTTGCAATAAAAAGCGTCTTTCATGTGTGATGGCTGCCAATCATAAAAATCCGCTAAATAACCCGCTATAAAAGTAAATCAAACCCCCCTTCATCACCCGCTTAGTTAGGGAAAAATTAAAAAAATGTAAAAAATGTATTTATTTCCATTTTCCCATTAGGGTTAGGGTTAGGGTTAGGGTTAGGGCTAGAGTTGGGGCTAAAGTTAGGGTTAGGGTTTGGATTACATTTACGGTTGGGATTAGGGTTGGGATTAGGGTTAGGGGTGTGTCTGGGTTAGAGGTGTGGTTAGGGTTACCGTTGGGATTAGGGTTAGGGGTGTGTTTGGATTAGGGTTTCATAGAGAACCCAAAAGAAAGTATTACTGCAAAAACTCGCACACCAATAATACTATAAAGAGTATAAAAAAATACAAAGCTGATTTTATTGAACACTGCAAACACATCATAGACAATAAAAACATAATTAAAAAATTACACCATCCAAAGATATACAGGCCATAGAGAAAAATAGCAATATACAATATAACTCCCACAAATGCCAACCCCCAATCCTAGTGGCTCATGGAGAATAAGAATATATAAAGAGACCATGCAGCATATAATGCACTAATACCACACAAACCATGTGGAGCATATATAAAGCTGCTGCCCAAGGATAATATAAGAACACGCCAGGAAAGGGGAAGGGAGGGGAGAAAAAGAAGTTAAGTCATGCAGTAAAACATGACGCTAGATCCCAAAGATATAGAAGGAGGAAACCCCCCATCAAAATACAACCTGATATAGGGTGATCACCCTATATCAGGTTGTATTTTGATGGGGGGTTTCCTCCTTCTATATCTTTGGGATCTAGCGTCATGTTTTACTGCATGACTTAACTTCTTTTTCTCCCCTCCCTTCCCCTTTCCTGGCGTGTTCTTATATTATCCTTGGGCAGCAGCTTTATATATGCTCCACATGGTTTGTGTGGTATTAGTGCATTATATGCTGCATGGTCTCTTTATATATTCTTATTCTCCATGAGCCACTAGGATTGGGGGTTGGCATTTGTGGGAGTTATATTGTATATTGCTATTTTTCTCTATGGCCTGTATATCTTTGGATGGTGTAATTTTTTAATTATGTTTTTATTGTCTATGATGTGTTTGCAGTGTTCAATAAAATCAGCTTTGTATTTTTTTATACTCTTTATAGTATTATTGGTGTGCGAGTTTTTGCAGTAATACTTTCTTTTGGGTTCTCTATGCTATTTTATATTACTGACTTTGCACCCATTATTGGTTTCAATTACATACGGCAGTGCGCCCTACATTTTGCTCTAATTATGGATTAGGGTTTCAGTTATAATTGGGGGGTTTCCACTGTTTAGGCACATCAGGGGCTCTCCAAACGTGACATGGCGTCAGATTTCAATTCCAGCCAATTCTGCGTTGAAAAAGTAAAACAGTGCTTCTTCCCTTCCAAGCTCTCCTGTGCGCCCAAACAGGGGTTTACCCCAACATATGGGGTATCAGCGTACTCGGAACACATTGGAGAACAACTTTTGGGGTCCAATTTCTCCTGTTACCCTTGGGAAAATACAAAACTAGGGGCTAAAAAATAATTTTTGTGGAAAGAAAAAAAAAATTTATTTGCATGGATCTGCGTTATAAACTGTAGTGAAACACTTGGGGGTTCAAAGCTCTCACAACACATCTAGATGAGTTCCTTAGGGGTTCTACTTTCCAAAATGGTGTCACTTGTGGGGGGTTTCTACTGTTTAGGTACATTAGGGGCTCTGCAAACGCAATGTGACGCCTGCAGACCATTCCATCTAAGTCTGCGTTCCAAATGGCGCTCCTTCCTTTCCGAGCCCTCCCATGCGCCCAAACGGTGGTTCCCCCCCACATATGGGGTATCAGCGTACTCAAGACAAATTGGACAACAACTTTTGGGGTCCAATTTCTCCTGTTACCATTGGGAAAATACAAAACTGGGGGCTAAAAAATAATTTTTTGGGGAAATGTTTTATTTTTTTTATCTTTACGGCTCTGCGTTCTAAACTGTAGTGAAACGCTTGGGGGTTCAAAGTTCTCACAACACAACTAGATAAGTTCCTTGGGGGGTCTAGTTTCCAATATTGGGTCACTTGTGGGGGTTTATACTGTTTAGGTACATTAGGGGCTCTGCAAACGCAATGTGACGCCTGTAGACCAATCCATCTAAGTCTGCATTGCAAATGATGATCCTTCCCTTTCGAGCTCTGCCATGCGCTCAAACGGTGGTTCACCCCCAGATGTCAGGTATCAGCGTACTCAGGACAAATTGGACAACAATATATAGGGTCCAATTCCTCCTGTTACCCTTGGAAAAATACAAAACTGGGGGCTAAAAAATAATTTTTGTGGAAAAAAAATATTTTTTATTTGCACGGCTCTGCGTTATAAACTGTAGTGAAACACTTGGGGGTTCAAAGCTCTCACAACACATCTAGATGAGTTCCTTAGGGGGTCTACTTTCCAAAATGGTGTCACTTGTGGGGGGGTTTTACTGTTTAGGTACATTAGGGGCTCTGCAAACGCAATGTGATGCCTGCAGACCATTCCATCTAAGTCTGCATTCCAAATGGCGCTCCATCCCTTCCGAGCCCTCCCATGCACCCAAACGGTGGTTCCCCCCCACATATGGGGTATCAGCGTACTCAGGACAAATTGGACAACAACTATTGGGGTCCAATTTCTCCTGTTACCCTTGGGAAAATACAAAACTGGGGGCTAAAAAATAATTTTTGTGGGAAAAAATTTTGTTTTATTTTTACGGCTCTGCATTATAAACTTCTGTGAAGCACTTGGTGGGTCAAAGTGCTCACCACAGCTCTAGATAAGTTCCTTAGGGGGTCTACTTTCCAAAATGGTGTCACTTGTGGGGGGGCTTCAATGTTTAGGCACATCAGTGGCTCTCCAAACGCAACATGGCGTCCCATCTCAATTCCTGTCAATTTTGCAGTGAAAAGTCAAACGGCGCTTCTTCCCTTCCGAGCTCTCCCATGCGCCCAAACAGTGGTTTACCCCCACATATGGGGTATCAGCGTACTCAGGACAAATTGTACAACAACTTTTGGGGTCCAATTTCTTCTCTTATCCTTGGGAAAATAAAAAATTGGGGGCGAAAAGATCATTTTTGTGAAAAAATATGATTTTTTATTTTTACGGTTCTGCATTATAAACTTCTGTGAAGCACTTGGTGGGTCAAAGTGCTCACCACACATCTAGATAAGTTCCTTAGGGGGTCTACTTTCCAAAATGGTGTCACTTGTGGGGGGGGTTTACTGTTTAGGTACATTAGGGGCTCTGCAAACGCAATGTGATGCCTGCAGACCATTCCATCTAAGTCTGCATTCCAAATGGCGCTCCATCCCTTCCGAGCCCTCCCATGCGCCCAAACGGTGGTTCCCCCCCACATATGGGGTATCAGCGTACTCAGGACAAATTGGACAACAACTATTGGGGTCCAATTTCTCCTGTTACCCTTGGGAAAATACAAAACTGGGGGCTAAAAAATAATTTTTGTGGGAAAAAATTTTGTTTTATTTTTACGGCTCTGCATTATAAACTTCTGTGAAGCACTTGGTGGGTCAAAGTGCTCACCACAGCTCTAGATAAGTTCCTTAGGGGGTCTACTTTCCAAAATGGTGTCACTTGTGGGGGGGGCTTCAATGTTTAGGCACATCAGTGGCTCTCCAAACGCAACATGGCGTCCCATCTCAATTCCTGTCAATTTTGCAGTGAAAAGTCAAACGGCGCTTCTTCCCTTCCGAGCTCTCCCATGCGCCCAAACAGTGGTTTACCCCCACATATGGGGTATCAGCATACTCAGGACAAATTGTACAACAACTTTTGGGGTCCAATTTCTTCTCTTACCCTTGGGAAAATAAAAAATTGGGGGCGAAAAGATCATTTTTGTGAAAAAATATGATTTTTTATTTTTACGGTTCTGCATTATAAACTTCTGTGAAGCACTTGGTGGGTCAAAGTGCTCACCACACATCTAGATAAGTTCCTTAGGGGGTCTACTTTCCAAAATGATGTCACTTGTGGGGGGGCTTCAATGTTTAGGCACATCAGTGGCTCTCCAAACGCAACATGGCGTCCCATCTCAATTCCAGTCAATTTTGCATTGAAAAGTCAAATGGCGCTCCTTCGCTTCCGAGCTCTGTCATGCGCCCAAACAGTGGTTTACCCCTACATATGGAGTATCGGCGTACTCAGGACAAATTGTATAACATCTTTTGGGGTCCATTTTTTCCTGTTACCCTTGGTAAAATAAAACAAATTGGAGCTGAAGTAAATTTTGTGTGAAAAAAAGTTAAATGTTCATTTTTATTTAAACATTCCAAAAATTCCTGTGAAACACCTGAAGGGTTAATAAACTTTTTGAACGTGGTTTTGAGCACCTTGAGGGGTGCAGTTTTTAGAATGGTGTCACACTTGGGTATTTTCTATCATATAGACCCCTCAAAATGACTTCAAATGAGATGTGGTCCCTAAAAAAAAATGGTGTTGTAAAAATGAGAAATTGCTGGTCAACTTTTAACCCTTATAACTCCCTAACAAAAAAAAATGTTGGTTCCAAAATGGTGCTGATGTAAAGTAGACATGTGGGAAATGTTACTTATTAAGTATTTTGTGTGACATATCACTGTGATTTAATTGCATAAAAATTCAAATTTGGAAAATTGCGAAATTTTCAAAATTTTCGCCAAATTTCCATTTTTTTCACAAATAAACGCAGGTAATATCAAAGAAATTTTACCACTATCATGAAGTACAATATGTCTCGAGAAAACAATGTCAGAATCACCAGGATCCGTTGAAGCGTTCCAGAGTTATAACCTCATAAAGGGACAGTGGTCAGAATTGTAAAAATTGGCCCGGTCCATAACGTGCAAACCACCCTTGGGGGTGAAGGGGTTAATGCCGTTTTTGGAAATAAGTACATAAACGGAAAATGTGCATGATTTGAATGGAAACATGCATGAAAAAACGGATTCCAAGGCCGGATTCATCATTTCACAGCTCAGTTTCATACTTTTTTTGCCGCAAAAAAACGCATGCGTTTATTTGCGGCAAAAAAATGCATTGCTGTCTATGTAAACGCATGCGTTTTTAAGCACATGCGTTTGCGTTAAAAACGCATGCGTTTTTATAGAAAAAACCAGAAAAAAACACTGAAACACCACCCACCACCATCAGGGTGATAAAGGGATCCAAACCCTAACCCTAACCCTACCCCTAACCTCACCCCTAACCGTTTAATGAACATTTTCTGACATAGTGCCACGATATTTCAGTGCCACGTATTTCAGTGCCACGTATATAAGTGCCACGTATATAAGTGCCACGTGCCACGTATGTAAGTGCCACGTATGTAAGTGCCACGTATGTAAGTGCCACGTGCCACGTATTTAAGTGCCACGTATGTAAGTGCCACATATTTAAGTACCACGTGACACGTATTTCAGTGCCACGGATTTAAGTGCCACCTATGTAAGTGCCACGTATTTCAGTGCCACGGATTTAAGTGCCACCTATGTAAGTGCCACCTATGTAAGTGCCACGTATTTAAGTGCCACGTATTTAAGTGCCACGGATTTAAGTGCCACGTATTTCTGTCACGTTTACGGTTAGGGTTAGGGTTGATCTCACCGCTCTATAGGACCCTCAGTGACACACTGACAGGAGACAATGGCTCCTGCAGTGTATCACTGAGGTTACTAAAGTTCACTGGTCTCACTTTATGGCAAAAAGCTGCGTGGGAACTTTCTCATACAGCATGCCATAAAGTGAGACTAGGGACTATTTTCTCACAGGGGCGTAGGAATACATTGTGGGGAATACATTATGGAAGGATACCTTCCTCCCCTCATTGTGTTCCTGGAGCCCCTGGTGAGTGGTTGCATCAGCAGATGCTCCAGCTCTCCACGGGAGATCGTCGAGGGACACTCGTTTTAATTGGATTTCTGCGGATCAGGGAGTATAGTGTTTGTTTATTATTTTAATATTTTTTACAGATGACAATGGCTTCGGGGATCAAAGTGACAAGTGATGGTGAGTATGTAATCTATGTTTAATGTACTGTATGTCTATATGTATGTACTGTATGTATGTATGAATGTACTGTATGTAGTATGTATGTATGTATGTCTGTATGTATGTACTGTATGTATGTACTGTATGCGCATGTCGTCGCATGCCGCATGTCGTCGCATACCGCCGCATGGTGCATGTAGTTGCATGGTGCATGTCGTCGCATGCTGCATGTTGTTGCATGGCGCATGTCATCGCATGCTGCATGTCGCATGTCGTCACATGGCGCATGTCATTGCATGGTACATGTCGCATGCCGTCGCATGGCGCATGTTGCCGCATGGTGAGTGTCGTTGCATGGTGCATGTCACCGCATGGTGCATGTAGTTGCATGGCGCATGTCGTCGCATGCTGCATGTCGCATGTTGTCGCATGGCGCATGTCATCGCATAGCGCATGTCGTCGCATGGTGAGTGTCGTCGCATGTCGTGTGTTGTATGTATGTATGTATGTACTGTATATGTGTATTTTTTTTTTTTTTACATTCAACACATTAGCCGGATGATGGGACTACTACTGTCCCATCATTGGCTAATGTGTCACTCACTGCCACTGTAGCAGGCAGAGCCCGATGGGACTTGTTGTCCCATCGGACGATGCCTGCACACAGAGACAGACACACACACACACCACCCCCCAGCACATACCGGTCCGCACAGCGCCAGTGACCGGGACCGCAAAGCGCCGGCGACCGCACAGCGCCGGGGACCGGGACCGCACAGCACCAGCGCCCGGGACCGCACATCGCCGGGGACCGGGACCGCACAGCACCGGCGCCCGGGACTGCACAGCGCCGGGGACCGGGACCGCACAGCACCGGCGCTCGGGACCGCAAAGCGACGGCGACCGCACATCGCCAGCGCCCGGGACCGCACAGCACCGGCGCCCGCCCGCACATCCCTGCCTAGCCCGGCCCGCC
The DNA here is from genome assembly GCF_051348905.1 of Ranitomeya variabilis. Taxonomy (NCBI): domain Eukaryota; kingdom Metazoa; phylum Chordata; class Amphibia; order Anura; family Dendrobatidae; genus Ranitomeya; species Ranitomeya variabilis. The sequence goes on along the minus strand of NC_135238.1, from coordinate 103,972,878 downwards.
CCCAGCACGGCCCCGCAGGCAGCCTCAGCCCTGCCCACAGCCCAGTCACTCTTTATGAGTGACTGCTGTCTGTGGAGCCTGGGGACACGCCTGCTACTGACGTCACGTCAATTTCCAGAGTCTGGAAATTGACGTGACGTCGGCAGAAATGAGTGGCGGCGGAAGCCTGGGGGTCACGTGACCCGGACTCAGGCACCAGCATAGCACCGCTCACAGGCGAAAACGGCTAAAGAAGGTATTTACACAAATCATCAGGGGCCCCGGGGGGATACATAGGGGGGTTAATTGAAAGTAGTGGACAACCCCTTTAAATGTTCATTTTTCCTTCCATATTGCTTCAGTTCCTGTGAAGCACGTAAAGGGTTAATTATCTTCTTGAACGTGGTTTTGAGCACCTTGAGCGGTGCAGTTTTTAGAATGGTATCACTTTTGGGTATTTTCTGCCATATAGACCCCTCAAAGTGACTTCAAATGTGATGTGGTCCATAAAAAAAAATGTTGTAAAAATGAGAAATTGCTGGTCAACTTTTAACCTTATAACTTCATAACAAAAAAAAATTGTTTCAAAAATTGTGCAGATGTAATGTAGATATGTGGGAAATGTTATTTACTAAGAATTTTTTGTGACATCTCTCTCTGATTTAACGGCATAAAAATTCAAAGTTTGAAAATTGCTAAATTTTAAAAATTTGCCATATTTCAGTTTTTTTCATAAATAAATGCAAATCATATTGAAGAAATTTTACCACAAACATGAAGTACAATACGTCACAAAAAATTATCTCAGAATCAGCGGGATCCATCAAACAAAGCGTTCCAGAGTTATAACCTCATAAAGTGACTGGTCAGAATTGTAAAGTAAATTGGCTCCGTCACTTGGGTTTAACCCCTTAGTGACAGAGCCAATTTGGTACTTAATGACCGAGCCAATTTTTACAATTCTGACCAGTGTCACTTTATGAGGTTATAACTCTGGAACGCTTTATCGGATCCCGCTGATTCTGAGATTGTTTTTTCGTGACATGTTGTACTTCAAGTTAGTGGTAACATTTCTTCAATATTTCTTGCGATTATTTATGAAAAAAATGGAAATATGGCGAAAATTTTTAAAATTTTGCAATTTTCAAACTTTGTATTTTTATGCCCTTAAATCAGAGAGATATGTCACAAAAAATAGTTAATAAATAACATTTCTCACATGTCTACTTTACATCAGCACAATTTTGGAAACAATTTTTTTTTTTGTTAGGGAGTTATAAGGGTTAAAAGTTGACCAGCAATTTCTCATTTTTACAACACCATGTTTTTTTTAGGGACCACATCACCTTTGAAGTGATTTTGAGGGGTCTATATGATAGAAAATAACCAAGTGTGACACCATTCTAAAAACTGCACCCCTCAAGCTGCTCAAAACCACATTCAAGAAGTTTATTAACCCTTTACGTACTTCACAGGAACTAAAACAATGTGGAAGAAAAAAAATGAACATTTAACTTTTTTTTGCAAACATTTTACTTCAAAACCATTTTTTTTAATTTTCACAAGTGTAAAAACAGAAATTTAACCACAAATTTTGTTGTGCAATTTTTCCTGAGTACGGCGATACCCCATATGTGGAGGTAAACCACTGTTTGGGCGCACCGCAGAGCTTGGAAGTGAAGGAGCACCGTTTGACTGTTTCAATGCAGAATTGGCTGGAATTGAGATCGGACGCCATGTCGCGTTTGGAGAGCCCCTAATGTGCCTAAACAGTGGAAACCCCCCACAAGTGACACCATTTTGGAAACTAGACCCCCCAAGGAACTTATCTAGATGTGTGGTGAGCACTTTGAACCCCCAAGTGCTTCACAGAAGTTTATAACGTAGAGCCGTGAAAATAAAAAATCGCATTTGTTTTCACAAAAATGATTTTTTTGCCCACAAATTCTTATTTTCACAAGGGTAACAGGAGAAATTAGACCACAAAAGTTGTTGTGCAATTTCTCCTGAGTACGTTGATACCCCATATGTGGAGGTAAACCACTGTTTGGGCGCACCGCAGAGCTTGGAAGTGAAGGAGCACCGTTTGACTTTTTCAATGCAGAATTGGCTGGAATTGAGATCGGATGCCATGTCGCGTTTGGAGAGTCCCTGATGTGCCTAAACAGTGGAAACCCCCCACAAGTGATACCATTTTGGAAACTAGACCCCTTAAGGAACTTATCTAGATGTGTGGTGAGCACTTTGAACCCCCAAGTGCTTCACAGAAGTTTATAACGTAGAGCCGTGAAAATAAAAAATCTCATTTTTTCTACAAAAATGATCTTTTTGCCCCCAAATTTTTATTTTCACAAGGGTAACAGGAGAAATTAGACCACAAAAGTTGTTGTGCAATTTCTCCTGAGTACGTCGATACCCCATATATGGGGGTAAACCACTGTTTGGGCGCACCGCAGAGCTTGGAAGAGAAGGAGTGTCGTTTTACTTTTTCAATGTAGAATTGGCTGGAATTGAGATCGGACGCCATGTCACGTTTGGAGAGCCGCTCATGTGCCTAAACAGTAGAGACCCCCCACATATGACACCATTTTGGAAACTAGACCCCTTAAGGAACTTATCTAGATGTGTGGTGAGCACTTTAAACCCCCAGGTGCTTCACAGACGTTTATAACGTAGAGCCGTGAAAATAAAAAAATCGCATTTTTTCTACAAAAATGATCTTTTTGCCTCCAAATTTTTATTTTACCAAGGGTAACAGGAGAAAATGGACCCCAGAAGCTGTTGTACAATTTGTCTTGAGTACGCCGACACCCCATATGTGGGGGTAAACCACTGTTTGGGCGCATGGCTGAGCTCGGAAGCAAAGGAGCGCCATTTGACTTTTCAATGCAAAATTGACTGGAATTGAGATCGGACGCCATGTCGCGTTTGGAGAGCCCCTGATGTGCCTAAACAGTAGAAACCCCCCAAAAGTGACCCCATTTTGGAAACTAGACCCCCCATGGAACTTATCTAGATGTGTAATGAGAACTTTGAATGCCCAAGTGCATCACAGAAGTTTATAATGCAGAGTCGTGAAAATAAAAAATATATATTTTTTAACAATAAAGATTTTTTAGCCCCCAAGTTTTTATTTTCACAAGGGTAACAAGAGAAATTGGACCCCAAAAGTTGTTGTGCAATTTGTCCTGAGTATGCTGGTACCCCATATGTGGGGGTAAACCACTGTTTGGGCGCACGGCAGAGCTCGGAAGGGAAGGAGCGCCATTTTGGAATGCAGACTTTGATAGAATTGTCTGCGGGCGTTATGTTGCGTTTGCAGACCCCTAATGTACCTAAACAGTAGAAACCCCCAACAAGTGACCCCATTTTGGAAAATAGACCTCCCAAGGAACTTATCTAGATATGTGGTGAGAACTTTGAATGCCCAAGTGCTTCACAGAAGTTTATAATGCAGAGTAGTGAAAATAAAAAATATTTTTTTTCCCACAAAAAAAGATTTTTTTAGCCCCCAAATTTTTATTTTCACAAGGGTAACAAGAGAAATTGGACCCCAAAAGTTGTTGTCCAATTTGTCCTGAGTATGCTGGTACCCCATATGTGGGGGTAAACCACTGTTTGGGCGCACGGCAGAGCTCGGAAGGGAAGGAGCGCCATTTTGGAATGCAGACTTTGATAGAATTGTCTGCGGGCGTTATGTTGCGTTTGCAGACCCCTAATGTACCTAAACTGTAGAAACCCCCACAAGTGACCAAATTTTGGAAACTAGACCCCCTAAGGAACTTATCTAGATATGTGGTGAGAACTTTGAAAGCTCAAGTGCTTCACAGAAGTTTATAATGCAGAGTAGTGAAAATAAAAAAATATTTTTTTTTCCAACAAAAAAGATTTTTAGCCCCCAAGTTTTTATTTTCACAAGGGTAACAGGAGAAATTGGACCCCAAAAGTTGTTGTCCAATTTATCCCGAGTACGCTGATGCCCCATATGTGGGGGTAAACCACTGTTTGGGCGCACGGCAGAGCTCAGAAGGGAGGGAGTACCATTTGACTTTTTAGCGCAAAATTGGCTGTCGTGTTTGGAGACCCCCTGATGTACCTAAACAGTGGAAACCCCCCAATTCTAACTCCAACCCTAACCCCAACACACCCCTAACCCTAATCTCAACCCGATCCATAATCCTAATCACAACCCTAACGATAATCACAACCCTAACCCCAAAACAGCCCTAATCTCAACCCTAACCATAACCCTAATCAAAACCCTAAATCCAACACACCCCTAACCCTAATCCCAACCCTAACCCTAATCCCAACCCTAATCCCAAACGTAACACTAATCCCAACCCTAATCCAAACCCTAACCCCAACTCTAACCCTAACTTTAGCCCCAACCCTAACTTTAGCCCCAACCCTAACCATAACTTTAGCCCCCGTCGTCACAAAAAAAGTTCAATGTAACCTTTTTTTTGTACGTCGCGTCCGCCATTTCCGCGCATGCGTGGCCGTAACTCTGCCCCCTCCTCCCCAGGACATAGACTGGGCAGCGGATGCGTTGAAAAACTGCATCCGCTGCCCACGTTGTGCACAATTTTCACAACGTGCGTCGGTACATCGGGCCGACGCATTGCGACCGCCCCGTACCGACGCAAGTGTGAAAGAAGCCTAAGGCTACTTTCACACTAGCGTCGTACTCGGCCCATCGCAGTGTGTCGGGCCGACGTACCGACGCTAGCGTTGTAAGCGCCGCACAACGGGTGCAGCGGATGCTGTTTTTTCAACGCATCCGCTGCCCCATTGTGAGGTGCGGGGAGGCGGGGGCGGAGTTCCGGCCACGCATGCGCGGTCGGAAATGGCGGACACGTCGCACAAAAAAGTTACATGTAGTTTTTTTTGTGTCGACGGTCCGCCAAAGCACGACGGATGCGACATGTGGCAATCCGTCGCAATGCGTCGCTAATGCAAGCCAATGGAGAAAAAACGCATCCTGCAAGCACTTTTGCAGGATGCGTTTTTTCTCCAACGACGCATTGCGACGGAAGCCAAAAAACGCTAGTGTGAAAGTAGCCTAACCCTAACCCTAGCCCTAACCCTAACCCTAAATTTAGCCCCAACCCTAACCCTAACCCTAACCCTAACCCTAACTCTAACCCTAACTCTAACCCTAACCCTAACCCTAACCCTAACCCTAACCCTAACCCTAATTTTAGCCCCAACTTGTCTTCTCCTGCCAACCGGCAGATGGCAGCAGATGGCGGGCGCACTGCGCATGCGCCCGCCATGATGAAAAAGCCGGCTGGCAGGAGAAGACAGAAGAGGACCCAGGGACCCCGGGTGAGTATGATAGGGTCCCCAAATCCCCCTATTTCTCTGTCCTCTGATGTGCGATCACATCAGAGGACAGAGAAATAACTGATCGCTTTCTTTTTTTTTTTTTTTTTTTGCGGTCGCCGGTAAACTGTTAATTACTGGCGATCGCAAAGCAGGGGTCGGTGCAAACCGACCCCGATCATGTTCTTTGGGGTCTCGGCTACCCCCGGCAGCCGAGACCCCAAAGATCTTCCAGGTGCCGGGCGGCGGGCGCACTGCGCGTGCGCCCGCCATTTTTTCCCGGAAAAAAGATGGCGGCGCCCATGGGGAGACACGAGGAGCACCGGGGGAGGTAGGTGAGTATTGGGGGGCTATTGGGGGCCATCGGGGACCAATTTCTCTGTCCTCCGATGTGCGATCACATCGGAGGACAGAGAAATTAAACGGCAAATCGCGTTTTTTTTTTTTGTTGTTGCGACCGCCGGTAAACGGTTAATTACCGGCGATCGCAACTCGGGGGTCGGTAAAAAAACCCCGAATCATGTTCTCTGGGGTCTCGGCTACCCTCAGCAACCGAGACCCCAGAGAAAATCCGACACTGGGGGGCGCTATTCACTTTTTCCACAGCGCCGTTAATTAACGGCGCTGTGGATTAAGTACCCTTAGCGGCCGCCGTTAAAAGGCGTATCAGCGGTCGTTAAGGGGTTAACAACAGCCACGACAACAATGCCAAAAAATGGTGAGCTGTAGTCAAAGCATCCTGGGCTGGAATAACAGTTGACAGGTCCCAGAAGTCGGTTGAACTGTAATAAAAGGCAGTACATTTTGTGAGTTTGTTAAAACAAATGCAGACAGTGCTGTTTTTTTTTTTTTTTTAAGAACCTAATGTTTATGTTTTGTTATTTTCCGTAGTTAAAAATTATATCCATTTCTCTTCATGTTTTGAATTAGAAAACAGTGTGCAATGTTCTCAAAGCATGCAAATAAAAACTAGTATAAAACTCATGTTTTTGAACACAGTGCTATTATTTTGAACACTACTGTACATTCAGTTGTCCACTGAAGCCAATCATTGGCCTCAGTAGGGAAGCCTGTATGTTCAACTGGCTGCAGTGGTTATTTGGATGTAAGCAGCATCTTTGCTACGGATGGAGTGCCAGAACAGGGGTATTAGGCAGTTAAGAATTAGGTTTGTCTCGTTTTTGCATTTTATACCTTGTGAGGGATCAGCTCTTTAGTAGTCATCAGCTTCACACAGGCATGAAGCTCTTTAGTGCAAACATCAAAGTTTATTAGACTTCATAAACTTCCAGTATAAAAGAAAACAAACAGCCTTTCCTTCGGCATAACGGCAAACCAAAGACAAACAGAAAAACAGTCCATTTGCTAGCATGGACTCACCCGTTCAGTTAAATGTTCAACTCTGAGTCTCTGGCTAAGACAAAACACAACTGGAGCTCATTACACCTCTACTCCAGATATTCAATGAGGCAGCTGAACTGCTTTATATAGGCCGTACCACACCCAGAGGTGGAAATATGGGATCAGCCAGTCTCTTGCATCTTTTTGACTTCTCCTAAACCCAGCCCTTGCTATACCATATTAACTATTTCAGCACTATACAAGCTGGAGCTTCCTTTTCCGGTCTTTCTTCACCAAGGCTAACTACCTCAATTAAACATATCTGACCCTCGAGGAGGAATCCAGTGGTCATCTTACATTTTTACCTTTCTTGTCTATCTAGACATGTGCAAATTGCCTCTTCAGAGAAAAAGAGGACTTGAACTATATAGCGCCACCTGTTGGAAGTAACGATCCTACAAGTCGCAATCAACCCTTTAACAAGTCTTGCAATATGACTTAGGATAAAAGCCAAATCAGTATCTGAATTCGCAGACATTGGTGTTTTGGGCTGTTGGCACTCGTCAGTGCGAAGCATGAGAACTGATTTGGCTAGGGGAGAGGCTCTGGACTGAGGTCTAAGGTTTCTACACATGAACATAGATTATATACACACACAAATACATGCATATCTTAAAGGCAGATTTAATTACATAAATGTAGATGTGTGTGTCCTATTCTGATAACTAGTGCAGTAATGCTTTCACAGAAGCGTAAAAAAAAGTTGCTGTTCAATTGTGCACATTACTTCAGTGTCTTTAGTTCTGATTCACAGTATTATTATTTATGAATTATGATAACCTCTATAAAGGTCTGGTCCACTAAATGACTATTCATCTTGCAGCAACTGCAGCTCCCTCCTCTCCTTCACTTAAGCCCTATTACTCCTACATCTACATATTGCACCCATACATTTACATCCTTTGCATTCACACAATATACCTGCCAGTTTCTGGATGTTTGTAGACTGTAGCAGGACTTCAATGGAGGAGGATGAGGGGGTGGGATGTACATGCAAGATAGACAAAGTGTCGGGCTCCAGGAGTGATAGGGATGGTTCCAACCAAATAAGGTTTATTTCTACATACAATAATAGGTGGAATACCATCCGAAATATCCTTAATAAACACTGGCCGATCCTAAAAACTGAGCCTGTTATTGGTGGGCTGCTCCCTGAGAGACCACTGATGACAGCAAGGCGGAGCAAAAATTTGAAGGATCTCCTGGTTAGGAGCCATTATGTGTCAACTCCCTCTCTTCCCTTTCATACTGGGAGGCCACGGCAGGGTTGTTTTTCGTGCGGGTCATGCTTAACGTGCCGGAACATTGAATGGGTTTCGGACTTTTGTTCATCAGACGGTAAAAAGAATTTCAAAATTAGGGAATATATATCATGTCCCTGCGGCTTGTTATATGTTGGTCTCACCTCAAGGGAGTTACGCATTAGAACTAGAGAACATGTGAGGGACATTAAAGCCGCTCAATCTGCCATTGATATAGCGTCCTTAAAAACGATTTCCCGTCACTTCAGGCTGCGTCATGCCTGTGACTCGGACCTGGTAAAGCACACAAAGAAAAAAGTATCACTCCCAGAGATGCACACCACTTATAAGAATAAGAGACATGATACTGGAAAAGCACAAGATTTTATTGAAACACTACATAAAACATAATTAAAAACAGCAAACAAAAAGCCCTGTCCATAGCAAACAATGCAAGGTACAATGATACGTACAAACAACAGTAAAGCTATAACATGCAATGCTATAAACCGGCCTATACCCTAGATAGAGTAGGAGCAATATATGATTCAACTAAGAACACTAAACTGGTAAGGGAATGTAAATCCTACACCATCCTATATATGACAATGGGCATATGCCCCACCAGGCACCTAAACAAGTACAATAACCTGCGCGGCTCATGGGACACTGATAAGCATGTAATCCAGACAAACTGGGCTGTAAGGGAAATCCCAAAAGGACATGCTAGCAATAGAAAAAGTGCAGAGACTGCCCAGCAAAGTGGCAAAAAAATGCTGGGACAGAAGTTACCCAAAGCAAGATGGTGGCCAGGAAGAAGTCCGTGGGTGAACCGGTAAGTAAGCAGGACTAGGGCCAATGCAGCCCCACGCGTATCGCCCTCTCAAGTAGGGCTTCCTCAGGGGAAGTGTTGGTGTGTATCACAAACCTTGTTTAAATACCAGCCGGATAATAAGAAGATACGGCACACCTGTGACTCAGGTGCCCCAAGGAGACAGAGGAGGAACCGATGAAATGCCCAGCAGGGCGGGGACCAGACAGGGGAGCCGCTGTCAGTGTGAGCAAGAAAAACCACGCCTACAGGCCACAAAGCATACCAGCAAGAGTAAACCTAGATAGGCGCAAAAGCACCAGAACATCAGCTGTGAAGCGCTTGCTGAAAAAAATAAATAAATTTAAAAAAAAAATGTCCTGGCATGAAGGTAGCCTAACAAAGGCATTGAATGGGGGCGTTACCACTGCAGTCCAGTTAATGATAATGATAATAAAGGGCAGAAACAGAAAGTAACCTACTAAAGAATGCACAGCCAGGGGGTGATCAGTCCCAAGGCAACATGCAGAGGTGCCAAAATGCAGCGGTTAAAAGACTTGGGGCATACAAATATATATATATATATATACGATATCGTATATATATATACATATATATATATATACACATTTATATGTATATGTAAAACAGCAGGCAAACAGGCAAACAGTCCTACGGTCAGCATAATAACTGAACAATAATAATAAATAACAAACGTAATAATAAACGTGCCAGAGGTATAAGGTGGCCATACAGAAGCGTACCCACTACACACTAGACCCCCGGGGGACACTAACAGAAAACATCTATCCAATAAGCAGCAGGCATACAGGCACACAGCCCCAAACAGGGCCCTGCACATATATAAAAGAACAGAGGTATATCACGCACACACGAGCCACATATAATCGCACAGTAAAAACATATGCAATGAGTATGAAATAATTCTGCAAACAATCTTTATTAGATAAATATCAAGAAATGTATACATATATTGCCACATGAGCTATTATAAGTGAGGACTAGAGAATGGCTCCAAGGAGGCCAGGCTTGGACTGATAGTTTCACCTTTTATGTGGGTTTGCAGGCTAACGGAATGCATATTTGTAGGCCAAGGCCACTCCCACAGTTGGAAACGGGAAATACCCTGGCTGGAAAAAGCCTATTGGACTAGGATGATGAAAAAGGCAAAAAAATGCCAATCTGTCGAAAACCGGTATACCATAAACCAGGGCACAGTTTAATATTTTTTATTATTCATATAAGTTAGATATAAAAAGGAACAGATGCCATATATGACTGTCCCATGAGCCGGAAACCCCTACATTCCATAAGTAGAGCAAGCGAAGCTCGCAGATGTAAGCTCTTTGCCTATATCCTATCTTGTACATCCAGTTTAATAAACGCACAATAAGTATAAAGTGCGTAATGCAGATTAGAGGATACCAATAAATAGAATCCGATAGGACCACAGGTAAGCCCATCCATAGAGTATCACAAAATGCTAAAACATGCAATATTGAACCCCAAATGTTATCCTATGGAAACGACCGCAATGATAGCAAAACATAGACCATAGTATAAATAAGTCCTCAAGGTGATTCCAATTTATACATAGGGGGCCCACTTAGTTTGGCGAAGAGACGATTCCCAAATCACTGAAGTCCCCAAAACGGTCCCTCAAGAGGAGGAAAGAAGGGAGAATCCGGGTCCGTTCAAACCATATAGTCCATACAGGTCCCAGACCGTGGGGAGCGACTAAATGAGATGTCATCCTAGAAAACCCATAAATAGGAGTTCTTCGTTGAGACCAGCTGGGGCAACAGAAGACAGATTGAAAATCCAGCGAGATTCACAACGTAACAGGGATGGCCTGAGTGGACCCCCCCTATTAGAGATCTGGACACGCTCAAGGCCCACCACCCTGGTGTTGGTCACCCGGCCCGCATGGTGGGTGAGGTAATGGGCCGCCACAGGGGTAAGAATTTTGCCCTTGGAAAGATCATTAGAGGCCAGATTGATTGTGGAGAAGTGCTTCTGCACTCTCCGTCGCAATTCCTGTGAGGTTTGACCCACATATATGAGTTGACACGGGCACACAAGGGCGTAGATAACGCATGTGGTCTTACAGTTGATGTAAGAAAAAAAGTTTGTGCCGACTACCATCCCTAGGATGAACAAAGAAGTCCCTTGTGGGCCCCATATGCGGGCATATACTACAACCTCCACAGGCAAATGAGCCTCGAAGTTTGATACCCCGGTTGGTACTAGTAGTCTGCCTCCTATAGTGACTCCTGGACAGCATGTCCCTGAAATTAGGGGCCCTTCTGGCCACAAGTGAGGGCTGTGCACTAACTACATCAGCAGTTTGGAGATCCGTCGTCAGGATATCCCAATGCCTGCGCAGGATCGCTTTGAGGCTGCCCCAGTTATTATTGTAACCCGTGATAAACCTAGGTTTATCATCACGTACCTTGGTTGACGCAAGCAGTTGGGAATCCTGGGTATGGAGTCTAGCACATTGAAATGCTGTAGAGATACTCCTATGTGGATAGTGCCTCTCTTTAAAACAATCCGTGAGTCTCAGCGCTTCCACTCGAAAGTCCGGCGTCAGTCGTGCAATTCCTTCTAGCTCTCAGGAATTGGCCGATGGGCACTCCGTCCCTGGTATGCTGTGGATGAAAACTTCTGTAATCCAGAAGACTATTGGTGGCGGTCGGCTTCTGATACAATTTGGTGGAGATGGAACCACCCTCTTCAATCCTAAACTGTAAGTCCAGGTATGTGGCTGTGGAGGATGACATGGAGTAAGTCAAAAGAATGTTATGCGTGTTCTCATTTAGAGACTCAATATAACTCCTGCATTCCTCCAAAGTGCCTACCCAAATAAAGAAAGCATCATCGATGTATCGTGACCAATGGGCAACCTTATTCCTGAAAATCGATGACGGGTAAATGACCGTGGCCTTCCACCATCCCAAAAACAGGTTTGCCAGGGCAGGCGCACATCTGGCACCCATGGCCACACCTGACGTTTGAAGGTAGTATGACCTGTTGAACAGAAAATAATTGTGCCTGAGAATGAAGTCAAGTAGGTCCACCACCAGAGAGTCATGCATGCGGTCCGAGTGTTCCACCAAATCCAGAAAATATAGTACTGCCATAATACCATCCTCGTGACTGATGTTCAAGTATAGTGACTCGACATCACACATAACCAATATAGCCCCTGGCGGGAGCTTCAAGGAATGACAGATGTTAATAAAATGTGCCGAGTCCTTCACAAAGGACGGTAAGTTTTTAACTAGTGGTTGCAGGAAATGGTCCACGTAAATACAGGCCTTTTCACACAGGCTGCCGATGCTGGCCAGAATCGGCCGGCCCGGCGGCCTGCGGACATCCTTATGGACCTTGGGCAGCATATAGAAAGTAGCCGTAATAGGGCATTCAACCCACAGGAACTAGAATTCCTGGTGATTGATAATGCCCAGGTCTCTGGCCCTGTCCAAAAGAGTCCTAAAGCGAGCGCCAAACACAGCCGAGGGGTCTGATGGAAGCTTTTTGTAGAACCTCTGATTCCCTTGTTGTCGATTAGCCTCCTCCAAATAGAGGGCATGTGGCCACAAGACCACATTGCCCCCCTTGTCTGCCTCCTTAATCAAGAACAAATCATTGTTCTTGAGGTCACACAGGGCACGTTTTTCCTAACTACTCAAATTAGAAGGAAGCAATGGTCGTAGGGGCATAGACATAATGTCTTATTTAGTTAGCTCAAAGAAGACCCTAATGGATTGTACCAGAGAAAACGGGGGTGCCACCATAGATTTATTGCGGTATGGAAACCGATTCCTACCTCCACCAGACTCGTTCTCCTGGAGAAGTCGTAGGACATCTTGCATGACCTGCTGGTCCGTCTGGTCGAGATCCCTCTAGGTCTGGGGCCTTTTGTGTAAGACTCGAAGATCCAAGTGCCTGCAAAACAAATACAAGTCCTTAACCATAGTAAATTTGTCCGCAACCTGCGAAGGGGAAAAGGTCAAACCCCTCTGAAGAACACTCAATTCTATAGCGGAGAGAACATGGTCAGAAAGGTTAATGACCTGTAGCTTGTTATCCAGTACCCCGGTTGGTCCCGAGACAACCCCAGACGCGGGACCCATCAAAACCTGCAACGATTCCTGTGTTGTTTCTGGATCTGTGGTCGCCGTCCCCCGAATCTGGTTACTCTGGGTGAAATTAGAGCGGCGCTTACGGCCCCTTCGGATGCGGCGTCCCCCTCGCTTTCCGCCGAGGATAAAAAAAATCGCTCTCTGAGGTGAAACCAGCTCCCCTATTGAACTCCTGCACCTGGGCCCTATTCTTCTGGATTGGAGGCGCCCGCCTCTGGTTACCCTGGTGCCGCCATTGGAATGCTTTAGCCGACTCAAAATCAGAGCGATCCCTGGAGAACTTTGATTTTTTCTTGTTGACAATATCCTTTTCATATTTATCCAAATTCTCCTTAAGTTTAACTCTAAAGGGTTGGACCTGTTTTTTATCATCAAATTTAAGGAGTTGGCCCTCCAGATCCTTGATCCTGGTCTTGGTGTTTAACAATAATTCTCTGTCGTGTTCCAACAGCATGTTCATAATTATAATAGAGCATTTCAATAGGCCCTGTTCTCATGTGGTCCAAAACAGGAAGGAAGGAGGAAGGTTCCCATGCTGGATAAATGGGGACCCTTAGGCCCCGAGGGACATTATTCGACTTAATATATTCCTCTAGACAATTTGATAATAAAAAACAGGTCCAACCCTTTAGAGTTAAACTTAAGGAGAATTTGGATAAATATGAAAAGGATATTGTCAACAAGAAAAAATCAAAGTTCTCCAGGGATCGCTCTGATTTTGAGTCGGCTAAAGCATTCCAATGGCGGCACCAGGGTAACCAGAGGCGGGCGCCTCCAATCCAGAAGAATAGGGCCCAGGTGCAGGAGTTCAATAGGGGATCTGGTTTCACCTCAGAGAGCGATTTTTTTATCCTCGGCGGAAAGCGAGGGGGACGCCGCATCCGAAGGGGCCGTAAGCGCCGCTCTAATTTCACCCAGAGTAACCAGATTCGGGGGACGGCGACCACAGATCCAGAAACAACACAGGAATCGTCGCAGGTTTTGATGGGTCCCGCGTCTGGGGTTGTCTCGGGACCAACGGGGGTACTGGATAACAAGCTACAGGTCATTAACCTTTCTGACCATGTTCTCTCCGCTATAGAATTGAGTGTTCTTCAGAGGGGCTTGACCATTTCCCCTTCGCAGGTTGCGGACAAATTTACTATGGTTAAGGACTTGTATTTGTTTTGCAGGCACTTGGTTCTTCGAGTCTTACACAACAGGCCCCAGACCAAGAGGGATCTCGACCAGACGGACCAGCAGGTCATGCAAGATGTCCTACGACTTCTCCAGGAGAACGAGTCTGGTGGAGGTAGGAATCGGTTTCCATACCGCAATAAATCTACGGTGGCACCCCCGTTTTCTCTGGTACAATCCATTAGGGTCTTCTTTGAGCTAACTAAGACATTATGCCTATGCCCCTACGACCATTGCTTCCTTCTAATTTGAGTAGGGAGGAAAAACGTGCCCTGTGTGACCTCAAGAACAATGATTTGTTCTTGATTAAGGAGGCAGACAAGGGGGACAATGTGGTCTTGTGGCCACATGCCCTCTATTTGGAGGAGGCTAATCGACAACAAGGGAATCAGAGGTTCTACAAAAAGCTTCCATCAGACCCCTCGGCTGTGTTTGGTGCTCACTTTAGGACTATTTTGGACAGGGCCAGAGAACTGGGCTGTTGTGAATTCCGCTCTTGGGCTCCCTCCGGTGGTTGTAAGTGGCACTTTTGTGAGTTCTGCTCTTGGGCTCCCTCCAGTGGAATTAAGTGGAACTGCTGCTCCTTGGATTTAGCAGCCAGCAGCTGCTTCCACTGATCGTCTATTCTGGCTCGGCTATTTATCCTGGCTCTATCCTTCAGCTAGTGCCAGTATTCAATGGTTCCTGTTTGGATTCACATCTCTCTTGGATTTCCCTGATATTCTGACCAGTTCAGCAAAGATAAGTCCTTGCTTTGTTCTTTTGCTTTCCACTTGTTGTGGACTTAATCGTTCAGCACATTCTATGATGTTTTCTAGTCCAGCTTGTCAGTATGGATTTATTCAGTTAAGCTGGAAGCTTTGGGAAGCAGATTTACCCTCCGCACCTTTAGTCAGGTGTGGAGATTATTGTAAACTCTGTGGTGGATTTTTCTAGTTTTTAATACTGACCGCACAGTATTCTGTCCTGTTCTATCTATCTAGCTAGATTGGCCTCCTTTGCTACATCCTAGTTTCATTTTGTGTATGTCATTTTCCCTCTCTACTCACAGTCAATATTTGTGGGGGGCTGTCTGTCCTTTGGGAATTTTGTATGAGGCAAGATAGCTTTCCTGTTTCTATCTTTAGGGGTAGTTAGTCCTCCGGCTGTGATGAGGTGTCTAGGGAGTGACAGGAACATCCCACGGCTACTTCTAGTGTTGTGTTGAGCTCAGGAACTGTGGTCAGTACAGGTACCACCTCCTCCAGAGCACGTCCCATGTTTCTCCTAAACCACCAGATCATAACAGTACAACTGGCCAATAATGAATTAAATGCATCTCAAAAGAAGGAAAAAAAAAGTTCTGAGTCATTTTTTTTTTCTGCAGTCTGTTTTGTCTTTTTTTTCCTCTTAATCTCTGGGTGGTTCAGGATTTTGGCGCTGGCATGGATGTTCAGGGTTTGTTTTCTCATGTGGATCAACTTGCTACAAGAGTACAGAGTATCCAAGATTATGTTGTCCAGACTCCGGCTTTAGAGCCTAAAATTCCTACTCCTGATTTGTTTTTTGGGGATAGATCCAAGTTTTTGAACTTTAAAAATAACTGCAAATTGTTTTTTTGCTTTGAAACCCCGTTCCTCTGGTGATCCCATTCAGCAGGTTAAAATTGTCATCTCTCTGCTGCGTGGTGACCCTCAGGACTGGGCATTCTCCCTTGAATCAGGGCATTGCTGAATGTAGACGCATTTTTTCAAGCGCTCGGATTATTGTATGATGAACCTAATTCTGTGGATCGTGCAGAAAAAACCCTGTTGGCCCTGTGTCAGGGTCAGGAAGCGGCAGAAGTATACTGCCAGAAATTTAGAAAATGGTCTGTGCTCACTAAATGGAATGAGGGCAGCAATTTTGGAATTAATTAACTAAATGGAATTGCTCTGGCAGCAATTTTCAGAAAGGGTCTTTCTGAAGCCCTTAAAGATGTTATGGTGGGGTTCCCCATGCTGGCTGGTTTGAGCGAATCTATGTCTCTAGCCATTCAGATTGATTGGCGTCTGCGCGAGCGCAAAGTTGTGCACCATATGGCGGTATCCTCTGAGCAGAGTCCTGAGCCTATGCAGTGTGATAGGATTTTGACTAGAGCAGAACGGCAGGGATTCAGACGTCAGAATAGGCTGTGTTTTTACTGTGGTGATTCTGCTCATGTTATTTCTGATTGCCCTAAGCGTACTAAGAGGGTCGCTAGGTCTGTTACCATCAGTACTGTACAGCCTAAATTTCTCTTATCTGTGACCCTGATTTGCTCATTATCGGGCTTTTCTGTCATGGCATTTGTGGATTCAGGCGCTGCCCTGAACTTAATGGACTTGGAATTCACCAGGCGCTGTGGTTTTTCCTTGCAGCCTTTGCAGAGCCCTATTCCTTTGAGGGGGATTGATGCTACACCATTGGCCAAGAATAAACCTCAGTATTGGACTCAGCTGACCATGTGCATGGCTCCAGCACATCAGGAAGATTGCCGTTTTCTGGTGTTGCATAACTTGCATGATGTTGTTGTACTGGGTTTTCCATGATTACAGGAACATAATCCGGTGCTGGATTGGAAATCTATGTCTGTGACTATTTGGGGTTGTCAAGGGGTACATTGTGACGTTCCTTTGATGTCAATTTCCTCTTCCCCCTCTTCTGAAGTCCCTGAGTTTTTGTCGGATTTCCAGGATGTATTTGATGAGCCCAAGTCCAGTTCCCTTCCTCCACATAGGGACTGTGATTGTGCTATTAACTTGATTCCTGGCTGTAAGTTCCCTAAGGGCCGACATTTCAATCTGTCTGTGCCAGAGCATGCCGCCATGCGGAGTTATGTCAAGGAGTCTTTGGAGAAGGGGCATATTCGGCCGTCCTCGTCACCATTGGGAGCGGGATTCTTTTTTGTTGCCAAGAAGGATGGCTCCTTGAGACCCTGTATTGATTATCGCCTTCTTAATAAGATCACGGTCAAATTCCAATACCCTTTACCTTTGCTTTCTGATTTGTTTGCTCGGATTAAGGGGGCTAGTTGGTTTACTAAGATTGACCTTCGAGGGGCATATAATCTTGTTCGTATTAAACAGGGTGACGAATGGAAAACTGCATTTAATACGCCCGAAGGCCATTTTGAATACCTTGTGATGCCTTTTGGGTTTTCTAATGCTCCTTCTGTATTTCAGTCCTTCATGCATGATATTTTCCGCAATTATCTTGATAAATTCATGATTGTGTATTTGGATGATATTTTGATTTTTTCCGATGATTGGGAGTCTCATGTGAAGCAGGTCAGGATGGTATTCCAGATCCTTCGTGATAATGCTTTATTTGTGAAGGGGTCTAAGTGCCTATTTGGAGTTCAGAAGGTCTCTTTTTTGGGTTTTATCTTTTCTCCCTCATCTATAGAAATGAATCCTGTTAAGGTCCAAGCCATTCATGACTGGATTCAACCCACATCGGTGAAGAGCCTTCAGAAATTTTTGGGCTTTGCTAATTTTTATCGCCGTTTAATTGCCAACTTTTCCAGTGTGGTTAAACCTCTGACCGATTTGACGAAGAAAGGCGCTGATGTGACGAATTGGTCCTCTGCGGCTGTTGAGGCCTTTCAGGAGCTTAAACGCCGATTTACTTCTGCCCCTGTGTTGCGTCAGCCGGATGTTTCTCTTCCTTTTCAGGTTGAGGTTGACGCTTCTGAGATTGGGGCAGGGGCCGTTTTGTCTCAGAGGAATTCTGATGGTTCTTTCATGAAACCATGTGCCTTTTTTTCCAGAAAGTTTTCGCCTGCGGAGCGCTATTATGACGTTGGCAATCGGGAGTTGTTGGCTATGAAGTGGGCATTTGAGGAGTGGCAACATTGGCTTGAGGGAGCCAAGCACCGCGTTGTGGTCTTGACCGATCATAAGAATCTGATTTACCTCGAGTCGGCCAAGCGGCTGAACCCTAGACAGGCTCGATGGTCCCTGTTTTTCTCCCGTTTTGATTTTGTGGTCTCGTATCTTCCGGGATCTAAAAATGTTAAGGCTGATGCCCTCTCTAGGAGATTTTTGCCTGATTCTCCTGGAGTCCTTGAGCCGGTTGGCATTCTTAAAGAAGGGGTGATTCTTTCTGCCATCTCCCCTGATTTGCAGCGGGTGCTTCAGGAATTTCAGGCTGATAAACCTGACCGCTGTCCAGTGCGGAAGCTGTTTGTTCCTGATAGATGGACTAGTAAGGTAATTTCTGAGGTTCATTGTTCAGTGTTGGCTGGTCATCCTGGGATTTTTGGTACCAGAGATTTGGTTGCTAGGTCCTTTTGGTGGCCTTCCTTGTCGCGGGATGTGCGTTCTTTTGTGCAGTCCTGTGGGACTTGTGCTCGGGCCAAGCCTTGCTGTTCCCGCACTAGTGGGTTGCTTTTGCCTTTGCCGGTCCCTGAGAGGCCCTGGACGCATATTTCCATGGATTTTATTTCGGATCTTCCTGTTTCCCAGAAGATGTCTGTTATCTGGGTGGTTTGTGACCGGTTCTCTAAAATGGTCCATTTGGTACCTTTGCCTAAATTGCCTTCCTCCTCTGATTTGGTTCCATTGTTTTTTCAGCATGTGGTTCGTTTGCATGGCATTCCGGAGAATATTGTGTCTGACAGAGGTTCCCAGTTTGTTTCTTGGTTTTGGCGGGCCTTTTGTGCTAGGATGGGCATTGATTTGTCTTTTTCTTCGGCGTTCCATCCTCAGACAAATGGCCAAACTGAGCGAACTAATCAGACCTTGGAAACCTATTTGAGATGCTTTGTGTCTGCTGATCAGGATGATTGGGTGGCTTTCTTGCCATTGGCCGAGTTTGCCCTTAATAATCGGGCTAGTTCGGCTACTTTGGTTTCGCCTTTCTTTTGTAATTTTGGTTTTCATCCTCGTTTTTCTTCGGGGCAGGTTGAGCCTTCTGATTGTCCTGGTGTGGATTCTGTGGTGGACAGGTTACAGCAGATTTGGACTCATGTGGTAGACAATTTGACGTTGTCTCAGGAAAAGGCTCAACGTTTTGCTAACCGCTGTCGGTGTGTTGGTCCCCGGCTTCGGGTGGGGGATTTAGTCTGGTTATCTTCTCGTCATGTTCCTATGACGGTTTCTTCCCCTAAGTTCAAACCTCGGTTTATTGGTCCTTATAAGATTTCTGAGATTATCAATCCGGTATCTTTTCGTTTGGCCCTTCCAGCCTCTTTTGCCATCCATAATGTTTTCCATAGATCTTTGTTGCGGAGATATGTGGTGCCCGTTGTTCCCTCTGTGGATCCTCCTGTTGGTTGATGGGGAGTTGGAATATGTGGTGGAGAAAATTTTGGATTCTCGTTTTTCGAGGCGGAGGCTTCAGTATCTTGTCAAGTGGAAGGGTTATGGCCAGGAGGATAATTCTTGGGTTGCTGCCTCCGATGTCCATGCCGCCGATTTGGTTCGTGCCTTTCACTTGGCTCGTCCTAATCGGCCTGGTGGCTCTGGGGTGGGTTCGGTGACCCCTCCTCAAGGGGGGGTACTGTTGTGAATTCCGCTCTTGGGCTCCCTCCGGTGGTTGTAAGTGGCACTTTTGTAAGTTCTGCTCTTGGGCTCCCTCCGGTGGATTTTAGTGGAACTGCTGCTCCTTGGATTTAGCAGCCAGCAGCTGCATCCACTGATCGTCTATTCTGGCTCGGCTATTTATCCTGGCTCTATCCTTCAGCTAGTGCCAGTATTCAATGGTTCCTGCTTGGATTCACATCTCTCTTGGATTTCCCTGATATTCTGACCAGTTCAGCAAAGATAAGTCCTTGCTTTGTTCTTTTGCTTTCCACTTGTTGTGGACTTAATCGTTCAGCACATTCTATGTTTTTTTCTAGTCCAGCTTGTCAGTATGGATTTATTCAGTTAAGCTGGAAGCTTTGGGAAGCAGATTTACCCTCCGCACCTTTAGTCAGGTGTGGAGATTTTTGTAAACTCTGTGGTGGATTTTTCTAGTTTTTAATACTGACTGCACAGTATTCTGTCCTGTTCTATCTATCTAGCTAGATTGGCCTCCTTTGCTACATCCTAGCTTCATTCTGTGTATGTCATTTCCCTCTCTACTCACAGTCAATATTTGTGGGGGGCTGTCTGTCCTTTGGGAATTTTCTCTGAGGCAAGATAGCTTTCCTGTTTCTATCTTTAGGGGTAGTTAGTCCTCCAGCTGTGATGAGGTGTCTAGGGAGTGACAGGAACATCCCACGGCTACTTCTAGTGTTGTGTTGAGCTCAGGAACTGTGGTCAGTACAGGTACCACCTTCTCCAGGGCACGTCCCATGTTTCTCCTAAACCACCAGATCATAACACTGGGCATTATCAAATCACCAGGAATTCCAGTTCCTGTGCGTTGAATGCCCTATTACGGCTACGTTCTAAATGCTGCCCAAGGTCCATAAGGATGTCCGCAGGCCGCCGGGCCGGCCGATTCCGGCCAGCATCGGCAGCCTGTGTGAAAAGGCCTGTATTTACGTGGACCATTTCCTGCAACCACTAGTTAAAAACTTACCATCCTTTGTGAAGGACTTGGCACGTTTTATTAACATCTGTCGTTCCTTGAAGCTCCCACCAGGGGCTATATTGGTTACGTGTGATGTCGAGTCACTATACTCAAACATCAGTCACGAGGATGGTATTACGGCGGTACTATATTTTCTGGATTTGGTGGAACACTAGGACCGCATGCATGACTCTCTGGTGGTGGACCTACTCGACTTCATTCTCAGGCACAATTATTTTCTGTTCGACAGGTCATACTACCTTCAAACATCAGGCGTGGCCATGGGTGCCAGATGTGCGCCTGCCCTGGCAAACCTGTTTTTGGGATGGTGGAAGGCCACGGTCATTTACCCGTCATCGATTTTCAGGAATAAGGTTGCCCATTGGTCACGATACATCGATGATGTTTTCTTTATTTGGGTAGGCACTTTGGAGGAATGCAGGAGTTATATTGAGTCTCTAAATGAGAACACGCATAACATTCTTTTGACTTACTCCACGTCATCCTCCACAGCCACATACCTGGACTTACAGTTTAGGATTGAAGAGGGTGGTTCCATCTCCACCAAATTGTATCGGAAGCCGATGGCCACCAATAGTCTTCTGGATTACAGAAGTTTTCATCCACAGCATACCAGGGACGGAGTGCCCGTCGGCCAATTCCTGAGAGCTAGAAGGAATTGCACGACTGACGCGGACTTTCGAGTGGAAGCGCTGAGACTCACGGATCGTTTTAAAGAGAGGCACTATCCGCATAGGAGTATCTCTACAGCATTTCAACGTGCTAGACTCCATACCCAGGATTCCCTACTGCTTGTGTCAACCAAGGTACATGATGATAAACCTAGGTTTATCACGGGTTACAATAATAACTGGGGAAGCCTCAAAGCGATCCTGCGCAGGCATTGGGATATCCTGACGGCGGATCTCCAAACTGCTGATGTAGTTAGTGCACAGCCCTCACTGGTGGCCAGAAGGGCCCCTAATTTCAGGGACATGCTGTCCAGGAGTCACTATAGGAGGCAGACTACTAGTACCAACCGGGGTATCAAACTTCGAGGCTCATTTGCCTGTGGAGGTTGTAGTATATGCCTGCATATGGGGCCCACAAGGGACTTCTTTGTTCATCCTAGGGATGGTAGTCGGCACAAACTTTTTTCTTACATACCTGTGAGACCACGTGCGTTATCTACACCCTTGTGTGCCCGTGTCAACTCATATGTGGGTCAAACCTCACAGGAATTGCGACGGAGAGTGCAGAAGCACTTCTCCACAATCAATCTGGCCTCTAATGATCTTTCCAAGGGCAAAATTCTTACCCCTGTGGCAGCCCATTACCTCACCCACCATGCGGGCCGGGTGACCAACACCAGGGTGGTGGGCTTTGAGCGTGTCCAGATCTCTAATAGGGGGGGTCCACTCAGGCCATCCCTGTTACATTGTGAATCTTTCTGGATTTTCAATCTGTCTTCTGTTGCCCCAGCAGGTCTCAACTAAGAACTCCTATTTACGGGTTTTCTAGGATGACGTCTCGTTTAGTCTCTCCCCACGGTCTGGGACCTGTATCGACTATATGGTTTGAACAGACCCGGATTCTCCCTTCTTTCCTCCTCTTGAGGGACCGTTTTGGGGACTTCAGTGATTTGGGAATCGTCTCTTCGCCAAACTAAGTGGGCCCCCTATGTGTAAATTGGAATCACCTTGAGGACTTATTTATACTGTGGTCTATGTTTTCCTATCGTTGCGGTCGTTTCCATAGGATAACATTTGGGGTTCAATATTGCATGTTTTAGCATTTTGTGATACTCTATGGATGGGCTTACCTGTGGTCCTATCGGATTCTATTTATTGGTATCCTCTAATCTGCATTACGCACTTTATACTTATTGTGCGTTTATTAAACTGGATGTACAAGATAGGATATAGGCAAAGAGCTTACATCTGCGAGCTTCGCTTGCTCTACTTATGGAATGTAGGGGTTTCCGGCTCATGGGACAGTCATATATGGCATCTGTTCCTTTTTATATCTAACTTATATGAATAATAAAAAATATTAAACTGTGCCCTGGTTTATGGTATACCGGTTTTCGACAGATTGACATTTTTTTGCCTTTTTCATCATCCTAGTCCAATAGGCTTTTTCCAGCCAGGGGATTTCCCATTTCCAACTGTGGGAGTGGCCTTGGCCTACAAATATGCATTCCGTTAGTTTCACCTTTTGTGTGGGTTTGCAGGCTATCAGTCCAAGCCTGGCCTCCTTGGAGCCATTCTCTAGTCCTCACTTATAATAGCTCATGTGGAAATATATGTATACATTTCTTGATATTTATCTAATAAAGATTGTTTGCAGAATTATTTCATACTCATTGCATATGTTCTTACTGTGCGATTATATGTGGCTCGGGTGTGCATGATATACCTCTGTTCTTTTATATATGTGCAGGGCCCTGTTTGGGGCTGTGTGCCTGTATGCCTGCTGCTTATTGGATAGAGGTTTTCTGTTAGTGTCCCCCGGGGGTCTAGTGTGTAGTGGGTACGCTTCTGTATGGCCACCTTATACCTCTGGCACGTTTATTATTACGTTTGTTATTTATTATTATTGTTCAGTTATTATGCTGACCGTAGGACTGTTTGCCTGCTGTTTTACATATACATATAAATGTGTATATATATGTATATATATACGATATCGTATATATATATATATATATATATATATATATATATATATATATATATATATATATATATATATATATATATATATATATATATATATATATATATATTTGTATGCCCCAAGTCTTTTAACCGATGCATTCCGGCGCCTCTGCATGTTGCCTTGGGACTGATCACCCCCTGGCTGTGCATTCTTTAGTAGGTTACTTTCTGTTTCTGCCCTTTATTATCATTATCATTAACTGGACTGCAGTGGTAACGCCCCCATTCAATGCCTTTGTTAGGCTACCTTCATGCCAGGACATTTTTTTTTTTAAATTTATTTTTTTTTTTTCAGCAAGTGCTTTACAGCTGATGTTCTGGTGCTTTTGCGCCTATCTAGGTTTACTCTTGCTGGTATGCTTTGTGGCCTGTAGGCGTGGTTTTTCTTGCTCACACTGACAGCGGCTCCTTTGTCTGGTCCCCGCCCTGCTGGGCATTTCATCGGTTCCTCCTCTGTCTCCTTGGGGCACCTGAGTCACAGGTGTGCCGTATCTTCTTATTATCCGGCTGGTATTTAAACAAGGTTTGTGATACACACCAACACTTCCCCTGACGAAGCCCTACTTGAGAGGGCGATACGCGTGGGGCTGCATTGGCCCTAGTCCTGCTTACTTGCCGGTTCACCCACGGACTTCTTCCTGGCCACCATCTTGCTTTGGGTAACTTCTGTCCCAGCATTTTTTTGGCACTTTGCTCTGCACTTTTTCTATTGCTAGCATGTCCTTTTGGGATTTCCCTTACAGCCCAGTTTGTCTGGATTACATGATTATCAGTGTCCCATGAGCCGCGCAGGTTATTGTACTTGTTTAGGTGCCTGGTGGGGCATATGCCCATTGTCATATATATAGGATGGTGTAGGAATTACATTCCGTGGCCAGTTTAGTGTTCTTAGTT
The DNA here is from genome assembly GCF_051348905.1 of Ranitomeya variabilis. Classification (NCBI taxonomy): domain Eukaryota; kingdom Metazoa; phylum Chordata; class Amphibia; order Anura; family Dendrobatidae; genus Ranitomeya; species Ranitomeya variabilis. The sequence goes on along the minus strand of NC_135238.1, from coordinate 103,948,658 downwards.
GAATCATATATTGCTCCTACTCTATCTAGGGTATAGGCAGGTTTATAGCATTGCATGTTATAGCTTTACTGTTGTTTGTATGTATCATTGTACCTTGCATTGTTTGCTATGGACAGGGCTTTTTGTTTGCTGTTTTTAATTATGTTTTATGTAGTGGTTCAATAAAATCTTGTGCTTTTCCAGTATCATGTCTCTTATTCTTATACGTGGTGTGCATCTCTGGGAGTGATACTTTTTTCTTTGTGTGTACTACTAGTGATTCATCACTTTACTTGCACCCCGTATTGTATTTTCATATTATGGATATAATGTGCTCATATTGGTGTGGTGCGCCTTGGTTTTTTGCTTATTCATTTCGGACCTGGTAAAGATCCGTGGTATTGATCGGGTACATTGTGGAAGCGCAGGCTGGCGCAGCTTGAATGTCGCTGGATTATAACTTTGGATACTGTAGCCCCTTTGGGATTAAATGAAAAAGCAAGTTTTCCCTCATTTTTATAATTATGTACGTCTCTTCTGGGATCACCCCTGCCTTATATAAACAATGTTGATCATCTGCCTTTGGAAGTTGTATTTTTACTTTTTTTTTTAATTTGTGTGTTTTTTCACTTATTTTATTAGTGGATGTTTTACTGGGTTACTTATTCTGGCTGTTGACATCCTGCCATATCTCTATTATGACTGACGTTCCTTGGCCTTTACATCTGCATCTGTGGTGAACCATTATTGGAATTTGCAGTACATCATGGATACCAGAACATTATTATTATGTTTCCATCATTTATTGTCATATATTTATTCTGCTCTTTTATATTTTGTATCTTGATACTGTTAATTTTTGGGGCTGTATTGATGTATAAGTATATGCTTTTTGTACTGTGTTTTACCCTTTGTTACTGCCCACAGTAAATATGGCCATTAGATTACCCTTACACTTAGTGTATGGGCATTACAAGTATAGGAGACCGGCACCTTTAAACTGGGAAAACATTTTTCGGAGGCCATCGTCCACCTTTATTCCAAGGGGGGATTGGGGTCCGTGTAAATTTCGGGCAGGCCTTGCATTCACTTCATGGGCAAACTTTATGGGAATACCAAATGACAAATAATGGTAACTTTGTTTTCATGTGGCCATCCAGTACCTCAGTTCAAAGGCTTATTGGGGTGCATGTAACTTTTGGGCAGGGTAGGCCTTGCATTCTATGCATAAGCAAACAGTATGGGAGTACCAAATTAATAATGTGAACTTGGTTTTCCTGTGGCCATCCAGTACGTGGGTTCAAAGGCTTACTGGGGTGCATGTAACTTTGGGGCAGGGCAGGCCTTGCATTCAAAGCATAAGCAAGCAGTATTGGAGTAACAAATGAATACTGGGAACTTTGGTTGCATGTAGTCATCCATGACGTCTGTTCAATGGGTTGTTGGGATGTATCGAAATTTTGGGCAACTCTGCCACTCACTGCATACGCAATAACAGCATAAGGGACCCACTGTTTAATAATGGGAACAACAAAGCATTGTCAGCTGATGGCTGAGGGCCAACTTCTGGCCCTATAAAAATAGACTTTGTGACTTTCAGAGTCCCTCCTTCATAAATGAAACAGGATGTGTCTGATGATGTGTCACACACAACATGGCCAAATAAGGTTGTAAAATGTTAAAATGACATTTTCCATTGAATGCATTTGTCTTGGTTGAAAGCAATGCTAAAGTTGAAAAATGCATCAAAAGTGTGAACATAGCCCAAGTGGTGGAGGAACATTTGTGTTTTGGGTTATTTATTTTGCCTTCCATACAAATCATTACCCTGGAAAGGTTGTTCCATATTTCCCAGGAAAATCCATTTTGGTTTCATTTTTACACAACTATATTCTTTGTACACCAGGTTCACAGAGATAGGTGCCAAAGAAAAATTTGAAGTGACAACAGATCAATTTTTAAAACTTATGTTTTTTTACTTAATTGAATAAAAAATAATAAAGATATTCAGGAACACGAGATAACTGGAAAGAATGGAGATTACAAAAAGGAAATTACAGCAGATATAAAATTGGCAGTTTTCCTAAATACAGCAATGTTACGCAGCAAAAAAACTAGAACAATATTTATATGTGATAAAAGTGCATTGTGCAAAAATCATTGTTATACATATCTACTATATAATTGTCTAAGGGTCACTTCCGTCTGTCTGTCTGTCACGGATATTCATTGGTTGCGGCCTCTTGTCTGTCATGGAAATCCAAGTCGCTGATTGGTCGCGGCAAAACGGCCACGACCAATCAGCGACGGGCACAGTCCAGCGGCAAAATGGCCGCTCCTTACTCCCCGCAGTCAGTGCCCGGTGCCCACTCCATACTCCCCTCCAGTCACCGCTCACACAGGGTTAATGGCAGCAGTAACGGACCGCGTGATGCCGCGGTGTAACGCACTCCGTTACCGCTGCTATTAACCCTGTGTGACCAACTTTTTACTATTGATGCTGCCTATGCAGCATCAATAGTAAAAAGATCTGTTAAAAATAATAAAAAAAAATTAAAAATAGCTATATACTCACCGTCCGTCGGCCCCTCGGATCCAGAACTGGCCTTTCCCGCTCCTCACGACACTCCGCTGACCGCTCCATGCATTGCGGTCTCGCGAGATGATGACGTAGCGGTATCGCGAGACCGCAATGCACTCTTGGGACCAGAGCGCGCGAGGAGCATCGGTAAACGCTTCGCCTGGATCCGGGGCCAACGGAAGGTGAGTATATAACTATTTTTTATTTTAATTTTTTTTTTTTTAACAGGGATATGATGCCCACATTGCTATATACTGCGTGGGCTGTGCAATATACTACATGGGCTGTGCTATATCCTACGTGGGCTGTGCAATATACTGCTTGGGCTGTGCAATATACTACGTAGGCTGCGCAATATACTGCTTGGGCTGCGCAATATACTACGTGGGCTGTGCAATGTACTATGTGGGCTGTGCAATGCACTATGTGGGCTGTGCAATGCACTACGTGGGCTGTGCAATATACTGCGTGGGCTGTGCTATATACTACGTGGGCTGTGCAATATACTACGTGGCCTGTGTTACACACTACGTGGCCTGTGTTACACACTACGTGGCCTGTGTAATACACTACGTGGGCTGTTATACACTACGTGGGCTGTGTTATACACTACGTGGGCTGTGTTACACACTACGTGGGCTGTGTTACACACTACGTGGGCTGTGTTACACACTACGTGGGCTGTGTTACACACTACGTGGGCTGTGTTACACACTACGTGGGCTGTGTTACACACTACGTGGGCTGTGTTACACACTACGTGGGCTGTGTTACACACTACGTGGGCTGTGTTACATACTACGTGGGCTGTGTTATATACTGCGTGCGTGGGCTGTTATATACTACGTGAGCTATGTTATATGCTATGTGAGCTGCTATAAACTACATGGCTGTGTTATATGTTATGTGGGCTGTTCTACACTCCGTGGGCTTTGCTATATACTACGAGGCTGTGCTATATACTATGTGGCTGTGCTATATACTCCGTGGGCTGTGCTATATACTCCGTGGGCTGTGCCATTTACTACGTGGCTGTGCCATTTACTACGTGGCTGTGCTATATACTACGTGGCTGTGCTATTTACTACGTGGGCTGTTATATACTACATGGCCGGCCGCGAACAATCAGCGACAGGCACAGTCTGGACGCGAATTGGCGCGGGATTTGAACCACGCTTCGCTAATTGGTCGCGGCCAAACGAATCCTGTATATTCAATGTATTATTCTAAAATCTTCATAAATAAGCTACATACATATTCTAGAATACCTGATGCGTTAGAATCGAGCTACCATCTAGTAATCTAATAAAATGCTTTCACTAATTAACCAATTCAATATTTCAGATTGCTACTAGAGGGTAGTATTGCTCACTAGGAGTCAAGCATCGCTATATTTATATATCACTAATATATTTTATTCTCTGCCATTAGAGCCAACTAAATTAGTGTAAATCCCTATGTTTATTCATGTGCCAAATAAATAATCTAGCCAGATATACTTAAAGAAGATCAATCACCCGAAGGTATATAGATCCCAGTATTCAATAGCCCCCCCCAAAAAAACTGGTAGGTACAAATGAAATAATTTAGGGAAACATCACATAAAAATAAGAACACTGTAGTTCATTATTACCTGGATGTCACAATGTTCGCTAGCTCAGCCGCTGTAAAGACCTCAACCTCCCGCCCCGACACACACGTTTCGCCGCCCTGCTTCTTCGGGGGTCATGTTGTTCCCATGTCATTTGAGCACTGTTTCCATTGAGTTCAGATGTTTTTAGACCCTAAAAGGACCCCCGGGGTGGTGGGGTCAAGGCAAAAAAGCTCGGTTTTCCCACTCATCACTAGTCTGCATATTACAACATAGACACATTTGAATTTTCACAATTCCTCCACCGTCCCCATGTATTCCCAACCTGCACAAACTCCTCACCCTGCCGATACCCCAATACTGAGCTCCTGCTGCCATATGTGTCTCTATTACTGAACCTACTGTGTGGTTCTCGGTGCCTTCTAGATGGTAAAATAACACTCCAGAATACATTAATGCCCTGTGCAAGTGCCCCTTAGAAAGTAATAATACCCTGTGTGCTCCTTTGATAGTCACAATAACCTGAGTGCCCCTATAACAGTAAGTGCCCACTTAACATTTATTAATGTCCTGAGTCACCCCCCTGTACAGCTCCCCTATACACAGTATGAGGCTCTCCTGTATACAGTATGCTAACCCCTTACTAGCCCCCAAACGGTTTGATGGCCCCCTCACTGCAATCCCCACACTGTATGATGGCCCCTAAATAGACTCCATACAGTATAATGTACTTCCCATAGCCCTCCATATTACTTAATACACTCCCCATAGGATTTCATATAGTATATTGCACTCCCCATAGTCACCCATATAGTATAATGCACTCCCCATAGCCCTCCATATATTATAATGCTACTCCCATAAGCTTCTTTATAGTATAATGCACTTCATAGTCCTCCATATAGTATAATGCACTCCCCATAGTCCTCCATACTGTATAATGCAACCCCCATAGGCCTTTTTATAGGTTAATGGACTTCCCCTTGTTCTACATACAGTATAATCACCTCATAGGTCTCCATACAGTATAATGCAGTCCCCATAAGTCTCTATATAGTATAATACACTCGACTCCCCATAGGCCTCTATATAGTATTATGCACTCTCCATAGGCCTCCATACAGTACAATGCAGTACCCATAAAAAAATATACATGAATAACCTCTCCTTCTTGCTCCCCGCTGCTCCGGTCTCTGCAGCGAGCGCTCTGAGCATCAATACAAATCAGCACAGCAGGTGCCATATAATGAAGTCATCATCACACATGTCAGGCACAGAGGGGAAATGATGGGAGATGGAGAGTCAGTTAATGCTCTGTCTCTCATCATTACATTCAAGTGTATTGGCATCCAGGATGCCGACACAGTTGAACTTACGATGACATGTGGGGGGGCCCGAATGGGCACTGCCCCCCGGATCATGGGCCTCATAGCGGCAGGGTGGCTGTGCAGGGAGATCAAGTCTGTGCTAGAGTTTAACTGTATTGAGGCACTGCGCAAGCCAATACAGTTAAAAGCAGCACAGCTCCACACCCTCTGCCCCCAACCCGGTGGCTAATCTACTGGGACAACGCCTATAAATACTGTACAGTACACTCTGTATGTGGGCTTATGCTAGCAGGTGCCCAGGGCTTATTATAAGACCTAAGCTGTAAATATATTAAACCCCTACCTCCCTATCTCCACCCTCTCTAGACAGCAACTATGACAGCTGAATGAGATTGTATATAATCTAGGAATACAAGGCCCCCCAGCACCACCCCCACAGCCCCAATTTCAACTCCCCCTTCCCTTCCTCTCACATTCACCCACTCACAATAACATCATAAGCTTGAATTTTTTAAAAAAAATTATATTTATATATATTTGTTCCTTAACCCCTTCATGACCGTGGGATTTTTCGTTATTCCGTGTTCGTTTTTCACTCCCCTCCTTCCCAGAGCCATAACTTTATTTTTCTGTCAATTTGGCCATGTGAGGGCTTATTTTTTGCGGGACGAGTTGTACTTTTGAACAACATCATTCGTTTTACCATGTCATGTACTAGAAAACGGGAAAAAAATTCCAAGTGCGGTGAAATTGCAAAAAAAGTGCAATCCCACACTTGTTTTTTGCTTGGCTTTTTTGCTAGGTTCACTAAATGCTAAAACTGACCTGCCATTATGATTCTCCAGGTCATTACGAGTTCATAGACACCTAATATTACTAGGTTATTTTTTACCTAAGTGGTGAAAATTTCAAACTTTGCTAAGATAAAAAAAAAAATGTGCCATTTTCCGATACTCGTAGCGTCTCCATTTTTCATGATCTGGGGTCGGTTGAGGGCTTATTTTTTGCGTGCCAAGCTGGCATTTTTAATAGCATTTTGGTGCAGATACGTTCTTTTGATCGCTTGTTATTGCATTTTAATGCAATGTCGCGGCGACCAAAAAAACGTAATTCTGGCGTTTCGATTTTTTTCTAGTTACTCCGTTTAGCGATCAGGTTAATGCTTTTTTTTTATTGATAGATCAGGCGATTCTGAAAGTGGCTATACCAAATATGTGTAGATTTGATTTTTTTTTTATTGATTTATTTTGATTCGGGCGAAAGGGGGGTGATTTAAACTTTTATATTTTTTTTTATTTTTTTCACATTTTTTTTAACTTTTGCCATGCTTCAATAGCCTCCATGTGTGAGGCTAGAAGCAGGCACAGCACGATTGCCTCTGCTACATAGCAGCAGCGATCTGCTGTTCGCTGCTATGTAGTAGAAAATCAGGTGTGCTGTGAGCGCCGACCACAGGGTCTCAAGGACCTCTATGGTTACAATGGAGAAGCATCGCCGACCTCCGATCATGTGACGGGGGTCGGCGATGCCGTCATTTCCAGCAGCCCAGCCGGATGCGGTAGTTAAATGCCGCTGTCTGCGTTTGACAGCGGCATTTAACTAGTTAATAGCGGCGGGTGAATCGCGATTTCACCCGCCGCTATTGCGGGCACATGTCAGCTGTTCAAAACAGCTGACATGTCCCGGCTTTGATGCGGGCTCACCGCGGAGCCCTGCATCAAAGCAGGGGAGCTGACATCGGACATACTATCCCGTCCGATGTCAGTAAGGGGTTAAACACTTACATATGAGCGTGATGATGATTGGTCCGGGCCAGGAAGTGTCTCTTAGCACAACCTAAGCTACAGTGCTTATTAGTACCCAGAGTCCAGCGTGGACCAATCAGAGTTCACCTGGGGTGGAGCTAACTGCAGCGCTGCCAGCCTGTAAGAACAAGGTTAGGAGCTCTCCAGCTCGCTCAGTACACTGCACTGAGACTGTGATTGGTTGCTGTGCAGAGTCTCAGCTCAGCATGCCACCCTGTCTGTAACACATCAGAGTGCCGAGGTTGCCTTCTACTTAATAACAGGATCCATGTGGGCCCCTCCATGTGAAGAGGCCCAGGAAAATGGCCCTCTCTGCCCCCCCAGTAGCTACACTACTGGTACTGCCCCTCCTTACTCGCTGCTGCCAGATAGTACAACAGTAATCTGGAAAATAGATATTTTCTATCTTCTATTTTCTCCCCCTTTTTCTCCTTGCTGCCCTAACAGTAAAAAGAAATATCTCTCACATATACACCTTTACACTGTCGCTGTGGGACGGCTTGTTTTTGCCGTCTCACGAACGTATTCATTCTCTCCTATCAGCGAGGCTGGGAGCCTTTCCTACATTGCCCCACTTCCGTCCTCTCCGTTCTTACAGCGCAAGCGCGTCACTAACCATCTACGCGTGCGCATACACCTTATAGACATTTGCCCTTCTTCCGGCTTTTCTGATTACTGACGCCATAAATAGGCGCCGCGCTAGCTATAGTGCACATCACGCACCTTGCCGGTTGCATCCGGGCTGCCGTATTCCATATATTCCTTATCTCCAGGTATGTTTATTGTCTCTTCTTTATTGTTTCACCAACTCACTCCTGCTTTCTTTCACTTATGGCTGCATATTCTATTTTATTGTTTCAGCACTATTTCCTATACCTATACCAACATACAGGTAATTATGGACTTTACCTTTTCTTTTGCCATCCACTGGACTTACTCTGGACTTCTGTGTCTCACCTTCTCGTGGTAGCTATATGGACTTTTGAATATAAAACGTTTTCTTTTTTGTCCCGTTTTTGTTCTTTATTGGTGAAAGAGACAACATTATCACTACGATGACTACTTCAGGAGAATATTCCCAGATATTATTATTATATACTGTACTATGTTTTTTACCAATGGTAGTACCATTTTGTATTAGTTAACTTCTGATTTGTTACTTTGACCAGGATATATGTGATGGCGACATTCGTTAATTTTGTTTATTATTATACATTTATAGATAAATTGCCGTGAAAAAGGCCAATTTTGGCCAAAACGTTGGCTTATTGTATGTCTGGTCGAAGAATTTTCTCCTTTTTCTCCTGGAAAATAAAATATATGTTTGGCAAATTGATCTTTTTTGTCCTCAGATTGATCTATTGAATTATCTGTTCTTTTCTGAGGACAGTTTAAAGTTTATATGACTCAGGTCCCCTTGATCTATTAACAGGGTATAAAATAAGTTAGTACACGTCTTAATTATGTAGCAGAGGTTGGGGTAACCCCCTCACATAATATAATGTAGTCCCCTCATAGAATATAATGTAGCCTTCCTCATGGAATATAATGCAGCCCCCCTCATGGAATATAATGTAGCCCCTTCACAGAATATAATGCAGCCCCTCATAAAATATAGTGCAGCCCCTCTCATAGGGTATAATGCAGTCCCCCCCATAGAATATAATGTATCATCCTCATTGGGCACAATGCAGCTCCCCTCATATAGTATAATGCAGCCCCTCCACATAGAATATACTGTAGCCCCCTCATAGGGCATAATGCAGCCCCCCTCATATAGTATGATGTAGCCCCCCAGAATATAATGCAGCCCCAAACACAATATATTGCAGCCCCTCCACAGAATATAATGTAGTTCCCATCAAAGTATAATGCAGCTCCCCTCTTAAGGTATAATGCAGCCCCCCTCCATCATTGTCCTCATCACCACCTTCATCATTGCCTTCTTCCCCACCACCCTATCATTGCCCATTCCACCACCCCATCATTGATTTCCCCACCACCCCCATCATTGTCCATTCCAACACCTCTATCATTGCCTCCCCACGCCACCACCATCATTGTCTTCTCCCCACCACCCAATCATTGCCCATTCCACCACCTCCATCATTGCCTCCTCCCACACCATTCCCATCACTGCTCTCTCCATCACCCACATCATTGCCAATCTCTAAAACACACACCACCACACACACAGAACACCGCACCACATACACTCACGCAGGTAGACAAACAGACGCAGCAAGACTCACCTATCCACAGCATATCCAGGAAGCAACATATCTGGTGCCGGCAGCTTTCTCTCTGAAATAGCCGTGCTGAATGACATCATCCAGCCGTGTTGTGTCAGACAGGAAGCGCCAGGCAGCAGATAGGAAGTAGGACAGCATCGGATGGATCCTTGCAGCTCTGCTTCGTTGCCAAGCTGCAGGGATTAGCTGCCCTGCAGGGGCCCACCTCCAGGGCCCCAATACAGCTGCTCAGGATTTACATGCGGGCAGTTAGCCTCAGCCTGCAGCTAACACTGCCCGCTATGTGAAATGAATACTCACTCCTCCATGCCCATGGGGGTATGGGGAAGTGTGAATATTCATTTCTCTTTAGCAGCAGGGACAGGCTCCGGTCTCCAGCTGCTGCTCAGCTGACACCGGGGTGGCCCCTCTGACCCAGGTAGCCCATAGTTGCTGGGTGTGCCGCTATTAGCGGGGCCCCTGGAGCGGTAGGGGCGCTAGGCAGCTACTGGCCAGTATGCCAGGACCTGTGCCCACTGGAGAATCCTCCAGAGTAGTAAGGGGGTGGATGTTTCGACAAAAAGAAATCTGACAGATGCTCCGCCCACTATCAAATTGATATCAAATTGATCTTATAGGGAATTAAATAGATATCGTATGGCTATCGTAGTATATTAAAGGGAATGAAATAGATATTATACGGCTATCGTAGTGTATGAAAGTGTATTATATATACATATATATATATAAGACATATAATATATATATATATATATATATATATATATATATATATATATATATATATATATATATATATATATACACATATATAAGACCATGGAGAAATCACCAACCACACAACTGAAGAACCGATATCAAATCTTTGTAGAGGTTGAAGATGGCACACCTAAGGATGAAGCACTACCAGCAAGCAAAAAAGAAAAGGGTACGCAGCAACAAGTGACAGCAAAAAGTACAGCCAAGAAGCAACGAAGAGTGGTGGTGGTGGGAGACTCACTACTGAGAGGCACAGAAGCAGTCATCTGCAGACCGGACATAACCGCAAGAGAAGTATGCTGCCTTCCAGGTGCGATGATCAAGGATGTGACTGATAGGATACCAAAGCTCTTCAGCTCCAAGGACGTCCACCCATTTCTTCTGATACATGTTGGCACCAATGACACCGCAAGGAAGGACCTACCGACAATCTGCAAGGACTTTGAAGAGTTGGGGAAGAAAGTAAAGGAACTGGATGCACAGGTAGTTTTTTCTTCTATCCTTCCAGTAGACGGGCATGGCACCAGGAGATGGAACAGGATCCTTGATGCGAACAACTGGCTAAGACAATGGTGCAGACAACAAGGATTCGGATTCCTGGACCACGGTGTGAATTACTTGTACGATGGACTCCTCGCCAGAGATGGACTACACCTCAACAAACCAGGGAAACACACATTCGCCAGAAGACTCGCTACACTCATCAGGAGGGCGTTAAACTAGAAGAAGAGGGGACGGGAAGAAAAACATTAGACTCGAACAAAGACGACCCAGGAAAACATACTCAGAAGGGAGGTAAGAACAGTTCTAAAACAATCCACAGCGAGGAGATTGGAACAAAACAAAATCCTCTAAACTGCATGCTCGCAAATGCCAGAAGCCTGACAAACAAGATGGAAGAACTAGAAGCAGAAATATCTACAGGTAACTTTGACATAGTGGGAATAACCGAGACATGGTTAGATGAAAGCTATGACTGGGCAGTTAACTTACTGGGTTACAGTCTGTTTAGAAAGGATCGTAAAAATCGGAGAGGAGGAGGGGTTTGTCTCTATGTAAAGTCTTGTCTTAAGTCCACTTTAAGGGAGGATATTAGCGAAGGGAATGAGGATGTCGAGTCCATATGGGTCGAAATTCATGGAGGGAAAAATGGTAACAAAATTCTCATTGGGGTCTGTTACAAACCCCCAAATATAATAGAAATCATGGAAAGTCTACTTCTAAAGCAGATAGATGAAGCTGCAACCCATAATGAGGTCCTGGTTATGGGGGACTTTAACTACCCGGATATTAACTGGGAAACAGAAACCTGTGAAACCCATAAAGGCAACAGGTTTCTGCTAATAACCAAGAAAAATTATCTTTCACAATTGGTGCAGAATCCAACCAGAGGAGCAGCACTTTTAGACCTAATACTATCTAATAGACCTGACAGAATAACAAATCTGCAGGTGGTCGGGCATCTAGGAAATAGCGACCACAATATTGTACAGTTTCACCTGTCTTTCACTAGGGGGACTTGTCAGGGAGTCACAAAAACACTGAACTTTAGGAAGGCAAAGTTTGACCAGCTTAGAGATGCCCTTAATCTGGTAGACTGGGACAATATCCTCAGAAATAAGAATACAGATAATAAATGGAAAATGTTTAAGAACATCCTAAATAGGCACTGTAAGCAGTTTATACCTTGTGGGAATAAAAGGACTAGAAATAGGAAAAACCCAATGTGGCTAAACAAAGAAGTAAGACAGGCAATTAACAGTAAAAAGAAAGCATTTGCACTACTAAAGCAGGATGGCACCATTGAAGCTCTAAAAAACTATAGGGAGAAAAATACTTTATCTAAAAAACTAATTAAAGCTGCCAAAAAGGAAACAGAGAAGCACATTGCTAAGGAGAGTAAAACTAATCCCAAACTGTTCTTCAACTATATCAATAGTAAAAGAATAAAAACTGAAAATGTAGGCCCCTTAAAAAACAGTGAGGAAAGAATGGTTGTAGATGATGAGGAAAAGGCTAACATATTAAACACCTTCTTCTCCACGGTATTCACGGTGGAAAATGAAATGCTAGGTGAAATCCCAAGAAACAATGAAAACCCTATATTAAGGGTCACCAATCTAACCCAAGAAGAGGTGCGAAACCGGCTAAATAAGATTAAAATAGATAAATCTCCGGGTCCGGATGGCATACACCCACGAGTACTAAGAGAACTAAGTAATGTAATAGATAAACCATTATTTCTTATTTTTAGGGACTCTATAGCGACGGGGTCTGTTCCGCAGGACTGGCGCATAGCAAATGTGGTGCCAATATTCAAAAAGGGCTCTAAAAGTGAACCTGGAAATTATAGGCCAGTAAGTCTAACCTCTACTGTTGGTAAAATATTTGAAGGGTTTCTGAAGGATGTTATTCTGGATTATCTCAGTGAGAATAACTGTTTAACTCCATATCAGCATGGGTTTATGAGAAATCGCTCCTGTCAAACCAATCTAATCAGTTTTTATGAAGAGGTAAGCTATAGGCTGGACCACGGTGAGTCATTGGACGTGGTATATCTCGATTTTTCCAAAGCGTTTGATACCGTGTCGCACAAGAGGTTGGTACACAAAATGAGAATGCTTGGTCTGGGGGAAAATGTGTGTAAATGGGTTAGTAACTGGCTTAGTGATAGAAAGCAGAGGGTGGTTGTAAATGGTACAGTCTCTAACTGGGTCGCTGTGACCAGTGGGGTACCGCAGGGGTCGGTATTGGGACCTGTTCTCTTCAACATATTCATTAATGATCTGGTAGAAGGTTTACACAGTAAAATATCGATATTTGCAGATGATGCAAAACTATGTAAAGCAGTTAATACAAGAGAAGATAGTATTCTGCTACAGATGGATCTGGATAAGTTGGAAACTTGGGCTGAAAGGTGGCAGATGAGGTTTAACAATGATAAATGTAAGGTTATACACATGGGAAGAAGGAATCAATATCACCATTACACACTGAACGGGAAACCACTGGGTAAATCTGACAGGGAGAAGGACTTGGGGATCCTAGTTAATGATAAACTTACCTGGAGCAGCCAGTGCCAGGCAGCAGCTGCCAAGGCAAACAGGATCATGGGGTGCATTAAAAGAGGTCTGGATACACATGATGAGAGCATTATACTGCCTCTGTACAAATCCCTAGTTAGACCGCACATGGAGTACTGTGTCCAGTTTTGGGCACCGGTGCTCAGGAAGGATATAATGGAACTAGAGAGAGTACAAAGGAGGGCAACAAAGTTAATAAAGGGGATGGGAGAACTACAATACCCAGATAGATTAGCGAAATTAGGATTATTTAGTCTAGAAAAAAGACGACTGAGGGGCGATCTAATAACCATGTATAAGTATATAAGGGGACAATACAAATATCTCGCTGAGGATCTGTTTATACCAAGGAAGGTGACGGGCACAAGGGGGCATTCTTTGCGTCTGGAGGAGAGAAGGTTTTTCCACCAACATAGAAGAGGATTCTTTACTGTTAGGGCAGTGAGAATCTGGAATTGCTTGCCTGAGGAGGTGGTGATGGCAAACTCAGTCGAGGGGTTCAAGAGAGGCCTGGATGTCTTCCTGGAGCAGAACAATATTGTATCATACAATTATTAGGTTCTGTAGAAGGATGTAGATCAGGGGATTTATTATGATGGAATATAGGAATATAGGCTGAACTGGATGGACAAATGTCTTTTTTCGGCCTTACTAACTATGTTACTATGTTACTATGTTACTATTAAATTGATTACTGACACAATTCCCACAAATTGATAAAGTGCGCTGTTTTATAAGCCGATTGATACGTTAATCAGAATTGTTTCATTGTGCCTATTATTTTATAGGGACAATAATTATTCCAAAGTGAAATAAAGTGCGATTGATACGATAATCAGAATTGTTTCACTGTGCTTATTTTTTTTATAGGACAATAATTATATAGGTTTTTGATACAGCTATTATTTATATAGGTTCAATTATGTATAGTGCCGATATTATGCATTTATTGCCAATCTGATACGCTAAACAGTAGTGAGTAAAATAAAGTACGAGAGACGCATTTTTCAGATAAAAGTTAAAATATTTATTGAACAAAATCAATAACATTTTATAAAGACATATGAATAAATTTCATTGTTCAATTAGATTCAATATCAGTTACATCACATTTCTTGAACATCACATTTCTTGAAATCCACAATAGAGCGCAATTAAACAAATCTTTTTCAGATAAAAGTTATTTTTATTTTAATCAAATCAATTATCACTCAACTCTCGCTATTACATTCATATAGATGAAAACATAATATTTCTTACATAATAATTAATAGCAATACAATTGATAACTGTTACATAGTGAGCCACGTGGATTGTAGCATCGGCGATACTCTTTTTTTTGAGCCTCAATGGCCCTTGAGCAATACCTAGTGGGGTGGAGTGTAAACGACAGATCGCATGGCATGGTGTGAATAGAGTTCGTGGCTTAGATGCCCCATCAGTTTCGTTCATTGGAATTTTTAATCAATCAAATTGTTCTCTAGTAGTGAAATTACCCACAACGGTGGAGGGCACATTTAATTCAGCCATAGCCTGCATAAACGTATCCCAGCCCCTGTCTAAATTCTTCCTGGACATGGCATGAGTATGAATTGTGTTACATACCAAATCCAGCATGTTAGAGTTAGAATTACAGTTCCTTTGAAAATAAATTCACTTTTGTCATTCCACGATGTAATATTTTGGTTCTGTAGCAGTCTGCTTAGTAAAAATTCTGCATTCTTTTTATATCGAATATTTACATGACTTACAATTTCAAAAGCATCTGTATTTTTATCAGCTTCTGAATTCAACAATTGTTGATCAGATTCAGGAGTGCTAATGATCTTTAAAGTTGATAGTTCCTCTGCATCATGTTTAACATGAGCCAAGTATCTCTGTAGTACATCACTATATTTTTTAATTTTCACATCATCTGGTATATCATGACGTTGTAAAATCTCAGCAATTTCTCCATCAAGACATTGGATAACACTCTGGTGTATGTTGGTTGTGATAGGGGGTCTTAGTTTAATTAGCTCCTGCTTGGGAACAAGATACATTTTCTCGGCCTGTTCCATTAATTAAGTAGACTTGTTAATATCGGAATCGCAAAACCTAAAAGAGGCCCTATAAATCTTCCGGTCTGCTACACTTCTTTTTCTTTATGATGTTTGATTCATTACTCATGGTTCTTATAGCTTTACTTCACTTTTTTAGTATATTTTTTGTCGCTCTTTCAGAGGAATTTGCCCTTTTAAGATATTTAATGCAATGTCTCCTATTGCTGTAATTAAATCATGACTGGCATTGCACAAAATAGATTTTCTGACAGAAGGAGATGCCTTCACCAGTGTTTTTAAGAGGTCCCAGTTACGATGTGTTCTCTCAGACATCTTTGCAACACTATGGCTACAGTGTAGTATGTCTGATTTTTCCTAAAGTCACTTTTTAGAGGGATTTTTCTTTTGAACACACACAGCTGGAAAAGCTGGAGGAAACAGACCCGTCCTCAAGCGAAGTTCCTCAGGGGTTTCGGCTCTTAAGTCAAGCATCAAATACCCAAAAGGTTCACGCGTGGCATCCTCAAAAGCTTCTAAGAAAAAGCGAGTTTTTTCCGGGTACATTTGTCGCACTAGTGTTACCATTTGTAATTTATCTCGAGGGTTGTTAAAAAGGACCATGTATTTTGTGTTTAAATTTATCGTGCGACTTTTCTTTAATTGACAAAATATGTTTTGCACCAGGTAGAAAATGCTGAGAGTTCTGTGATTACATACTTTGTAAAGGCTTTTTCTATTTCACTATTATCACTAGCACTCTCCATGAGATCATCAACAATAGTCAAATTTACCTTTTCAGGAGGGAATAATTCATCATCTACGAAAGTATGAGGCAGACCCTCCACAAATCTGAAGCTGGGAAAAGAAAGAGTAATTTCGTCATACAGCTTTTGCCAACACGAAAAAAACCAAACTATATTATCGGATTTGTGAGAAAAATGAGTTTCAATATTATACAGCTGTTTCACAAAATAACTTTTTCCAGAATTAGACAGACCTGCTAGAACGCATGAGAATGGGTGTTGCAGGCGGGGATACATCACAATCTGTATCTAATATCCAAAAGGGACGGTGGTAAAATCATCTATCAGTATTCGTTATGTGTAAACACACTTTTGTGTTTTGTGTAAGGCTTTTGTTTCAATGCTCCAATACTTTTAATTTTTCACAATGCCTGGTTGTTCAACAATAATACACTTCTGTGTTTCAGAATTGGAATTACGCGGATAGTCCAGCACTAGATCTTTAAGACTGTTGAAATTAATAGATTGCGTTTTACCAACATTTAGTGTTAACCCCTTCACAGCAACCCTGTGACCGGACGGCCGCGTGCAGCGCTGAGAGGTGAGTATATCATTATTTTTTATTTTAATTCTTTTTTTTTACACAAATATGGTTCCCAGGGCCTGGAGGAGAGTCTCCTTTCCTCCACCCCGGGTACCATCTGCACATGATCCGTTTACTTTCCGCATCGCAGGCAAAGCCCCATGCGGGAAGTAAGCGGATCAATGCTTTCCTATGTGTGCAGAATCGCCGCAATTCTGCACAAAAGAAGTGACATGCTGCGGAATGTAAACCGCTGCGTTTCTGCGCAGTTTTTCCCACAGCATGTGCACAGCGGATTGCGGTTTCCATAGGTTTACATGTAACTGTAAACGCAATGGAAACTGCTGTGGACCCGCAGCATCAAAATCGATGCGGTTCCGCAGTAAAAACCGCAACGTGTGCACATAGCCTAAGACAGTTTTACCAGTGTTAAGTTTGTAGCAGTAAGTTTTTGGGCCTGCAGATATAAATTCAGTGACGTAAATATCATCAGGTATCTCACTGGTCAATTCCCACAGGTAATCACCTAAAGGAGGACTCCACTCGCCTTCTCTCTGCACAAAAATAACGAATCTGTGTCGTGATAAAGAAACCTTTCCTGCAGCTTGTCCAGCAGAGAGTAAAGCTCTAGTCTGGCATACGCTGTTGTAAAGCAGGCTATAAAAATGTTTGTGTTTCTGTTGACTGTGTGGTGTCCTTCTGTATATTTCAAATCAATTGTTGCGGTTTCATCATTAATAAAATGCAACATTGAAATGTCATAGTACTGTAGAAAAACATGTTGAAAAAGCTCATCAGGATTGCTAATAATGCTGGTACATGATAAATTAGATCTCTGGGCAAACTTTCCCATAAAGAATTTAAGAAAAGTTTAGAGATCTGCCTCTTTGCAGGATTCATTCCTATATTTTCAGGCTGTAATTGTACACCTTCTTTTTCATGGAAGCATAAATGTACTGTTGTTTCTTGTTGTCATCATTGCACCAGCTAGAGTAACCCTAGGCCTCCTGCTTATCCCTAAGATGTAATTTAATGTACAGTGCAAACAGATCATCACTGGTATTAGGAAAATCACATATTTCATAGATGTGGTCTTACCTGTACCCTTTTTCTACGGCCATCTCAAGCTCGATAGTACACCATGTTCCTGTCAGAGATTGATCTTCATCACTATGGGTGCATTCCTCTGTGAATTTACAGCGCATGTATAGCAAAGGGGGAACATTAATTTTTTTTTTTTGAGCTTTACCAGAAGAACTGGAAAAAATAAATCCCTTGGTGGGTAGACCTTGACTTTGGCAATACCAAAATAATTTTTAATGAACCAAAACCCCTCATAGATATGAGGATGGCCTACAGGATATGTATTAGTTTTGTTTACAAAGGGATACAGACTGGTGAAATCGTAGTAATATAGGGTCTCTCCAGATTACAGGCTGTGATAGAGCTTAATGGCGTTAGTACGACCTCCGTAAAGTGTATCGCGGGGGTCTAACGGCTTGGGGAATTCCATTTGGAGGAGAAATGTTTGAAGGGATGTTTTTACCACGGATGCCCTGTATGTGACAATGAAAATGACTCAAATAAGGTCATAAACACTACATACGGACAATTATATTACATCTTTTTCAATCATTTCATTCCACTCTTGTTCCCACATAACTCTCACTGTTTAACCGCACCACTGCAAGTACCGCTTTTTAGCTAAAAAGATGTAATATAATTGTCCGTAAGTAGTGTTTATGACCTTATTTGAGTCATTTTCATTGTAACATACAGGGCATCCGTGGTAAAAACATCCCTGAAATTCAAAGGCAATGTGTCTGTTGCTAACATAGGCATAACCATCTAAAAAATATTTCCCGACTTGTTTTTCACCACCTCTCACAGCATGTTGAATGACTATGTTCTCGGTGTGGGCTACATAGATGAGCCACTGTATATAGGGTAATGAGAAGTGTTTTTTTGTCTTATGATAATTATCACCCGGTAAAATGGCGATGGTCTTTTTGGGTAGAAATTTAAACCTATACATCGTCATACAAACAGATGCCAGGGTAACGAGTTGAAAATTATCAATGCATCTGGACACTTTAATTCTTTTCTTTTCTCGCTTACAGTATATTTTAACATTTTTACGTGTCATCTCCATTACACGCTCCCTATAGAGTAGACATGAGTGTCTCAGAATCTCAACATCTTGTTTGCAATAAGCTTTTAGTTCAGACTCAGTCAAAAGTTGTATTTACCTGGGTCACATACCACTCCATGAATTCCCCTTTCTCACTAGGTGACATGTACTCCACCCCATAATATTTTACAGCAGGTAGAGGACCCACATAGTTTTGATTTTCTTCAGTGTTAAAAAAGTGGGGAAAATGCCCTTTTGAATCTGAAAAGCCCGTAGCCTGCGGCAATTTACTAAGTTTCATGGGTATGAAATTAAGCGAGTCTATAAATCTTATTTCCAAATCAGGCAGTGTCACACACAAGAGAAGAAAAGAAATCAGCTGGGTAATAATCCAAACAAAGATAAACAGTAGCTATAGCGATTGGATATATTTAAAACATAACCTTTAATCAATTACCATAAAAAATGGCTACAAAAACACACCAAGTGAACGGACTGTGCCCTAAAAACCACACAGGACAGGAGGACTAGTATACATTAACACACAAATATTTAAAAGTTGACTGCACCTTTGGTTTTTAAAGATAATGTATCCAACCGTGGTCCAAGAAAAAGAACCCTGAGAGGCGGGGTTGGGCTATATATACATACATCTCAAACCCTTGATTTTTAAAAAAGGATATAAGCCCCCTAAATTTCTTGGGGTCCGTTATTCCTCTAATGTATTAGGTACCAAAGTATGTTAGCATAAATCACTGTTCTTAGATATACCAGTGCGATCACATCCCCTATACGTTTTTTTAATATAACCCAATAGTGAGAGTCAATGAATGTGAGCAGTGCTTCACTGCAGCTTCAGAATAGATAATAGCGCATAATATCCCAAATCACATGCATCAAGGAACCCCTGCTTCCTCATTTATTTATGAGCGTTCCAGCTATGGTTAATATATAGGATTTAAAATGAATACATATTAAAGATGCTCTGCAACGATAAGGCACTAATATGCAAAATGTGCGCCTGCAATATATAACCCACTATCGTGGGTGGATCTCACCAGCATGTAGGGAGTGTATTCTGTCATTATCAAGACGCTCCGTATGATGAGATATTTAGTGAAGCCGCGGCGATGGACAGCGTCTCCCGGCGCGTTTCATCCTACCGGAATCATCAGGGGAGTAACAGGGTCTAAGTAAGCTGCCTTACCGGTCTCCCCCGTTCCTGTGATATATAACGATTCAGACCCTTGGCGCGTGAGGAAACTCCGCCCCCAGCGTGTGACGCGTCTAAGGTCGTATGAAGTACTTCCGGTGTGCGTTAAGACGCTCATCTGACTTGGTGAATCGCAAACCATGCAAACCAGTGGAACGCAAATTCCCCCGGAGGGCTCTACTCCAGATACATGCAGCGCCAACCACAATACGTACAGATTGGGGAATGTTATTCACAACCATATGTGCAACAGACCCCTTAGTAGCCAAATCCAATGTGAACAATATATTAATAAACCCTAATTGTGAATAGGGCGAATATAATCCATAATATATATATATATATATATATATATATATATATATATATATATATATATATATATATATATATATATATATATATATATATATATCGTCCTATACCCAAAGTGGCATGATTCAGAGTTAACCTCTACCATTCTTGCAAAACACGAAAAAAAGGCACAAAGAGCGCCAGGGATGTAACCAGGAAGGAAAAATATAAAATATAAAAACTTTACTATGTCCCAATCAATAAAAAGAAAATGAAGAAAGAAAAAATGGCTATGAATTCATTTACTGAACTGTACCCTGCCTATCAGTGGCTTTACCAGCACATTCTTAATGGGTCCGTAGTGAAATTACCAAAAACCACCGTTTCCTCCCAAGAAAATATCTGTTGACTCCAAGGCCCAAAACTGATGAGGAGAATGTCATTCGCTTTATCACCAGGTTCTCCAATGGAGCAAGGGACATTAAGAATGTGCTGGTAAAGCACTGGTCCATACTCCAGATGGATAATGACATACGGGGATACATTCCAAAGGGGCCCCAGATTACCTACAAAAAAGGTAGATCCTTATCAGATAGGTTGGTTCACAGCCATTATCAACCAGCAAACAGACCTACATGGATGAACGTAACAATAGGCTGTCATAGATGTGGTTCGTGTAAGGCATGTGCCTCAATTACGTCCACAAAAACCTTCCAGAGTAATGTAACTGGTACCCCCTACTCCATTCGACACTTTATTAATTGTCGTACAAAAGGGGTGGTGTATAAAGCCACCTGTGAATGTGGTTTGGAGTATGTGGGGAAGACAAAGAGGGAATTTCGGAAAAGGGTTGGCGAACATGTTCGGGATATTGTCAACAAGAGGGAAACTCCTGTAGCAACCCATATGAATCTTTTCCATCAAGGCAATCCCAGGAAAATTATGTTTGTCGGTATTGATAAAATATCCCCACCAGTAAGAGGAGGTGATTGGGATAAACCGATCCTCCAAAAAGAGAGTAGGTGGATATTTACTCTCCAAACTGTGCAGCCAAAAGGCTTGAATGAGGTACAATCTTATAGTTGTTTTCTATAAACTTCCATCTTTGTCCAGTGAGGGACATTCTATAAGGGATAGCCGTCGCGGAGTGGGGGCGCCAATGCGCAGGAGTTTAGGGCGCCAACCCCCATGTTAGGTAGGCTCACAGCTCTCAGGGAGAGTGTGTCAATTTTTGTCAACATTTAAAACTGCCTGCCAGATTAAACTCTACTTTCCTATCTCCCGTGCACTGTATAGGGATAAAACAGGGATATGTAGTTTGGGACAGCCGTCGTTGAGTGGGGGCGCCTCTTTCTTTGCGTGCTTTTCTCTTTTTAGGGTGCCAACCTCCACTGATAGGCAGGGTACAGTTCAGTAACAGGGCCAGACCCCAACAGGGTTCATTAGGTCCCCCCTGCACCTGTTCCCTAATTTTTCATTTTCTAATATGGGTCCTGGTGGTGTCGCATCCAAGTAAATGAATTCATAGCCATTTTTTCTTTCTTCATTTTCTTTTTATTGATTGGGACATAGTACAGCTTTTATATTTTTCCTTCCTGGTTACATCCCTGGCGCTCTTTGTGCCTTTTTTTCGAGTTTTGCAAGAATGGTAGAGGTTAACTCTGAATCATGCCACTTTGGGTATAGGACGATATATATATATATATATATATATATATATATATATATATATATATATATATATATATATATATATATATATATATATATATAAAAAATATGGATTATATTCGCCCTATTCACAATTAGGGTTTAGTAATATATTGTTCTACCCACATTGGATTTGGCTACTAAGGGGTCTGTTGCACATATGGTTGTGAATAACATTCCCCAATCTGTACGTATTGTGGTTGGCGCTGCATGTATCTGGAGTAGAGCCGCATGCGCACTCCGGGGGAATTTGCGTTCCACTGGTTTGCATGGTTTGCGGTTCACCAAGTCAGATGAGCGTCTTAGCGCACACTGGAAGTACTTCATACGACCTTAGACGCGTCACACGCTGGGGGCGGAGTTTTCTCACGCGCCAAGGGTCTGAATCGTTATATATCACAGGAACGGGGGAGACCGGTAAGGCAGCTTACTTAGACCCTGTTACTCCCCTGATGATTCCGGTAGGATGAAACGCGTCGGGGGACGCTGTCCATCGCCGCGGCTTCACTAAATATCTCATCATACGGAGCGTCTTGATAATGACAGAATACACTCCCTACATGCTGGTGAGATCCACCCACGATAGTGGGTTATATATTGCAGGCGCACATTTTGCATATTAGTGCCTTATCGTTGCAGAGCATCTTTAATATGTATTCATTTTAAATCCTATATATTAACCATAGCTGGAACGCTCATAAATAAATGAGGAAGCAGGGGTTCCTTGATGCATGTGATTTGGGATATTATTATACGTTATTATCTATTCTGAAGCTGCAGTGAAGCGCTGCTCACATTCATTGACTCTCACTATTGGGTTATATTAAAAAAACGTATAGGGGATGTGATCGCACTGGTATATCTAAGAACAGTGATTTATGCTAACATACTTTGGTACCTAATACATTAGAGGAATAACGGACCCCAAGAAATCTAGGGGGCTTATATCTTTTTTTAAAAATCAAGGGTTTGAGATGTATGTATATATAGCCCAACCCCGCCTCTCAGGGTTCTTTTTCTTGGACCACGGTTGGATACATTATCTTTAAAAACCAAAGGTGCAGTCAACTTTTAAATATTTGTGTGTTAATGTATACCAGTCCTCCTGTCCTGTGTGGTTTTTAGGGCACAGTCCGTTCAATTGGTGTGTTTTTGTAGCCATTGTTTATGGTTTTTTATGGTAATTGATTAAAGGTTATGTTTTAAATATATCCAATCGCTATAGCTACTGTCACACACAAGAGACGACCACCTCGGGAAATCAAGTTCACACTGAGTTTTTCAGAAATCAGTTCCTTAACAATAAAGTATGAGTCGTATCTTCCACTATTGTGGACAATAAATATATGACCTGAAAATTTAGCACTTGTAAAGAACTGTACAAAGTCATGTGTACATGATTCACCTTCAAATTCCCAGGAAGGACTACCATACAGTGTTGTAGCATAAATGTAACTTGAGATATGCGTACCTGTCTCCTGTATACATTCAAAGTGGTAAAATATATATTGATCAGTTTCATCCTTTGGTACATACCGCCGAATGTAACAAAAATGCTCATCAAATTCATTTAGGCGTATGTTATAAACAGGAAAACACATCCCTTTACATTTATGTTCTGTTTCACCGTCTGCGGTCACAAAATGATGACATTAATCACAAAATATTTTATGTCTGACGAATGATGGATTATCTGCAGCTAAATGTGCGTGGTGACCTAAGCACTCGCTCAAACGGCAAAATACCCTGCAAATAGGACAGCGAGGGGTTTGCTGTACGTCAGTGCTCTCCACACAACTCTCTCTTTGACAAGCTTTACAAAAATATTGACAGGAATGATTAAATTTGTGATGGAACGTGGCATTGCACCTTTCACAAAAGTAATCATCCCCGATAAATCCCTTCATATTTTTGATACCGTAGTAGTGACAATCATGATGCAAAATGAAAATGGTTTTAGAGCCTGCAGTATTACCTGTTTGAAAGTATCGCCAGTCACTCTGACTGTAGTACAGCACTATAATGTTAACATCAAGATGTTTTTCAAAAGCCAAAACATCGCTAAAGCTTATTACCTGACCCTCAGGGATGACCAGGGATGTGTGTATGACTTTAGCACGACTCAGTAAAACTGTATCACCGACATCAGTATCGGTCATCAGGGCGCACACACTAGCTGCAAAGCACAGATTTGTACTGTATTTGTTAAAATCATACAACCACGGTCTCTTTCGTTTAATGATTTGACTACTCACTATAGATTTCAGGCGTCTCTTTACACCTCCGCATCTGTTTTTAACCCCTTCCCGACCTGTGACACAGCGTATGCGTCATGAAAGTCGGTGCCAATCCGACCTGTGACGCATATGCTGTGTCACAGAATGATCGCGTCCCTGCAGAAACGGGTGAAAGGGTTAACTCCTATTTCACCCGATCTGAAGGGAGAGGGGGAGTTGTACTTCAGCCCAAGGGGGGTGGCTTTGCCCCCACGTGGCTACGATCGCTCTGATTGGCTGTTGAAAGTGCAACAGCCAATCAGAGCAATTTGCAATATTTCACCTATGAAAATGGTGAAATATTGCAATCCAGCCATGGCCGATGCTGCAATAGCATCTGCCATGGCTGGAAATCATGTTCTGCCCCCCCCCCCCACCGCCCCCGATCTCCTCCCCAGTCCTCCGTTCTGTCCGGCACCCCCCTCCGTCCCCCTGTCCGCTCCCCCGTGCTCCTGTCCGCTCCCCCCGTCCTCCGATCCACCCCCCTGTGCTCCGATCCACCCCCCTGTGCTCCGATCCACCCCCCACCACCCCCTTATACTTACTGAGCCTCCCGAAGTCGGTCCGTCTTCTCCCTGGGCGCCGCCATTTTCCAAAATGGCGGGCGCATGCTCAGTGCGCCCGCCGAATCTGCCGGCCGGCAGATGCGTTCCATGTACATTTTGATCACTGTGGTAAACTTATCACAGTGATCAAAATAAAAAGATAGTAAATGACCCCCCCCTTTATCACCCCCATAGGTAGGGACAATAATAAAATAAAGAAAATATTTTTTTTTTCACTAGGGTTAGAACTAGGGTTAGAGTTAGAACTAGGGTTAGGGTTAGGGGTAGGGTTAGGGGTAGGGTTAGAACTAGGGTTAGCGTTAGAATTAGGCTATGTGCACACTGTGCGGATTTGGCTGCGGATCCGCAGCGGATTGGCCGCTGCGGATTCATAGCAGTGTTCCATCAGGTTTACAGTACCATGTAAACCTATGGAAAACCAAATCCGCTGTGTCCATGGTGCGGAAAATACCGCGCGGAAATGCTGCGCTGTATTTTCCGCAGTATGTCAATTCTTTGTGCGGATTTCGCAGCGTTTTACAGCTGTTCCTCAATAGGAATCCGCAGGTGAAATCCGCATAAAAAACACTGGAAATCCACGGTAAATCCGCAGGTAAAACGCAGTGCCTTTTACCTGCGGATTTTTCAAAAATGGTGCGGAAAAATCTCACACGAATCCGCAACGTGGGCACATAGCCTTAGGGTTAGGGTTGGAATTAGAGTTAGGGTTGGAATTAGGGCTAGGGTTGGAAATAGGATTAAGAATAGGCTTGTGGTTAGGGTTATGGTTAGGGGTGTGTTGGGGTTAAAGTTGTGGTTGGGATTAGGGTTAGGGTTGGGATTAGGGTTAGGGTTGTGGTTAGGGGTGTGTTGGGGTTGGGTTGTGACTAGGGTTATGGCTAGAGTTGGGATTAGGGTTAGGGGTGTGTTGGGGTTAGGGTTGGGATTAGGGTTAGGGGTGTGTTGGGGTTAGTGTTGGAGTTAGAATTGAGGGGTTTCCACTGTTTAGGCACATCAGGGGTCTCCAAACGCAACGTGGCGCCACCATTGATTCCAGCCAATCTTGCGTTCAAAAAGTCAAATGGTGCTCCCTCCCTTCCGAGCCCCGACGTGTGCCCAAACAGTGGTTTACCCCAACATATGGGGTACCAGCATACTCAGGACAAACTGGGCAACAATTATCGGGGTCCAATTTCTCCTGTTACCCTTGCAAAAATAAAACATTGCTTGCTAAAACATAATTTTAGAGGAATGAAAAATGATTTTTTATTTTCACGGCTCTGCGTTATAAACTTCTGTGAAGCACTTGGGGGTTCAAAGTGCTCACCATATATCTAGATAAGTTTCTTGGGGGTCTAGTTTCCAAAATGGGGTCATTTGTGGGGGGTTTCTACTGTTTAGGCACATCAGGGGCTCTGCAAATGGAATGTGACGCACGCAGACCACTCCATCAAAGCCTGCATTTCAAAACGTCACTACCTCCCTTCCGAGCCCCGACTTGTGCCCAAACAGTGGTTTACCCCCACATATGGGGTATCAGCGTACTCAGGAGAAACTGGACAACAACTTTTGGGGTCCAATTTCTCCTGCTACCCTTGGGAAAATAAAAAATTGTGGGCTAAAAAATCATTTTTGAGAAAAGAAAAATTATTTTTTATTTTCATGGCTCTGCGTTATAAACTTCTGTGAAGCACTTGGGGGTTCAAAGTGCTCACCACACACCTAGATTAGTTCCTTGGGGGGTCTAGTTTCCAAAATGGGGTCACTTGTGGGGAAGCTCCAATGTTTAGGCACACGGGGGCTCTCCAAACGCGACATGGTGTCCGCTAAAGATTGGAGCCAATTTTTCATTCAAAATGTCAAATGGCGCTCCTTCCCTTCCGAGCCCTGCCGTGCGTCCAAACAGTGGTTTACCCCCACATATGAGGTATCAGCGTACTCAGGACAAATTGGACAACAGCGTCCATGGTCCAGTTTCTCCTTTTACCCTTGGGAAAATAACAAATTGTTGCTAAAAATCATTTTTGTGACTATAAAGTTAAATGTTCATTTTTTACTTCCATGTTGCTTCTGCTGCTGTGAAACACCTGAAGGGTTAATAAACTTCTTGAATGTGGTTTTGAGCACCTTGAGGGGTGCAGTTTTAAGAATGGTGTCACTTTTGGGTATTTTCAGCCATATAGAACCCTCAAACTGACTTCAAATGTGAGGTGGTCCCTAAAAAAAAATGGTTTTGTAAATTTTGTTGTAAAAATGAGAAATCACTGGTCAAATTTTAACCCTTATAACTTCCTAGCAAAAAAAAATTTGTTTACAAAATTGTGCTGATGTAAAGTAGACATGTGGGAAACGTTATTTATTAACTATTTTGTGTCACATAACTCTCTGGTTTAACAGAATAAAAATTCAAAATGTGAAAATTGCGAAATTTTCAAAATTTTCGCCAAATTTCCGTTTTTTTTCACAAATAAACTCAGAAATTATCGACCTAAATTTACCACTAACATGAAGCCCAATATGTCATGAAAAAACAGTCTCAGAATCGCTAGGATCCGTTGAAGCGTTCCTGAGTTATTACTTCATAAAGGGACACTGGTCAGAATTGCAAAAAACGGCAAGGTCATTAAGGCCAAAATAGGCTGGGTCATGAAGGGGTTAATCATTCTTACTACTAGTTTCAGGGAGTTGCTCGCTATGCATTCAGCATTACTTTGCAGGGTACGAGCAACAGCGTTTAAAAATGATTCAGAACTAAAATCAGACCTTGTTTGTTTTGTAGTAAAATGGGATTTAATGTATTCCCGTCTTCAAGCCTTAACTGAACAAAATCACCAGGTTCAATGTCTCTGATGATTCTGTCCTGTAAGGATTGAATTTAGTCATGTACCACATTTAAAGCTTCTACAAATGAATGAATCCTATCTAAATTCACAAATCTGAAATGATCAGTGTAAATGCGGGCGTTGAAATTGCGCACATCTCTTTGATGATGATAAAAATGTTGTAAAAATTCTGAATGGTCTATGGGCATTTCATTATCAGAAACACCATTACCTACAGAGGCTGCATCATGCGCATTTTCAGCATGTGCTTCAAGATGCTCACTGCTCTGAGCATCTGGATCCACACTGATGTTGACACCTCCAGGGTGGTCTTGGATGTGTAAAAGCGGAGTCGAATCATGTAACAGCCTCTGGGGGTATTGTGTAGTTATTGCGCTGAAAACTGTCTTTTGCCCTCTTCTAGTTGCTTGCGATCTTCTGGAACTAACCAACATCTGTAGAGCCTTCTTAATGACTCTTGCTCTATAAGATCTTTGCGGCATTATTTTAGTTTATTTTTTCAACTCATAGCCAACCAAGCTTAGTCATATGGATTTAGATTTATTTAAAATCACAGGGGGTGATTGTACACTTGCATGATTTTGTTTAAAAACATATAGTTCCGCGATGTCAGGTGTTGGACATGCATTTATCAGTCTTTCATACATATCGCAGAAAGATTTTAGTTTGATCTGGGCGAGTTTGGTATGGGCGTACTAAGCAGACATAGCAATATTTTGATGTGTTCATCATCCCACACAGGATTCCCTGTGTAAGATGAACGATCAGCAACTTTCTGCTTTTTACTTACACGACATTGTGATACTGATCGTTTCTTTAGAGGTAATACAAGGCCGAAAACGCTAGACGCTCCTGCAAGAGTAATATCTGCAGATTGTACAGTTTGACACACCCGTATATTGTCAGGCTTATTACTCTACTTACCCTCAGAGAACTGTTCAATTTCTCTGTTTTCAAAAGTAACTTGTGGAATGCTGATTGAGGTATTGGATTCCTGAGTTACGATGGGGCTATCGTTATGTGATGCAAATATCTCTCTTGAAACATTCTTATATTTTTTATGTGAAATCTTGGGGATTGGATTCCCAGGTTGTTTGGGTGTCGCATAGCTTTCCTCACGATCCACAACACAGATGGGCTAAAGAGGAATTGTTCTCACAGCTGCATTAGCTCTTTGGGGAGGATTCTATGCAGATCCTTCATTACGCTGATGCAAAACTCAAGGTTGAAGATCCGAAGTATCTAAAAGAAAAGATATAAGTGTCAGTTATCCGTGAATCCTGTGTAAAATTGGAAAAGCTACACAACCTCAGTTATCCATGATCCAGCATAATATTTGAAAAGTTATCTGTGGCAGTTATCCATGAAATCAATGTAACATTGTTTGTATAAAACCAGTATAGAACAGACTAAATAAATACTTACGAGTATGAACCGGGAATTGCACTTCCGCAGCTCCTGGATTAGTGGGCATCTCATTGTTCGAACTCAGTGGGATGGGAATATTCTCTTTTTCAAATTTAATTTTTCTGGCCACTAGTTTAACAGCTGTAAATAAAATATAACTATTAGTTAACCCAGAATTGATTTTCAACACAAAAACACAGAATCGTATGTATTTTAATTGATCTGTTACCTTTTCTATTCTTGAGACTCCTGCTTAATGAATTTCCACGTCTTTTAGGAGCATCGGGTACCAGAGGAATTACAGGTCTTATGACATCTATGATCTAGACATCTAAATCCTGATTTTCACTTGGTTCAGGAGCATACCTGTTTTCCGACATAAAGCCCGCTTGAAGCATCTCAGCATCTGTATGAGAAATTGCATTTAGTTTGTGTATACATACAAAGGTTTAACTCAGCTGATATACATATAGGTTTCTTACCTGTGATAGACTGAAGAGCAGACTAATTAACTTCTAATGGTTCCGCAGTTACGGATTCAAAGACTTCATAATTCTGAGTGTTGAAATTATTGCCAAATTTAGGAGCCATACACTCTTCTTAAAGAAGAAAGAATGAAATAATATATAATTAATATACAAAACATTGACTTAATCAAAATGAGACAATACTGTGTTCATTATATTTGGTATAATACCCAATTGTGAGCCTGTAAGAAGGATATCGTATTGATCGCAGGAATATTGGGATTCCATCTTACATGAAAAAATGGGAAAAGTTTTATCTATATCTATACCTTGGATAAATACAGCTTATAACTATATTACAAATGTATACTATATATGAATTATAATAAAAAAAAGTGAATAAATATAACTAACTAGACCTTGCAAAGATTCAGTTTATAACTATATAACAAATATATACTATATATGAATTATAATAAAAAGTGAATAAATATAACTAACTAGGCATTGCAAAGATTCAGCTTATTACTATATAACAAATATTACTATACAATGATAATATTAGGCATCAATTAAATCAGTTAACACTTACTTTTTTCAAAGAGTAGAGATGTTCAGATTCCCAGAAAAAAACTGTCTTTAAGATTCTGTTTGTCAAGACTGAAGCAAGTGTTATGTCTCTCCTGTATTTAAAGTGAAAACACCACCCACAATTTCTGCTCATTTACACCTCTTCAATGATTTCAAACAATCAGTATAGGATTACGCTAATGAGCAGCAGCATATGACTGAAATATTTGGAATAAATCCAGCATTTAATATGAAATTATTCAACTGAATTTCTGGTAACGATATCAAAGGTTGATTATCTCATGGCTTCCAATTCCTATGAGAAAATATTGCAGAAACAGTATTTCACACCTAAGGTAGCCGAATTATTTGGTGGAATTGACAAATTTTTTTAGAGAGACAAGACGACATGAAATCTGATGTGAGTGATTGGCTGAATAACCAAGATAAGTATATTTTGCATAAGCCTGTAAGAAAAAGATCTCAGACAAATAAAATTATAGTTTCAGATATAGATAAGCAGTGGCAAGCAGATCTCGTAAGTTTGATTGAATATTCAAGGGAAAATGATAATATCAAATACATCCTGACGGTGATTGATACTCTATCGAGATATGCATGGTGCGTGGCCTTATCAAACAAGACTGGATCAGCTGTAGCCAGATCATTCAAATTAATATTTTAAAATGATAAGCACATACCGGAGAAATTACAGACAGATCGGGGCAAAAGAATTTATAAATTCATCACTCAAGCAAATTTGTAATAGACATAATATTCATCATTTTTTTTTACCAACAATACTGTAAAGGCCGCCATGTGGCGCTATCTTACTAGACATAACACATTTAGATACATTGATATTTTACCGGATTTGGTGCATAGCTACAATCGTACTTACCATTCCACTATTAAACCGACTTTAAAAATTGCAGATAATATTCGCCTAGTACGATACAAGCATCCTTTCTCCAAAGGGTATGAACAAACATATATTGATGAAATAATGACGATTATCGGAATTAACAAAAAATTCCAAATACCGGTTTACAGAATTGCTGATTTGAGTGTCAAACCTGTAGAGGGTTCATATTATAAGGAGGACATACAAAAAGTATCATCGGATGAGAATCGTCTCTATAAAGTAGAAAAGATTTTGAGGTTCGACAGTTTATTTCGTCAAATGGGTTGGATATCAGGAAAAATTTAACAGTTGGATAAAAGATTCCCAACTGACCGATATATACTGTAAGAATGGAATCCGGTTCATTTTTTATTAAATTATCAAGTAATGCTTCATCTACATATTTTCCAGAAAATTCCATATCCTGTTATAAAACAAAGCTGGCAAAACCCGTACATTTAACCGGCCCAAATGAAGTAGTGCTCTCAGAAATTCAATATCCCCATACATGGTATACATTTGAACAGAATGAAGGCAATTTCTTTATTGGTAAACGCGGGGATGTATTAAGGGAAAATTTTGTAAAGTTGGGCTATTTTTCAAATATTAAGGATCTCATAAGAGCGATTAATGAGCATATTGACTCCTTGAAGGTTGCCAGTGACGGTTTTAAACTTCGTTAAGATGAAGTGAAGAGAAGCATTACTCTCTCAGATTCCCCCACGATAGTTTGCTCCAGTTAAAAAATTGTCGCATATTTTAGGTGACAATAGTACGTACGTTTCTACAATAATAGTCTGCTGGATAGAAAGAAGATGTATGCTGATACAAAAGCCGGATTTTATACATTATATGTGTATACAGATATAGTTCAACATCAACTTGTGGGAGACAGCTATGTCCAGCTTCTGAGAACGGCTCAAGTCAGTGGGAAAAGTTCTGAAATTATCACCTTCCAGTACACAAGTCCAGATTATGTACCTCTATGCAAACAACACTTTGATTCTGTAACCATCTCTATCTTGACAGATCAGGGTACCCCTGTTAAATTCAAGTACATGAAAACAACTGTGCGATTACATTTTAGACCACGCCGTGAATAACACGATAAAATGGTATCTCAAAGGATATACGGCGATCCATCCATTTATGCCCGTTACTATACTGCTCAGTTGAGTCATGGATTATAGTGATTTCGTGGTAATGAATACATGTATGGTGCAGCCTTGCAGGTATTTTTATAGGTCTTTTTAGAAGAGCCGTACCCCTTTTTAGAAAAGGTCTAGAGTTAGTAAAACCACACGTGAAGACGGCTATCAGAAACATTGCTAAAGATGCAGTTACATCCCTCTCAACGTCCATAATGAATAGATTAAACACATCTCATCAGGAAGGCGACGGCATTGTTTACATTGGTAAGAAACAGAAAAAAAGAAAAAGGCGTACTCTGCCTATTCTTATGTAAAAAATTACAACCGCAAGGCGCTCCTGTCAGAAAAGAGTAAGACGCTCTGTTGAAGAAATCTTCTAAGCAATAATCATGGCTTTCATACACGATGCTTCTGTAGAGTGCGCAAAATCTGAACTGGATATATTTGACATAACCCCCACGCAAACAAGTATCAAGAAATCTCTTTTGTAGAAGTTCATTCTATTGCAGCTCTGTCGGACAATGCACCGTTGGAATTTTTCATATCGGGGAGCGGTGAATATTATTATGATTTGAACAACACTCTGTTCTACATTAATTGTCGTGTCGTCAAACAAGATAATTCTGCTATTGCGGATGGAGCCCGTGTAGCGCTTATAAATTACCCTCTAGCGACTCTTTTTAATCAGCTTGATATTACTCTGGGAGATCGGCTCATCTCGCAGTTTGACAATCTCTACAGCTACAGATCCCACATTGAAACACTTAAATTACAACTCCCAGATGTTATCGTCCCAATTCACTGCTGGATTATTTTATAAAGACTCTGCGGGCCATCACAATGTTCGAACCCTGGATGGGAAAAATTCCAGATTCAATAAAAGAGCCCTTGGAGTAGCTCACTCTAGACCTGTTGATCTTTTAGGACCGATTTTTGGTGATATATTTAATCAACCGAAGCTTATATTGAACGGCATTGACCAAGAGATGAAGTTGATTTGAAATAAGGACTCTTTCTGTCTGATGTCGGCTGAAGCTGATCCACTTAAAGTACAAATTTCACAAGCCTCTATGTAAAGAGAGTACAAGTTTGACTGGCTGTACGGATAGGCCATAGTCAAGCCCTGCTAAATGCCACAGCAAAATACACTATTGATAGGGAAAGCATGAAAGTGTACAGCATTCCCGCAGGGACACGAATCTCTAACCATGAGAACTTTTGTTTAGGTTCTCTTCCTCGTTTGATTATATTGGGATTTGTAGATAATGAAGCTCTCAGCGGTGCGTATAATAAAAACCCGTTCTACTTTCATCATTATAACGTGAATAATGCGGCTTTATTTTTGGACAGTCAACGGATACCATCCTAGCCGTATCAGCCCAATTTCAATATTCATCTAGCAGTTAGAGAATATATGGCCCCAGTCCATATATCTGGTAAACATAAGGCTGATTGCGCTCTAGCGATTGATCGAGAAGGATTTATGCATGGATTCACATTCTTTGCATTTAATTTATCAGCTGATCAAGAACCTGGAAGGCACTTCTCTCTCATTTAAACAGGTAACCTGCGTGCCTTAGTACCCTCTGTGCTCTACCTACGCCACACACTGTAAATATGGTGGTGTATGCCCTGAACTCATCTATTCTAGAAATTAATAACCATCGTGAAGTCTTTTATGATTTCTACTGATGATAGATTCCATGCAAATTACTAGATTGATGAAGGATTGTTATACAGAACGTATATTTTCTGGGGTATTTCCGTGTGTTTTGCTCCCGGAGGAAAGAGTAACTAAGAGACCCGCGGCCTATATAGTGAATACTGACAACTCAAAGAATAGTGGAAAACATTGGATATTGATTTTACTATGCGATGATAAGGTGGTCATATTTTTTGATAGTTATGGTTTCTCCCTGGACAACATACTTTTCCTGGAGAGTTTGTAAAGTTCTTAAAGAGAAATAGTGAACTATACTGCTATCAAGATAAGCAACTCCAGGAAACATATAGTACTGTTTGTGGTCATTATTGTGTGTGAAACATCACGCCAGGGGATGGACATACAGTGAGATATTATGCCAATTTACTAACAATTTAAAAAAGAATGATAACATAGCTTATTATTTTGTAATGTGCAATTCAGCTGATTCAAGCTTTAATAATTGCAAATCTCATAATTACCAAATATGCAGGTCTTTTTGTTCACTATGAATACATTCATTACTGAACTGAGACCAGTTGGCTTTATACCTCAGATCCTACAATAGACAACAAGTGATTCCCTGAGGAAAAATGTTTATTCAGTGAAGTGTAATATCTCACACTGACAACATACCCACAGTTGTAAGGTATTATTTGCTTTTGGATAAACAATGAATAACTACACAGTGATTGTGCATTGCAATCTCACCTGCTGTAAAGCTGGAGTCACACTAAACGACTTACCAACAATCACGACCAGCGATACGACCTGGCCGTGATCGCTGGTAAGTCGTTGTGTGGTCGCTGGGGAGCTGTCACACAGACAGCTCTCTCCAGCGACCAACGATGAGGGGAACGACTTCGGCATCGTTGAAACTGTCTTCAACGATGCCGAAGTCCCCCTGCAGCACCCGGGTAACCAGGGTAAACATCGGGTTACTAAGCGCAGGGCCACGCTTAGTAACCCGATATTTACCCTGGTTACCATTGTAAAAGTAAAAAAAAGTGTCAGCGCCGGCAGTAACAGTGGTGACGTCACCGCTGTGCTCTGCTTTACGGCCGGCGCTGACACAGTCAGTGCAGGGAAGCTCTCGGCCAGAGCGCGTGCATTAGCAGCGCTCCTGCCGAAAGCAGTTTTAACCCTGTGGACGCCGGGGGACGTGACAGACATCAGAATGTGAGTATGTACTGTTTTTTTTTTAACTTTTACAATGGTAACCAGGGTAAATATCGAGTTACTAAGCGCGGCCCTGCGCTTAGTAACCCGATATTTACCCTGGTTACAAGTGAACACATCACTGGATCGGCGTCACACACGCCGATCCAGCGATGACAGCGGGTGATCAGCGACCAAAAAATGGTCCTGATCATTCCCCAACGACCTCCCAGCAGGGGCCTGATCATTGGTCGATGTCACACATAACGAGATCGTTAGCGGGATCGTTGCTACGTCACCAAAAGTGTGACGTTGCAACGATATCGTTAACGATATCGTTATGTGTGACTCAGCCTTAACTAATGACGGCGTCTCACTATGTATATCACCTGCTCTGTTCAGCAGCTGTAACTTATTTTTGATATTGAAAAAAACTTTGAATAACTAAAGAACTTAGTCCTATGTAGTAACACTTGCTGTACCTAATGACTCTACAAGATGGGAAACTTCAAGATGCCTGTAGCCTGTGTCTTACATTGTACCAGTTGCTGTGTATTGCTATAAATTATTATGTAAGAAATATTATGTTTTCATTTATATGATTGCAATAGCGAGTGTTCAGTGATAATTGATTTGATTTGTTTAAAATAAAAATAACCTTATCTGAAAAAGATTTGTTTAATTGCGCTGTATTATGGATTTGAAAAAATGTGATATTCAAGAAATGTGATGTAACTGATTGAATCTAATTGAGCAATGAAATTTACTCATACATCTTTATAAAATGTCATTGATTTTGTTCAATAAACATTATAACTTATCTGAAAAATGCATCCATCGTACTTTATTTTACTCACTACTGTTCAGCGTATAAAATTGGCAATAAAAGCATAATATCGGCACTATACATAATAGAACCTATATAAATAATAGCTGCATCAAAAACCTATATAATTATTGTCCCTATAAAATAATAGGCACAATGAAACAATTCTCATTATCGTATCAATCGCACTTTGTTTCACTTTGGAATAATTATTGCCCCTATAAAATAATAGGCACAATAAAACAATTCTGATTAACGTATTAATCGGCTTATAAAACAGCGCACTTTGTTATCAATTTGTGGGAATAGTGTCAGTAATCAATTTAATACACTTTCATACACTACGATAGCAGTAAAAAATCTATTTCATTCCCTTTAATACACTACGATAGCCGTACAATATCTATTTAATTACCTATAAGATCAATTTGATACAATTTGATATCACTTTGATATCAATTTGATAATGGGTGGGGCACCTGTCAGATTTCTTTTTGACGAAACATCCACCCCCCTTACTACTCTCCAGTTCTCCGGTGGGCCAGTCCGACCCTGCTTATGTATTAAAAAGAAAATAAATTATTATTTTTTTTATAAAATGCCACTCCCTGCCATCCGAGGCACGTTCGTTCCCTCATGTGCCTAGTTATAAATATGACCATGCTTATAAAAAGTATAAAACCAAAAATGTGCGTGGTTTCATTATGCACAAAGCATTTGCTTTGCTGTATTAATTTTTTTTTATCAATTATTAACTTTAACTGCTGTTACAATGTCAAAATTCTTTAGAAAGACACTAAAATATCACTATGATTTACTATGAAACTTTATTATAGTATTATTATGGTAAATATTTCTACTTTATTTTGATTATTATTTAGACAAATATAATAATTGTGTATTTTAGTATTAGCTTTAAGTGTTATTCATAAAAGCAATAACACAGAGCGTTATATCTTAGGCTGGTCTCACATTTCACATTTGCGGTTGTGTCCGCAGCGTTTATGCCGCATACTTCCACATTCGTTGTGCTTTCCTATCTTTAACATTAGGGACGCAGGTGCCTGCGATTGGATGCTTTTTGCTGCGTTTGACGACGCATGCGTCGTTTCATTGTCTGCCTCTTGGAGCGGTAAACGCTACATGTTGTAATTTCAGAGGCGTGAATTTGCCGCCTAGAAAAGTATGCGGTTGTTAGGGGAAGGAATGCGGCGAAAAAATGCATTTCAGTCTATGAGAATGCATGCGTTTTTCCACAGTAAAGCTGATTAGCCACCCCCACATACAAATGGTAAAAAGAGGGAGTGGGCATTTGCAGTCCACTTCTCTGCTAACTGGGAACAAGAGAAGAAGCTCTGAAGCTGTGAGGAATCTGCACTTTGAACAATGTGAGTATCAAAGCCAATGTCTGTCTCTTCTTTTTTCTCTCTTTATATGTACTAATAACACAGGTCAACAAAAAAAAAATTTTTTTCTGGTGTCCAAAATATTTTTATGAATTTGGGGTATTTTTGGGGTGCTGATTCTGAATATGCTATCAGTTTTGCCAGATTGGCTCAAGTTTTTGAGATTTTTGGTATCTTATTTATAGCACTTGTTGGTAAATGCGACGCATCATCTCATTAATTTCTTTGGATTAGTACTTGAACTGAGCAGTTCTCAATATAGTTTTGTGTTAGTGTTCTAAAAGTTTGTTCATAGCTTGATTTTTGCACTAACTTTATGTTGTTGTCTGTTTTCCAGTGAAAAGCATGAACTCATCAAGAAGAAGTTGTCTTAACGATCCAGACTCATTCTGTTACATTTGTGGTGAATACACACTGCCAAAACATAGAAGAAACATAACAGACTTCGTAAAAAAAGTGTATTTTGCCTATTTTGGGGTTATGCTTGGGGACCAAGACAAGTTTTGGGCACCACACATAGTGTGCAAAGCATGTATCGAATTATTACGAAAATGGAGCAAAGGACAAAGAAAAAGCTTCAAATTTGGTGTTCCAATGGTGTGGAGAGAGCCAAAAAATCATCATGATGACTGTTATTTCTGTGCAGTGCAAGTGCAAGGATTCAATAAGCATAAGAAACGAAAATGGGAGTAACATGGAATCTGCAAGAAGGCCTGTCCCTCATTGTGAAGATGTGCCTGTACCTGTGTTTACCATAAATAACAGTCATCATGATGATTTTTTGGCTCTCTCCACACCATTGGAACACCAAATTTGAAGCTTTTTCTTTGTCCTTTGCTCCATTTTCGTAATAATTCGATACATGCTTTGCACACTATGTGTGGTGCCCAAAACTTGTCTTGGTCCCCAAGCATAACCCCAAAATAGGCAAAATACACTTTTTTTACGAAGTCTGTTATGTTTCTTCTATGTTTTGGCAGTGTGTATTCACCACAAATGTAACAGAATGAGTCTGGATTGTTAAGACAACTTCTTCTTGATGAGTTCATGCTTTTCACTGGAAAACAGACAACAACATAAAGTTAGTGCAAAAATCAAGCTATGAACAAACTTTTAGAACACTAACACAAAACTATATTGAGAACTGCTCAGTTCAAGTACTAATCCAAAGAAATTAATGAGATGATGCGTCGCATTTACCAACAAGTGCTATAAATAAGATACCAAAAATCTCAAAAACTTGAGCCAATCTGGCAAAACTGATGACATATTCAGAATCAGCACCCCAAAAATACCCTAAATTCGATGAAATATCTTTGGCACCAAAAATGCTGTTGACCAGTGTAATTAGTCTTTTTTCTTGCTGCTTGCATCAGAATGTCGTCATCTTCTGAGGAGCAACGTCTTGGGCCTGAACATGGTGGAAACAAAAGTGAAATGATTACTCACCTCTTCAGATTGGTAAGTATTCTCTGTCACATCTACACATGTGACAATTTTTTTTTCTTTTTCAGAACAGTTCTTCAACTGTGGCAGAGGCCGAGCAGGAGCAGCATGGACACGTTCGTGTGGCAAGGTGGTGTGTAAGCATACTTGACTAATTGTACTCTGTTTATTGTATCCTGACTACTATTCTTGACTGTTTATTTCTTTACTTTGCTCTTTATTTACCTTTTTCTTCTTGACTTTAATTATTCTTGCCTGTTTTCTGTCTGTCTTCTTTATTTTCCTTATTTTAATGTCTCCAACATTAATGTATTTTTTTCTTTTCTAGGTTCCAGAATGGGATGAGGACCTCATTGACAATGACATCCTCATCTCAATGGTGCATGAGCGAGTCCCGTTGTGGGACACCCGGGTTCCCCAGCACTCGGACAATGTGACGATCCGGCGACTATGGAATGAGGTGGCCCAAGCGATGATGGATGGCTGGGACAATGCTCCAGCTCGGGTCCGCAAGGCATTTCGTAAGTATTGGCATTGGCCGGGATCACACAACTGTGTGTAATGAGAGAAACTCCTGAGAGTTTTTCTCATCACACACAGTTGTGTGATCCCAGCCAAAAGTGCCATATCTAACTTTTTTTTATTTTTATAACAGTGCTCAAAGTCAGAACACATAGGCGTTCGATGACGGATCGCTTCAACAAGGACCATCGTTAACCCCTTTGACATCTGACGTACTATCCGGTCGAGGTGGGGTGGGCCCGTATGACCACCGACGGGATAGTACGTCATATGCGATCGGCCGCGCTCACGGGGGGAGCGCGGCCGATCGCGGCCGGGTGTCAGCTGACTATCGCAGCTGACATCCGGCACTATGTGCCAGGAGCGGTCACGGACCACCCTCAGCACATTAACCCCCAGCACACTGCGATCAAACATGATCGCAGTGTACCGGCGGTACAGGAAAGCATCGCGCAGGGAGGGGGCTCCCTGCGTGCTTCCCTGATACGATCGGTACAAGGCGATGTACTCACCTTGTACCGAGCGTCTCCTCCCTGCAGTCCCCGGATCCAAAATGGCCACGGGGCTGCATCCGGGTCCTGCAGGGAGTACTTCCGGGTTCACAGCAGGCAATGGTAAGCCTGCATGGCTGTATGTCAGATCGCTGATCTGACAGAGTGCTGTGCAAACTGTCAGATCAGCGATCTGTGATGTCCCCTCTGGGACAAAGTAAAAAAAAAAATTTCAACGTGTAAAAAAAAAAAAAAAAAACCTAAATAAAGAAAAAAATTATTATTCCCATAAATACATTTCTTTAAAATAAACAAAAAAAACAATAAAAGTACACATATTTAGAATCGCCGCATCCGTAATGACCCAACCTATAAAACTGTCCCACTAGTTAACCCCTTCAGTGAACACCGTAAGAAAAAAAACGAGCCAAAAACGCTTTATTATCATACCGCCGAACAAAAAGTGGAATAACACGCTATCAAAAAGACGGATATAAATAACCATGGTACCGCTGAAAACGTCATCTTGTCCCGCAAAAAACGAGCTGCCATACAGCATCATAAGCAAAAAAATAAAGTTATAGTCCTCAGAATAAAGCGATGCCAAAATAATTATTTTTTCTATAAAATAGCTTTTATCGTATAAAAGCGCCAAAACATAAAAAATGATATAAATGAGATATCGCTGTAATCGTACTGACCCGAAGAATAAAACTGCTTTATCAATTTTACCAAACGTGGAATGGTATAAACGCCTCCCCCAAAAGAAATTCATGAATAGCTGGTTTTTGGTCAATCTGCCTCACAAAAATCGGAATAAAAAGTGATCAAAAACTGTCACGTGTCCGAAAATGTTACCAATAAAAACAACTCGTCCCGCAAAAAACAAGACCTCACATGACTCTGTGGACCAAAATATGGAAAAATTATAGGTCTCAAAATGTGGAGACGCAAAACCTTTTTTGCTATAAAAAGCGTCTTTTAGTGTGTGACAGCTGCCAATCATAAAAATCCGATATAAAAAACGCTATAAAAGTAAATCAAACCCCCCTTCATCACCCCCTTAGTTAGGGAAAAATAATAAAATAAAAAAAATGTATTTATTTCCATTTTCCCATTAGGGCTAGGGTTAGGGCTAGGGTTAGGGCTAGGGTTGGGG
This sequence comes from Ranitomeya variabilis, assembly GCF_051348905.1. Classification (NCBI taxonomy): domain Eukaryota; kingdom Metazoa; phylum Chordata; class Amphibia; order Anura; family Dendrobatidae; genus Ranitomeya; species Ranitomeya variabilis. The sequence continues at coordinate 103,907,691 of NC_135238.1, read as the reverse complement.
CTAGGGTTGGAGCTAAAGTTAGGGTTAGGGTTGGGGCTAAAGTTAGGGTTTGGATTACATTTACGGTTGGGATTAGAGTTAGGGGTGTGGTTAGAGTCACCATTGGGATTAGGGTTAGGGGTGTGTTTGGATTAGGGTTTCAGGTAGAATTGGGGAGTTTCCACTGTTCAGGCACATCAGGGGCTCTCCAAACGCGACATGGCATCCGATCTCAATTCCAGCCAATTCTGCGTTGAAAAAGTAAAACAGTGCTCCTTCCCTTCCGAGCTCTCCCATGCGCCCAAACATGGGTTTACCCCAACATATGGGGTATCAGCATACTCGGGACAAATGGGACAACAACTTTTGGGGTCGAAGTTCTCTTATTATCCTTGGGGAAATAAAAATTTGTGGGGCAAAAAATCATTTTTGTGGGAAAAAAAAGTTTTTTTTATTTCCACGGCTCTGCGTTGTTAACTGTAGTGAAACACTTGGGGGTTCAAAGATCTCACAACACATCTAGATAAGTTCCTTGGGAGGTCTAGTTTCCAATATGGGGTCACTTGAGGGGGGTTTTAATGTTTAGGCTCATCAGGGGCTCTCCAAACGCGACATGGTGTCCCATCTCAATTCCAGTCAATTTTGCATTAAAAAGTCAAACGGCGCTCCTTCCCTTCCGAGCTCTGCCATGTGCCCAAACAGTCGTTTACCCCCACATATGGGGTATCAGCGTATTCAGGACAAATGGCACAACAAATTTTAGGGTCCAATTTCTTCTCTTACCCCTTGGGAAAATAAAAAATTGGGGGCGAAAAGATCATTTTTGTGAAAAATATGATTTTTTATTTTTACGGCTCTGCATTATAAACTTCTGTGAAGCACTTAGTGGGTCAAAGTGCTCACCACACATCTAGATAAGTTCCTTAGGGGGTCTACTTTCCAAAATGGTGTCACTTGTGGGGGGTTTCAATGTTTAGGCACATCAAGGGCTCTTCAAACGCAACATAGCGTCCCATCTCAATTCCAGTCAATTTTGCATTGAAAAGTAAAATGGCTCTCCTTTCCTTCCGAGCTCTGCTATGCGCCCAAACAGTGGTTTACCCCCACATATGGGGTATCAGCGTACTCAGGACACATTGTACAACATGTTTTGGGGTCCATTTTCTCCTGTTACCCTTGGTAAAATAAAACAAATTGGAGCTGAAATAAATTTTGTGTGAAAAAAAGTTAAATGTTCATTTTTATTTAAACATTCCAAAAATTCCTGTGAAACACCTCAAGGGTTAATAAACTTCTTGAATGTGGTTTTGAGCACCTTGAGGGGTGCAGTTTTTAGAATGGTGTCACACTTGGGTATTTTATATCATATAGACCCCTCAAAATGACTTCAAATGAGATGTGGTCCCTAAAAAAAATGGTGTTGTAAAAATGAGAAATTTCTGGTCAACTTTTAACCCTTATAACTCCCTAACAAAAAAAAATTTTGGTTCCAAAATTGTGCTGATGTAAAGTAGACATGTGGCAAATGTTACTTATTAAGTATTTTGCGTGACATATCTCTGTTATTTAAGGGCATAAAAATTCAAATTTGGAAAATTGCAAAATTTTCACAATTTTCTCCAAATTTTTCGTTTTTTTCACAAATAAACGTAAGTTATATCGAATAAATTTTACCAGTAACATGAAGTACAATATCTCACGAGAAAACAGTGTCAGAATCGCCAAGATCCGTTGAAGCATTCCAGAGTTATAACCTCATAAAGGGACAGTGGTCAGAATTGTAAAAATTGGCCTGGTCATTAACGTGCAAACCACCCAGTGGTTCTGGAGCAAGGACCAGAAAATATAAGCATCATCGCATTCTGCAATTTTTGAGACCGGTCCTTGCCCAGAGATCGTAAGTATTTTTGTGGTGCATTGGATTGTGTTGTATTGCCTAATCTGTATTTTTTGATTCCACAGGAGTTGGCGCTTTTACTATTATAAATGTTTGGTACTAATGTTTTGGTTTTTTTTTCACAGCACCTGGAGCAGCACTCTTGACCCTGGTTCTGGAGTGGTCATTCATTAAACATCCACGGACCCATCCCAGCCATCCAGCAGCGCAGCAGCAAGTGGGCCTGCAACACAGACTGGAGACCAGGAAGCTGGTCCATCAGGTGTTACCCTTTCCCAGTTCTCAGCCTTTTGTTTTGGGCTCTTCCTGCCAGCGGCAAAGGTCACTCATGCCTGAGTTTTTGCACTTGAGCTTGATCTTTCATGATGGACTCAAGGTGATGGGAGACAGACTGGATAGTGGCTTCAACCTTATGAATACACTTATCCAGGATGTCACCCAAAGCCTTGACCAAGTGAAAGCCGATCTCCAGAGGCCAGCACATCCTTTTTTAAATCAAATTGAAAAGGGCATGTTGGAACACCTTACTCCTGATCTCCAGCTCAGTGTCATGCAGGCCTGCAATGCTCCTTACATGCAGGCTATGCAGCAGAGTCGGTATTTTCAGAAGCCAGTGGTGGCATTTCCACCTGTGCCAACACTGTCAGCGCTTGACCTCAAGGCTGAGCTCTGCTGCATACCACTGCACGGCCCCCACCATTCTAAGCACTGCCGGACACCACTACAGCACCAGCACCATGCCGAGTGCTGTTGGACAGCTCACCACCACCATGCCAACTGCTGCTCCTGCTTGGACATCCTCCACTGCCACGAGCATGCAACAGCAGCACTTGGACCATGACAAATGGGCCACCATCACCAGGTCCAAGCTGCAGCAGCAGCACCCAGACCCTGGCAAGGCCCCAGCATGGCCTTCACCACCATGCAGCAGCAGTAGCACCCAGACCCTGGCATGACCTGCACCACCACCACCATGCAGCAGCAGCACCCGGACACTGGCATGGCCTTCACCACCACCACCATGCAGCAGCAGCACATGGACCATGACAGGCTGGCGACCATCACCGGGCCACAGGAAATGAGCACACCGAGGCTCCCCAGACCGCAGCGCCGATCCCAAAAAGGGAAAAAAGAAAAAGCAGACTATCACCATCCCACCCCCCTCACCTCCCAATGTGTCTGTGATGCCAGGTTTGTCTCGCCCTTCCACTGTGTCTCTGCCGTCCCATGCCTCCAGTACTATCCCTGAACTCCCTGACACCACTAATTTAATCGCCCCTTCTCCTGCAACCCCTGCGTCATCTTCAGCCAGCCAGGCCTCACATTTACATACCCCCCAGTTCCGTCACTCTACCCCAAGCTGATGCAGTTAATTTTTTATTTTTGTTAATAAATTTCAATGTTTTTTGCCCCCAATACTGTTTCATTCTTCGTGTATTTCGCCGCCAGCAACACACACCGTGCTCCGAATAAACACACTGTTTTTTTCTCCTCATTGCTCCAGGAGCGAGACAAGTAGAACACTGCAGCTTTGCTTCTTGTGTTTGGTATGAAACTGTGAGTTGTCAGAAACTAATAGTACTTGTATTTTCTCCATAATCTCTTCAGTCTGCTTAATGTATGTGACGCAGACTGAAGAGACAATGGAGGTAATACAAAGCAGATCTATACTCAACAGGTCATGTGTCAGAAATAGTGAGTTCATGATGCACAAAACCCAGCATCTTGAACTTATTATTTCTGACACCTGACCTGGTGAGTATAGATCTGCTTTGTATTATACCTCCATCTTCTCCTCAGTCTGCGTTCAATAGATAAAATGCAGAAGAGATGCAGGATGTAATGACGTCAACTACCATACCACTAACATCATAAGTGGTTTTTAGAGAAAAGACATAGGAGACTCGGTACAGGTATCAAAACACTGTTTATTAACAAAAAATATTAGTAACATTTAAAACATAACTGGTACAGAACCAAACCCAACAGAACATTTTACACAATATTATCTTGCGATGCCACACGTCCGATGTCAGAAACAAAATGGGCAGCAAATTGGTTCTGCATGTGGGCAACTTCAACAGTTGACCACAGAGGGTGATGCTGGCAATCTGGCAATGTGTTTGCAACTGGTTCATCCAGTTCAATGTTGGGACGCTCCTTAGCCATTATGTAATTGTGGAGTACCACACAGGCTTTGACAGCCTCATCGACTGTCTCCATTTTTAGATTAATGGCTGTCCCAAGAATGCGCCATTTTGAGACAAGAATCCCAAAGGTACACTCAACTGTTCTTTGGGCCCTTGTCAGTCTGTAGTTATAAATCCTTTCAGTGTGGTTCAAGTCCTGACTGGAATATGGCTTCAGTAGGTTTTCACACATCTGAAAGCCAGCATCCCCAACCATAACAAATGGCATCAGTAGGCCTTGAGTGTTGGGGAGAGGTCGTGGCAGGGGAATATTAAAATTTTTGCCATATAAATGTAAGCCCATATCAGAGTTCTTGAAAGTCTGGGAGTTATTGCCACGGCCAAAAGCTCCAATGTCTATGGCAATAAAGCGACAGTCCGCATCTGCTATTGCCATGAGCACTACTGAAAAATATTTCTTGTAGTTAAAGTACTTTGATTCAGACCTGGCGGGTTTGGTAATCCGTATGTGCTTTCCCTCCTCTGCTCCCAAACAGTTGGGGAAATTACACACTCTCCAGAATTTATCGGCAATTTCCATCCACATGTCCGCGGTGGGTAGGGGGATAAATTCATCCCGGAGAACATTCCACAAAGCCCGGCATGTGTCCGCAACTATTTCAGACAAGGTGGAAATTCCAAGCCGGTACTTAAAGTGGAGCAATGATAAGCTCTCTCCGGTAGCCAGGAATCTGGAAAAAAAAAATTACGAGCAATTCTATTTATGGTGGGGTTTTGCTAAATACATAAAGGAAAATACAAATAATACATGCCAGAACAATAATAATTATGACCGGCATTTGTTTAGAATTATTACATACCTTAGTGTGACCAGGAGACATTTCTCTGCAGGAATCTCTCTACGGAGCTGGGTGTCCTGTCTCCGGATGGCTCCTTGGACACAACCAAGCAAATCCCGAAAAGTCTCTTGAGACAACCTAGTATATTCCGGGAATTTGTCCGGGTTGGCATTAAGCTCGACATATAGCGTGTGGTAGGCTCCACGGCTCTCCCGGACTTCAATAATGGGGTGACTCCAATAACGCCGAAGCCGTGTTCTTCTCTGTCTTTCTCAATTTCTTTATTGCTCACAAGAAAACGCATAGGCAAGAAACAGCTTTATACTTACCATATATACTCGAGTATAAGCCGACCCCCCTAATTTTGCCACAAAAAAATGGGAAAACTTAATGACGAGTATAAGCCTAGGGTGAAAAATGCAGCAGCTACCGGTCAAAAATAAAAATAGATACCAATAAAAGTAAAATTAATTGAGAAATCAGTAGGTTAAGTGTTTTTGAATATCCATATTGAATCAGGAGCCCCATATAATGCTCCATACAGTTCATGATGGGCCCCATAAGATGCTCCATACAAAATACGCCCCATATAATGCTGCACAAATGCGGATTATGGCCCCATAAGATGCTCCATACAGACATTTGCCCCATTTAATGCTCCACAAATGCTGATTATGGCCCCATAAGATGCTCCATACAGTCATTTGCCCCATGTAATGCTCCATAAATGCTGATTATGGCCCCATAAGATGCTCCATACAGTCATTTGCCCCATATATACTGTTGCTGCGATAAAAAAAAAATAAAAAATCACATGCTCACCTCTCGTCGCTCCGGCCCCCGACACTTGCTATACTCAACTTCCCCGTTCCACCGCTGAGCACTGCTGTGTCTTCCGCATCCTCTGCACTGACTGTTCAGGCAGACGGCGGCGCGCACACTAATAGCGTCATCGCACCCTCTGACCTGAGCGCCAGCGCAGAGGATGCAGAAGACGGGGAGCATGTGAATATAGCGCACTGCTTTACTCATCTGTTCCTGGCACGGTCCCTGCTTTCCCGGAGCCAGCAGCTTCTTCCTGTAGTGAGCGGTCACATGGTACTGCTCATTACAGTAATATGTGGCTCCACCCCTATGGGAGTGGAGTGTGGCCCATGTGACCGCTCACTACAGGAAGAAGCTGCCGGCACCGGGGAAGCAGGGACACCGCGCCAGGTGCAGGTGAGTATGCTTAGACCGCTGCCACTCCACCTTCCCTGCCGACCCCTGGGTATGACTTGAGTATAAGCTGAGAGGGGCAATTTCAGCCTAAAAAAATGGGCTGAAATTCTCAGCTTATACTCGAGTATATACAGTAAATCCAGGTTGAAATATAAGCTCTCCATACGAAGATCCATCGTGACACAGGATACAGCACCAAACTGTGAAGATTTCAGCTGTCCAAGGGTCTATATAAAGATATTCCATAACACACGCCCACTGTTGTCCCATTGTCGGTGTCTGTTTATCTAGATTTTTCTCCTGCAAAATTTTCCACCATGTGCACAAAAAACGCAAACACATGTAAACATTGCGTTTTTTTGACCGCATGCGCTAGCTTATGTGTCTAAAAAATGCTGCGTTTGCACGCGGTTTATCATGCGATTTCATCAGACCATATGACATTTTATCAATACTCTTCTGTATAATCTAAATGCTCTCTAGCAAACATCAGATGGTCCTGGACATGTACTGGCTTAAGCAAAGGGACACGTCTGGCACTGCAGGATCTGAGTCCCTGGTGGTATAATGTGTTACTGATGGTAGCCTGGGTTACAGTGGTCCCAGCTCTATGCAGGTCATTCATTAGTTCCCCAGTGTGGTTCCGGGAGTTTTGCTCACCGTTCTTTTGATCATTTTGACCCCATGGGGTGAGATCTTGCGTGGAGCCAAGATTGAGGGAGATTATCAGTGGTCTTGTATGTCTTCAATTTTCTTATTATTGCTCCCACAGTTGATTTCCTCACACCAAGCTGCTTGCCAATTGCAGATTAAGTGTTCCCAGCCTGGTGCAGGGCTAAAACTTTGCTTCTGGTGTCCTTCAACAGCAATTTGGTCTTCACCATAGTGGAGTTTGGAGTGTGTCTGTTTGAGGTTGTGGACAGGTGTCTTTTATACTGATAAGTTCAAACAGGTGCCATTACTACAGGTAATGAGTGGAGGACCCTCTTGAAGAAGTTACAGGTCTGTGAGAGTCAGAAATCTTGCATGTTTTTAGGTGACCAAATACTTATTTTCCACCATAATTAGCAAAATAAATCTTGCCAAATCAGACAAGATGATTTTCTGGATTTGTTTTCTCATTTTGACCTATGATGTCAATTACAGGCCTCTCATCTTTTTAAGTGGGAGAACTTGCACAATTGGTAGCTGACTAGTGATGATCGAGTATACTCGTTGCTCGGGTTTTCCCGAGCATGCTCGGGTGACCTCTGAGTATGTTAGTGTTAGGAGATTTAGTTTTCATCACGGCAGCTGAATGATTTACAGCTACTAGCCAGCTTAAGTACATGTGGGGGATGCCTGGTTGCTAGGGAATCCCCACATGTATTCAAGCTGTCTAACAGCCGTAAATCATTCAGCTGAGGTGATTAAAACTCAATCTCCTAACACTAACAAATACTCGGAGATCACCCGAGCAATGAGTATACTCGCTTATCACTATGGCTTACTAAATACTTTTTTTCCACACTGTATGTGCCTCCTGTGATCTTTGTGCCACCCCCGGTGATCTGTGTTCCCCCTGGTGATCTGAGCCCCACTCGGTGATCCATGTGCCTCCCCGGCAATGCCTGTCCCCCACAATGCTGTATACCCCCTTCCCTAAGTGCTGTATATCTTCCCAGGGCTCTATGTGCTCCAAGTAATATGTATATTCCCCAGTGCTGCATTTGACATAGAAGTGCTGTATATCCCACTGAGTACTGCATATTGCCCCCAGTGCTTCTGTGTGTTTATCAAAATTTTTCTCCTGTAAAAAACACCATGTGCACAAAAAACGCAAACGCATGCAAAATGCATGTAAACATTGCGTTTTTTTTTACCGCATGCGTTAGCTTATGCGTCTAAAAAAATGCTGCGTTTGCACGCGGTTTATCGTGCATTTCAGGTTGCGGCATAAACGCTGCGGATTCTACCGCAACTAGCCTTAGAGATGTCTGTGTCATTTTTTTTCATACAGAAGGCATAGGTAACTGGACAGAACCAGTGTAAGGACTTGTGCAGAATCCATAATTTACGACCTTGTTATTACAAATTAAAATATTTTATTTTTAGGTAATGTAGTAAGCCATTCCGTTTCTTCTGTGGGTCTAATAAAATAATAGATGCTTGAGATCTGAGGGCAGACAAGAATTATACACTGACAAAGTGACAGTGTGTATTTTCTAATCTCTTATGCATTGTATTTATTTTATGTTAATTTGGACCAAATAATGGCAGACTTGGAGATTGTTTGCCCCTGCATGATCATGAATCTTCTAATTCACAAATAAGGATCTCTGAAAGTAAAATAAAATAAAAAATAAAATGTAACATAAAAGAGAAACAGAACTTGTTTAGGGGTAATATAGTAGTATTTTATTACGTACAATACAATGAAAATAAAAGTAATTGATAACATTTATTCATGCTGATTCTTCTGCAGTCTAAGAAACTTAAGGCCATAGCTTTGGGGGTTCCTCTGCCACTCTACTTTTAAATAAAGTTATTTCATCCAAATGCATCAAGGGAACATCTCTGATCACTTCAGCTAAATTCTCATGAAGTAAGGGGAAGATTGTGGTGTTTAATGCTGGACGGTCTACAGAAAACCTTAAAATATGAAAGAGAAAGACAGCCAAGGTTATAATATAATACTACACAAGTGAAAACACCAGTTGTATATCTAGATAATGCAATGTGGACTGCCATATAATATTAACCCCTTAGTGACAGAGCCAATTTGGTATTTAATGACCAGGCCAATTTTTACAATTCTGACCACTGTCACTTTATGAGGTTATACAGTGGGGCAAAAAAGTATTTAGTCAGTCAGCAATAGTGCAAGTTCCACCACTTAAAAAGATGAGAGGCGTCTGTAATTTACATCATAGGTAGACCTCAACTATGGGAGACAAACTGAGACAAAAAAATCCAGAAAATCACATTGTCTGTTTTTTTATCATTTTATTTGCATATTATGGTGGAAAATAAGTATTTGGTCAGAAACAAACAATCAAGATTTCTGGCTCTCACAGACCTGTAACTTCTTCTTTAAGAGTCTCCTCTTTCCTCCACTCATTACCTGTAGTAATGGCACCTGTTTAAACTTATCAGTATAAAAAGACACCTGTGCACACCCTCAAACAGCCTGACTCCAAACTCCACTATGGTGAAGACCAAAGAGCTGTCAAAGGACACCAGAAACAAAATTGTAGCCCTGCACCAGGCTGGGAAGACTGAATCTGCAATAGCCAACCAGCTTGGAGTGAAGAAATCAACAGTGGGGGCAATAATTAGAAAATGGAAGACATTCAAGACCACTGATAATCTCCCTCGATCTGGGGCTCCACGCAAAATCCCACCCCGTGGGGTCAGAATGATCACAAGAACGGTGAGCAAAAATCCCAGAACCACGCGGGGGGACCTAGTGAATGAACTGCAGAGAGCTGGGACCAATGTAACAAGGCCTACCATAAGTAACACACTACGCCACCATGGACTCAGATCCTGCAGTGCCAGACGTGTCTCACTGCTTAAGCCAGTACATGTCCGGGCCCGTCTGAAGTTTGCTAGAGAGCATTTGGATGATCCAGAGGAGTTTTGGGAGAATGTCCTATGGTCTGATGAAACCAAACTGGAACTGTTTGGTAGAAACACAACTTGTCGTGTTTGGAGGAAAAAGAATACTGAGTTGCATCCATCAAACACCATACCTACTGTAAAGCATGGTGGTGGAAACATCATGCTTTGGGGCTGTTTCTCTGCAAAGAGGCAAGGACGACTGATCCGGGTACATGAAAGAATGGATGGGGCCATGTATCGTGAGATTTTGAGTGCAAACCTCCTTCCATCAGCAAGGGCATTGAAGATGAAACGTGGCTGGGTCTTTCAACATGACAATGATCCAAAGCACACCGCCAGGGCAACGAAGGAGTGGCTTCGCAAGAAGCATTTCAAGGTCCTGGAGTGGCCTAGCCAGTCTCCAGATCTCAACCCTATAGAAAACCTTTGGAGGGAGTTGAAAGTCCGTGTTGCCAAGTGAAAAGCCAAAAACATCACTGCTCTAGAGGAGATCTGCATGGAGGAATGGGCCAACATACCAACAACAGTGTGTGGCAACCTTGTGAAGACTTACAGAAAACGTTTGACCTCTGTCATTGCCAACAAAGGATATATTACAAAGTATTGAGATGAAATTTTGTTTCTGACCAAATACTTATTTTCCACCATAATATGCAAATAAAATGATAAAAAAACAGACAATGTGATTTTCTGGATTTTTTTGTCTCAGTTTGTCTCCCATAGTTGAGGTCTACCTATGATGTAAATTACAGACGCCTCTCATCTTTTTAAGTGGTGGAACTTGCACTATTGCTGACTGACTAAATACTTTTTTGCCCCACTTTAACTCTGGAACGCTTCAACGGATCCTGCTGATTCTGAGATTGTTTTTTCGTGACATATTGTACTTCATGTTAGTGGTAACATTTCTTCGATATTACTTGCGATTATTTATGAAAAAAACAGAAATATGGCAACATTTTTTAAAAATGTTGCAATTTTCAAACTTTTGTATTTTTATCCCCTTAAATCAGAGAGATATGTCACAAAAAATAGTTAATAAATAACATTTCCCACATGTCTACTTTACATCAGCACAATTTTGGAAACCAATTTTTTTTTGTTAGGGAGTTATAAGGGTTAAAAGTTGACCAGCAATTTCTCATTTTTACAACACAATTTTTTTTTTAGAGACCACATCACATTTGAAGTCATTTTGAGAGGTCTATATGATAGAAAATAACCAAGTGTGACACCATTCTAAAAACTGCACCCCTCAAGGTGCTCTAAACCACATTCAAGAAGTTTATTAACCCTTGACGTGCTTCACAGGAACTGAAACAATGTGGAAGGCAAAAATGAACATTTAACTTTTTTTTGCAAACATTTTACTTCAGAACCATTTTTTTTATTTTCACAAGTGTAAAAACAGAAATTTAACCATAAATGTTGTTGTGCAATTTCTCCTGAATACGCCGATACCCCATATGTGGGGGTAAACCACTGTTTAGGTGCACCGCAGAGCTTGGAAGAGAAGGAGCGCCGTTTGACTTTTTCAATGCAGAATTGGCTGGAATTGAGATCGGATGCCATGTCACCTTTAGAGAGCCCCTGATGTGCCTAAACAGTGGAAACCCCCCACAAGTGACCCCATTTTTGCCCCCAAATTTTTATTTTCACAAGGGTAACAGGAGAAATTGCACAACAACTTTTGTGGTCTAATTTCTTCTGAGTACATTGATACCCCATATGTGGGGGTAAACCACTGTTTGGGCGCACTGCAGATCTTGGAAGAGAAGGAGTGCCATTTTACTTTTTCGATGTAGAATTGGCTGGAATTGAGATCGGACGCCATGTCGCGTTTGGAGAGCCCCTGATGTGCCTAAACAGTGGAATCCCCCCACAAGTGACACCATTTTGGAAACTAGACCCCTTAAGGAACTTATCTAGATGTGTGGTGAGCACTTTAAACCCCCAGGTGCTTCACGGAAGTTAATAGCGTAGAGCCGTGAAAATAAAAAGTCGAATTTTTTCTACAAAAATGATCTTTTTGCCCCAAATTTTTATTTTGACAAGGGTAACAGGAGAAATCAGACCACAAAAGTTGTTGTGCAATTTCTCCTGAGTACGTCGATACCCCATATGTGGGGGTAAACCACTGTTTGGGCGCACCGCAGAGCTTGGAAGAGAAGGAGTGGCGTTTTAATTTTTCAATGTAGAATTGGCTGGAATTGAGATCGGACACCATGTTGCGTTTGGAGAGCCCTTGATAGGGCGATCGGGGACCCCATTTCTCTGTCCTCTGATGTGCGATCACATCGGAGGACAGAGAAATTAAATGGGAAATCGCGTTTTTGGTTTTTTTTTGCGACCGCCGGTAAACGGTTAATTACCGGCGATCGCAACTCGGGGGTCGGTAAAAAACCCCCGAATCATGTTCTCTGGGGTCTCGGCTACCCCCGGTAACCGAGACACCAGAGAAAATCCGCTATTCACTTTTTCCACAGCGCCATTAATTAACGGCGCTGTGGTTTAAGTACCCTTAGTGGCCGCCGTTAAAAGGTGTATCGGCGGTCGTTAAGGGGTTAAATGATGTATTGAAAATTCTGGCACTCAAAAAAATTGATGCAAATGAATTTTATTGAAGAAAGTCCCAATATCTTGTAACGTTTCGGTCTTTGACTCAAAGCTTCATCAGACTAGAGGTATGGAAGAATAGGAACACACAGTACGCCCAACTATAGAAATAGTCTTGAAAAATGGCTGTATTCCTATGGCCATGCTGTGTGGGATGGCTGAAAAAATGATAGGAAATTACCCATAGGTACGATGAGTGGCGTATGGAATGGGCATGAATCACTATAGGAAAAGTGCTTTTCTCAGGGCGATTCATGCCCATTCCATACACGGCTCAAATCATTCAGCTGAGGTGATGAAAACTAAATCTCCATACACTAACAAATACTCTGAAGTCATCCGAGTGTGTTCAGGAAAACCCGAGCAACGAGTATACTCTCTCATCACTATGGCTTACAAATACTTTTTTTCCACACTGTATGTGCCCCCTGTGACCCCCATGTGATCTGTGACCCCACGGTGATCTATGAGCCCCACTCGGTGATCTATGTGCCTCCCCGGCAATGCCTGTCCCCCACAATGCTGTATACCCCCCCTCCCTAAGTGCTGTATATCCCCCCCAGGGCTGTATGCGCTCCAAGTGATATGTATATTCCCCAGTGCTGCATTTGCCCTAGAAGAGCTGTATATCCCACTGAGTACTGTATATTGCCCCCAGTGCTGTATATCCCCCACCTGTGATGTATGTAGCCCCCAGTGCTGTATAGAGCCCCCAGTGATGTATGTGACCCCAGCAGTGATGTATATTCCCCCAGGGACATATATACCCCCAGTGCTGTCTATGCTTCCTAGTGATGTATATAGCCCCTCAGTGATGTCTATTCTCCCCAGCCTCCCTGGTGATGAATATGTCCCAGCATCTCCTGTGATGTCAACGCCCCCCAGCCCCTCCTGTAATTCATATGACCACAGAGTCTCCTGTGATGCACATACAGCAGGGTCAATATTTCCTATGTTTTGTATGTACAGCAGTCACAGCGTCTCCTGTGTTGTTTATACAGCAGTCCCAGCATCTCCTATGTGATGTATATACAGCAGTCCCAGCATCTCCTGTGTGATGTATATACAGCTGTTTCCACGTCCTCTATGTGATATAGATACAGCAGTCTCAGCATTTCCTATGTCATGCATAGACCGCAGTCAGTGTCTCCTATGTGATGTATATTTGTAGGCACAGCACTTCCTGTGTGATGTATATACAGCAGTCCCTGTGCCTCCTATGTGATGTATATACAGTAGTCCCTGCATCTCCTATGTGATGTATATACAGCTGTCTCCACATCCTCTATGTGATACAGACACAGCAGTCTCAGTGCCTCCTATGTGATGTATAGACAGCAGTCAGTGTCTACTATGTGATGCTTATAAAGCAGTCCCATCGTCTCCTATGTGAGTGCAGAGAAAAGCGACCAAGGTTATTAAACTTGGGGCTATATACAGTATATACAGAGCTGTGTGGGCACTCAGAGGTCATTATTTATTATAAATGAGGACATTATTAGTTTTGATAGGGGCATTCGGGTCCCTTTTTTGGGGGGCGTAAACATCGTGAACTTTAACCCCTTAACAACCAGAACCCCTTCTCCTTCATAGAGCCATAAAATTTTAAATTTTTGGTCAAAATGGCCGTGTAAGGGCTTGTTTTTGTGGTACGAGTTGTACTTTTTAGCGACACCATTGGTTTTAACATACCTTGTACTGGAAAATGGGGAAAAAAATCCAAGTGCGGTGAAATTGCAAAAAATGTGCAATCCCAGAGTAGTTTTTTGTTTTGCATTTTTACTCTGTTCACTATTTGCTAAAACTGACCAGCCATTATGATTCTCCAGGTCATTACGACTTCATAGACACCCAAGGTGTAGATTCATTTTTATCTAAGAGGAGAAAAAAAATCCAAACTTTGCTAAAAAAAAAAAAAAAAATTGTGCCATTTTCCGATACCGTAGTGTCTCCATTTTCGTGATCTTGGGTTGGATGAGGGCTCATTTTTTGCGTACTGAGCTGACGTTTTTAATTATACCACTTTGGTGCAGATACGATCATTTCATCGCCTGTTATTGCATTTTAATGCTATGTCATGGCGACAAAAAAAATGTAATTCTGGCTTTTTGACTTTTTTTCTCGCTACGCTGTTTAGTGATCAGATCAATCCTTTTTTATTATTGATAGATCGGGCGATTCTGAACGCGACGATACCTAATATGCTTGATATTCCCATTGTTTTATTTTAAATGGTACAAATGGGGGGTGATTTGAACTTTTTAATTTTTATTTTTTAAATATTTTTAAAAACTTTTTTTTACTTTTGGCATGCCATAACCTTATCGAGACTGCTACATACAGGCGATGATCAGATCACCTGTATGTAGCACAAATACACACTTGCTATGAGCGCCGACCACCGGGCGGCGCTCACAGCAAGCTGGCAGTGACAACCATAGAGGTTTCCAGGAGACCTCTGGTTATCATGCCAACCCATCGCTGACCCACGATCATGCGACGGGGGGTCACTGATGGCGGGATTTCCGGCATGATTGCCAGAATCGCATGTTAAATGCTACTGTCAGCATTTTAACAGCAGATTTATGGGTTAATAGCAGCAGGTGGATCGGGATTCCACCCTCGGCTGCTCCGGGCACATGCCAGCTGTTCAAAAAAGCTGATATGTGCCAGGAAAGATGTGGGCTCACCATCGGAGCTCACATCAAAGGGAGGGTGTGCGACATCGGCGTACTATTGCACCTGATGTCGGAAAGGGGTTAAGCGGACTAGAGCATTTGTTGCTGGAAGGGGGCACTTGTGATATTCTATCCTTCAAGGGAGCATACAGGCCTTTGCACAGTAGGGGCATTAATACTATCTATGGGATACTAATTTTTAGGGGTAAGGAGAAATCCTAGTGACAATTTTTTAAAATATTGTGGCCAGTGTTCCACACCACAGGTGTGCCCAGAGTGGTGAGTTTAAGTAAGTTGGGAATAGATGGAGACGTTGCTGGAACTGTGAGAAGTCAAATGTGTTTTGTGAAATCTGTGCAGCAGAGTAGTGTCTGGAGAAGTTGTCATGTCGGTCTGGGCCAGATGGAAAAGATGGGAAAAGTGAATCACCCGAATCAGAAGTAACGTTTGCTGTAAGTCACTATATATAACTGTACTGTAATCCAGTGTATGTTCTGCTTGACTGGTCAGTTACTGTAAGGTAGGATTATTGCTCTTTTCAGTAGCTTTTTTTTTTTCTTTTTTATTTAGTAACAGCTTAGTGTGTTTCAGTCATTATGTAGTAGAAGGTATATAGTGGTATCATTGTTCTTTGTATAGAGTGTTTTGTTATGTAGAGGTAATGGACATAGCATGTTATATAATCGCTGTGTAGTGGCGATGGTGGTGGACATTGTGTAGCCGTATTGTTTTGGCCTTTTATTGTAACTAGATGGAGGCACGATGCTATTGCATCGGGAGGGCAAAATGTCACGATGGGGGCAGGCTTTGCAGAGTTCAGAATCTCTCCCCCATGTACTCACCCCACCTATCCACTCTCTCTTTCCCCATGTGCTGACTTCTCCCATCCGTGCTTACTTCTTTGACCTGTCTACCCCATGTGCTATCCCCCTTCTCTGTTGTCTCTCTCCTTCTTGTGCGGTTCTCCCCTCAAAGACAATACTGACATTACAGCAGGAGATCGCAGAGGATACATTTTGTGAGGTAAAATATTGTTTAAAAACAGTCAGTGAAATATTTTACCTGACAAAAGAAATCATCTGTGATCCCTTGCTGTAATGTCAGTATTGTCTTTTGCTTCCTCCCCTGCCCAGGAGATGTGGTATGCTCCGTACACAGTCAGACACAGAATTTTTTAAAATTAACTTTCGTTCATGGGAAAACCCCTTTAATGTGACCAGCTTCCTCTGCCTGCAGACATGTCGCGCATCTGCCGCCGGTTATCAACCGAATTTTTCACTGCGCCTGCGTGGAATTCGCACAGGTGCAGTAAATCAGACCGCCGCCATCTTTGTGCAGACAAATAGCGGCAGTCACATTAAAACTGCGCATGCGCTCCTTTTGTACAAAGATGGCGGCGGTCAGTGAATCATTCGGCTGTTACTGGCAGCGGCCTTTTCGCGATAGTGTTCCGCTGGTGGTACCGTGCAAGAGGCTGCATACGGCGTATACAGTGTGTGTGTGGTGCATACGGCATATACAGTGTGTTTGTGTGTGTGGAGCATACACCATATACAGTGTGTGTGCGTTTGTGGTGCGACAGTGTTCCGCTGGTCACCCATCACTTGGGTGTCCCAATATGGAGGTCGGTGAACTTCCACCGCTTAGAATTCTGGGATCCGGACACGGGATGTGAAGATATTACAAGGTAAGCCTACAAAAAGATTTTGATAATATTGGTCTTTGCATTGTGTGTTTATGGTTAACAACAGTGGTATGATGTAATTATATCTGTATAGATGCTATTTTAAATTGCTATAGGGGGTTTATATGGGAAGACATGCACTTTGGGGCTTGGGCCCCTGATCTTTTAGGACTCTTGCAATGTCCCTGCCATACTGTGTGTTTACCTGTCTGTGTTTCTGGAGTTGTATGTATGTTTGTAATTAAGCTCAGTTATGGTAACATATCTAAAGAGTAAGCTTGGTTCTGATAACTGTATCGATGTAGTAATCTAGATTCTGGTGCCATATGTATGCGCTAAGCTTGGTTCTGTTCCTATATCTCTATAGTAAGCTTAGTTCTGCTCTTATCTTTGTAGTAAGCTTTGTTCTTCTCCCTTAACTCTATAGTAAGCTCGGTTTTGCTCCCTTATCTTTGTAGTAAGCTTGGTTCTGCTACCTTATCTCTGTAGTAAGGGTACTGTCACACTCTACAACTTTCCAACGATCACGACCAGCGATACGACCTGGCCGTGATCGTTGGAAAGTCGTTGTGTGGTCGCTGGAGAGCTGTCACACAGACAGCTCTCCAGCGACCAACGATGCCGAAGGCCCCGGGTAACCAGGGTAAACATCGGGTTACTAAGCGCAGGGCCGTGCTTAGTAAACCGATGTTTACCCTGGTTACCATCGTAAATGTAAAAAAAAAAAAACAGTACATACTCACATTCCGGTGTCCGTCAGGTCCCTTGCAGTCTGTTTCCTGCTCTGACTGACTGCCGGCCGGAAAGCAGGGCACAGCGGTGACGTCACCGCTGTGATCTGCTTTCACTTTACGGCGGCACTCAGAGCGGGAAGCAGACGGCAAGGGACCTGTTTACCCTGGTTACCATCGTAAAAGTAAAAAAAACAAAAAACAGTACATACTCACATTCCGGTGTTCGTCAGGTCCCTTGCCGTCTGCTTCCCGCTCTGAGTGCCGCCGTAAAGTGAAAGCAGATCACAGCGGTGACGTCACCGCTGTGCCCTGCTTTCCGGCCGGCAGTCAGTCAGAGCAGGAAACAGACTGCAAGGGACCTGACGGACACCGGAATGTGAGTATGTACTGTTTTTTTTTTTTACATTTACGATGGTAACCAGGGTAAACATCGGGTTACTAAGCGCGGCCCTGCGCTTAGTAACCCGATGTTTACCCTGGTTACAAGCGAACGCATCGTTGGATCGGTGTCACACACACCGATCCAACGATGACAGTGGGAGATCCAGCGACGAAAGAAAGTTCCAAACGATCTGCTACGACGTACGATTCTCAGCAGGGTCCCTGATCGCTGCTGCGTGTCAGACACAGCGATATCGTATGGATATCGCTGGAACGTCACGGATCGTACCGTCATAGCGACAAAAGTGCCACTGTGAGACAGTACCCCAAGTTTGGTTCTGCTCCCATATCTCTACAGTAAGCTTTGTTCTGCTCCCTTAACTCTGTAGTAAGCTCGATTCTGCTCCCTTATCTCTGTAGCAAGCACGGTTCTGCTCATATATCTCTGTAGTAAGCTCTGTTCTGCTTCCATATTTCTGTAGTAAGCTCCTTTCAGCTCCCTTATCTATGTAGTAATCTTGGTTCCGTTCTCATGTCTATGTAGTCAGCTTGCTTCTGTTACAGTATCTATGTAGGTAATAAGCTTGGTTCTGCTCCCTTATCTCTATAGTAAGCTTGGTTCGGCTCACTTTTCTCTGTAAGTTTGGTTCTGCTACTGTACCTCTGTAGTAAGTTTGGTTATGCTTCCATATCTCTGTAGTAAGTTTGGCTCGATTTCCGTATCTCTGTAGTAAGTTTGGTTCTTCTCCCATATATCTGTAGTAAGCATGGTTTGGCTCCTTTATCTTTGTAGTAAGCTTGGTTTGGCTCCCTTATCTCTATAGTAAGCTTGGTTCTGCTTCCGTATCTCTGTAGTAAGCTTGGTTCTGTTTCCGTATCTGTAGTAAGCTTGGTTCTGCTTCCATATCTCTATAGTAAGCTACTTTCAGTTCCCTAATCTACATATCAATCTTGGTTCCGTTTTCATGTCTATGTAGTCAGCTTGCTTCTCTTACAGTATCTATGTAGGTAGTTGGCTTGGTTCTGCTCCCATATCTATGCAGCAAGTTCCATTCTGTTCCCATATCTATGTACCAGCCTGTTTTACAAGCCTGTTATCTCTGTTGCTTTAATGCAGTGGCCAGAGATAAGCAGGGCCAAGTTGGGCAACCGCAACTTGAGGGCCACTGCCTTGTGATTGCCCCCCTGGCTGAAAAGTGCCAGCCAGCCCCTGTGCCACTGTCAGTGATGTGACTTTTTTTGCTCCAGTGCTTTTTTGTTAGTTACACTGATACTCAGTGTAAGCGATAAAAATGAGAGTCATATGTAGAGTTTTTTTGCATTGCTAGTGTGCCAGCTCAGGCAATGTACACCTGTGTTGAGTTAGGAAGTAGAGATAATGTATAATTAATTATACATTTCCTACAGAAAAATAAAGGAAAAACACATTGCTGAATTCTTAAGGTTATTATTTTTTAGAGATTATTATTAGAATTACTCTTATGGAGAATTCAAGTATCTATTGAAACAGACATGCCTGTATAGCAGTGTTTATCAACTCCGGTCCTCAAGACCCACCAACAGGTCAAGTTTTCAGGATCTTTTAGGGTATGTTTCCACGGTAAGGAAACGCTGCTTGTTTGACGCTGCGCAGAGCTGCAGCGTCAAACACGCAGCGTCCAGATGTTCCAGCATAGTGGAGGGGATTTGATGAAATCCCGTCTCCACTATGCGTGGAAACCCGCACGCGGCGGCCCTGCGACTCCGGACATGCTGCGCGTCTTTTCAGATCGCAGCATGTCCGTACACCTTGCGGGGACGCAGCGTCCCCGCAAGGCATATCACAGGGCCCTATGGGAGAGAGCGATCATCCCGGATGTGTAGAGTTAACACATCCGGCATGATCGCGTCCCAGAAAGGGGGCGGGGCTTAGCGCCGAGCGGCTTAGCGCCGAGCGGCTTCGCCGCTGCGGCGATGCCGCCGGCCATCCTGACCGTGGAAACATACCCTTAGTATTTCACAGGTGATAATTTCATCACCTACTTCAGCATTAACTCCATCACCTATGGAAATCCTGAAAACTTGGCCTGTTGGTGGGTCTAGAGGACTGGAGTTGAGAAACACTGCTGTATAGCAATTAATATAGCAAAAGATTAGATATCCTCTCATGTTCTTTTGACAAATACTTATGCTAGAGAGAAGAGTGTGTAATGCCACCCACTTCAACCTGTCAAAGTTCTGTGCTCTGTACAGTGTTACACAGCCTATGTGAATCACATTACCCTCCCTCTAAAGTGTGCTTTCTTTTCTAGTTTGTGTGATCAGTTTTTAAGACAGACCTGAATGCTTTTCTTTTTTTTTACGCACACTAATCTACTGAATACAACCTCCTGCCAATCACTGATTCTGTATATAACAATAGGAGGAGATATAACAGAAAGCTGACAAGTGAGAGCAGTGTGTTGTGTGATTTATGCCAAAAGCAGCAGGGAAGCTAGATATCTAAAAGGGTTAAAGTGGTTTTCCACTTTAACAAAAGTGATGCCCAGATGACTGCACAGTTGTAAAACAAACACAAATAATTCTCACTTTCCTTAAGCTGGAGTTACACTAAACGACGTACCAACGATCACGACCAGCAATACGACCTGGCCGTGATCGTTGGTAAGTCGTTGTGTGGTCGCTGGGGAGCTGTCACACAGACAGCTCTCTCCAGCGACCAACGATCAGGGGAACGACTTCGGCATCGTTGAAACTGTTTTCAACTATGCCGAAGTACCCCTGCAGCACCCGGGTAACCAGGGTAAACATCGGGTTACTAAGTGCAGGGCCGCGCTTAGTAACCCGATATTTACCCTGGTTACCATTGTAAAAGTAAGAAAAAAAAAAAAACACTTCATACTCACATTCTGATGTCTGTCACGTCCCCCGCCAGCATCCACAGGGTTAAAACTGCTTTCGGCAAGAGCGCTGCTAATGCACGCACTGCTGCCGAGAGCTTCCCTGCACTGAATGTGTCAGCGCCGGCAGTAACAGCGGTGACGTCACCGCTGTGCTCTGCTTTACGGCCGGCGCTGACACAGTTTTAACCCTGTGGACGCCGGGGGACATGACAGACATTAGAATGTGAGTATGTACTGCTTTTTTTTTACTTTTACAATGGTAACCAGGGTAAATATCGGGTTACTAAGCGCGGCCCTGCGCTTAATAACCCGATATTTACCCTGGTTACAAGTGAACACATCGCTGGATCGGCGTCACACACGCCAATCCAGCGATGACAGCGGGTGATCAGCGACCAAAAAATAGTCCTGATCATTCCCATCGACCAACGATCTCCCAGCAGGGGCCTGATCGTTGGTCGCTGTCACACATAATGAGATCGTTAGCGGGATCGTTGCTACGTCACCAAAAGCGTGACGTTGCAACGATATCGTTAACGATATCGTTATGTGTGACTCAGCCTTTAGGTCCAGCACAGGCTCTCTGCTGCTACTATGGTCTCTGTGTTTTGGCAGCAGCCATAATATCATGTTTACAGCATAAGCTGAAGCCAATCACGGAGCTCAGTGGGTCTGCTGCTGTAGACAACACAAGCCACTTACATTTAAAATGGATTCTCTTTGTAATGTGCTTCCTCTTTTAAATCTCCCACCATACAGATGTATGATTGCAGGACATGTGGTCATTATGCCTGTTTATTTCCTGTTGCAATGTGCTGTGCATTAATCTAATGATGCACCCCACATCTGGAAGACTCTAAAAATAAACAGCAAAATAGCAATCATGGTAAAATACTTTGTAACTTAGTCATTAAGTGGTTTTTAGATGACTTTATTAACCCCTTCATGATATATCACAAACTTGACAGCTGATTTAATCAGCAATCAGGTGCCTCTAACAACCGCGGATGGAGTGGAGTTCAGCCTCTGGCTGTTATCCTGTTAGATTCCAATGTCAATGTCTGACAGCAGTGTTTAACATGCGCAGACAGAGGCGTGTGTCATTCCATGCCCCCATCGGCCTGCCCGTGACGTAATCGAGGGCGGCCGATGGGTTGTAATGAGAGCAGTCAGACTGCAGATGACCCCCATGCCTATCATTACGATCTTCCTGTGAAAGCGTGTGCATGGCTGGCGTTCATGGGAGATTGTGATTTTCACTATACAGAGCAAAATATCACAGACTTAAATACTATATTACACTAACTAGTATTAAACAACACTTTTATTAAAGATATATTAAAAGGAAATTATAAAAATTTGGTAAGTTAACAAATGCACTGGATTTAAAAATTATATAAAAAAAATTAATGGGACTGTAAGTTCCTGATCTTGGCTGTGTTTTATTCATCACCCAAAGTTCACAAAAGTCTTGATCCCCCCTTAAAGGCCATCCAATTGTGGAAGGAATTGATTTAATTACACAAAACTCAAGTATCTATATTGATAGGATCTTGAGGCCTTTTGTGATCTTGCTACCCTCATTGTTGTGAATTCTACTTTTGGGCTCCCTCCGGTGGTTGTAGGTGGTAATGCAGTTGTCTCTGGGTTGCAGCCCTGGTCAGGTGTATCTGCTGATTGCAGTTCTGACTGGGGTATTTAGGCTTGAAGGATTCATTAGTCCTTGCCAGTTGTCCATTGTTTTTGGAGGTTTTGTCCTTGCCTGGTTCCTCTGCCTTGCTGCCAAATCTGCAAAGATAAGTTTCTGGTTTTGTTATTCTTGCACACATGCTGTGTGCTTAATGATTTAGTTCTATTCATTGTTTTTTGTCCAGCTTAGATTGTGTCAGTATTTTCTCAGTCTTGTTGGATTCTCAGGAGCTGCAGATATACATTCCATGTCTTTAGTTAGATTGTGGAACTTTTTGTATTTTCTGCTGTGGATATTTTTGAAGAGTTTTTAATACTGACTGCTTAGTATTCTGTCCTACAGTCATGGCCAAAAGTATTCACTCCCCTGCAATTCTGTCAGATAATACTCAGTTTCTTCCTGAAAATGATTGCAAACACAAATTCTTTTGGTATTATTATCTTCATTTAATTTGTCTTAAATGAAAAACCACAAAAGAGAATGAAGTAAAAAGCAAAACATTGATCATTTCACACAAAACTCCAAAAATGGGCCAGACAAAAGCATTGGCACCCTCAGCCTAATACTTGGTTGCACAACCTTTAGCCAAAATAACTGCGACCAACCGCTTCCGGTAACCATCAATGAGTTTCTTACAATGCTCTGCTGGAATTTTAGACCATTCTTCTTTGGCAAACTGCTCCAGGTCCCTGATATTTGAAGGGTGCCTTCTCCAAACTGCCATTTTTAGATCTCTCCACAGGTGTTCTATGGGATTCCGGTCTGGATTCATTGCTGGCCACCTTAGAAGTCTCCAGTGCTTTCTCTCAAACCTTGTGCTTTTTGAAGTGTGTTTTGGGTCATTGTCCTGCTGGAAGACCCATGACCTCTGAGGGAGACCCAGCTTTCTCACACTGGGCCCTACATTATGCTGCAAAATTTGTTGGTAGTCTTCAGACTTCATAATGCCATGCACACGGTCAAGCAGTCCAGTGCCAGAGGCAGCAAAGCAACCCCAAAACATCAGGGAACCTCCGCCATGTTTGACTGTAGGGACCGTGTTCTTTTCTTTGAATGCCTCTTTTTTTCTCCTGTAAACTCTATGTTGATGCCTTTGCCCAAAAAGCTCTACTTTTGTCTCATCTGACCAAAGAACATTCTTCCAAAATGTTTTAGGCTTTTTCAGGTAAGTTTTGGCAAACTCCAGCCTGGCTTTTTTATGTCTCGGGGTAAGAAGTGGGGTCTTCCTGGGTCTCCTACCATACAGTCCCTTTTCATTCAGACGCCGACGGATAGTAAGGGTTGACACTGTTGTACCCTCAGACTGCAGGGCAGCTTGAACTTGTTTGGATGTTAGTCGAGGTTCTTTATCCAACATCCGCACAACCATGCGTTGAAATCTCTTGTCAGTTTTTCTTTTCCGTCCACATCTAGGGAGGTTAGCCACAGTGCCATGGGCTTTAAACTTCTTGATGACACTGCGCACGGTAGACACAGGAACATTCAGGTCTTTGGAGATGGACTTGTAGCCTTGAGATTGCTCATGCTTCCTCACAATTTGGTTTCTCAAGTCCTCAGACAGTTCTTTGGTCTTCTTTCTTTTCTCCATGCTCAATGTGGTACACACAAGGACACAGGACAGAGGTTGAGTCAACTTTAATCCATGTTAACTGGCTGCAAGTGTGATTTAGTTATTGCCAAAACCTGTTAGGTGCCACAGGTAAGTTACAGGTGCTGTTAATTACACAAATTAGAGAAGCATCATATGATTTTTCGAACAGTGCCAATACTTTTGTCCACCCCCTTTTTTATGTTTGGTGTGGAATTATATCCAATTTGGCTTTAGAACAATTCTTTTTGTGCTTTTTTCATTTAAGACAAATTAAATGAAGATAATACCAAAGAATTTGTGTTTGCAATCATTTTCAGGAAGAAACTTAGTATTATCTGACAGAATTGCAGGGGTGTGAATACTTTTGGCCATGACTGTATCTTTCCCTATTTAGCTAGAGTGGCCTCTTTTGCTGAAATCTGTTTTCTGCCTGTGTGTGTCTTTCCTCTCCTATTCACAGTCAATATTTGTGGGGGCGCCTATCCTTTGGGGTTCTGCTCTGAGGCAAGTTAGTGTTCCAATTTCCATCTATAGGGGTATTTAGTCCTCCGGCTGTGTCGAGGTGTCTAGGGTATGTTAGGCACACCCCATAGCTACTTCTAGTTGCGGTGTTAAGTTCAGGGTTTGCGGTCAGTATAGATTCCACTTCTCCTGAGAAAGTTTCATGCGGCTCCTAGGTCACCAGATCATAACAGTACAACTGGCCAATAATGAGTTAAATGCATCTCAGAAGAAGGGAAGAAAGGTGTTGAGCCATTTTTTTTTCTGCAGTCTGTTTTGTCTTTTTTTCCCCTCTTTATGGGTGGCTGAGGAGTCTTGTGCTAGCATGGATGTTCAGGAATTAGCTTCTCGTGTAGACCAGCTTGCTGCTAGGGTACAGGGTATTTCTGATTATATTGTTCAGACTCCTGTTTCAGAGCCGAAGATTCCTACTCCTGATTTGTTTTTTGGTGACAGGTCCAAATTTTTGAGTTTTAAAAACAATTGTAAACTGTTTTTTGCTCTGAGACCTCGATCCTCTGGTGATTCCATTCAGCAGGTTAAAATCATCATCTCCCTGCTGCGTGGTGATCCACAGGATTGGGCATTTTCCCTGGAATCTGGGAATCCTGCTTTGCTTAATGTGGACTCCTTTTTTCAGGCTTTAGGATTATTATATGATGAACCGAATTCTGTAGATCAAGGGGAGAAGACCTTGTTGGCCCTGGTTCAGGGTCAAGAAGCAGCAGAATTGTATTGTCAGAAATTTAGAAAATGGTCTGTGTTGACTAAATGGAATGATGATGCTTTGGCGGCAATTTTCAGAAAGGGTCTTTCTGAATCCGTCAAAGATGTTATGGTGGGGTTTCCCACGCCTTCCGGTCTGAGTGATTCTATGTCTCTGGCCATTCAGATTGATCGGCGCTTGCGGGAGCGCAGAACTGTGCGCGCTGTGGCGTTGTCCTCAGAGCAGAGTCCTGAGCCAATGCAGTGTGATAGGATTCTGTCTAGAACGGAACGACAAGGATTCAGACATCAGAATAGGTTGTGTTATTATTGTGGCAACGCTTCTCATGTCATTTCAGTCTGCCCCAAGCGGACAAAGAGGATCGCTAGTTCATTTACCATCAGTACTGTACAACCTAAATTTCTGTTATCGGTGTCCTTGATCTGCTCATTGTCATCATTTTCTGTCATGGCGTTTGTGGATTCAGGTGCCGCCTTTAACTTAATGGATTTTGAGTTTGCCAGGCGTTGTGGTTTTCCCTTGCAGCCTTTGCAGAACCTAATTCCTTTAAGGGGCATTGATGCTACACCTTTGGCTAAAAATAAACCCCAGTTTTGGACACAGGTGACCATGCGTATGGCGCCGGCCCATCAGGAAGATTGTCGATTTCTGGTGTTGCATAATTTACATGATGCTATCGTGCTGGGTTTTCCGTGGTTGCAGGCACATAATCCTGTGTTGGATTGGAAGTCTATGTCTGTGACTAGTTGGGGTTGTCAGGGGGTTCATAATGATGTTCCTTTGATGTCCATCTCCTCTTCTTCGTCTTCCGAAATTCCAGAGTTTGTCTGATTTTCAGGATGTATTCGATGAGCCCAAGTCCAGTTCTCTTCCACCGCACAGGGACTGTGATTGTGCTATTGATTTGATTCCAGGCTGTACATTTCCTAAGGGCCGACTTTTCAACCTGTCTGTGCCTGAACATACCGCTATGCAGAGTTATGTTAAGGAGGCTTTGGAGAAAGGGCATATTCGGCCATCTTCGTCACCGATGGGAGCAGGTTTTTTTTTTGTTGCCAAGAAGGATGGCTCCTTGAAACCCTGTATTGATTATCGCCTCTTGAATAAGATCACGGTCAAGTTTCAATACCCTTTACCCTTGCTTTCCGATTTGTTTGCTAGGATTAAGGGGGCTAGTTGGTTTACAAAGATTGACCTTCGGGGGCGTATAATCTTGTTCGTATTAAGCAGGGTGATGAATGGAAAACTGCGTTCAATACGCCCGAAGGCCATTTTGAATACCTTGTGATGCCGTTCGTGCTCACTAATGCTCCATCTGTTTTTCAATCTTTCATGCATGATATTTTCCGGAATTATATTGATAAATTCTTGATTGTATATCTGGACGATATTTTGATTTTTTCTGATGATTGGGAGTCTCATGTGGAGCAGGTCAGGATGGTGTTTCAGATCCTTCGTGACAATGCTTTGTTTGTGAAGGGGTCTAAGTGTCTCTTTGGGGTGCAGAAGGTTTCTTTTTTGGGTTTTATTTTTTCTCCTTCATCTATTGAGATGGACCCGGTTAAGGTTCAGGCCATTCATGATTGGATTCAACCCACGTCCGTAAAGAGCCTTCAGAAATTTTGGGGTTTTGCAAATTTTTATCGCCGTTTCATTGCTAACTTTTCCAGCGTGGTTAAACCCTTGACCGATTTGACGAAGAAAGGCGCTGATGTGGCGAATTGGTCCTCTGCGGCTGTCTCTGCCTTTCAGGAGCTTAAACGTCGATTTACTTCTGCTCCGGTGTTGCGTCAACCTGATGTTTCTCTTCCGTTTCAGGTTGAGGTTGACGCTTCTGAGATTGGGGCAGAGACTGTTTTGTCTCAGAGGGATCCTGTTGGTTCCTTGATGAAACCGTGTGCCTTCTTTTCCCGTAAATTTTCGCCTGCTGAACGCAATTATGATGTCGGCAATCAGGAGTTGTTGGCTATGAAGTGGGCGTTTGAGGAGTGGCGACATTGGCTTGAGGGAGCTAAGCACCGTATTGTAGTCGTGACCGATCATAAGAATCTGATTTACCTCGAGTCTGCCAAACGGCTGAATCCTAGGCAGGCTCGATGGTCTTTGTTTTTTTCCCGTTTTGATTTTGTGGTCTCGTATCTTCCGGGTTCTAAGAATATTAAGGCTGATGCCCTTTCTAGGAGTTTTTTGCCTGATTCTCCTGAGGTCCTGGAACCGGTCGGCATTTTGAAAGAAGGGGTGGTTCTTTCTGCCATTTCCCCTGATTTACGACGGGTTCTTCAGGAATTCCAGGCTGACAGACCTGACCGCTGTCCAGTGGGGAAACTGTTTGTTCCTGACAGATGGACTAGTAGAGTGATTTCTGAGGTTCATTGTTCTGTGTTGGCTGGTCATCCTGGTATTTTTGGTACCAGAGACTTGGTTGGTAGGTCCTTTTGGTGGCCTTCTTTATCACGTGATGTGCGTTCTTTTGTGCAGTCCTGTGGGACTTGTGCGCGGGGTAAGCCTTGTTGTTCCCGTGCTAGTGGGTTGCTTTTGCCATTGCCGGTCCCTGAGAGGCCTTGGATGCATATTTCTATGGATTTTATTTCTGATCTTCCGGTTTCCCAGAAGATGTTGGTTATCTGGGTTGTTTGTGACCGGTTCTCTAAGATGGTTCATTTGGTGCCTTTGCCTAAATTGCCTTCCTCCTCAGATTTGGTTTCTTTGTTTTTTCAGCATGTGGTTCGTTTGCATGGTATTCCGGAGAATATTGTGTCTGACAGAGGTTCCCAGTTTGTTTCCAGGTTTTGGCGGGCCTTTTGTGCCAGGCTGGGCATTGATTTATTTTTTTCCTCTGAATTTCATCCTCAGACAAATGGCCAAACCGAGCGAACTAATCAGACCTTGGAGACTTATTTGAGATGCTTTGTGTCCGCTGATCAGGATGATTGGGTGGCCTTTTTGCCATTGGCCGAGTTTGCCCTTAATAATCGGGCTAGTTCGGCAACTTTGGTTTCGCCTTTTTTTTTGTAATTTTGGTTTTCATCTTCGTTTTTCTTCTGGGCAGGTTGAGCCTTCTGACTGTCCTGGTGTGGATTCTGTGGTTGACAGGTTGCAGGAGATTTGGACTCATGTGGTAGACAATTTGGTGTTGTCTCAGGAAAAGGCTCAACGTTTTGCTAACAGTCGTCGGGGTGTTGGTTCCCGGCTTCAAGTTGGGGATCTGGTCTGGTTGTCTTCCCGTCATGTTCCTATGAAGGTTTCTTCTCCTAAGTTTAAGCCTCGGTTTATTGGTCCTTATAGAATTTCTGAGATTATTAATCCGGTGTCTTTTCGATTGGCGCTTCCGGCCTCTTTTGCTATCCATAATATCTTCCATAGATCTTTATTGCGGAAATATGTGGTACCCGTTGTTCCCTCTGTTGATCCTCCGGCCCCTGTGTTGGTTGATGGAGAGTTGTAGTATGTGGTTGAGAAGATTTTGGACTCTCGTTTTTCGAGGCGGAGGCTTCAGTATCTTGTCAAATGGAAGGGTTATGGCCAGGAGGATAATTCTTGGGTTTTTGCCTCCGATGTCCATGCTGCTGATTTGGTTCATGCTTTTCATTTGGCTCGTCCTGATCAACCTTGGGGCTCTGGTGAGGGTTCGGTGACCCCTCCTCAAGGGGGGGGTACTGTTGTGAATTCTACTTTTGGGCTCCATCTGGTGGTTGTAGGTGGTAATGCAGTTGTCTCTGGGTTGCAGCCCTGGTCAGGTGTATCTGCTGATTGCAGTTCTGACTGGGGTATTTAGGCTTGCAGGATTCATTAGTCCTTGCCAGTTGTCCATTGTTTTTGGAGTTTTTGTCCTTGCCTGGTTCCTCTGCTTTGCTGCCAAATCTGCAAATATAAGTTTCTGGTTTTGTTATTGTTGCACACATGCTGTGTGCTTAATGATTTAGTTCTGTTCATTGTTTTTTGTCCAGCTTAGATTGTGTCAGTATTTTCTCAGTCTTGTTGGATTCTCAGGAGCTGCAGATATACATTCCATGTCTTTAGTTAGATTGTGGAACTTTTTGTATTTTCTGCTGTGGATATTTTTCAAGAGTTTTTAATACTGACCGCTTAGTATTCTGTCCTATCTTTCCCTATTTAGCTAGAGTGGCCTCTTTTGCTGAAATCTGTTTTCTGCCTGTGTGTGTCTTTCCTCTCCTATTCAGTGTCAATATTTGTGGGGGCTGCCTATCCTTTGGGGTTCTGCTCTGAGGCATGTTAGTGTTCCTATTTCCATCTATAGGGGTATTTAGTCCTCCGGCTGTGTCGAGGTGTCTAGGGTATGTTAGGCACACCCCACGGCTACTTCTAGTTGCGGTGTTAAGTTCAGGGTTTGCGGTCAGTATAGATTCCACTTCTCCTGAGAAAGTTTCATGCGGCTCCTAGGTCACCGGATCATAACACCTCATATATTCGAGATACAGACCTTCTCAAGGTGGAGGATGTGGTGATAGGTAAGGAGGTTTATCTGGCATCAATCAACTTAAAATCCCTTTATAGTAATATTCCTTATAGCATCGGGCTTATGGCGCTAAAACGCTACCTTAGGTCAAAAGGGATACAGTTTGCCTCACATAATAGATTTGTGTCTGACCTGAAGTTTGTCTTGAAGCATAATTTCTTTGCTTTCAATGATAAGTTCTTCCGCCAGCTCAGTAGCACTGCAATGGGGAGCCCGGGTGCCAGAGGTAATAACTTTATTGGAAATTGAATAATAATAGTGTGGGTCTGAGACTAACATATGACATCGATTACAACTCGATCAATTTTGTGGACAGCCAGATTGGTAGGGACAGACAAGTTTTTGAAGCTGCTGGTGCCTCCAACATCCCCAGAACAAGATGCAAGGTCCTTCAGAGGTTTCCAGCTGTGCGTAAGCCATCCTGTCGACCACCTCTATCCACTGCACACAAGCAGAAATGGCTCCAGTGGCCCAAACGATACATGAAGACTGACTTCCAAACTGTTTTGTTCACAGATGAGTGCCGTGCAACGCTCGATGGTCCAGATGGATGGAGTGGAGGATGGCTGGTTGATGGACACCCCATGAAAACACCGCTAAGGTGCCAACAAGGAAGAGGTGGAGTAATGCTTTGGGCTGGAATCATGGGGAGAGAGATTGTCGGCCCCTTTATGATCCCTGAAGGGGTAAAGATGAACTCCATAATCTATGTGGAGTTTCTAAAACAACACTTCCTGCCATGTTCGTGCTTTCCGCAGCAAGATCATTTTCATGCATGATAATGCACCGTCTCATGCTGCAAAAAACACATCTGCATCTCTGGCTGCTATGGGCATGAAAGAGGACAAACTTATGGTGTTGGCCACCATCTTCCCCTGACCTCAACCCTATTGAAAACCTCTGGAGCATCATCAAAAGGAGTGTCTATGATGGCGGGAGGCAGTTCTCATCTAAGCAACAGCTCTGGGAGGGTATTCTGTCCACATGCAAAACAATTGAAGCAGAAACCATCCAAAAACTGACAAATTCAACGGACGAGAGAGTTCAGAAGCTTCTTTCGAACAAGGGGTCCTATGTACAAATGTAGCATCACCTAGAATAAAGTTTTCTCTGGAAAACTGTTTGATTTCATTTTGTAATAAGCTGATAATGCTTATAACTTCACAATTGACCATTTTTTGTTCAAAATAAAAAAAAAGGTTGAAAACTATGCTGTGCATAATAATTTGGAACATGCATTTTGAGTGTTTATTTTTTTTTTTAAATATACTGTTTTCATAGGCAGTTTGTTCCAAAACATTGCAATTATACTAGAATAGTAGATGACTGGAAAATAACCATGACTGCAATTCAGATAGGTAATTTAGAGAAAATATGAGGAAATATTATTTGCATAATAATTTGGAACACAGTGTACGTTTGTATCTGCGGTAGGGTTTCCACACTGTGGTAGCCGTTTGATTCACACAGTCACAGGGGTTTTATATCAAAACAGTATAAAGTTTATTATCCATAAAAAACTTTACAGCTCTATAACGAAAACCACTTTTATCCAATACAAATGAATAACAGACAGTGCTTTCTTCAGACACAAAGAAACCAAGTGCAGCCTCACCAATCTCCATATTTCAGGCAGTGTCAGCTAAAGCAGTTTAAATGTTTGTCAAGCACACACACATCTGATCAGTTCCAGCACAAGACTCCCTCTGCTGCTGCTATTAGGCCTGTAACCTTTAACCTTGATTATGGGAACTACCGTTTTTTCCACCAGGCTTTTTTTTATTCGCAGACCCTAAGGGTACTGTCACACTAAACGATTTACCAACGATCACGACCAGCGATACGACCTGGCCGTGATCGTTGGTAAGTGGTTGTGTGGTCGCTGGGGAGCTGTCACACAGTCAGCTCTCCAGCGACCAACGATGCCGAAGTCCCCGGGTAACCAGGGTAAACATCGGGTTACTAAGCGCAGGGCCGTGCTTAGTAACCCGATGTTTACCGTGGTTACCAGCGTAAACGTAAAAAAAAACCAAACAGTACATACTTATATTCCGGTGTCTGTCCCCCGGCGTTCTGCTTCTCTGCACTGTGTCTGCCAGCCGGAAAGCACAGCGGTGACGTCACCGCTGTGCTCGCTTTCCGGCCGGCCGGCGCTCACAGTGCAGAGAAGCAGAACGCCGGGGGACAGACACCGGAATGTAAGTATGTACTGTTTGTTGTTTTTATACGTTTACGCTGGTAACCATGGTAAACATCGGGTTACTAAGCGCGGCCCTGCGCTTAGTAACCCGATGTTTACCCTGGTTACAAGCGAACGCATCGCTGGATCGCTGTCACACACAACGATCCAGCGATGACAGCGGGAGATCCAGCGACGAAAGAAAGTTCCAAACGATCTGCTACGACGTACGATTCTCAGCAGGGTCCCTGATCGCTGCTGCGTGTCAGACACAGCGATATCGTATGGATATCGCTGGAACGTCACGGATCGTACCGTCGTAGCGATCAAAGTGCCAATGTGTGACAGTACCCTAAATCCCAGACCCCAAATACTGTCAAATATTAAAACTCTCTCAGTAACGTAGTGTTACTGGTACAGACTTTACATTAAACAGGTCAATCACCTCAGGCTAATAGGGAATAATTAACAATTGCTGAAGCTATAGATTATGCAAGCCTCTAATTTTTTTTTAAGACCTTATAGAATCAGTACTACAATAAGATGCTGAATTTGAAAAGATAGAAAAAGTTATTACATGTTTTACTATTAACATACTATACCTTTTTATTATATCACTTTGAAGGCTTTTACAAGCACTTAGTGTTTCTCCGGTGAATAGATGACACATGATTAACTCTTGACATTTGTGAACAAATGACATCACAGCATCAGCTTGGAAATTTCCATTTCGAGATATAACACATAGACGTTGAAGGGATGAGCAGTGACTAAGAGCTAGGAAGAACTTCTCATTTGCTGGGAAATATGGCTGTTCCAGTCTATAAAAAATGGAAAAATATGGTAATACAATTATTTTTCACAAGTAAAAAGTTAACCACATTCAGAATTTTTTTTTGCTACATCGGAAAAATGGACAATTTTTTTTGTAATCAGTGCTGCATCTGATTTTCTTCGCTGTAAGGTAAGGCTAGAGATTGGATGAAGTGATAATGCGAATTATGTATGTGACACCATCACTGCATGACTGCTAAATTGAGGACAACCTGTTTAAAAACGCTTTTCTATGGCAAAAATGGTCATAGAAGAAAGGTGTACAATAATTACAGCCATTATCACATGACATTGTTTTGTTCAGTATTTTGACTACCACTTGTTAGCAAAAGTCATGTGTTTTCAAAACATGGAAGAAGTACAAATCGTTCCACTCTTCCAATTTTGGGGGTATTTACATGACGCAGATTTGAATTTCTGCAACTAAAAATCAGTTACATTCATGATCTGAACATCATCTGAACATCATTGTTTTGGCAGTTTGCACACAAATTTTTGGAGATTGATTTCATGGGGTTCATTTAAATGTATGAAATACCGGATTACTCACCAGTAATGATCTTTTATAGAGCCCACAACAGCACCCACTAGAGAGAGGGGATCCGCCCCTAGGAACAGGAAACCTACAGAGAGATAAAAGAGGCGGCCCCCCCTCGCTCCTCAGTTGTATTACAGAGAATAGGAGGAACCGCCGCCAGGTTTTAGTTAATAGGCTCAGGTATATTTATACATATTTACAACCTTATACTATATTTAATATTTACACCTCACCACAAAGGCACCATGTGCTACTATAAAGAGGGAGGATGTGAATGGGTGCTGTCGTGGGCTCTATAAAAGAGCATTACCGGTGAGTAATCTGGTATTTTCTATTCGCCACGACAGCACTCACTAGAGAGATTTACAGAGACTATAGATTGGGTGGGTTAACTGAGTCAAGAATTGAAACCCCAAAGGTTAGATCAGAAGCAGCAGATAGGTCTAATCTATAGTGCTTATAGAAGGTACTAGGCGAAGACCAGGTTGCAGCCTTACATATAAGATCTATTGGCACGTTCGCCTTTTTCTGCCCAGGAAGTCGACAAGGCTCTTGTAGAGTGTGCTCCCACATGCATTGGAGGATCTCTTCCTCTAGCTTTATACGCCGAGATTATGGCATCTCTGATCCAGCGAGATAACATGTTCTTTGTGACTCTGGATCCTTTGCTTTTACCCTGGAAAGACACAAAGAGAGCCCTACTCTTCCTCCAGTCCCTAGTTCTCTCTAAATAGGCCAGAACAGTCCGTTTAACATCTAGGGTATGAAGTCTTACTTCTTCTGGAGTCGAGTGGTCTTTATAAAAAGTAGGTAAGATCTCCTGGGATCGATGAAAACTAGTGGCTACTTTAGGGAGATAACATGGGTCCGTTTTCAAAATTATCCTTTCAGATGTCACAGATAAAAATGGAGGATCTATTGACAAGGCATACAGATCGCTCACTCTTCTAGCAGATACCAATGCTACTAATAATATCGTTTTTAACGAGATGTTTTTTAATGAGACTGTATGAAGAGGCTCAAACGGGCTCTGCGTCAATGCGTCTAGGACCAAAGTTAGATCCCACTGAGGCACCTGTGGTATAGTTATTGGTTTTGACCGCTCACATGCAGATATAAAACGGGATATCCACCTATCACCTGCCACATCATAACTGAAGAGCGCTCCCAGAGCTGATACCTGAACTTTCAGAGTGCTTACAGAGAGCCCCAACTCAAGCCCTTTTTGCAAGAACTCCAATATTGAAAATATAGGCACCTCAGAAGAAAGTTGTGTTGTATGGAACTCAAGAAATTCTCTCCAGACCCTAACAATTTTTGG
This sequence comes from Ranitomeya variabilis, assembly GCF_051348905.1. NCBI lineage: Eukaryota > Metazoa > Chordata > Amphibia > Anura > Dendrobatidae > Ranitomeya > Ranitomeya variabilis. Next base: position 103,873,169 of record NC_135238.1, on the reverse strand, counting down.
TAGTAGAAGGCTTTCTACTCTTCATAAGGGTATCTATTAACCCACTAGAAAATACTCTTAGATTTAGTAACTGCCTCTCAAATTCCAGACAGTCAAGTTCATGCCCATTACCTGAGGATGGAAAAACGGTCCCTGAGACAGTAGGTCCTTGGTTTGAGGCAGAATCCAAGGGTCTGTAATTGACATTGCATGGAGCCATGAAAACCATGGCCTCTTGGGCCAGAATGGGGCTATCAACAGAACTCTTGCCCCTTCCTCCCTTATTTTTCTTATCACTATAGGCAATAGATTCCATGGGGGGGGGGAAGGCATAAGCCAGGTCAAATGCCCATGGTACCTGAAGGGCATCGAATATGTCCGGATTGTCTAGTCTGCATAGAGAGGCAAACTTTTTGACCTGACGGTTGGACCTTGTTGAAAACAAGTCTATCTGAGGTACGCCCCATCGGGCTGTTATTAATCTGAAAATCCTCCTGTTGAGCATCCATTCTCCTTGGTGAAGGATGTGACGGCTGAGGAAATCGGCACGAAAGTTGTCTATGCCTCTGATGTGTAGCGCTGACAAGGACAACAGATGATATTCGGCTAACATCATGATGTCTGATGTAACGCCATGAGAGTGTCTGAGCATGTACCTCCTTGATGGTTTAGATAGGCCACCGCAGAGGTGTTGTCGGAGAGGACCCTTGTGTGAGAGCGTCGTAGCTGAGGAAGAAAGTGGAGTAGGGAATAATATATGGCTTTTAATTCCTTAACATTAGAGGAATCATTAGATTCTGATCTGGACCAAAGACCCTGAACCATCTGATCCTGAAAATGTGCCCCCAGCCTTCGGGACTAGCATCTGTGGTGACTAAATTTGAAGGAGTGATCACACATAAGACCCCTTTCGACAGATTTTCCCAATGCAACCACCATGTAAGGGAGTGTAATACTTCTGATGTTAGAAAAACTGTCTAATCTAAACGTCCTCGACTTTTAATGTCCTCTTGTAATAAATTTCTGCAGCTGCCTAGTATGAAAATGTGCCCACTTAACTGCAGGAATATATGAAGACAGTGAACCTAGCAACGACATGGCATTTATCAATGACATACTACGTTTCTTGATTGCTAAGCTCACTTTATTAATTATGGAGGCTTTTATATCATCAGGAAGCCAACATACTTGGTCAACTGAATCCAGAAGGAGCCCAAGGAATTTTTGACATGTTACAGGTTGGAGTCTGGATTTTTCCCAATTAATAATCCAGCCCAGCGTTTGTAAAGAAAACGCCACGTCCTCCAACCTTTGCTCACACTGTAGGGAGTTCTTTCCCACAATTAGTAGATCATCTAGATATGGAATGACCAGTGTGTCTTTTAATCTCAGAAAGGACATTACTTAATAATAATTTAGTGAAAACCCTCGGAGCCATAGATAGGCCAAAGGGCATCGCTCTGTATTGTAGATGATGAACCTGACCATCTATAAAACTGCTACCCGAAGAAACTGCTGGTGTAACTGGTGTATAGGAAGATGGTAATAAGCATCCTTAAGATCCAGTACTACCATGTAACAGTTAGGAAATAAATTCTTTATAGTTGAACGAATGGATTCCATTTTAAAAGTTCTGGGTTTTATGAAGGTGTTCAGTTTCCTCAAATTATTTATAGTTCTAAAGGACCAGTCAGGCTTAGTAATCAGAAACAAGGGAGAGTAAAACACTTTCCCTATTTGAGATGACGGGACCTCTATTAAAACCCGTTTGGACAAGAGGGATTTAATTTCAATTTCCAGTGCCTCTTGCTGTGGTCTGGATTTTAGGGAGGTGAGAAGGAAAGAATCTGGAGGTGTCCGGATAAAGTCTAAGGTGAGGCCTGAAGATATTAAATTTATGGCCCATGAATTAACAGTTATTCCTTTCCACTGTTTAATAAACCCTAGTAGTCTACCGCCCACCGGTGGAATAAGGTTCTCGGAATTTATCCGCTGGTCTGAAGGGACGCTTATTGAATAAATTTCCCTTTTGCCTGAACTCCTTGTTACTCCAGCGGTCCTTAAAGCCTCCTTTCTTGCCAAATGGTGGCTCCCTGAACGCCCTTCCTGACAGGGTATGGCACATAACTTAGACCTGGACTGGGCATCCCCCTTCCAGTTTTTTAACCATAATGCTCGACGAGCCGTATTAGAAAGGTTAGCTGTTCTGGCTGCCAGGCGTAGCGAGTCTATTGAGGCATCAGATATAAAGGCCGCGGCACCCTTAATCAAAGGAATAGAGGCCCGCAATTTTTCCCTGGACATGCCACTCTTGATATTTTGATCCAGCTGTTCTAGCCAAACCAGCATAGACCTGCTAGTACATGTGGCTGAGATTGCCGGTTTAAATGCAGTGACACAGGCTTCCCACGATTTTTTAATAAGTGCGTCTGATTTCCTGTCCATAGGATCGGACAAAGAACCCGCATCCTCTACCGGTAAAGAGGAACGGCGAGAGGTAGATGCTACAAACGCATCAACTTTTGGCACTTTAGTCCAGGTGGCCAAGTCCTCATCGTCAAAGGGGTAATGCCTCTTACAAGATATTGGTACAAAACCCTTTTGTCCTTTACTCCATTCTTTTTTGACAAGGTCTTTGATGGCCTGATTTACCGGGAATACATGACCCTTTCGCTGAGAGAGACCTGCGAACATAACTTCTTGAGGAGTCTGAGGTTCCTTTGATTCTGACAACCCCATTGTACTCCTTACAGTTTTAGCCAGATTATTCACACCATCTGTAGGAAAACAGACATAATCCTCTTCATCTGGAGAATAAGAATTCTGAGAGATGTTTTTTTTTTTTCCTTTAAACTGAACATTTCATAGTGGTCTCCTAATTTTTGCCAGAGCTGTATATATGTTTGGCGCTGGGATTCTCCTGCTGCACAGGGTAGATCCCAAGCCTTGTCTGCCTCAGCAGTCTCCCATTTGGACTCAGCCGCTGCAGGTGCTGCTCAGCATAGATATCGGTCCCAGCATCTAGCTCAGGCTCCATATGGTTGGTCACGAATCATTAGACGTATCTCGTTCATTTTAACGGACCCTTCCTGCTGTAAGGTGTTATTTATACAACACTGACACAGTTTTTTAATGTAAGAATCAGGCTGGGGCTCTGTACATATTGCACACTGCTTGTGCTTAAACTTCCCCGTCCTCTTCGCCGGCTGTTGGGATCTCTGCTCGGCCTGGGGTGTGGAACGGGACGCTTTCTTCCCCGATCTGTCAGTGGAGTCACTCACTTTCGAGTGTCCACTACCCTTTTTCCTGGTATCACCACCGGGTAACATTAACTCCTCCATAGGGCGCTCAGCCTCTTGGACGACATGATAGCGCACCCTATTTTCCGCTGAGACGCATTTTATAATGCAGACCCGAATAATACACATTTTTTTTTTTTTTTACCTGTGTCTCCTTCAGTACAGCGCCAGGGTGGATGGAACCGCCTAGAGGAATCCAATATGGCGGTTCCCCCGGAAATGGTACTCCAACCCCGCGACACCGGAAGTCCAAGTCTCTGTTTCTGGGACGCCGACGCTACTGCGCATGCGCCCGCGTCTCTGCTGCACTCCGGAAGACACCGCCGTAAGTGCTGCACCCGCAACCATGTAGCCACTACCTCGGAGGGAACAGGAGGGGAAACTAGACCGGGGAGTTGCCACACAGCCGCTCAGCTCCACATACCTTAGGAGGGCACCATCTACCTGCTCCAGGTCCGGCCTGACAAGGTACATGTCGCACTGTCAGCCGTTTCACACAACGGTGTCCCAGCAGGGAGACCGTTGGTAATCTTCAGGCTTCACAGCAGCCACAGCAGATGAGGGGGAGCCAGCAGGATCATTCCCCCGACACTGTCTACCCGCTCTGGAGCCCCTGCCGCTCTGCAGAGTCAAACAGGCGGCAGTCCAGGCAGGTTTTCCTCTTCTTAGCTCCATAGAGTCTTCTCTGTGGGTTCCCATCTAGGAACAGGAAACCAACTGAGGAGCGAGGGGGGCCGCCCCTTTTATCTCTCTGTAGGTTTCCTGTTCCTAGGGGCGGATCCCCTCTCTCTAGTGGGTGCTGTCGTGGCGAATAGAAAACAAGTTTCAAATATTTTACAATAAATCTGTTGTATACACATTACTGATACAAACATGAGAGTCCAAAAGGTGAGATACACTGGGCATATAAAGTCTATACATCGCTGTTAAGATGGCAGATTTTTTTCTTTTTGATATGTAAAAAAATACAAGTACCAAGGAGAATACATGTGAGAACTCTTTCACCTTTAACCTCAAAGGTGGTCGGTTTACACATTCATGAAAAGGCCAATTTTTACAATTCTGACCACTGTAACTTTATGAGGTAATAAGTCTGGAACGCTTTAACGGATCCCGGTGATTCGGAGATCGCATTTTCGTGAAATATTGTACTTCACGATAGTGATAACATTTCTTCGGTATGACTTGCGTTTGTGAAAATAATGGAAATTTGTCAAAAATTGTGCAAATTTCGCAATTTTCCAACTTTGAATTTTCATGCCCTTTAACCCCTTTCCGACATAGGGAGTAATAGTATGCCGATGTCGGAATCCCTCCCTTTGATGTGGGCTCCGGCACTGGGCCCACAGCTTTCCCGGGACATGTCAGCTGTTTTGAACAGCTGACATGTGTCCAAAAAATCTGCGGGTGGAATCGCGATCCACCTGCGGCTATTAACCTGTTAAATGTAGCTGTCAAACTCTGACAGAGGCATTTAACTCGTGCTTCCGGCCATAGGGCCAGAAACCCGCCCACCGGTGATCCCCGTCACGTGATCGTGGGTCACTGGTTCTTTGGCATGACAACCAGGTCTCCTGGAGACCTCTATGCTTGTCACTGCAGGATTGCTGTGAGCACCACCCAGCGGTCGGCGCTCAAAGCAAGTAATTCTACTACATAGAGGCGATCTTATCATCGCCTCAATCTAGCAGAGCCAATAGGGTTGTGGCAGCTTCTAGTCTCCCATAGAGACTCTTATTGAAGCCTGCCAAAAGTAAGAAAAAAAGTTTATAAAAATATATTAAAGTTCAACCCCCCCTTAGCCTCATTCAAAATGAAACAAAAAAATTAAACACACACACATATATGGTATCACTGCAGTCAGAATAGCCAGATCAATCAATAAAAAAAAAGGATTAACCTGATGGCTAAACGGCGTAGTGAGAAAAAAGTCAAAACATCAAAATTACATTTTTTTGGTCGCCACGACATTGCATTAAGCCGCAATAATGGGTGATCAAAAGATCGTATCTGCACCAAAACGGTATTATTAAAAAAGTCAGCTTGGCCCGCAAAAAACAAGCCCTCACGTGGCCATATTTAGTTACATAGTTACTAAGGTTGAAGGAAGAATTTAAGTCCATCTAGTTCAACCCATAGCCTAACCTAACATGTTGATCCAGGGGAAGGCAAAAAAAACCCCATGTGGCAAAGAGTAAGCTCCACATTGGGGAAAAATAATTCCTTCCCGACTCCACATACGGCAGTCAGACTAGTTCCCTGGATCAACGCCCTATCAAGGAATCTAGTGTATATACCCTGTAACATAATACTTTTCAAGAAAGGCATCCAGTCCCCTCTTAAATTTAAGTAATGAATCATTCATTACAACATCATACAGCAGAGAGTTCCATAGTCTCACTGCTCTTACAGTAAAGAATCTGCGTCTGTTATTATGCTTAAACCTTCTTTCCTCCAGACGTAGAGGATGCCCCCCTTGTCCCTTCTCAGGTCTATGATTAAAAAGATCATCAGAAAGGTCTTTGTACTGTCCCCTTATATATTTATACATTAAAATAAGATCACCCCTTAGTCTTCGTTTTTCCAAACTAAACAGCTCCAAGTGTAATAACCTGTCTTGGTATTGCAGACCCCCCAGTCTTCTAATAACCTTGGTCGCTCTTCTCTGCACCCGCTCTAGTTCAGCTATGTCTTTCTTAGAATACTGTGCACAGTTCTGGTCTCCGGTGTATAAGTGTGGTCGAACTAGTGACTTGAATAGAGGTAAAATTATGTTCTCCTCATGAGCATCTATGCCTCTTTTAATACATCCCATTATTTTATTTGCCTTTATAGCAGCTGCCTGACACTGGCCACTGAATATGAGATTGTCATCCACCCATACACCCAGGTCTATTTCATTGACGGTTTTGCCCAGAGTTTTAGAATTAAGCACATAGTTATACATCTTATTACTTCTACCCAAGTGCATGACCTTACATTTATCCCCATTAAAGCTCATTTCCATTTATCAGCCCAAGCTTCTAGTTTACATAAATCATCCTGTAATATAAAATTGTCCTCCCCTGTATTGATTACCCTGCAGAGTTTAGTGTCATCTGCAAATATTGAAATTCTACTCTGAATGCCCCCTACAAGGTCATTAATAAATATGTTAAAAAGAAGAGGGCCCAATACTGACCCCTGTGGTACCCCACTGCTAACCCGCGACCCAGTCCGAGTGTGCTCCATTAATAACCACCCTTTGTTTTCTATCCCTGAGCCAGCTCTCAACCCACTTACACATATTTTCCCCTATCCCCATTATTCTCATTTTATGTATCAACCTTTTGTGTGGCACCGTATCAAAAGCTTTTGAAAAGTCCATATACACTACATCTACTGGGTTCCCTTGATCCAGTCCGGAACTTACCTTTTCATAGAAGCTGATCAAATTAGTCTGACATGAACGGTCCCTAGTAAACCCATGCTGATACTGGGTCATGAGGTTATTCCTCTTCAGATACTCCAGCATAGCATCCCTTAAAATGCCCTCCAAGATTTTACCCACAGTAGAGGTTAAGCTTACTGGCCTATAATTACCGAGTTCAGTTTTTGTCCCCTTTTTGAATATTGGCACCACATTCGCTATACGCCAGTCTTGTGGTACAGACCCTGTTATTATGGACTCTTTAAAGATTAAAAATAATGGTCTATAAATGACTGTACTTAATTCCTGCAGTAATCGGGGGTGAATCCCATCCGGGCCCGGAGATTTGTCAATTTTAGTGATTTTTAGACGCCGCCGTACTTCCTGCTGGGTTAAGCAGGTGACATTTAATGGGGAATTTTTGTTATCACTGATCATATTGTCTGCCATGGGATTTTCTTGTGTAAATACTGATGATAAAAAGTCATTTAGCATATTGGCTTTTTCCTCATCCACCATTTCCCCCATACTATTTTTAAGAGGGCCAACACTATCATTTTTTAGCTTCTTACTATTTATGTAGTTAAAGAATATTTTGGGATTATTTTTACTCTCTCTGGCAATGAGTCTCTCTGTCTCAATTTTTGCTGCCTTGATTTGCTTTTTACTTAATTTATTTAATTTTCTGTATTTATTTAATGCCTCATCACTACCTACTTCCTTTAATTCTCTAAATGCTTTCTTTTTGTCACTTACTGCGCCCCTTATAGCTCTATTTAGCCATATTGGTTTCCTCCTATTTCTATTATGTTTATTCCCATACGGTATATACTGTGCACAGGTCCTATCCAGGAAGCTAATAAATGTCTCCCATTTTCTTTGTGTATTTTTATGTCTCAGGATATCGTCCCAGTTAATTGCACCAAGATCTCTCATCCGTTGGAAATTTGCCCTCCTGAAGTTTAGTGTCCTTGTCACCCTTCTACTACACATCTTATTAAAGGATACACGAAAACTTAGTATTTTGTGATCACTATTCCCCAAGTGACCCCCCAACCCTTATATTTGATATGCGGTCTGGCCTGTTTGTTAATATTAGTTCTAGCAGTGCCCCCCTTCTTGTTGGGTCCTGAACTAGTTGTGAAAGGTAGTTGTCTCTCATAGTTGTCAAAAACCGATTACCTTTGCTGGAACTGCAGGTTTCTGTTCCCCAATCTATTTCAGGGTAGTTGAAGTCCCCCATAATAATGACTTCTCCTTGAGTCATAGCTTCATCTATTTGCTTTACGAGGATATTCTCCATTGCTTCCATTATTTTTGGAGATTTATAACATACCCCTATCAGTAATTTATTATTTTTTCCCCCTCCCCTTATCTCCACCCACAGGGACTCTACATTTTCATTAAATTCACCTATATTATCACGCAGGATGGGTTTTAAGGATGATTTTACATACAGACACACCCTTCCCCCTCGCTTATCTGTACGGTCATTTCTGAAAAGGCTATAGCCCTGCAAGTTAACAGCCCAGTCATGGCTCTCATCCAGCCATGTCTCAGATATCCCCACCATGTCATAATTATGCTCCAACAACATTAATTCTAACTCGTCCATTTTGTTGGTGAGGCTTCTGGCATTAGTATACATGCTCTTGATGTTCCTCTCTGTACCTCTATTCTTTCTTAAATTACTAACTGTTCTAACCCCACCCCCCATGCCACCACCACCCACAACTTCCTTATTTGTGCCCAGGTCTGTATCTGCTCTATCTTCCCCTCCTATAAATTATTCGAATACCCTTTCCACAATCCCTAGTTTAAACACTCCTCCAACCTTCTAGCATTTCTCCCCCAACACAGCTGCACCTTCCCCATTGAGGTGCAGCCCGTCCCTAGCGTAGAGCCTGTAGCCCACTGAGAAGTCGGCCCAGTTCTGCAGGAACCCAAACCCCTCCTTCCTACACCAATTCTTGAGCCACTTATTAACCTTCCTAATCTCCCGTTGCCTCTCTGGTGTGGCACAGGCAGTATTTCGGAAAATACCACGTTGGAGGTCCTTGCTTTCAGCTTACAGCCTAATTCCCTGAAATCATCTTTAAGGACCTTCCACCTACCTCTAACTTTGTCATTTGTGCCAATGTGCACCATGACCGCTGGGTCCTCACCAGCCCCTCCCAGTAATCTGTCCACCTGATCAGCGATGTGTCGGACTCGAGCGCCAGGTAGGCAGCACACCGTTCGACGATCCCAGTCTTTGTGACAGATTGCCCTATCTGTTCCCCTAATAATTGAGTCCCCTACTACCAGCACCTGTCTGGCTTGTACTGCTGTCCTATTTCCCTCCTTACTGTAGCAGTCACTCCTCTGGCTTTAGAGGACATGCCAGGCTGCAGCAGTGCTACCCCTGTACTGGCACCCCCCTTATCTGCCAACTTAGCAAACTTATTGGGGTGTGCCAGATCAGGACTAGCCTCCCTGGCACTCTTCCCTCTACCCAGCTTTCTGAAAGTCACCCAGCTAGTTACTTCACTGTCCTGCAGCTCCATCCTACCATCCCCCCCCTCATCTATACCATTGAGCGTCTGCTCAGTGAGGAGCAGACTCCTCTCTATATTGTCTATGGATCTCAGTGTTGCCAGCTGCACATTTAGATCCAGAATCTGGGCTTCCAAATGCTCAACGTGCTCACATCTCGCACAGCAGTATGCACCCTTGACCGGCTGATCAAGGACTGCATACATGTGGCAAGATGTGCACTGGATGGCATTAACAATAGTGGAGCACATTTCCTAATGGGGATTGCACCAGACAGAAACGTTAAATAAAAATAAATACAAAGTATTAATAAAATACAGACAGCAATTCAGCAATTCCTCCCTTGGAAACTCCCTGAATCCAAAGTCACTGAATCACAAGTCACTTACTGCCGTTCACACTTACGCTCAGATCACACTCAGCTCGCTCACACTCGCTAAGATGAAGATTTAAAGATTTTTTTTCCCCTCAGCAACAATCCACCTTGCTGTTCAATGCTCTACCAAAAAGGACTTGAGTCCCAAACAGCTGCCCCTCATAACCCCTTAATTATGAGCCCCCACCCTAAGTTAACCCCTTGTGAATATAGCTACTCCCAATTCAGCAACTCACACCAATTCACACAGGCATTTGTTAAAGGCTTTCCAAATACCTCTTCACTGAATCACAAGTCACACTTACCGCCATTCACACTTACGCTCAGGTCACACTCAGCTCGCTCACACTCGCTAAGCTGAAGATTTAAAGTTTTTTGTTTTTTTTTCCCCCCTCAGCAATAATCTAGCTTGCTGTTCAATGCTCTACCAAAAATTGACGGAAAAATAATAAAGTTATGGCTCTGAGAAGGAGAGCAAAAAACAAAAACGCAAAAAACGAAAATACCTTTTGGGGTTAAGGGGTAAAATCACAGAGATATGTCACACAAAATAGTTAATAAATAACATTTCCCACATATCTACTTTACATCAGCATAATTTTGAAACAATATTTTTTTTTTTTTTAGGAAGTTATAAGGGTTAAAAGTTGACCAGCGATTCTTCATTTTTTAAAAATTTTTTTTTTTAGGACCACAACACATTCAAAGTAGGAATAAAAAACTGGGAAAGAAAAAGTGCAATAGGGTCTTATTCAATGACAATGGGGTGTCAGAAAAAAGGGGAAATACACTCACCTTGCTCAGTTGCCGATTTTGACTCCATGGGTAGTTTCCAGAAACAAGCAGCAATGAATGTTGCCAAGAGAAAATTGTAAACTGCCGTTATAGTGACACCACCAGATCACAGGTCAGACTGCATCCACAGCGCCTCCATCTGCCTCATTATAAGGAATCTTCCGCCAGAGGTTCAGTCTGAATCTGAATGCGGGCAATCGCGCAAGCGTAATAATTCATCCCTGGTCAGATAGGCCCAGGGAACATGAACCGATTATTATGCTCGGTGTCAGGAAGGGTTTAATGTAACCCATAATCTACACAATTCAATTGAAAAGCAAACAATTTTCTTTTACAGGTAGAAAAATAAAAATATAGAATTGTGGCTGCATGCACAACCTTAAAGCACCACTCTAGCATTTTTTTAATTTTACAGCTGGACTGGTACTTAAAATCCAAGTCTGCAGCCTCCTGTATGATATTCACCTTCCTGCTCTTTTTTCGTCTGTTTACGCAGACGCTCCGTCTCCTGCAGTTTGTGACATGCTGGCTGCTTCAATGTTTGCTGAAGTGCATCGGAGGTCACTAATCAATTTAAGTCTATGAGAGCCTTGTTGTAGCGCTCATAGACTCAGGGTACTGTCACACAGTACCATTTTGATCGCTACGACGGTACGATTCGTGACGTTCTAGCGATATCGTTACGATATCGCAGTGTCTGACACGCAGCAGCGATCAGGGATCCTGCTGAGAATCGTACGTCGTAGCAGATCGTGTGGAACTTTCTTTCGTCGCTTGATCACCCGCTGACATCGCTGGATCGTTGTGTGTGACAGCGATCCAGCGATGTGTTCGCTTGTAACCAGGGTAAACATCGGGTAACTAAGCGCAGGGCCGCGCTTAGTAACCCGATGTTTACCGTGGTTACCAGCGTAAACGTAAAAAAACAAACAGTACATACTTACATTCCGGTGTCTGTCCTCCAGCGTCTCAGCTTCTCTCCACTGTGTGAGCGTCTGCCAGCCGGAAAGCGAGCACAGCGGTGACGTCTGACGTCACCGCTGTGCTTGCCGGCTATGGCGCTTTTACACAGTGGAGAGAAGGAGAACGCCGGGGACAGACACCGGAATGTAAGTATGTACTGTTTGTTTTTTTTACGTTTACGCTGGTAACCACGGTAAACATCGGGTTACTAAGCGCGGCCCTGCGCTTAGTTACCCGATGTTTACCCTGGTTACCGGGGACTTCGGCATCGCTCCAGCGCCGTGATTGCAACGTGTGACCGCAGTCTACGACGCTGGAGCGATATTCATACGATCGCTGCGACGTCACGGATCGTGCCGTCGTAGCGATCAAAATGGTACTGTGTGACAGTACCCTCACATTGAGAGGTGGTGACCTAGCTTCTGACATCTGATCAGTCAGAAGTTGCACTCACAAGATGACGCCAAGGATCCTGAGCGGCGCTAAAAATCAGCAAAGACGCCAGAGGTTGAGTATAAGACAGGGGCACGTAAACTTGTGTTTAAAGCACCACTAAAGTGGAGCAAAAAAAACCAAAACGCTGGAGTGATGCTTTAACCCCTTAGTGACTTTGCCCATTTTGACCTTAATGACAAAGCAAATTTTTACAATTCTGTCTACGTCACTTTATGAGGTTATAGCTCTGGAACACTTCAATGGATTCCACTGATTCTGAGTATTTTTTCGAGACATATTGTACCTCATGTTATTGGAAAAATTAATTCGAAATGACTTGTGTTTATTTATGAAAAAAATGGAAATTTGGCAAAAAAAATTAAAATTTTGCAATTTTCAATCTTTCAATTTTTGTGTCCTTAAATCAGAGAGAGTTATGATACACAAAGTAGTTAAAAAATAACATTTGCCACATGCCAACCTTGCATCAGAACAATTTTGGAAACTTAAGTGGCTTTTGTTCTGACATTATAAAGGTTAAAAGTTGACCAGCGATTTCTCATTTTGCCAACAAAATTTAGAAAAAACATTTTTTTTTTTAGGAACCACATCACATTTGAACAGACTTTGAGGGGTAATTATGACAGAAAGTAGCCAAAAGTGCCACCATTCTAAAAACTGCAACCGATCAAGGTGATCAAAACCACATTCAAGAGGTTTATTAACCCTTCAGGTGCTTCATGAGAACTAAAGCAATGTGGAAGGAAGAAATTAACATTTAACTTTTTTCACAAAAAAATTACTTTAGACCCAAACTTTTTTTTATTTTCACAAGGGTTATCAGGAGAAAATGGATCACAAAATTTGTTGTGCAGTTTCTTTTGAGTACACTGATACCCCATATGTGGAGGAAATCCACTGTTTGGGTGCAAGGCAGAGCTCAGAAGGGAGGGAGCGCCATTTGGCTGGAATTGATGGCGGACACCATTTCGCGTTTGGAGACCACCTGATGTGCCTTAACAGTGGAAAGCCCCCACAGGTGTCTCAATTTTGGAAACCACATACCTCAAGGATTTTATCCAGGGGTACAGTGAGCATTTTTAACCCACAGGTACATCACAGAATTTGATAACATTAGGTTGTCATATTGAATATGTCGTCATTAGTGTTGAACGCAAGTGCTTGCTATTCTAGTTTGCATTGGGTGCTCGGCTATGCACCGAATATCGTCGGTGCTCGAGTGACATACTCGAGTCCCTGCCCTGCATGTTTCGTGGCTGTTCAACACCCCCAAAAAAACATGTGGGGATCTTCAATATTCAGTGCATAGCCGAGCACCCGATGCGGACTCGAGAAAAAAAAAAAAAAATCACACTTCAGACTCTATTCACCCCAAGTACAGTGAATCATTGGCAGAGCTAAATTATGCAGTACATGCGATCAATTGTTATATTGCACAGTACCCAAAGAAAATGAAACTGTAATCAAAAAGAGGAGAGGAACACCATAAATCTATGTATAGTAAGATATACAGTGAAGGAAATAATTATTTGATCCCTTGCTGATTTTGTACGTTTGTCCACTGCCAAAGACATGAACAGTCTACAATTTTAAGGGTAGGTTCATTTTAACATTGAAAGATGGAATGTCAAACATAAAATCCTGAAAATCACATTGTATAAATTATATAAATGTATTTGCATTTTGCAGTGAGAAATAAGTATTTGCTTCCTCTAGCAAAGAAGACTTAATACTTGGTGGCAAGACCCTTGTTGGCAAGCACAGCAGTCAGACTTTTTTTGTAGTTCATGATGAGGTTTGTCCACATGAAAGGAGGAATTTTGGTCAACTCCTCTTTGCAGATCATCTCTAAATCATTGAAATTTTGAGGCTGTCGCTCAGCAACTCTGAGCTTCAAGTCCTTATCCAGCAACTGCAACAGCAGCAAAACCAGTTCAGACTACAGCAGCATCAGATCGAGTTGCTTGCTGTAGAAGTTTGTGAGAGACTGGAGGCCCACAAGTCCAGGTGATGACACACACGTCCGTAAGGCAGAAAGATGAGCGATGCAGAAAATGACCCCGAGTGATGATATAGAGGCATTTCAGACAGTTTTCGAGAGGGTAGCAGAGCAAGAGAGACTGCCGCCAGACCAGTGGGCTGAAGTACTGGCCCCCTATATAACCGACGAGCCCCAGAAGGCTTATTATGACCTGGCCTTACAAGATGCGGGGAATATACCAAACTAAAAACTGAAATACTGGCACTCTCAGGGGTGACTATGTCTGCTCAAGCACAAAGAGCTCATCACTGGGCGTGTAGCGGTGATAAACCACCTCGCTCTCTAATGTTTGACTTGCTGCATCTGGTGCAGAAATGGTTGCAGCTGGAGTCCTCCACCCCAGCCCAGATGGTGGAGCAGGTTGAAATGGACATGTTTATCCATTCCCTTCCAAGGCAGGTACAGACATGAGACGCCCATTGGGATTCCCAGAATGCGGATGACCTGGTTGGCCTAGGAGAAAGGTACCAGGTGATCGAGAGGTCCCTAAGGAAGCCAGGGGGTGCATCTTCATACTGGGGTACCCAGCGGGAGCCTGTGTCCCAAAAGAGGGGTAGCAGAGCCACCACTGGTGGAAGTCTGAGGTCCCAAGGAGCTGTTGAAGGGTTGCAAGAGACTGCTGTAAAGACCTGATCTGTTGGCGGTGTAATGATCCTGGACACATCGCTGCCCGTTGTCCTGGGTCTTCTAAGCAGATGGATTGGAGCCTAGGCAGGCACTGCTCGTATTTTGCTTATCTTGCTTGCAGTGTGGACCATAAGCCCGGAGATGGGCCCCAGCCATATCATGTGTCCATAAATTGGGTGCTGGTGTCAGGACTATTGGACTCAGAGAATTTTGTGACCCTGATAAGGGCCACACTTCCCGCCAAGTTGATCCCTGGAAAACACGTGGACATCCGCTGTATCCATGGCAATACCCCATTGCCAGAGTGTATATAAATACAAACTGTGGCACGGAGTCCCATGAGGTCGGGGTTGTGGGAGACTTGCTACACCCCGTGATAATCGGGCGGGACTTTAGACTGTTTTGGGACTTAGGGGAAAGGCTGGGATGCTAAGTGACTCAGACAGAAGCCAAGTCAACCCTGATCAATCCCTTTCATAGCCATAGGTAGAGAAGTTCCCCTTATGTGTCCTGGCGTGTGACGAGGATGGGACAGTGGTCAGTGAGGCCGAGGTTCCTGATATATGGGTTTCTGTGGAAAATTTTAGCTCGGCTCAGATGCAGGATCTTACCCTAAAAAATGCATTAGAAAATGTGTCTGATAGATTGGGTTGCTCAAGAGCCAGGGTCTAACACTAGGTCAACACACTTTCGCCATCAATGGCGAGTTATGGTATCGGGTGACCACACTGAGGGGAGAAGAGATAGTGGAGCAGTTCGTTTACAGGTCAATACCGGCGGAGAGTTTTAGTCATGGCCCATTCACGTTTTGGGGGGACATCTGGGGTAGACAAAACACAAGAAAGAATAATGCAGGGATTCTATTAGTAGGGGTGTTACTGGGAGATTCTAAATTATTTAGGTCTGTCAAAACTTTTGGTCTGTGCTACACACACACACACATTATATATATATATATATATATATATATATATATATATATATATATATATATATATATATATATATATATATATATATATTTATATTTAGAACAAACCAAAAGTTTGGACACCTCATTTAAAGATTTTTCTGTATTTTCATGACTATGAAAATTGTACATTCACACTGAAGGCATCGAAACTATGAATTAACACATGAGGAATTATACACCTAACAAGAAAATGTGAAACAACTGAAATGTCTTACATTCTAGGTTCTTCAAAGTAGCCACCTTTTGCTTTGATGACTGCTTTGCACACTCTTGGCATTCTCTTGATGAGCTTCAAGACCGGGAATGGTCTTCCAACAATCTTGAAGGAGTTCCCAGAGATGCTTAGCACTTGTTGGCCCTTTTGCCTTCACTCTGCGGTCCAGCTCACCCTAAACCATCTCGATTGGGTTCAGGTCTGGTGACTATGGAGGCCAGGTCATCTGGCGTAGCACCCCCATCACTCTCCTTCTTGGTCAAATAGCCCTTACACAGCCTGGAGGTGTGTTTGGGGTCATTGTCCTGTTGAAAAATAAATGGTGGTCCAACTAAAAGCAAACCGGATGGAATAGCATCCCGCTGCAAGATGCTGTGGTAGCCATGCTGGTTCAGTATGCCTTCAATTTTGAATAAATCCCCAACAGTGTCACCAGCAAAGCACCCCCACACCATCACACCTCCTCCTCCATGCTTCACGGTGGGAACCAGGCATATAGAGTCCATTCTTTCACCTTTTCTGCGTCGCACAAAGACACGGTGGTTGGATCCAAAGATCTCAAATTTGGACTCATCAGACCAAAGCACAGATTTCCACTGGTCTAATGTCCATTCCTTGTGTTCTTTAGCCCAAACAAGTCTCTTCTGCTTGTTGCCTGTCCTTAGCAGTGGTTTCCTAGCAGCTATTTTACCATGAAGGCTTGCTGCACAAAGTTTCCTCTTAACAGTTGTTGTAGAGATGTGTCTGCTGCTAGAACTCTGTGTGGCATTGACCTGGTCTCTAATCTGAGCTGCTTTTAACCTGCGATTTCTGAGGCTGGTGACTCGGATAAACTTATCCTCAGAAGTAGAGGTGACTCTTGGTCTTCCTTTCCTGGGGCGGTCCTCATGTGAGCCAGTTTCTTTGTAGCGCTGTATGGTTTTTGCCAATGCACTTGGGGACACTTTCAAAGTTTTCCCAATTTTTCGGACTGACTGACCTTCATTTATTAAAGTAATGATGGCCATTCGTTTTTCTTTACTTAGCTGCTTTTTTCTTGCCATAATACAAATTGTAACAGTCGGTTCAGTAGGACTATCAGCTGTGTATCCACCAGACTTCTGCAAAACACAACTGATGGTCCCAACACTATTCATAAGGCAAGAAATCTCACTTATTAAACCTGACAGAGCAAACCTGTGAAGTGAAAACCATTCCTGGTGACTACCTCTTGAAGCTCATCAAGAGAATGCTAAGTGTGCAAAGCAGTCATCAAAGCAAAAGGCGGCTACTTTGAAGAACCTAGAATATAAGACATAATTTCAGTTGTTTTACACTTTTTTTGTTAAGTATATAATTCCACATGTGTTAATTCATAGTTTTCTGTACAATATATATATATATATATATATATATATATATATATATATATATATATATATATAGCGATTAAATATCAAATTAATCTTGGGCTGCGCCTTTATCTCTACTTACAAATCCCCACGTCAGCACACTCAGTTGGTTATATTGTAGGATACTTCAGGGTTGGTTTCTGACCCGATATAAGCCTGTTTTCGGATGGGGCTTGTATATCGAACGAGGAACTGGTGGCAGCATACCGGTACTGGGTTAATGAGGAACTCCAACAGTGATGTCCGGGAGGTAGGTAGGTAGATATAAATATATATATTTTAATTTAGTGTTTAAAATACACTGCTCAAAAAAATAAAGGGAACACTCAAATAACACATCCTAGATCTGAATGAATGAAATATTCTCATTGAATATTTTCTTCTGTACAAAGTGAATGTGCTGACAACAAAATCACACAAAAATCATCAATGGAAATCAAATTTATTAACCAACTGAGGCCTGGATTTGGAACGATACTCAAAATCAAAGTGGAAAATCAAATTACAGGCTGGTACAACTTCAGTGGAAATGCCTCAAAACAAGGAAATGATGCTCAATGGTTGTGTGTGGCCTTCATGTGCCTGTATGACCTCCATACATATGACTGGGCATGCTCCTGATGGGGTGGCGGATGATCTCTTGAGGGATCTCCTCCCAGACCAGGACTAAAGCATCCGCCAACTCCTGGACAGTCTGTGGTGCAACGTGACGTTGGTGGTTGGTGCGAGACATGATGTCGCTGATGTGTTCAATTGGATTCATGTCTGGAGAACGGGCGGGCCAGTCCATAGCTTCAATGCCTTCATCTTGCAGGAACTGCTGACACACTCCAACCACATGAGGTCTGGCATTGTCCTGCATTAGGAGGAACCCACGGCCAACCCACCAGCATATGGTCTCACAAGGGGTCTGAGGATCTCATCTCAGTACCTAATGGCAGTCTGGCTACCGCTGACGAGCTCATGGAGGGCTGTGCGGCCCTCCAAAGAAATGCCACCCCACACCATTACTGACCCACTGCCAAACCGGTCATGCTGAACGATGTTGCAGGCAGCAGATCGCTCTCCACGGGGTCTCCAGACTCTGTCACATCTGTCACATGTGCACAGTGTGAACCTGCTTTCATCTGTTTAGAGCTCAGGGCAACAGTGGCGAATTTGCCAATCCTGGTGTTCTGTGGCAAATGCCAAGCGTCCTGCAAGGTGTTGGGCTGTGAGCACAACCCCCATCTGTGGACATCGGGCACTCAGACCATCCTCATGGAGTCGGTTTCTTACCGTTTATGGAGACACATGCACATTTGTGGCCCGCTGGAGGTCATTTTGCAGGGCTCTGGCAGTTCTCCTCCTGTTCCTCCTTGCATAAAAGGCTGAGGTAGCAGTCCTGCTGTTGGGTTGTTGCCCTCCTACGGCCCCCTCCACACCACCTGGTGTACTGGCCTGTCTCCTGGTAGCACCTCTAGCGTCTGGACACTACGCTGACAGACACAGCAAACCTTCTTGCCACAGCTCGCATTGATGTGCTATCCTGGATGAGCTGCACTACCTGAGCCACTTGTGTGGGTTGTAGAGTCCGTCTCATGCTACCACGAGTGTGAGAGAACAACCAACATTCAAAAGTGACCAAAACATCAGCCAGAAAGCATTGGCACTGAGATGTGGTCTGGGGTCCCCACCTGCAGAACCACTCCTTTATAGGGGGTGTCTTGATAATTGCCAATAATTTCCATCTGTTGTCTATTCCATTTGCACAACAACATGTGAAATTGATTGTCAAACAGTGTTGCTTCCTAAGAGGACAGTTTGATTTCACAGAAGTTTGATTTACTTGGAGGTATATTCTGTTGTCTAAGTGTTCCCTTTATTTTTTTGAGCAGTGTATGTGTATATATACACACACACACACACATTATATATTATATATATATGAGATATATATATATATATATATATATATATATATATATATATATATATATATATAATTATATATCTATCCCCAGCCCAGACTGGTGATACATATCCCTCCCCTCACTGGAAGCACCTCAATAACTCGTACCTATAAGGGAAGCCTTTACGGCAAATATTTGCCCTTGGTGAGTTCCCTGTCTGGCCTGGGGCGAGTGGTGGCACCAGAGAGATGATCACTGCTAATCCTTCTCTCCCCTCCCAAGAGGTGGGTGAAGTCGACACACCCTTTCCCCTGTACGATCCGTCACACCTAGGCTATGTCATCGTGGGGGGGGGGGGGAGAGATCAAGCCCCAGATAAACAAGATTGAGGCGATCCAGAAATGGCCATAACCACTTTTCAAGAAGCAAGTGAGAGCGGTTCTTGGAATTGTGGGTTACCACCAGCGGTTTATCCCAAGGTTCGCCATGATTGCCGCACCATCGACTTGGGAGCCGTGCTGTCTCAGAAAGTGAATGGGGAGAGTGTACCATCAGGAATCTGAGTCGGAAGCTCTCTTCATGTGAGAAACTATGCCATCATTGAGAAGGAGTGCTTGGCCATAAAATGGTCCACAGATACCCTGAGGTACTAGCTGCTAGGCCATAGGTTTAAGCTGGTATCTGACCATGCTGTGAGTTGGTTGAGGGAAAAGAAAGGTAAAAATGCTCAGGTGGCTAGATGGTTCTTCGGCTTCCCAGATTTCACTTTTCACGTCGAGCAGGAAAGTTACATGGAAACGCAGATGCCCGGTCCAGACTCCCCTGGTTAGCGAGTGAAGGTGCCAAAACCCCCATCTTTGAGCTGAGGGGGGATATGTAATAAAGAAACTGGTAAGGTAATAGAGGTGAAATAAGTATCACTTAGTTGAATGGCATCAGTGATATGAAACCAGAATATTTTCCTCCAGTACACTACGTGTGGTGAGGGTTAAGTTAAAGTTGCATAAAGGGCTGGTTTCATGTGGACCTTCATAGAGAGGGTGGGAAAACCGGTTTTACTTACCAGTAATAGGATTGTACAGAGTCCACGACAGCACCCACAACGAGAGAGGGGATCCGACCACCATCCGGACAGGAACCTACAGGTTTAAAAGGGGCGGTCCCCCTCGCTTCTCCAGTTTGTGTTCCAGAGTACAAGGGATACCACCAATGAATCAGTACATGAAAACAATATCCTAAGCAATACTAAATACCAACACCTCTATAGAGTGATCCCTAAAAGCACACCTTCCGATAGAGTGCAAGAAATAGCGATTAAACACGGGGGGGGGATGTACGGGTGCTGTCGTGGATTCTGTAAAATCCTATTACCGGTAAGTAAAAACCGGTTTCCTATCCCGACAGCACCCACAACGAGAGACTTTCAAAGACTATTTATCTGGGAGGGTCCACAGTACTAAGAACTGAACGCCGAGAGTGTAGGCTGGAATTGGCAGAAAGATTACGGCGATAGTGCTTATAAAAGGTGGAAGGTGATGACCATGTTGCCGCCTTACATATCATGTCAATGGGAACATCCGCCTTCTCCGCCCAGGATGATGCCATAGCCCAAGTGGAGTGTGCCCTGATGCCATCCGGTGGTGTTTCCCCTTTGGCAGAAAAGGCAAGATATATCGCATCCCTGATCCATCTAGCGATAGAAGCCTTTGTGACACTCGAACTATTCTTCCGATTCTGGAAAGAGACAAACAAAGCCCTACTCTGCCTCCAGCTTTATGTTCTATCCAAATACTCTAACACTGCTCTTAACATCTAGAGTATGCCATTTTTGATCCTCCTCTGACACTGGATTATCATAAAAGGTCGGTAAATATATCTCCTGACTCCTATGAAACCTAGATGCTACCTTTGACAAGTATGCAGGATCTGGTTTCAAGACAATCTTATCCTGAAGGATCATTAGATAAGGAGGATCAACTGATAACGCTTGGATATCGCTAAAGGTATCGTCACACTCAGCGACGCTGCAGCGATGTAGACAACGAGCAGATTGCTGCAGCGTCGCTGGTTAGGTCGCTGTAGAGACGTCAAACACAGCAGCTCCAGAACGACGCAGGAGCGATCCTGTGACGTAACGGTAACTCACGTAACGTTCTCACAGGTCGTTAGCTCCATGTAAAACATTGCTGGCATCGTTGCTTTTGCTGTCAAACACGACGATACACGCCGATCTGACGACCAAATAAAGTTCTGGACTTCTAGCTCCGACCAGCGATATCACAGCGGGATCCAGATCGCTGCTGCGTGTCAAACACAACAAGATCGCTAACCAGGACGTTGCAACGTCACGGATCGTTGTCGTTCTTGTTGTAAAGTTGCTGAGTGTGAAGGTACCTTTACTCTCCTTGCAGACGTAAATGCTAACTGTAGAGCTGTTTTTAGGGTTAGAATTTTAATTTAAGTAGATTCTAATGGCTCAAAGGGGGGTTGTGTTAGCGCATCAAGAACTAAATTTAGGTCCCAAGGTGGCAATCTAGCAATATGAATTGGGTTACTATGCTCAATTGCTTTAATAAACCTAGAAATCTATCTATTCCCTGCCACATTGCTATTGTAAAGGGCTCCTAGGGCTGACACTTGGACCCTAAGGGTAATGCCAAACCCAACTCCCGGCCCTTCTGCAGGAATTCCAGAATGGCCGGAATTGGAACATGGTCCGTCAGATGCTGCTGATGGAATGTAAAGAATTTGTTCCAGACCCTAGAATAAATTTTTGTAGTGACCTCTTTCCTGCTTTTTAGCAAAGTGGGTATTAAAGCCCCTGAAAAACCCCTTTGCCTTAATAACTCCCTCTCAAGTTCCACGCCGTCAAATGAAGACTCTCCATATTGGGATGATGAAATGGACCTTGAGAAAGGAGCCCAGGAACCACTGGTAACACCCAAGGATCGGTCACTGACATCACTCTGAGCAGGGAAAACCAAGGCCTCTTGGGCCAGAAGGGGGCAATCAGAATTACTCTCGCCCCCTCTTCCCTGATCTTCCTGAGAACTAGAGGAATTAGGCACATCGGGGGAAACGCATAGGCTAGAGTAAAGCTCCAATGGACCTGTAGGGAATCTACTATGCATGGTCGGTCTATTACCCGGAGTGATGCAAACTCCCTGACCTGACTGTTTTCCCTCATAGCAAACAGATCTATAGCTGGTATCCCCCAGAGCCTGACTATCTTTTTGAATATCTGTCTGTCTAGAGACCATTCCCCCTGCCAAAGGGAATGTCGACAGATATTCTGCTTCTACATTGTGCTCTCCCTTTATGTGAACTGCTGAGAGGGAAAGAAAGTGAGCCTCGGCTTAAGTGAGTATCTGAGCTGCGGTGAACATTAGAGATTGCGACCTTGTCCCCCCTTGATGGTTGAGGTAGGCCACCACTGTCATATTGTCGGTCTGAACCCGAACATGTGAATCCTTCAGGGATGGTAGGAAGTGAAGGAGCGCACATCTGACAGCTGAGAGTTCTTTTAAATTTGAAGTGTTTTGGAATTCTAGACCTGACCATTGCCCCTGGGCCAGAATCTCCCACATGTGGGCCCCCCAACCCACTGGGCTGGCATCGATCGTGACCACTTTGTCTGGTCTGATACTCAATCTGTCAAAAGGGGTTCAATGGAGTATGTCTAGCCACCATCTTAGATCGTAAAGAGTGGCTGGTGATAGTCTGAGTTTCCCATCTAGATAACCTTGAAGCTTTTCTTCCGCTTCTAGAATTTCAGACTGCAGTACCCGGGTATGAGCTTGAGCCGATTGTACAGCCGGTATACATGATGTCAATGACCCTAGGAGGGACACTGTGTCTCTAAGGGTATGTGCACACGTCCGGATTTCTTGCAGAAATTTCCTGAAGAAAACCGGAAATTTTCTGCAAGAAATCCGCATTTTTTTTTTGCGTTTTTTTTCGCGTTTTTTTTTAGCATTCTGCAAGCGTAATTAGCTTGCAGAATGCTAAAGTTTTCCAAGCGATCTGTAGCATCGCTTGGAAAACTGACTGACAAGTTGGTCACACTTCTCAAAGATACTGTTTGACAAGTGTGACCAACTTTTTACTATAGATGCTGCTTATGCAGCATCTATAGTAAAAGATAAAATGTTTAAAAATAATTAAAAAAATAAAAAAATGGTTATACTCACCCTCTGCAGACAGCCAATCTCCTCAGCGGCGTCCGTTCCTATAGATGCCGGTGTGGTTCAGGACCTTCGATGACGTCGCGGCTTGTGATTGGTCGCGTGAGTCACATGAGCGGTCACGCGACCAATCACAAGACAGCGACGTCATCACAGGTCCTGAACCACACCATCTATAGGAACGGAAGAGAGAGCATGCACCGGAGAGGCAGGAACACTTCGGGGGCCATCAGAGGGTGAGTATATGACTATTTTTTTTTTAATTCTTTTTTTTTACCAATTATATGGTGCCCAGTCCGTGGAGGAGAGTCTCCTCTCCTCCACCCTGGGTACCAACCGCACATAATCTGCTTACTTCCCGCATGGTGGGCATAGCCCCGTGCGGGAAGTAAGCAGATCAATGCATTCCTAGGTGTGCGGAATCCCCGCAATTCCGCAAATTTAGTTAACATGTTGCTTTTTTTTCCGCGATGCGATTTTTTCGCGGAAAAAAATGCAACATTTGCACAAAAAATGTGGAATACCCTGTAAATATTAGGAGGCATATGTAAGCGTTTTTTTCGTGTTTTTATCATGTTTTTATAGCGAAAAAACGCGAAAAAAATGCGAAAAATCCTGAACGTGTGCACATGGCCTTAAAGTCAGATCCGGATTCTTCCTCACTGTTCTGACTTTGCGCACAATCCTTTCTTTCTTGTCTTCTGGTAGAAAACATGACTGCTCCTCTGAGTCTAGAAGAATATCTAGGAAAATCTGACGCGTGGAAGGTTCCAGCTTTGACTTTTTTACGTTGATCATCCAACCGAGTTCCTGCAGAGACGATATCATAGCGTTTACAAGGGCCTTACATTGGCAGCTTGACTTCCCAAATATTAAGAAATCGTCCAAGTAGGGTACCACCAGGGTATCCCTCTGCCTGACATGGGCCATTACCTCCGCAATAATTTTAGTAAATTCTTGGAGCCATTGACAGGCCAAAAGGCATTGCCACAAACTGAAAATGCCTAACCTGATCTTCTAACCGCACGGCCATCCTGAGGAACTGCTGGTGATCTCTGTACACTGGCAGATGGTAGTACGCATCTTTTAGATTCAGAACCGACATGTAACACCTGGGAAATAAAAGTTTAGTTGTCGATTTAATGGACTCCATTTTAAAAGCGTGATATTGGAGAAATTTATTCAACTTCCGTAAATTAATGATAGTTCGA
Source organism: Ranitomeya variabilis (assembly GCF_051348905.1). Taxonomy (NCBI): domain Eukaryota; kingdom Metazoa; phylum Chordata; class Amphibia; order Anura; family Dendrobatidae; genus Ranitomeya; species Ranitomeya variabilis. The sequence goes on along the minus strand of NC_135238.1, from coordinate 103,848,824 downwards.
AAGGACCCATCAGGCTTAGTAATCAAAAATAGGGGAGAATCAAACCCCTTCTTCTCCTGATCCGTTGGAACTTCTACAATAACCCGCTTCTTAATTAATTGTTGAATCTCTTTTTCTAAGGCCTGTTGCTGAACCGGAACATCAAAAGTGGTCAAAACAAACTGATTCGGAGGTATCCTCTGGAACTCCAACTTTAAACCTGACGCAACTACCCCCAAGACCCAGCTACTAGACGTTATCTTAGTCCATTGGTTAAGGAAGTACTTCAATCTACCTCGTACAGGGAGAACAGTTCTATCTATAGTTGCGTCTACACCTTGATGATGAAGTAGAGCTTCCGAAGTAAGCATTTTTCTTCTGCTCTGCTGGTTCCCAATCTCGGCTATATCCCGGGTGGTCAGATTGAAATCTTCGGAAGGGCATTCGTCTTCTAAAGGCGTTTCTAAAAGTAGGATTAAAAACCTTAGGAAATCCTTTCTTCCTATCCTCCACTTTCACAAGGACATCATCCAGCACGGGGCCAAAAAGGTACTCACCCCTGCATGGAATCGTACACAACTTAGCTCTGGCCTGAGAATCTCCTTTCCAGGTTTTAAGCCAAAGTGCACAACGAGCAGCATTTGAAAGACCAGCCGATCTCGCTGCTGACTTCAAGGAGTCCACCGATGCATCCGCTAGGTAGGCTACTCCCTCACGGATCTGAGATAGAGAGTCCAACAGTTTATCTCTGGGAACTTTAGCTTTTAGCTGATCCTCCAGCTGACTTACCCAAACCATAATAGATCTGGCAGTACAAGTACTGGCAATCGCAGGTTTAAAGGCTCCTGAAGATGACTCCCATACTTTCTTTAGGAACATGTCTGCCTTCCTGTCGGATGGGTCTTTAAGGCCATGTGCACAAGTTCAGTATTTTTTGCGTTTTTTTTTTTTGCGTTTTTCGCTATAAAAACGTGATAAAAAAGCGAAAAAAAGGCTAAAAAAACGCTCACATATACCTCCTATTATTTACAGTGTATTCCGCATTTCTTGTGCAAATGTTGCATTTTTTTCCGCGAAAAAATCGCATAGCGGAAAAAAAAGCAACATGTTCATTAAATTTGCGGAATTGCGGGGATTCCGCACACCTAGGAATGCATTGATCTGCTTACTTTCCGCATGTGGCTATGCCCACCATGCGGGAAGTAAGCAGATCAGGTGCGGTTGGTACCCAGGGTGGAGGAAAGGAGACTCTCCTCCACGGACTGGGCACCATATAATTAAAATAAAAAATATGTTTGGAGAATTGGGGTACCTTAATCTAATAATCATATAAAACCCAAAAAGTTTAATGATACTTATCTAAAATTGCCACCAACCTGTGGCTGCACCAAAGAAAAACCAAAACACACAGTGAAAAAACTAGTGTTGGGGGATAGATAAACCCTGTATATGATGTCTACACTGATGGCTGCCTATCAGTGGGGGTTGGCGCCCTAGGGGAAGCGTTGTGGCGCCCCCACTCCTCGTCGACTTGCCCTGGGATCCTAATAGACCCTGGCAGTGGCACTGGGTTCCCCTACCCACACAGTGTATGGACCTAAAGGTGCCCCTAAGCAGCTAGACAAAGGTAAGCCTACAACTAGGGAGTCCTACGCCCCAACACCGTGAATATAAAAACAATAGAGTACATGTGGTGGACTTATGATGACTATTAAAAATCAATTAGCAAACGGGCCAATATTGCCCTTGGATAGGAAAGGCAGCACCTATTTATGCAATATCAGCCTGCAAAAATGTGTTCGGGACCATAATAATCAGTCCTATATAGGGCCAAATGTCCAAAAGAAGAACTACAGTGCCACAATGGGCACCAGTACACTGTAGCAAGAAACAGAGCAAATTGGACAGCCCTCACTGTCCCAATGTACCAAATTATTATAGCTGTAGTTAATCATTTACTGCTGTAGACCGATATTTGCCTGGGTTAGATGTAACCCTCAACTATACATGCAGTAGCAGCCTGCTCAGTGTATTCAGGACCATTAGAATTATACCTATACAAAACCACCTGCCCAACAAATATGCATAATTTGTATCCTGCGCACACAAAAATGCTCTAGCGAGAAAATGGACAGTTTGAACAGCAAATACTGTCCCTATAAGACACGTTATTTTGGGCTGTAATTAATCCTTTAAAGTGCCATAGTGCATATAATTGCTGAAACCCATTAGCAGACATGGAGCATATTAAACGTATAAAGCAATGCGGCTGATACTCATCATAATCTAGGTGCCGCGCCGTCTGCCACCTAGCATAGTTCGCCTCGACGCGTTTCGCCCCTCTGGCTCATCAGGAGGCCTGATCGTGGTGTCATGTATCTCGATGATAAGGGATAAGAGTGAATTCTGATGTCAATTACCTCAATTTAACTGCTGGGGCGCCGGTATGCTCGCACATGCTTGTACTTCCGGTTGGAGGACCCGGAAGTTGTACACAAAAGCGGGGCACATGAAGTGAATTAACCCGCATGCGCGGTGTGAAGCGCTCGAGAGGTGCTACAGACTTGCGTGTCACCTATGCTTTCTCTAACGGCGCAGGCGCTGCGCCTGCGTAGAAATTACTAATGAGGTAGCAGAGCCCATAGAATGAATTACACCGCATACGCAGTGTGAAGCGCTGATGAGGTGCTGCTGACTTGCGTGTCGCCTAAACTCACTGACAGCGCCGGCTCTGTGCCTGCGTAGAGGTATACTGATCACAGCGCTCTCAACATAAAGTATAAGCTAAGATGGCAACGCCCCCATGATGCTTAGAACGGCCCTTATACCAAATACATAGCGCCAAAACTTATAAGGAAACGTCTCAATCGACGATCCATGTGAGAAGGCTTATTAATTTAGCAAACTCTAACGCAGAGGATCTTAGAAATTTTGCTGACAATCAAGCCTTTAACTTTCAAGCAGGCAGATCAGGCGAAGTGTCTTCGTCAAATGTTGACACTTCTGACACAGCAAGAACCGAGATCTCTGGGGGAGGGGGGTTCAATAACAGGGCACAACCATTTAGATACAAAAAATGGCAATACCCAAGGGCCAGATATGGAAGGAGGGGAAGGGGAGGTCACAGAACCGGAGAAGGAACTTCAAATACCCCCTCAGTTATGGCAAGAGACATACAGGCACAGGCTTCCTCCTCGTTACCATCATCCTCTTCTTTTTTAGAACAGGGGATGAGAACGGGATATTTTCTCAGACCAAAAAACAGTTAGATCGAGGACAGATCATAAACCTGTCGACCCATACTTTGTCTAGTGACGAATACCAAGTTTTGCAAAGGGGACTTAATTTTGTACCTACTGGCGGTTTCAACTGCTTTAGCTGGATTAAGGATTTGAACCTGTTCTGCAGGAAATTAAAGTGGAAAAAGTTTTTCTTACATAACAATAGGGAGAATTGCCTGCAACAGGGGCTACAAGAGGAGGATCTGGAGAGCTATGAAGCTCTAGTGGGTCTATTGGGTGAAAATGAACGATATATCAACCCAGATAGGGGCACTTTTACTAATCTTAGAAATAGGAGTGCCAAAACGCCACCCCAGGGAGACACAACAAATATCGACATTTTTCTCCAACTAGTAGAGAGAGACCTTAAAAAGATCAAATATATGGATGCTAATACAGATTACAATCTCAGTGAGAAGGAAAGGGTGGCCTTGGATACACTGAAGGTACCTTCACACGAAGCGACGCTGCAGCGATAGCGACAACGATGCCGATCGCTGCAGCGTCGCTGTTTGATCGCTGGAGAGCTGTCACACAGACCGCTCTCCAGCGACCAACGATGCCGAGGTCCCCGGGTAACCAGGGTAAACATCGGGTTGCTAAGCGCAGGGCCGCGCTTAGTGACCCGATGTTTACCCTGGTTACCAGCGTAAAAGTAAAAAAAACAAACACTACATACTCACCTGCGCGTCTCCCAGCCTCTGCTTCCTGACACTGACTGAGCTCCGGCCCTAACAGCACAGCGGTGACGTCACCGCTGTGCTTTCACTTTCACTTTAGGGACCGGAGCTCAGTCAGTGTGATGAAGCAGACGCTGGAGGACGCATGTGAGTATGTACTGTTTGTTTTTTTTACTTTTACGCTGGTAACCAGGGTAAACATCGGGTTACTAAGCGCGGCCCTGCGCTTAGTTACCCGATGTTTACCCTGGTTACCAGTGTAAAATATCGCTGGTATCGTTGCTTTTGGTGTCAAACACAACGATACACAGCGATCGGACGACCAAATAAAGTTCTGGACTTTATTCAGCGACCAGCGACATCACAGCAGGATTCTGATCGCTGCTGCGTGTCAAACGAAACGATATCGCTAGCGAGGACGCTGCAACGTCACGGATCGCTAGCGATGTCGTTTCGTGTGAAGGTACCTTTAGAAAGAATGACCAACTAGTCATCAAGGCATCCGACAAGGGTGGAAACTTGGTCATAATGGATCATGAGATCTACTGCAAGATGTGTAATAACATACTTCAAGATAAGAGCACTTATGAAATCCTTGATCGGGATCCCTCGGAGGTATACAAAATCCAACTCAGAGCAATATCGAGGGGGTTGGTATCGAAATCAGAATATGAGTTCATGTTCCCCACCTTCCCATTGCAGGCGACTTTTTACACATTACCCAAGGTACACAAAGGTCTTGACCCATTGAATGGAAGACCCATCGTGTCAGGGGTTGATTCCCTTAGACAAAACTGCGGCCTATATGTTGAAGAGATCCTAAGGCCCTTTGTTCTGTCTATTCCTTCATATTTGATACTACAGATCTACTGCAGAAAATAGAGGGCATCCAGCTGGAAAAGAACTCCTTTTTAGCATCAATTGATGTTGAGGCCCTTTATAGCAGCATACCACACGAGGCGGGCATGAAGGGCATCCATCACTACCTCAAACAAAGATCGATAGTATGTGCAGAACATAATTCTTTTGTACTGTCCTTGTTAGACTTCATACTCACCCACAATTCGTTTAAGTTAAACGGCAGGCACTACCACCAGCTCAGGGGCACTGCAATGGGGTGCCCATGCGCCCCATCGTACGCAAATCTGTTCCTGGGCTGGTGGGAAGAAACCATAGTGTTTGGGAGAGACACAAACTGGTGGAACGAGTTTATAGCCATTTGGCTCAGGTTTATCGACGACGTCTTTGTCATATGGTTGGGGACTGAGTTACAGTTTAATAGATTCATTGCGGAGCTAAATGTTAATAACATCAGTTTAAAATTCACCTCAGAGATTCAGAAAGAAGAACTGGCCTTTCTAGATGTGATGATAAGTAAGACACCAGGTGGGGGCCTCACAACAAGGATTTATCGGAAACCTACAAGTACTAATGGCCTGCTCAACTGGCATAGTCATCACCCTGTTCCCCTTAAAAAAGGAATCCCGAAAGGCCAGTTCTTAAGACTGAGGAGAAATTGCTCTGACATAAACATGTTCCACAGTCAGGCTACAGACATGTTGAACAGATTCAGAGAAAAAAACTATCCCTTCTACATCCTGAAGTCAGCCTACAATAATGCTACGAGTTCAGACAGACAACAGCTGTTACATAAAAATGAACCTAAAACAGAGGAGAATAAAATTAGGATCATAGGAACTTTTGACTCCCAACATAATAAGGTCAGAGATGTGATAAATAAACACTGGGATATACTTAAGATGGATCCAGATCTCACAGACATTCTGGGGACTCACCCCGACATCACGTTCAGGAGAGGTAGGTCCCTTAGGGACTCATTGGTTCATAGCCACTATATGAGACCCAAGGGGAGCTCCACTTGGTTGGAGAGAAAAACATGTGGCTTCTTCAGGTGTGGTGGTTGCCAACTATGCAAATACATGAGACCGAATAAGTCCTTTACAAGTTCCTCAACGGGAAAGGTGTTTTTCCAGCGGGATTTTTCTAATTGTAAATCAACGGGGGTCGTATATCTGGCCTCTTGCTCATGTCCCAAAGACTACATAGGCAAGACAACTAGAGAACTTCGCAGGAGGGTCGGTGAGCATATAGGAGATATAAGACATGAGAGAGACACCCCCCTGGCTAGACATATGAGACTACAACATCCGGCTAATAAAACTGATATAACATTCACAGTGATTGAAGTAGTGAAATCAAATCCCAGAGGAGGGAACTTTGACAGAACTGTGCTCCAAAGGGAGTGTGAATGGATTTTCAGAATGGATTCAGTGACTCCAAAAGGTATAAATGAGCAACAATCACATACCTGTTTTCTATGAATCTCTGTGGATGGCATTATGAGTAATTAACATAGAGGCCGGACGTCTTCACCTGGCTCTAGAAACTAGAATTGACTTAATAATGATAATATATAAAAAATTATGTCCTTTTTGGACCAAAGGAACAAAACTGTTTCCATGCTCCGTTTTTCTATTTATCTCCCCCTTGTGGGGAAATTGCACAGATAGTTGTGCCCCTCATCTTTAAATTATGAATATTCCTCAATTCTATGATATACGCTGGTTACTACATACATATAGGAATAATGATGCATTTACTCGCAATGGATTACACTGGGTTTATCTTTATTGATTAACTGCCCAGGGAGACTATAGGTTTGAGCCTATTTTGGTTATGCTGATGAGGTGAGCAATGAATTTATTGAATAAGTGTCCCCCTCTGACATTAGTAGGTCTCCTCTGCGTTAGAGTTTGCTAAATTAATAAGCCTTCTCACATGGATCGTCGATTGAGACGTTTCCTTATAAGTTTTGGCGCTATGTATTTGGTATAAGGGCCGTTCTAAGCATCATGGGGGCGTTGCCATCTTAGCTTATACTTCATGTTGAGAGCGCTGTGATCAGTATACCTCTACGCAGGCACAGAGCCGGCGCTGTCAGTGAGTTTAGGCGACACGCAAGTCAGCAGCACCTCATCAGCGCTTCACACTGCGTATGCGGTGTAATTCATTCTATGGGCTCTGCTACCTCATTAGTAATTTCTACGCAGGCGCAGCGCCTGCGCCGTTAGAGAAAGCATAGGTGACACGCAAGTCTGTAGCACCTCTCGAGCGCTTCACACCGCGCATGCGGGTTAATTCACTTCATGTGCCCCGCTTTTGTGTACAACTTCCGGGTCCTCCAACCGGAAGTACAAGCATGTGCGAGCATACCGGCGCCCCAGCAGTTAAATTGAGGTAATTGACATCAGAATTCACTCTTATCCCTTATCATCGAGATACATGACACCACGATCAGGCCTCCTGATGAGCCAGAGGGGCGAAACGCGTCGAGGCGAACTATGCTAGGTGGCAGACGGCGCGGCACCTAGATTATGATGAGTATCAGCCGCATTGCTTTATACGTTTAATATGCTGTTATGATTTTCCCAATGGCAGGGAAATCAAAATAACAACGGACTAGCTCTCGGGTGATGGGAACTAAAGTGACCGTGACCTGAACCTGACACGACACTGGAAGTAGCCGGGGAGTGTTTCCTACGATGCCCTAGACACCACGCGCCAGCCGGAGATCTAACTACCCCTATCAGAGGAATATACAGGCCTGCCTTACCTCCAGAGATGAACCCCAAAAGGAGATAGCAGTCCCCCACAGATATTGACGGTGAGTCAAGAGGAAAAGACATACGTAGGATGAACAGCAGATTTAGCACAGTGAGGTCCGCTTACTAGATAGCAGAAGTACAGGAAAGAGTCACTTCACGGTCAACTTCAAAACACTACTCAAAAACACCATCCTGAAATTACTTTAAAACTCCAGTGACAACTCATGCCACTGGAGTGGCAATTTCAGTCCACGAGAGTTTCCAGCTACAGAGAGTCACATTGCAAATAGCTGGACAAAAATAGCATTAACTAGAAACAAAATTCAACTTAGCTGAACAGGATCTTGAGGCAGGAGAATGCAACAGAATGCTACTGATACATTGTTGGCCGGCATCGGACCAGCAGCCAAGCAGCCTTAAATAGGAAACTCCCCTAATGGGTGTCAACAGGTGATCAAGGATAGAAGAAGGCAAATAAGTGGCAATACCATAAAAAACCACCGGGGGAGCCCACAAACAGAATCCACAACAGTACCCCCCCCCTTAAGGAGGGGGCACCGAACCCTCACCAGAACCACCAGGGCGATCTGGATGAGCACTATGGAATGCACGAACCAAATCAGGAGCATGAACATCAGATGCTGTCACCCAAGAATTATCCTCCTGACCATAGCCTTTCCACTTAACCAGATACTGAAGTTTCCGTCTGGAAACACGGGAGTCCAAGATCTTTTCCACCACATACTCCAACTCACCCTCAACCAGCACAGGAGCAGGAGGATCAGCAGACGGAACAACCGGCACCTCATACCTCCGCAATAATGACCGATGAAAAACATTATGAATAGTAAAAGATGCTGGGAGGTCCAAACGAAAGGACACAGGATTGAGAACCTCCAGAATCCTATAAGGGCCGATAAACCGAGGCTTAAACTTAGGAGACGAGACCTTCATAGGAACAAATCGAGAAGACAACCAAACCAGGTCCCCAACACAAAGACGAGGACCGACACGCCAATGACGATTAGTGAACTGTTGAGTCTTCTCCTGGGACAACTTCAGATTGTCCACAACCTGTCCCCAAATCTGATGCATTCTATCAACCACAGCATCTACTCCAGGACAATCCGAAGACTCCAATTGACCGGACGAAAAGCGAGGGTGAAACCCTGAATTACAAAAAAATGGAGAAACCAAAGTGGCAGAACTGGCCCGATTGTTAAGGGCAAACTCTGCCAATGGCAAAAAATCAAGCCAATCGTCCTGATCAGCGGACACAAAACACCTCAAGTAAGTCTCCAAGGTCTGATTAGTACGCTCAGTCTGGCCATTAGTCTGAGGATGGAATGCAGACGAAAAAGACAAGTCGATGCCCATCCTGGCACAGAACGCCCGCCAAAATCTAGACACAAACTGAGTACCCCTGTCAGACACTATATTCTCAGGAATACCATGCAAACGCACAACATTCTGAAAAAACAGAGGGACCAGCTCAGAGGAGGAGGGCAATTTGGGCAAAGGTACCAAGTGAACCATCTTGGAAAAACGGTCACACACCACCCAGATGACGGACATCCTACGAGAAACAGGAAGGTCAGAAATAAAGTCCATAGAGATGTGCGTCCAAGGCCTCTTAGGAATAGGCAAGGGCAACAACAACCCGCTGGCCCGGGAACAGCAGGGCTTAGCCCGAGCACAAACATCACAAGACTGCACAAAAATACGTACATCTCGAGACAAGGAAGGCCACCAGAAGGACCTAGACACCAGATCCCTGGTGCCAAAAATTCCAGGATGACCTGCCAACGCGGAAGAGTGAACCTCCGAAATAACTCTACTGGTCCAGTCATCAGGGACAAACAGTCTACCAGGCGGACAGCGATCAGGCCTATCCACCTGAAACTCCTGCAAAGAGCGCCGCAGGTCTGGGGAGACAGCTGACAATATCACCCCATCCTTCAGGATGCCAGTAGGTTCGGAATCACCAGGCGAGTCAGGCTCAAAACTCCTAGAGAGGGCATCCGCCCTCACATTCTTAGACCCAGGCAGATACGAGACCACAAAGTTAAATCGAGAGAAAAACAACGACCAGCGCGCCTGTCTAGGATTCAGACGCCTGGCTGACTCAAGATAAATTAGATTTTTGTGGTCAGTCAAGACCACCACCTGGTGTCTAGCACCCTCAAGCCAATGACGCCACTCCTCAAATGCCCACTTCATGGCCAAGAGCTCCCGATTTCCAACATCATAATTCCGCTCAGCGGGCGAAAACTTTCGAGAGAAAAACGCACATGGTCTCATCACTGAGCAGTCAGGACCTTTCTGCGACAAAACTGCACCTGCTCCGATCTCGGAAGCATCTACTTCAACCTGGAACGGGAGCGAAACATCAGGCTGGCGCAACACAGGAGCAGAAGAAAAGCGGCGCTTAAGCTCCCGAAAGGCCTCCACAGCCGCAGAGGACCAATTAGCAACATCAGCACCCTTCTTGGTCAAATCAGTCAAAGGTTTAGCAATGGCAGAAAAACCCGCTATGAATCGGCGATAGAAATTAGCAAATCCCAAGAATTTCTGAAGACTCTTTAGAGAAGTAGGTTGTATCCAATCACAAATAGCCTGAACCTTAACAGGGTCCATCTCCATAGATGAAGGGGAAAAAATATATCCCAGAAAGGAAATTCTCTGAACCCCAAAAATACACTTTGAGCCCTTCACAAATAGAGAATTAGCTCGTAAAACCTGAAAAACTCTCCTGACCTGTTGAACATGAGATTCCCAGTCCTCCGAAAAAATCAAAATATCATCCAAATACACAATCATAAATTTATCCAGATATTCACGGAAAATATCGTGCATAAAGGACTGAAAAACGGAAGGGGCATTCGCGAGACCGAAAGGCATTACCAAATACTCAAAATGGCCTTCAGGCGTATTAAATGCGGTCTTCCACTCATCCCCCTGCTTAATCCGCACCAAATTATACGCACCACGTAGATCGATCTTAGTGAACCACTTCGCCCCCTTTATGCGAGCAAAAAGATCAGTCAGTAAAGGTAACGGGTACTGGTATTTAACTGTAATCTTATTCAGAAGTCGATAGTCGATACAAGGTCTCAATGAACCATCCTTTTTACCCACAAAGAAAAACCCTGCCCCCAATGGAGACAAAGAGGGGCGAATATGACCCTTTTCCAAAGATTCTCTGATATACTCCCGCATAGCAGTATGTTCAGGTACAGACAAATTAAACAAGCGACCCTTAGGAAATTTACTACCGGGAATCAACTCAATAGCGCAGTCACACTCTCTGTGAGGGGGGAGAGAATCAGTTTTAGGCTCCTGAAAGACATCATAAAAATCTGACAGAAATGCTGGGATCTCAGAGGGAGTAGATGAAGAAATGGGAACCAAAGGTGCATCCCCATGAATCCCCCGACATCCCCAGCTCAGCACAGACATTGATCTCCAGTCCAAGACTGGATTATGAATTTGTAACCATGGTAATCCAAGTACTAATACGTCATGTAGATTATATAACACAAGGAAACGAATAATCTCCTGATGGTCTGGGGAAAGATGCATAGTCACTTGTGTCCAATATTGTGGTTTATTGCTAGCCAAAGGTGTAGAATCAATACCCTTTAAGGGAATAGAAACCTCCAGAGGCTCTAAATCAAACCCACAACGCTTGGCAAAGGACCAATCCATGAGACTCAGAGCGGCGCCAGAATCCACATAAGCATCCACAGTAACAGATGATAAAGTACAAATCAATGTCACGGACAAAAGAAATTTAGACTGCAAGGTACCCATAGAAAAAGATTTATCAACCTTTTTATCAACCTTCTTTATGCGTTTAGAGCATGCTGATATAACATGAGCTGGATCTCCACAATAGAAGCACAACCCATTTTTGCGCCTGTAATTCTGTCGTTCGCCTCTAGACAATACACTATCGCATTGCATATGCTCTGGTGCCTTTTCAGAGGTCACCGCCAAATGATGCACAGGTTTTTGCTCAGAAGATACCGCCATATGGTGCACAGATTTTTGCTCAGAAGATACCGCCATATGGTGCACAGATTTTTGCTCAGAATATACCGCCATATGGTGCACAGATTTGCGCTCCCGTAAACGCCGATCAATCTGGATAGCCAATTTCATGGCATCATTCAGACCTGTAGGCATAGGGAACCCCACCATGACATCCTTCACGGCATCAGAGAGACCTTCTCTGAAACTAGCTGCTAGAGCGCACTCATTCCATTTAGTAAGCACCGACCATTTACGAAATTTCTGGCAGTATATCTCAGCTTCATCTTGCCCTTGGGAAAGAGCTATCAAGGCTTTCTCAGCCAAAATCTCTAAATTAGGTTCTTCATAAAGCAACCCCAAAGCCAGAAAAAACGCATCTACATTTAATAACGCAGGATCCCCTGGCGACAATGCAAATGCCCAACTTTGTGGTTCACCCCGCAATAGAGAAATAACAATTTTAACCTGTTGCGCAGGATCACCAGCAGAGTGAGATTTCAGAGACAAAAACAATTTACAATTCTCTCTGAAATTCAAAAAACGGGATCTGTCTCCGGTAAAAAATTCAGGCATAGGGATCTTAGGTTCAGACATTGGAGCACGTATAACAAAATCTTGTAAGTTCTGGACCTTTGAAGCCAGGTTATTCAGACCTGCAACCAAACTCTGTGGATCCATGATTCAAACAGGTGTAACAAAAGCCATTCAGAGATTAAGAGGAGAGGAAAAAAAAAAAAAAAAGGCTGAAGACTGCAGTTTAAGAAAGGAGTAGAAATAAGCACTAAGGTGCACTTTCCAAACACAGAAGGAAAAAAAAACCTTTTCATATCCTTTCATGCTTTAGTGCATAGTTTTAACACATGTTGGCCGGCCAAACTGTTATGATTTTCCCAATGGCAGGGAAATCAAAATAACAACGGACTAGCTCTCGGGTGATGGGAACTAAAGTGACCGTGACCTGAACCTGACACGACACTGGAAGTAGCCGGGGAGTGTTTCCTACGATGCCCTAGACACCACGCGCCAGCCGGAGATCTAACTACCCCTATCAGAGGAATATACAGGCCTGCCTTACCTCCAGAGATGAACCCCAAAAGGAGATAGCAGTCCCCCACAGATATTGACGGTGAGTCAAGAGGAAAAGACATACGTAGGATGAACAGCAGATTTAGCACAGTGAGGTCCGCTTACTAGATAGCAGAAGTACAGGAAAGAGTCACTTCACGGTCAACTTCAAAACACTACTCAAAAACACCATCCTGAAATTACTTTAAAACTCCAGTGACAACTCATGCCACTGGAGTGGCAATTTCAGTCCACGAGAGTTTCCAGCTACAGAGAGTCACATTGCAAATAGCTGGACAAAAATAGCATTAACTAGAAACAAAATTCAACTTAGCTGAACAGGATCTTGAGGCAGGAGAATGCAACAGAATGCTACTGATACATTGTTGGCTGGCATCGGACCAGCAGCCAAGCAGCCTTAAATAGGAAACTCCCCTAATGGGTGTCAACAGGTGATCAAGGATAGAAGAAGGCAAATAAGTGTCAATACCATAAAAAACCACCGGGGGAGCCCACAAACAGAATCCACAACAATATGCTCCATGTCTGCTAATGGGTTTCAGCAATTATATGCACTATGGCACTTTAAAGGATTAATTACAGCCCCAAAATAACGTGTCTCATAGGGACAGTATTTGCTGTTCAAACTGTCCATTTTCTCGCTAGAGCATTTTTGTGTGCGCAGGATACAAATTATGCATATTTGTTGGGCAGGTGGTTTTGTATAGGTATAATTCTAATGGTCCTGAATACACTGAGCAGACTGCTACTGCATGTATAGTTGAGGGTTACATCTAACCCAGGCAAATATCGGTCTACAGCAGTAAATGATTAACTACAGCTATAATAATTTGGTACATTGGGACAGTGAGGGCTGTCCAATTTGCTCTGTTTCTTGCTACAGTGTACTGGTGCCCATTGTGGCACTGTAGTTCTTCTTTTGGACATTTGGCCCTATATAGGACTGATTATTATGGTCCCGAACACATTTTTGCAGGCTGATATTGCATAAATAGGTGCTGCCTTTCCTATCCAAGGGCAATATTGGCCCGTTTGCTAATTGATTTTTAATAGTCATCATAAGTCCACCACATGTACTCTATTGTTTTTATATTCACGGTGTTGGGGCGTAGGACTCCCTAGTTGTAGGCTTACCTTTGTCTAGCTGCTTAGGGGCACCTTTAGGTCCATACACTGTGTGGGTAGGGGAACCCAGTGCCACTGCCAGGGTCTATTAGGATCCCAGGGCAAGTCGACGAGGAGTGGGGGCGCCACAACGCTTCCCCTAGGGCGCCAACCCCCACTGATAGGCAGCCATCAGTGTAGACATCATATACAGGGTTTATCTATCCCCCAACACTAGTTTTTTCACTGTGTGTTTTGGTTTTTCTTTGGTGCAGCCACAGGTTGGTGGCAATTTTAGATAAGTATCATTAAACTTCTTGGGTTTTATATGATTATTAAAATAAAAAATAGTCATATACTCACCTTCGATGGCCCCCGGAGTCTTCCCGCCTCTCAGCGGTGCATGCTGCCGCTTCTGTTCCTATAGATGGTATGTGTGAAGGACCTGCGATGACGTCGCGGTCACGTGACCGCGACGTCATCGAAGTTCCTACACACACACACAATCTATAGGAACGGAAGCCGCTGAGCAGATCGGCTGTCTGCAGGTGAGTATAACCATTTTTTTTATTTTTTTTATTATTTTTAAACATTCTTTTACTATTGATGCTGCATAGGCTGCATCTATAGTAAAAAGTTGGTCACACTTGTCAAACACTATGTTTGACAAGTGTGACTAACCTGTCAATCAGTTTTCAAAGCGATCCTACAGATCGCTTGGAAAACTTTAGCATTCTGCAAGCTAATTACGCTTGCAAAATGCTAAAAAAGGCGATAAAACAGGGAAAAAAACGCAAAAAAAAAATGCGGATTTCTTGCAGAAAATTTCCGGTTTTCTTCAGGAAATTTCTGCAAGAAATCCTGACGTGGGCCCACGTCTTCCAGAGGCAGAGAGGCGGATTTAGAGGTGAAAGCCACCGCTGCATCTACTTTAGGCACTTTTACCCACTGGGTCAACAGCTCATCATCAAAGGGGTACCTTCTTTTTGCAGATGATGGTAAAAACCCTTTATTCTGCTTTTCCCATTCCCTTCTAACTAGATCCTTAACTGAATCTACTACTGGGAAGGCTCTGCGACTTTTTTAACGTAGTCCAGCAAACATTATCTCCTGGGTGGACCTAGGTTCTCTATTGTCTGCGACACCCATGGTCAACCGAACTGCTTTAACTAATGTGTCCATATTATCCATAGCAAAGCACGGACTCCCTTCCTCATCCGAGGAGGATGGCGATGAAGCATCCGAACATTCACCCTCCTGCAGAGAGGGGCTAGAATCAGACATGCCCATACTGGTTTTCCCATGCCGTTTAGTTTTAAGGGAACATCTGAGCTCTTCCCCAATAACCTCCCTTAGATTTGATGCACGGAGGGGAGCTTCCTCTTCTAAAATACGGCAAATACAAGCCTGAAAACTTTTTAGCATAGCTGTCTGGCAATGGCTCTGTGCACAATGCACATTGCTTGTGCTTTGTTTTTGAAGCTTTCTTAACCTACAACAAAGCATAGGAAAACAGAATTGTCAGCTACTAAGTGTGGAAACACACACTCACCCACAGCCTGATGAAAGAGTACCGGTTCCAGAGGAGGTGAAGTGGTCTGCGACGCTGGGGTGCCCGAAGACTGCTTCCTACGAACCACCTCACTGCTGCGTGACCGACTGTCACCACTCTTTCTTCGCTGGTCAGGCACCTCCAAGTGCTCGGCATCCCCTACAGAGGACATCTCGGAGCACACTTCTCCTTGCCGCGGCCATCTTTTTAAACACACCGCGCTTCTCCTTCCGGCCTCCCCCGGAAGTAGTAAAACTACTTTGGGGGCATCAGCGCTCCCGGCCTGCGCAGACGCAGCACTTATGCGACCCAGGACGGCACCACCGCAATATCCTGGGAACGCGTTCGGATCAGATGAGGGGGGGGTGGTGTCTGCACGCAGTCCACCCCTGACGCTGCTTCCAAAGTCCCCGATTCTGCCGTCCTCACGGGAACCGCACAGAGGCATGGTGGACCTGGGTAAGGAGTATTCCTGTAGGCTCCCGCCGTCCGGACAGGAACCCAAACTGGAGAAGCGAGGGGGACCGCCCCTTTTAAACCTGTAGGTTCCTGTCCGGGTGGTGGGCGGATCCCCTCTCTCGTTGTGGGTGGTGTCGTGGCGATAGGAAAAGGTCCTCTTTATCTCCACTGGCAGAGCTGAGAGGACCTGTGTGATGTCATGATCATGCGGTCAGTCACATGATGGAAAAAGTCATATGGTCTGGGGTTTAAGTAAATGAGCTCTACAGGCAGTCTGGGTTCAGCAAGACTGGAGAGATGAGTCTCCAGTGGCTGTGTGTCTTGTAGAGGACAGACAGCCTGTGGTGCTCTAGAGCAGGGTATGCTGTATGGACTGTTGCGGCGTTTTTGTTTTTTTCTTTGTCTTTTGTTTTTTTCTGTTTTAGCCGGAAAGCTGAGTTTATTTGCCCTCATATTGGTTTATGCAGCTTAATAATATACCAATGACACGACAGAAAAAACAAAACTCGCAGGCGGCACTGTCTAGCTAAATGCCGGCTTTTCAGTGGGGATTACAGACGTATATCCTAATTAGCCACTCAAAAGGAAAACTTACAGGTGCTCCATCATGAAAAATAGTCTTGTAATTAGAACATCCAATAAGAAAAAGCAATGAGGGCACTCACCAGTTTCCAAAAGTGATTCCTTTATTTACGAAACAACATCCAGAGGGCCGTTGTGGCCGGGGGAAAGAGAGGGGGCCTCAGCCCGTGTGAGCAGAGGAGATGGACGACGGCCGTTTCGCACCTGATTGTGCTTCTACGGGACCCGTAGAAGCACAATCAGGTGCGAAACGGCCGTCGTCCATCTCCTCTGCTCACACGGGCGGAGGCCCCCTCTCTTTCCCCCGGCCACAACGGCCCTCTGGATGTTGTTTCGTAAATAAAGGAATCACTTTTGGAAACTGGTGAGTGCCCTCATTGCTTTTTCTTATTGGATGTTTTAATAATATACCAACCCAGGCTTTAAAGAGACGGTGTTCCTATTTTTCCTACCTCAGTAAACCGCCACGTGAGTTGAACTGCCACAACAATAATCCATACAAATATAGTATGAACACAAATATGTGCAAGAGCCACCAGATAAAAAATTGGGTACAATGACCTGAAATCCCCAATACATATCCCAACATTAACGTATTGCAGTCTGTTCAACAGTCATCATAAACCCCTGTATATACTAGTAAACCAGGTCACCTCCACAAGTCAAAGAGCGGTATTAATTAGTCCCCCAGTATGACCAGGTAAACAGAACAAAGTAGTGTAATACCAGAGCTCTAAATAGGGACTCAAACAAACTATACAGAGCCTACAATAAAGCATAACACGAAAAGCGATTATGCTATGGAGATGTTGGAAGCTAAAGATGCCTTGATAGGCACCCGTTGCCACAGTGCAACAAAAATATAAGGGGCATTAGTTGTTTAGGGACGCCAATCGTCCCAATTCCAAATTCCTGCTGGGATATGATCATATACCTCCAGGAGAGTGGAAAAATTTAACTATCATGTGGTACTGGTGCCCAGGCACAGCAAAGCATTTACAAAGGTATGGTAGAACAGCACGAGAATTGTCCCAGGCCTACATACAGGCGTTAAAAGTCGCAAGCGCTGACGGCTGGCCCCAGAGAGTATATAACACTGGCTATGATAAGAAGTATAAATGCCTAACTGGGAAGGTTCACACTTAACATGTATAACTTCTCTTTTGTATATCTGTGATTTTCTCTTAATTTGATGCACGATCTATACAAATACATAACCCTCAGAAAAATGTTAGAGGAATACAAAACTGAAATGAGGAAAACCTTACAATATAGAGCCAATAAAGAGGTGAAACTGTTGTCACCTTTAAATATTGTAAGGTTAGTGTCCAAAAAATGATCAGGTATACTTGGGATCATAAAATCCCACGCTTTACACAAGTCCCCCTAGATCATAAATACACTGTGTGCAGAATTATTAAGCAAGTTGTATTTTGATCACATGATACATTTTATACATGTCCTACTCCAAGCTGTTCAGGCTTGAGATCCAACTACCAATTAAGTAAATCAGGCGATGTGCATCTCTGTAATGAGAAGGGGAGGAATGTTGCCTCATGACATCAAAACCCTACATAAGGTGTGCTTAATTATTTGGCAACTTCCTTTCCTTTGGCAAAATGGGTCAGAAGAGGGATTTGACAGGCTCTGAAAAGTCCAAAATTGTGAGATGTCTTGCAAAGGGATGCAGCAGTCTTGAAATTGCCAAACTTTTGAAGCGTGATCACCGAACAATCAAGCGGTTCATGGCAAATAGCCAACAGTGTCGCAAGAAGCGTGTTGGCCAAAAAAGGCGCAAAGCCAAAAATTACAAGCAGGGTCATTCATACACCCTTAAAGGCACCAAGCGTAGTACCTCATACAAATATTATGAACAAAGTATAGTTGTGGTACTCCCACACTGATAAAAGCTCTGCACTAAGTGCCAAGATGCCATTTGCCACCAGTTTTGCCATATTTCAGAGCTGCAACGTTACTGGAGTAACAAAAAGCACAAGGTGTGCAATACTCAGGGACATGGCCAAGGTAAGGAAGGCTGAAAATCGACCACCTTTGAACAAGAAACATAAGATAAAAATTCAAAACTGGGCCAAGAAATATCTTAAGACTGACTTTCAAAAGGTTTTAAGGACTGATGAAATGAGAGTGACTCTTGATGGGCCAGATGGATGGGCCAGAGGCTGAATCAGTAAAGGGCAGAGAGCTCCACTCCGACTCAAGACGCCAGCAAGGTGGAGGTGGGGTACTGGTATGGGCTGGTATCATCAAAGATTAACTTGTGGGATCTTTTCGGGTTG
The DNA here is from genome assembly GCF_051348905.1 of Ranitomeya variabilis. Classification (NCBI taxonomy): domain Eukaryota; kingdom Metazoa; phylum Chordata; class Amphibia; order Anura; family Dendrobatidae; genus Ranitomeya; species Ranitomeya variabilis. The sequence continues at coordinate 103,830,143 of NC_135238.1, read as the reverse complement.
AGGATGGAGTGAAGCTCAACTCCCAGACCTACTGCCAGTTTCTGGAAGACAACTTCTTCAAGCAGTGGTACAGGAAGAAGTCGGTATCGTTCAAGAAAAACATGATTTTCATGCAGGACAATGCTCCATCACATGCCTCCAAGTACTCCACAGCATGGCTGGCCAGTAACGGTCTCAAAGAAGAAAAAATATTGACATGGCCCCCTTGTTCACCTGATCTGAACCCCATAGAGAACCTGTGGTCCCTCATAAAATGTGAGATCTACAGGGAGGGAAAACCGTACACCTCTCGGAACAGTGTATGGGAGGCTGTGGTGGCTGCTGCACGCAATGTTCATCGTAAACAGATCAAGTACCTGACAATCTATGGATGGAAGGCTGTTGAGTGTCATCATAAAGAAAGGTGGCTATATTGGTCACTAATTTTTGAGGGTTTTGTTTTTGCATGTCATGTTTATTTCTAAATTTTGTGCAGTTATATTGGTTTACCTGGTGAAAATAAACAAGTGAGAAGGGAATATATTTGGTTTTTATTAAGTTGCCTAATAATTCTGCACAGTAAGGCCGGGGTCACACTAGAGAGGAATACGGACGAATGAGAGGCGCAAAAACAACGCATTGCACATGGACCAATGTTTCTCTATGGGGCAGCTCCCATCTGCCGTATATTTCTCCGCCGTATTTTACGGGCTGAGAAAATCGCAGCGATGTTACGTTTGTCAGCGTATTGCGCAAAAAATCCACCAATGAAAGTCTATGGGGGCGAGAAAAATATGGATTACACACGGACCATCAGTGTGACTTGCGCACCGGGGTTCTATAGAAAAGCCGGCAATTCAGAGCGGTGTACAGTAAAATCACACTGACAATAGATAGACAAAATAAATAGAATAGATAAAATAATTGTCTACACATCCTATAGGGAGATGTATACATACATGGTTTACATACAGTAATTAAGTATTTTTATACATCCCTGACTAATATGGTTTGTAGTGTGTAAAATTTTGGAGTTCTAGGTGTTAAAACAAAGGGTTAAATCATTTTAATGAAATAAACACATGGGGTTTTAATATCTTTATTGTACGCTCAAACCAACTGACGACCCTCGTCTTCAGAAAAAAAAGCAAAATAAAAAAACAATATTATCCCATACCTGTCCGCCGTACAGTCATATCCCACTCTGTAAATCCATCTAAAGGGGTTAAATAAATGTATAAGCAGGAGCGCAGCTAATGCAGCCGCCCCTGGCTGTAAAAACTGGGCAATGAATGGAATGCAGCTTCATTGACTTGCGGTGCTGCGCCGCCTGGTGGCATAACCTTATATGAACTGTAGGGTGTGAATTTTTCTGAATATTTTCTCACGGTACAGTTCATATGAGTTTATGCCACCAGGGGTAGCAGAGCCGCAAGTCAATGAAGCTACATTACCTTCATTTAATTCATTCCCCAGTCCTTTACAACCAGGAGCAGTCGCATTAGCAGCGCTCCTGGCTGTAACTGTATTTAACCCCTTCACATGGATTTACATCGTGGGACATGACATTGCGGCGGACAGGTATGGGATATTGTAGCTTTTTTATTTACCTTTTTTCTAGGAGATCGAGGGTCGTCAGGTGGATTGAGCGTACAATAAAGAATAATAAAACCCCATGTGTTTGTTTCTTTAATTAAAATACTTTATTCTTAATGTGTGTATTTTTAACCCTTTCCTACTATTGGATTAATAATGGATAGGTGTCTTATTGACATCTCTCCATTATTAACCAGGCTTAATGTCACCTTACAATAGCAAGGTGACATTAACCCCTCATTACCCCATATCCCACAGCTACAGGGAAGGGGAAACGAGCAGCTAAGTGCCAGAATAGGAGCATCCTACAGATGTGCCTTTTCTGGGGTGGCTGGGGGCAGATGTTTTTAGCAGGGGGCCAATAACCATGGTCCCTCTCTAGGCTATTAATATCTGCCCAAAGTCACTGGCTTTCCCACTCTGGCGGAGAAAATTGTGTAGGAGCCCATGCCAGTTTTTTCTGTGATTTAACCCTTTATTTTAACACCTAACACCTTGCACACACACACACACTACTAACATAGTGAGGAATATGTAAAAAATATAACGTATACGAAATGGTTTTCTGTATGTAAACCATGTCTCATATCCTGTCGGGTTCGGTAACGAGATAGCAAAAGCTGGCAATTGAATTACCGGCTGTTCTGCCATCTAGCGCTGTATGAAATACGAATATATGTGTGTGTGTGTATATATATATATATATATATATATATATATATATATATATATATATATATATATATATATATATATGTTTTCATGAATATAGGAGACCATGGATCCATTATATGTCCATTTTGCAAGCCAGCAAGAAAATCTTGCCGTACGGATGCCATACGGAAGTTTACATGTGCAAAATACACAGCCACACCTTGCCTACGGATGACATACGGATCACTGTTCAGGGAACAATTCTGCGTATTTGGTCTGTAAAATACCCCGGCCTAATAGTTACCTGCACAAACAGATATCCTCCTAAGATAGCGAGATCTAAAAAAAAAAACCACTCCAACTTCCAAAAATATTAAGCTTTGATATTTATGAGTCTTTTGGGTTGATTGAGAACATAGTTGTTGATCAATAATAAAAATAATCCTCTAAAATACAACTTGCCTAATAATTCTGCACACAGTGTAGTGTGCACAGAATTGTACACAACAGAACAGAAAGAGTGAACGATCGGCACATACGCCGTAACACCACCATGTAGCTTACAGCCATACAGGAATTCTTTCTAATCTGAAAAAAAAAATATCAAGATGATTCATGAAAAACTGGAATAATCTTGTTATACATCGAAGAGGGAAATATGTTAGCCCCTTTACAACCAGTGGCATTTCAGTTTTTGACTTTTCTTGCTCCCCTTCTTCCCAAAGCCATAGCTTTTTTATTTTTTGATTAATGTGGCAATGTGAGGGCTTGTTTTTTTGCGGAAAAAGTTGTACTTTTGAACTACACCATTGGATTTAACATATCGTATACTGGAAAACAAGAAAAAAATCCAAGTGTGGTGAAATTGCAAAAAAAAAGTCAAATTAAACAGTTGCTTTTTGTCTTTTTCTACCATGTTCATTGAATCCTAAAACTGACCTGCCATTATGAATCTGCAGGTGATTACGAGTTCATAGACACCAAACATGTATACAGTAGGTCCTTTTTTATTTAAGTGGTGACTAAAACATCTAAAATTTGTTTTAAAAAATGGTGTTTTTTCCGAGACCTATAGTATCTCCATTTTTCGTGATCTGCGGCTGGGTGAGGGCTTATTTTTTGAAAGCCCAGCTGACGTTTTTATTGATAACATTTTGGTGTACATACAGTCTTTTGATTGCCAGTTATTGCATTTTATTGCAATGTAGTGGCAATTCTGGAGTTTTGACTTTTTTCTTGTTAAGTCGTTTAGCGATCAGGTTAATTATTTTTTAATATCAGCAGTCAAGAAAAAAATGTGGCGCTGCACAGCCTCTGAACTGAACGCAGATAAAGCACAGTCAATTGTGGGTGTATTTGGGTAAGACTTCAGTGACTGGAGGAGCTCGCATGAAAAAAAGACGTTCCAGTATAAATACAACAGAAGAAATGCGGCAGCACTCACCAGGTGACGGGTAATTCAGTCCTTTATTGAAGATACAAAATCCATAACATCGTGTTCACGGCTCGGGGGAGTGCGGACATGAAGGAAGTGAGCAGGGATCGACAACAGCTGTTTCGCCTGAAGGAAGTGAGCAGGGATCGACAACAGCTGTTTCGCCCCTGTTTGGCGAAACAGCTGTTGTCGATCCCTGCTCACTTCCTTCATGTCCGCACTCCCCCGAGCCGTGAACACGATGTTATGGATTTTGTATCTTCAATAAAGGACTGAATTACCCGTCACCTGGTGAGTGCTGCCGCATTTCTTCTGTTGTATTAATTCTTTTTTAATATTGATAGATTGGGCAATTCTGAACGAGACAATACAAAATAGGTGTATATTTGATTTTTTTATTGTTTTATTGAATGAGTCTAAAGGAGGGTGATTTGAACTTTTACTTTTTTATATTTTTAAACTTTTTTTTACTTTTTGCATGCTTCAATAGTCTCTATGGGAGACTAGAAGCTGCAGTACTTCGATCAATTCAGTTACACACAGGCAATGATCAGAATGACTGTATAGCAGAAATGCTATCTTGCTATGAGCGCGACCACGGGGGCAGCGCTCATCGCAATCTGGCAATGGCAACCATAGAGGTCTGCTGTAGACCTCTGGTTGTCATGCTGACCAGTGTCGTTGGAGGCATTCCCTCAGTCATCCATTCTCAATTATAGGTGGAAATAAATCTTATTTTATCTTGTGACTTCTCATTTTTTAGAGGATGCAAGAGGGCTCGCCGACTGCTTCTTTTGGCTCTAGCATAGCCCCTTTTTATGCATCTGTTGCTATAGCCTCTCATTTTGAATCTTTCCCTGAGATCCTCTGCCTGCTTATGAAATTTCTCATCAGATGAACAAATGTGCCTTATTTGCAGATATTATTCAACTGGGATGGCCCTATTTGTTGCATATGGATGACAGGAGTCAACATGCAGGAGAGAATTTCCCGAGGTAGGCTTTCTAAAGACATCTGTCTAATTATAATAAGACTAATTTTTATTTATATAGTTCCAACATATTCAGCAGGGCTTTACAATTATAGAGGGGCTTTGTACAGACAAAGATTACAGCATAACAATAAACACAGATACCAAGAGGAATGAGGGCCCTGCTCGCAAGCTTACAGACTATGAGGAAAAGGGGAGACACGAGAGGTGGATGGTAACAATTGCCTTCGTTGTTCGGACCAACCAGTGTAAGGATCGGGTGTTCATGAAAAGCTTCATGAACCAGTTAACAGCCTAAATACAGTTAGGTCCATATATATATTTGGACAGACACAACTTTTTTCTAATTTTGGTTATAGACATTACCACAATAAATTTTAAACAAAACAATTCAGATGCAGTTGAAGTTCAGACTTTCAGCTTTCATTTGAGGTTATCCACATTAAAATTGAAGAAGGGTTTAGGAGTTTCAGCTCCTTAACATGTGTCACCCTGTTATTAAAGGGACCAAAAGTAATTGGACAGATTCAATAATTTTTAAATAAAATGTTCATTTTTAGTACTTGATTGAAAACCCTTTGTTAGCAATGACTGCCTGAAGTCTTGAACTCATGGACATCACCAGATGCTGTGTTTCCTCCTTTTTGATTATTTGCCAGGCCTTCACTGCGGTGGTTTTCAGTTGCGGTTTGTTTGTGGGCCTTTCTGTATGAAGGTTAGTCTTTAACAAGTGAAATGCATGCTCAATTGGGTTGAGATCTGGTGACTGACTTGGCCATTCAAGAAAATTCCACTTCTTTGCTTTAACCCCTTAGTGACGGAGACAAATTTTTTAAATCTGATCAGTGTCACTTTATGTGGTATTAACTCTGGAACCCTTCAACAAATCCCAGTGATTTTGAGATTGTTTTTTCGAGACACATTGTACTTTATGTTATTGGTAAATTTAGGTCAATATGTTTTGTGTTTATTTATAAAAAATATCAGAAATTTGAGAAAAAATGTTAAAAAATTATCAATTTTCAAACTTTGAATGATTATCCCTTTAATCCCGATAATCATACCACAGCACAACATTAAGAAACTAGATGGGCATTTCCTGAAGGAAATACATGGTGCTTGAACAGCGCTGCCAGCTTTACAGCAGCACTTTTCACACACGGGACCGGGGCAGCACTTAATTTTCCACACACGGGGCCGGGGGCGCACTTACTTTTGCACACGGGGCCGGGGCGCACTTACTTTTGCACACGGGGCCGGGGGCGCACTTACTTTTGCACACGGGGCCGGGGGCGCACTTACTTTTGCACACGGGGCCGGGGGCGCACTTACTTTTGCACACGGGGCCGGGGGCGCACTTACTTTTGCACACGGGGCCGGGGGCGCACTTACTTTTGCACACGGGGCCGGGGGCGCACTTACTTTTGCACACGGGGCCGGGGGCGCACTTACTTTTGCACACGGGGCCGGGGGCGCACTTACTTTTGCACACGGGGCCGGGGGCGCACTTACTTTTGCACACGGGGCCGGGGGCGCACTTACTTTTGCACACGGGGCCGGGGGCGCACTTACTTTTGCACACGGGGCCGGGGGCGCACTTACTTTTGCACACGGGGCCGGGGGCGCACTTACGCTTGCACACGGGGCCGGGGGGGCACTTACTTTTCACACACGGGGCCGGGGGGGCACTTACTTTTCACACACGGGGCCGGGGGGCACTTACTTTTCACACACGGGGCCGGGGGGGCACTTACTTTTGCACATGGGGCCGGGGGGGCACTTACTTTTCACACACGGGACGAGAGGGTGTCATAGTCACTTTATTCTGATGTTTGACTTTGATAAATGATCATGTCCTAAAATGGACACGGTACATTTGCATAGCTGCCATCTTTAGAAGGTCAAGTTGGGGGTAATGGAAAGTTCGCCATTATTTCCTATGGGAATTTTTTTTTTAAAAATGCGATTTAAATAAAATCTACATATCGGATCGACTATAAAAGTCATAGCACACCTATCCCCACCGAGGCCTTCGAAACGCCGCCTGAACGGGGTCTCTGCGCCGAGCGGTTCGGGCCGCATTAATTGCGGAAAACGCGGAGAAGAATAATAATAATAACTAGATGGGTATTTCCTGAAGGAACTACAGATAGTGCTTTGGAATGGTGCCCGGGCTGCCCCTGCAAGACTTTCACACTTGGGTGCCCCTCAGGCGGTCCGATTTGGTGGGTTGGGTCAATCTGGGTCTGATTTTGTGGGCGGGGTAAATCTAGGTCCGATTCGGTGGGCGGGGTCACTTTTGGTCCGATTCTGTGGGCGCGGCCACTCTGGGTCCGATTCGGTGGGCGGAGCCACTCTGGGTCCGATTTGGTGGGCGGGGCACCTTAGGGACCAATTTGGTGGGTGGGGTCACTCGGTCCGATTTGGTGGGCTGGGCACCTCAGGGTCTGATTTGGTGGGCTGGGCACCTCAGGGTCCGATTTGGTGGGTGGGGTCACTCTGGGTCCGATTTGGTGGGCGGGGTCACTCTGGGTCCGATTTGGTGGAAGGGGTCACTCTGGGTCTGATTTGGTGGAAGGGGTCACTCTGGGTCTGATTTGGTGGAAGGGGTCACTCTGGGTCCGATTTGGTGGGCGGAGCCACTCTGGGTCCGATTTGGTGGGCGGGGTCACTCTGGGTCCGATTTGGTGGGCGGGGTCACTCTGGGTCCGATTTGGTGGGCGGGGTCACTCTGGGTCCGATTTGGTGGGCCGGGCCCCTCGGGGTCCGATTTGGTGGGCCGGGCCCCTCGGGGTCCGATTTGGTGAGCGGGGTAATCTACTATATAATTGTCTAAGGGCACTTCCGTCTTTCTGTCTCACAACACCGCTACGTCATCATCTCGTGAGACCGCAATGCACTCTTGGGACCGGAGCGCGCAACAAGCATCGGGTAGTGGCCACTCCAGGTGCAACAAGCATCGTGTACCGGCCGCTCTAGGAGGTGCAACAACCATCAGATACCGGCCGCTCCAGGAGGTGAGTATGTAACTTTTTTATTTTAATTCTTTTTTTTTTTTTTTAACAGGGATATGCAGTATACTATGTGACTGGACAATATACTACGTGACTGGGCAGTATAACTACGTGGCTCTGCGCTGTATACTGCGTGGCTCTGCGCTGTATACTGCGTGGCTCTGCGCTGTATACTACGCGGCTCTGCGCTGTATACTACGCGGCTCTGCGCTGTATACTGCGCGGCTCTGCGCTGTGTACTACGCGGCTCTGCGCTGTATACTGCGCGGCTCTGCGCTGTGTACTGCGCGGCTCTGCGCTGTGTACTGCGCGGCTCTGCGCTGTATACTGCGCGGCTCTGCGCTTTGTACTGTGCGGCTCTGCGCTATATACTGCGTGGCTCTTCGCTGTATACTACGCGGCTCTGCGCTGTGTACTGCGCGGCTCTGCGCTGTGTACTGCGCGTGTCCGTGCTGTGTACTGCGCGTGTCTGCGCTGTATACTGCGCGGCTCTGTGCTGTGTACTGCACGGCTCTGCACTGTGTACTGCACGGCTCTGCGCTGTATACTGCGGGGCTCTGCACTGTGTACTGCGCGGCTCTGTGCGGTATACTGCGCGGCTCTGCTCTTTATACTGTGCGGCTCTGCGCTCTGTACTGCGCGGCTCTGCGCTGTGTACTGCCCGGCTCTGCGCTGTGTACTGCGCGGCTCTGCGCGGTATACTGCGCGGCTCTGCGCTGTGTACTGCACGGCTCTGCGCTTTATACTGCGCGGCTCTGCGCTGTGTACTGCGCGGCTCTGCGCTGTGTACTGCGCGGCTCTGCGCTTTGCCCTGCGCCGCTCTGCGCTGTGTACTGCGCGGCTCTGCGCTGTGTACTGCGCGGCTCTGCACTGTGTACTGCGCGGCTCTGCGCGGTATACTGCGCGGCTCTGCTCTTTATACTGTGCGGCTCTGCGCTGTGTACTGCGCGGCTCTGCGCTGTGTACTGTGCGGCTCTGCGCTGTGTACTGCGCGGCTCTGCGCTGGGTACTGCGCGGCTCTGCGCTTTGCACTGCGCCGCTCTGCGCTGTGTACTGCGCGGCTCTGCGCTGTATACTGCGCGGCTCTGCGCTTTCCACTGCGCCGCTCTGCGCTGTGTACTGCGCGGCTCTGCGCTGTGTACTGCACAGCTCTGCGCTGTGTACTGCGCGGCTCTGCACTGTGTACTGCGCGGCTCTGCGCGGTATACTGCACGGCTCTGCTCTTTATACTGTGCGGCTCTGCGCTCTGTACTGCGCGGCTCTGCGCTGTGTACTGCCCGGCTCTGCGCTGTGTACTGCGCGGCTCTGCGCGGTATACTGCGCGGCTCTGCGCTGTGTACTGCACGGCTCTGCGCTTTATACTGCGCGGCTCTGCGCTGTGTACTGCGCGGCTCTGCGCTGTGTACTGCGCGGCTCTGCGCTGTGTACTGCACGGCTCTGCGCTGTGTACTGCGCGGCTCTGCGCTGTGTACTGCGCGGCTCTGCGCTTTGCACTGCGCCGCTCTGCGCTGTGTACTGCGCGGCTCTGCGCTGTGTACTGTGCGGCTCTGCGCTGTGTACTGCGCGGCTCTGCGCTTTATACTGCGCGACTCTGCGCTTTGTACTGCGCGGCTCTGCGCTGTGTACTGCGCGGCTCTGCGCTGTGTACTGCGCGGCTCTGCGCTGTGTACTGCGCGGCTCTGCGCTGTGTACTGCGCGGCTCTGCGCTGTGTACTGCGCGGCTCTGCACTGTATACTGCGTGGCTGTGCAATATACTTCGTGGACATACATATTCTAGAATACCCGATGAGTTAGAATCGGGCCACAGTCTAATAATCATAAGACTACAGATAGTGGTTTGGAATTGTGCTGTACTGTCACTTTAAGAGCTGATATTATCTGACAAAACTTGTGACCTGGTGAGCTGATGTAGACTTCATAGGCGTTGGCATAGTAACTGTGTCTGACTGCGCATATCAATGAGCTAATCAGCCAGGTGGCAGTTATTTTTAGAAATTGCCTCAGAAACCAGCCCATTATAAACGTATGGGACAATTTCCCTATTGAAACGCATTGAAAGACTTTTTTCAAACACAAATTGCGCAAAAACTACAAATCCGATCGGCACGAAAAATACTTAGCACACCTCTCAGGAACGCTGGCTTCGAAATGACACCTCACTGGAGTCTGTGAGTTTAGCGGTTCGGGCCGCATTACGTGCGGACTGAATAATAAGAATAAGAAGAAGTTTACCACGGTGGAATAACAGTATAGTGCTTTGTTCCAAAGCACTATAATAATAAGAAGAAAATATAAGAAATCGGATTACAATATGTTGCTTGAACCTAGGAGGTTCAAGCACCATAATAACATTTCCCACATGTCTGCTTTACAGCAGCACCATTGGTAAAATGTTCTTTTATTTTGTTAGCATTTTAGGAGGTTTAAAAATGTAGCAGTAGTTTTTCAATTTTACAAAGAAATTTACAAAATGTATTATTTTTAGGGACTTATCCATGTTTGAAGTGCCTTTAGAGGTCCCATATATTGGGAAACCCGAAAAAGTGATACCATTTTTAAAAAAGCACCCCCTGGCATATTGAAAACTGCAATCAGGTAGTTTATTAACCTTTCAGGTGACTTTCAGGAATTAATGCAAAGTGGCATGACGGAAATGGAAATATGTATTTTTACCACCTAAATGCCTCTAACTTCTGAACAGGTTACAACAGCCGTCAGACTCTAAGGCCGCTATTTGGTCATAAACAAACAACTCAAGGCACGGGATACACAGAACTGCACGTGTACTCAAATGTTCAGTATATATTTGTGCATAACACATGTACCCCAAAAGCTGGACGTAATAGCGGACAACTCGGAAAATTAAATGCAAAAAACAGAGAACAAACAACCGATCTGATGCCCATATAATCAATAAATAGAGTTTATTAAGGAAAGGTAATACTACATAAATTGGTAGGGGGGGGAAAAAGAAACCAAAAAATGGGGCACACAGAGGAGACACAGCAGCATACAAAACACAGTCCCAAAATATTACGGTACTAACATGATATAAATAAATAAATAAATAAATATATATATATCATTGAATATCGGACTGATAAATGTTAATATTACTCTGTTTAAACCAGCATAGAGTGCCAAGAAAATATATATGTGGCCAAAGTGCAAAAATGAGTGCAAATATAAAGTGCACAAGTGCAAAAAATCGGCCGCTGGAATAACTAATTAGAGCAGGTAACTGCTGTAAGGTATGGTGGGCACTGACACAGGTATGGTTAATAGTACTATCAATAAATAGTTAAATATTGTAGGTATAATAAAAGGAAAGTGCCCAGAGCAGGATTTACCTGAATTGCTGCTGTCTCCTGGATGTGCCAGTCCCCAACGCACGTTTCGGCGTGAGCCTTCGTCAGGGGGCCCCTGACGAAGGCTCACGCCGAAACGTGCGTTGGGGACTGGCACATCCAGGAGACAGCAGCAATTCAGGTAAATCCTGCTCTGGGCACTTTCCTTTTATTATACCTACAATATTTAACTATTTATTGATAGTACTATTAACCATACCTGTGTCAGTGCCCACCATACCTTACAGCAGTTACCTGCTCTAATTAGTTATTCCAGCGGCCGATTTTTTGCACTTGTGCACTTTATATTTGCACTCATTTTTGCACTTTGGCCACATATATATTTTCTTGGCACTCTATGCTGGTTTAAACAGAGTAATATTAACATTTATCAGTCCGATATTCAATGATATATATATATTTATTTATTTATTTATTTATATCATGTTAGTACCGTAATATTTTGGGACTGTGTTTTGTATGCTGCTGTGTCTCCTCTGTGTGCCCCATTTTTTGGTTTCTTTTTCCCCCCCCTACCAATTTATGTAGTATTACCTTTCCTTAATAAACTCTATTTATTGATTATATGGGCATCAGATCGGTTGTTTGTTCTCTGTTTTTCGCTATTTGGTCATGAATTGCCATGGCAAACATCAGAACCACACAATCATGATCTGAGGGCACCAATTAGGATAAAGAGGAAGCCCCCACACTCTGTTAACCATTTATATGATGTAGTCACTATTGACTGCAGCTTCTAAAGCTGGAGTTACACTAAACGACTTACCAACGATCACGACCAGCGATACGACCTGGCCGTGATCGTTGGTAAGTCGTTGTGTGGTTGCTGGGGAGCTGTCACACAGACAGCTCTCTCCAGTGCCCAACGATCAGGGAAACGACTTCGGCATCGTTGAAACTGTCTTCAACGATGCCGAAGTCCCCCTGCAGCACCCGGGTAACCAGGGTAAACATCGGGTTACTAAGTGCAGGGCCGCGCTTAGTAACCCGATATTTACCCTGGTTACCATTGTAAAAGTAAAAAAAAAAAACACTACATACTCACATTCTGATGTCTGTCACTTCCCCCGGCGTCCACAGGGTTAAAACTGCTTTCGGCAAGACGCTGCTAATATGCACGCACTGCTGCCGAGAGCTTCCCTGCACTGAATGTGTCAGCGCCGGCAGTAACAGCGGTGACGCCACCGCTGTGCTCTGCTTTACGGCCGACACAGTCAGTGCAGGGAAGCTCTCGGCAGCAGCGCGTGCATATTAGCAGCGCTCTTGCCGAAAGCAGTTTTAACCCTGTGGACGCCGGGGGACGTGACAGACATCAGAATGTGAGTATGTACTGCTTTTTTTTAACTTTTACAATGGTAACCAGGGTAAATATCGGGTTACTAAGCGCGGCCCTGCGCTTAGTAACCCGATATTTACCCTGGTTATAAGTGAACACATCGCTACACATCGTCACACACGCCGATCCAGCGATGACAGCGGGTGATCAGCAACCAAAAAAAGGTCCTGATCATTCCCATCGACCAACGATCTCCCAGCAGGGGCCTGATCGTTAGTCGCTGTCACACATAACGAGATCGATAGTGGGATCGTTGCTACGTCACCAAAAGCGTGACGTTGCAACAATATCGTTAACGATATCGTTATGTGTGACTCAGCCTTAAGGGGTTAAACAGATATGGTCGGTGCCAACACTGATCGTGGCTGATACAGCAAATTGCCAGCTACAATGTACAGCCGACACCTGCTGGATTGTCACCTGTATGGGGACGCTATTAACTAATATCTCAGGTCAGTTAAAAGACGTATTGACAGTCATTAAGGGGTTAATAAACTCCTGGGTTGCTTTGGCTTTATGTTTTGGGTCATTGTCCATCTGTAGTATTAAACGATGACCAATCAGTTTTGCTGCATTTGGCTGGATCTGAGCACACAGTATGTCTCTGAATACCTCATAATTCATTCGGCTGCTTCTGTCCTGTCACATCATCAACAAACACTAGTGACCCATAGCCACTTGCAGCCATGCATGCCCAAGCCATCAAACTGCCTCCGCCGTGTTTTACAGATGATGTGGTATGCTTTGAATCATGAGCTGTACCACGCCTTCGCCATACTTTTCTCTTTCCATCATTCTGGTAGAGGTTGATCTTGGTTTCATCTGTCCAAAGAATGTTCTTCCAGAACTGTGCTGGCTTTTTTAGATGTTTTTTAGCAAAGTCCAGTCTAGCCTTATAATTCTTTATGCTTATGTTTATGTTTTTTTTTCTGTTTTCGCAGCTTAAGGATGGCTTGTTTCACCTGCATGGAGAGCTCCTTTGACCGCATGTTTACTTCACAGCAAAACCTTCCAAATGCAAGCATCACACCTCAAATAAACTCCAGGCCTTTTATCTTAATTGAGAATGACATAACGAAGGGATTGCCCACACCTGTTCATGAAATAGTCTTGGAGTCAATTGTCCAATTACTTTTGGTCCCTTTAAAAACAGGGTGGCACATGTTAAGGAGCTGAAACTCCTAAACCCTTCATCCAATTTAATGTGGATACCCTCAAATGAAAGCTGAAAGTCTGAACTTCACCTGCATCTGAATTGTTTTGTTTAACCCCTTCGTAACCCAGCCTATTTTGGCCTTAATGACCTGGCCATTTTTTGCAATTCTGACCAGTGTAACTTTATGAGGTAATAACTCAGGAACGCTTCAACGGATCCTAGCGATTCAGAGATTGTTTTTTCGTGACATATTGGGATTCATGTTAGTGGTAAATTTAGGTCGATAATTTCTGCGTTTATTTGTGAAAAAAACAGAAATTTGGCGAAAATTTTGAAAATTTCGCAATTTTCACATTTTGAATTTTTATTCTGTTAAATCAGAGTTATGTGACACAAAGTAGTTAATAAATAACATTTCCCACATGTCTACTTTATATCAGCACAATTTTGGAAACAAAATTTATTTTTCCTAGGAAGTTATAAGGGTCAAAATTTGACCAGTGATTTCTCATTTTTACAACAAAATTTACAAAACCATTTTTTTAGGGACCACCTCACATTTGAAGTCAGTTTGAGGGTTCTATATGGCTGAAAATACCCAAAAGTGACACCATTCTAAAAACTGCACCCCTCAAGGTGCTCAAAAACACATTCACCCTTCAGGTGTTTCACAGCAGCAGAAGCAACATGGAAGGAAAAAATGAACATTTAACTTTTTAGTCACAAAAATGATCTTTTAGCAACTATTTTTTTATTTTCCCAAGGGTAAAAGGAGAAACTGGACCACGAAAGTTGTTGTCCAATTTGTCCTGAGTACGCTGATACCTCATATGTGGGGGTAAACCACTGTTTGGGCGCACGGCAGGGCTCGGAAGGGAAGGAGCGCCATTTGACTTTTTGAATGAAAATTTGGCTCCAATCTTTAGCGGACACCATGTCACATTTGGAGAGCCCCTGTGTGCCTAAACATTGGAGCTCCCCCACAAGTGACCCCATTTTGGAAACTAGACCCCCCCAAGGAACTTATCTAGATGCATAGTGAGCACTTTAAACCCCCAGGTGATTCACAAATTGATCCGTAAAAATGAAAAAGTGCTTTTTTTTCACAAAAAAAGTCTTTTAGCCTCAATATTTTCATTTTCACATGGGCAACAGGATAAAATGGATCCTAAAATTTTTTGGGCAATTTCTCCTGAGTATGCCGATACCTCATATGTGGGGGTAAACCACTGTTTGGGCGCACGGCAAAGCTCGGAAGGGAAGGCGTGCCATTTGACTTTTTGAATGGAAAATTAGCTCCAATCATTAGCGGACACCATGTCGCGTTTGGAGAGCCCCTGTGTGCCTAAACATTGGAGCTCCCCCACAAGTGACCCCATTTTGGAAACTAGAACCCCCAAGGAACTTATCTGGATGCATAGTGAGCACTTTAAACCCCCAGGTGCATCACAGAAGTTTATAACGCAGAGCCGTGAAAATAAAAAAATCATTTTTCTTTCCTCAAAAAATATTTTTCAGCCCGGAATTTTTTATTTTCTCAAGGGTAACAGGAGAAATTGGACCCGAAATGTTGTTGTCCAGTTTGTCCTGAGTACGCTGATAACCCATATGTGGGGGTAAACCACTGTTTGGGCGCACTGCAGGGCTCGGAATGGAAGGCGTGCCATTTGACTTTTTGAATGGAAAATTAGCTCCAATCATTAGCGGACACCATGTCGCATTTGGAGAGCCCGTGTGCCTAAACATTGAACTCCCCCACAAGTGACCCCATTTTGGAAACTAGACCTCCCAAGGAACTAATCTAGATGTGTGGTGAGCACTTTGAACCCCAAAGTGCTTCACAGAAGTTTATAACGCAGAGCCATGAAAATAAAAAATAAATTTTTATTTTCTCAAAAATTATGTTTTAGCAAGCAATTTTTTTTTTCACAAGGGTAAAAGGAGAAATTGGACCACAATAGTTGTTGCCCAGTTTGTCCCGAGTATGCTGGTACCCCATATGTGCGGGTAAACAACTATTTGGGCACACGTCGGGGCTCGGAAGGAAAGTAGTCACGTTTTGAAATGCAGACTTTGATGGAAAGGTCTGCGGGCGTCACGTTGCATTTGCAGAGCCCCTGATGTGCCTAAACAGTAGAAACCCCTCACACGTGACCCTATTTTGGAAACTAGACCCCCAAAGGAACTTATCTAGATATGTGGTGAGCACTTTGAACCCCCAAGTGCTTCACAGAAGTTTACAACGCAGAGCCGTGAAAATAAAAAATCATTTTTATTTCCTCAAAAATGATGTTTTAGCAAGCAATTTTTTATTTTCACAGGGGTAACAGATGAAATTGGACCCCAATAGTTGTTGCCCAGTTTGTCCCGAGTATGCTGGTACTCCATACGTGGGGGTAAACCACTGTTTGGGCGCAGGTTGGGGCTCGGAAGGGAGGGAGCACCATTTGACTTTTTAAACGCAAGATTGGCTGGAATCAATGGTGGCGCCATGTTGCGTTTGGAGACCCCTGATGTGCCTAAACATTGGAAGCCTCTCAATTCTAACTCCAACACTAACCCCAACACACCCCTAATCCCAACTTTAGCCATAACCCTAACCACAACCCTAACCCCAACACAACCCTATCCCTAATCCCAATCCTAACCCTAATCCCAACCCTAACCACAACCCTAACTCCAACCCTAACCACAACCCTAACCCCAACACACCCCTAACCATAACCCTAACCACAAGCCTAATCTTAAACCTATTTCCAACCCTAGCCCTAATTCCAACCCTAAGGCTATGTGCCCACGTTGCGGATTCGTGTGAGCTTTTTCCACACCATTTTTTAAAAATCCGCAGGTAAAAGACCTGCAGATTTACCACGGATTTCCAGTGGTTTTTGTGTGGATTTCACGTGCGGATTCCTATTGAGGTACAGGTGTAAAACGCTGCGGAATCCGCACAAAGAATTGACATGCTGTGGAAAATACAACGCAGCATTTCCACGCGGGATTTTCTGCACCATGGGCACAGCGGATTTGGTTTTCCATAGGTTTACATGGAACTGTAAACCTGTTGGAAAACTGCTACGAATCCGCAGCAGCTAATCCGCTGCGGATCCGCAGCCAAATCCGCACCGTGTGCACATAGCCTAATTCTAAGGCTATGTGCACACGCTGCGGAAAACGCTGCGGATCCGCAGCGTTTCCGCAGCTGCGGGTCCAGAGCAGTTTCCCTTGAGTTTATAGTTCAATGTAAACCTATGGGAAACAAAACACACTATGCACATGCTGCGGAAAAAACTGCGCGGAAACGCAGCGGTTTACATTCCGCAGCATGTCACTTCTTTCTGCGGATTCCACATCGGTTTTACAACTGCTTCAATAGAAAACTGCAGTGGTAAAACTGCAGTGAAATCCGCAGAAAAACCACGTTGAATCTGCGATAAGTCCGCAGCGATTTTGCACTGCTGTGGAAAAATCCACAGAGGACCAGAATACGTGTGCATAGCCATACCCTAACCCTAACCCTAGTTCTAACCCTAGTTCTAACCCTAGTGAAAAAAAAATATATATATTTTCTTTATTTTATTGTTGTCCCTACCTATGGGGGTGATAAAGGGGGGGTTCATTTACAATTTTTTTTATTTTGATCACTGTGATAGGTTATCACAGTGATCAAGATGTACATGGAACGAATCTGCCGGCAAGCAGATTCGGTGGGCGCACTGCGCATGCGCCCGCCATTTTGGAAGATAGCGGCGCCCAGGGAGGAGATGGACGGACATTGGGAGGCTCGGTAAGTATGAGGGGGTGAGCACGGGGGGTGGATCGGAGCACGGAGGGAGCAGACAGGAGGACGGGGGGAGCGGACAGGAGGATGGAGGGGAGCAGACCACAGTACGGGGGACTGGGGAGGAGATCGGTGGCGGTGGAGGGGGGGCAGATCAGGGTTTCCAGCCATGGCCGATGATATTGCAGCATCGGCCATGGCTGGATTGTAATATTTCACCACTTTTCATAGGTGAAATATTACAAATTGCTCTGATTGGCTGTTGCACTTTCAACAGCCAATCAGAGCGATCGTAGCCATGTGGGGGCAAAGCCACCCCTCCCTGGGTTAAAGTACCACTCCCCCTGTCCCTGCAGATTGGGTGAAATTGGAGTTAACCCTTTCACCCGATCTGCAGGGACGCGATCATTCTGTGACAGCATATGCGTCACAGGTCGGATTGGCACCGACTTTCATGACGCATACGCTGTGTCACAGGTCGGGAAGGGGTTAAAATTCATTGAGGTAATGTCTATAACCATAAAGAGAGGGATCCGCCCATAGGAACAGGAAACCTACAGAATAAAAGGAGGCGGTCCCCTCTCCTCTTCAGTTTAGTTTACAGAGTATAAAAAGGGAACCGCAAAAGCTTTAGTATTAATTCTTATTCAGCAACATAAATGTCTTAAACTCTATACAACCATTATTTGTGAGCTTAAAAGAAAGAACTGTGCATAATTAGGGAGGGTAGTAAATGGGTGCTGTCATGGACTCATTAAAAGAGCATTACCGGTGAGTAATCCGGCTTTTTACCCTTCGCCACGACAGCACCCCACATGAGAGATTTTCAGAGAGTCATTATTTGGGTGGGAATACTGTACTAAGAATAGCGCTACCAAAGGTCAGATCAGAAGATGTAGATAGATCGAGTCTATAATGGTTGTAAAAGGTAGAAGGTGTAGACCAGGTTGCGGCCTTACATATTAAATGGATTGGTACATCTGCTTTTTCCGCCCAGGAGGAAGCCATGGCTCGTGTTGAATGTGCTTTTATACCCACTGGAGGAATTTCTCCCTTTGATGTATAGGCCAAGCAGATAGCTTCTCTGATCCACCGAGATATGGTAGCTCTTGTGACCCCATGTCCTTTCTTGCAGCCCAGAAAGGAGATAAACAGAGCCCTACTCAGCCTCCATGTCTGAGACCTTTCTATATAGGTCAGGATGGCTCTTCTGACATCTAAGGTGTGGAACTTATGTTGTTCTGGAGTAACAGGGGAATAAAAAAAGCAAGGGAGAAATATTTCCTGTGATCTGTGATAGGTGGATGCCACCTTAGGGAGGTATGAGGGATCTGGTTTTAGGACTATCCGATCTTGAAAAAGTCAGGACATTTAGAGGTATGGAATCTAGTGGCTCAAATGGGGAGCCAGTTAAGGTCTCTAGTACTAAATTTATATCCCACAGAGGTAGACGGGGAATATGGACCGGATTACTTCGTTCACAAGACTTCATAAATCTGGAGACCCACCTATTGGCTGCTATATTGCATCCATATAGGGCTCCTAACGCTGAGACTTGAACTCTTAAGGTGTTTACCGATAATCCTAATTCTGTACCTTTTTGTAGGAACTCTAGAATAGGTATTACCGGAACTTGCTTAGTGAACGGTACTGTATAAAAGTTTAAGAATTTATTCCATACCCTGCCATATATTAGGGTGGTAGATCTTTTCCTACTTAGTAACAGGGTGTTTACTAGTTCCACTGAAAACCCCCTTGAACTTAATAATTGCCTCAAATTCCATGCCATCAAGTGAAGCCCTTTTACTTGCGGGTGGAAAAAGGGGCCCTGGAACAGCAGTTCCTTGTCTGATGGAAGAATCCATGGATCGCATAGACACATGTTCTGGAGACAAGAGAACCATGGTCTCTTTGGCCAAAAAGGTGCAATGAGGATTACTCTGGCTTGTTCCCTCCTGATTTTCCTGATCACTAGTGGAATCAGAGACACTGGAGGAAAGGCGTATGCCAGTCTGAACTTCCAAGGGTGGTGAAGGGAGTCCAACATGTCTGGATGATCCATGAAGTTCAGGGAAGCGAACCTTTTTACCTGTTGTCTCTTGTGGCAAACAGATCTATTTGATCTGCTTGCTCTTTTGATCATTTTGAATACGGTTCTGTTTAAGGTCCATTCCCCCTGGCGTAGCATGTTTCGACTGAGGTAGTCTGCTTTGGTGTTTTCTACACCTCTGATGTGTAGGGCTGTTAAGGATGCAAGATGAGACTCTGCTAGCTGGAAGATGTCTGCTGCTATGGTCATCAGACTTCCTGACCGTGTACCACCTTGACGGTTTACATATGCCACTGTGGTGGAATTGTCCGAGAAAACCCTTACATGGCCTCCTTGAATCTGTGGAAGAAAATGATTTAAGGCATATTCTACCGCTCTTAATGCTTTCCAATTGGAAGAACATGTTAATTCTGCCTGATCCCATGTATCTTGGGCCAGATCATTCTCCATATGTGCACCCCACCCCATAGGGCTAGCGTCGGTGGTAATTATCTTAGAAGGGTCTATTATCCATGGTACACCCTTTGAAAGGTGTTCCATATCTAGCCACCAGGATAGGGATTCTATGAACTCTCTGGAAAGAGTTAGTTTACTTTCCAGATGTCCTTTTTTCCCCTGGACTGACAATACTTCATACTGTAATTGGCGGGTATGAAATTGAGCCCACGGCACAGCTGGAATACATGAGGATAATGATCCCAGTAAAGACATAGCCTTCCTTAGTGTCATGTGTGGGCTTTCCATTGCTTCTGACACCTTTGATTGTATAGCCACTTTTTTGGAATGCGGTAGGAAGCTTTTCTGACTTACGGAGTCTAGCTGTATTCCTAGAAATATTTGAACGTTCGCTGGATTCAGCCTGGACTTTTCGAAGTTGACGATCCAACCCAACTCCTGTAGGGACGAGATCGTATTAGATAATCACATCTTACATTGAGGTATAGAATCTCCTACTACTAGAAAATCATCTAGGTAGGGTATTATCAAAGTGTCCCGTTGGCGTAGATGAGCCATCA
This sequence comes from Ranitomeya variabilis, assembly GCF_051348905.1. Classification (NCBI taxonomy): domain Eukaryota; kingdom Metazoa; phylum Chordata; class Amphibia; order Anura; family Dendrobatidae; genus Ranitomeya; species Ranitomeya variabilis. The sequence continues at coordinate 103,809,766 of NC_135238.1, read as the reverse complement.
CTTCGAATATCACTTTTGTAAAGATGCGGGGAGCCATAGAAAGCCCAAATGGCATTGCTACGTATTGAAAGTGACGAACCTGTCCTGCCAGGATGACTGCTACCCTTAGTTACTGCTGGTGTTCGGCATGTATGGGAAGATGATAGTAGGCATCTTTTAGGTCTATCCCGGCCATGACACACCTAGGGAACAAAAGCTTGATGGCAAAACTAATGGATTCCATTTTAAAAGTATGGTTACGCAAAAAAGAATTTAATTTTTTGAGATTTATGACGGTTCTAAATGAACCATCTGGTTTACTGATCAAAAACAAAGGGGAATAGAACCCCTTCCCTTTTTGATCCTGGGGAACCTCTATCAAGACTTTTTTAGATAGAAGAGATAGGATCTCTGATTCTAGAGCTTCTTGTTTTTCCCGTCCTTTTGGTGATGTTACTATAAAAGAATCCCAAGGGATTCTATCAAACTCTAATTTTAACCCATATTGAATAATGTCCAGAATCCAATGGCTAGATGTTATTTGTTTCCATTTAGAAAAGAAAAATCTTAATCTGCCACCTACTTCATGGTTAGTGGTACTTGCTACGCTTTGTATTATAGGATCCGCTAAACAGAGCACCTTTTTGTTTTGGATCCTTTGTCTCCCAGCGCTCCCTTTGATTCTCAAACGGTTTGTTTCTGGTAAAGGGGCGTCTTCTGAAGGCTCTCCTTTAAGATGGAAGATATTGGTTAGGGAAGCCCTTCTTTCGTTCTCCCGCTTTATTTAAGAGCTCATCCAATTCCAATGTTTTCCCAAAAAGGAACTCACCCTGGCAGGGGATCGCACAAAGTTTTGCTTTTGCCTGTGCGTCCCCTTACCAGTTTTTTAACCAGAGTGCTCGCCGGGCTGTGTTCACTAAGCCGGCTGATCTGGCTGCTAGGCGTAGCGAATCCACAGAGGCATCTGCCAGGAATGCTATTGCTTCTTTTATTAGAGGGATTTTCGGTAGGATTGACTCTCTCGAAGTTCTACCTCTGAATTGTTCCTCCAGCTGTTCCATCCACAGTAGTAGCGACCTTGCGGTGCAGGTACTAGAGATAGCTGGCCTGAATGCCCCCGTGTTAGCCTCCCATAATCTTTTAAGTAAGGTTTCTGCTTTACGGTCTAACGGGTCAGTTAGGACCCCCGAATCTTCAACTGGCAAGACCGATTGTTTGGAAGTTGAAGCAACTGCAGCATCAACTTTTGGCACCTTTGACCAAGAATTCAGTTCCTCATCACTGAAGGGATAGCGTCTTAGAGGATGATGGTAGAAATCCTCTTGTATTCGGCTTATCCCATTCTTTTTTAATTAGCTCTTTAATCGTGGGTATGACGGGGAAGGATCTACGTTTTTTCTGTCCTAACCCCGCAAACAATGTCATGATCTGACTTTCTCCCCTTCTCATCTGGGCACCCCATCGTGCTTCTGACAGATTTTACTAGGTTGTCTACACTGCTGTTAGGTAGAGAGAGCCCCCCATCATTCTCGGATGAACTCGGCTGAGATTCAGATTCGTCTGAGGATCTATGTACAACGTCTGATTCTGAGCTTGTTGGAGATTGGGACCTGTTGGCGGGTACTGGTGTTACTTGTATGCGCCAACCCCTGCATTTCTTCCTGGATTATGGCTCTAACATCAGACGGAGTCATTATATTCTCCTGCCGTAAGGTTAGCATGATGCATTCTGAGCATAACCTTTTGGTATAAGAATCCGGAAGGGGCTGCGTACATAAGGCACATTCCTTGTGCTTGGACTTGTGCGTCCTTTTCTTAGTCTAGTGGAAGGGGATACAGGAGGAACATATATCAGCATATAGGAAGAGGCTTTTTTAAAAACTCACCCAGTGAAGCTGACAGGTACCGGTTCTGGAGGTGGATTTTTTGACAAGTGATGTCTCTGTTTGGTGGTAGATCGTTTGTCCGGAGGCCGACCACCACTCTTAGTGCTGCTCCTGGCGCTTGTCTCCTTGCTGGGAGAACTCTGCTCTGTTGCAGGCAAGTGCGCTTCGTCGGCCGGTGAAGCCATACTCACACACACCGGCCGACGCTAGCACTGCATTTTTAAATTTGGCGCCGAATCTCCTGCCTCCCCGGACCTAACCCGGAAGTGCTCTGGCGACTTCCGGGTTAGACGCGCCGCTCCTCCTCACCATGCGGCGGCTGTGGATTATTTAGCCGGCCGCTGAGCGCGCGTCCTCATGGAGCCGGGCGGACCAGCAGTGACCGGACCCGGACCATGGTGGCTGACCAGACGAGGGGGGAGGCTGCAAGCAGGGGCACCCCCACCGCTGCTTCTGGAACTGCAGCCCCTGCCGTTCCCTCAGAGACCGACGCAGGTGGGTGCATGGCTCGGGGATCCTCTTCTGTAGGTAAGCAGGGATTCCTATAGGAACAGGAAACCTAAACTGTGGAGGAGAGGGGACCGCCTCCTTTTATTCTGTAGGTTTCCTGTTCCTATGGGCGGATCCCTCTCTCTCATGTGGGGTGCTGTCGTGGCGAAGGGTAAAAAAAGCATTGCTTTTTGCCTTGTTTTTTTATCAATTTTGTTATGGTGTTTACTAAAGGAGTTAATTAGTTTTATAGGATGGATCGGTGCAGACGCAGCGATACCAAATGTGTACTTTTGTTTTTTCATACAAATATTTATTTATGGATACAATATCTGTTGATTTTTTATATTTTTTAATTTTCAAAAAATACTTTTACAATTATTTTAATTCTTTACTTTGACCCACTAAGGCTGGTTTGACATTTGCGGTTGTGTCCGCAGCGGTTCTGACACACACATCCGCATGTGTCATTTCATATTTTTAACATTGTAGATGTAGGTGCATGCGTTAGCATGTGTTGGCCTACGCATGCGTATTATCGCGGTGTGCGGCTGGGCTCGGCTAACGCACCATGTTGGAATTTTTATGGTGGCAAATCTCCGCCGCGATACGTTAGTCAAAACAACGCATTACTGTAACAGGGTCTGCTGTACTGGAGTACCTCTTTCAGTACCACCCCGAGGTTCAGGAGGTCCACTCTGCTTTGGTTGGATTCTGAATGAAGGACGCTGACTGGAATGGCTTCATTACATGGGCGCATATAAAATATCACTGCTTCTCCACGTATTTCCAGTGTGACAACTCTTTACTCACAGGACACATAATATATATCACAACAGATACAGAGGGCAGGCCAATTCAAAAGCGGCAGGCCAGACATACATTACAATAGCCGCAGGTGGCCGGAGCCTGCTGATATTTACTGTGGGAATTACAAAGGTGGGGGAGGTCAGAAGGATAATATCTTGTCCCCTCTGCCCAGGGGCGCAGCCTGTGGACTGATGCATTTCACATGGAACCTATTATATATACATATAACTGCATAACATATTCTGGGTGCTGGGGGTTCTGTAAAACGCAACGCATTACATTCTATGGGAATGCATAGAATCGCAAGGACATGCGTTCGCTCGTGTGTGCACAAGGGTCTAAATACAGAAATCCCATGAGACACGCCCATTTGACGTGGCTTGTGTCAAGGAAATTCTCCTGAAATTTTTTTTCCTATCAAACGCATTTGCATAAAAAACTCAAACGCATGCAACTGTTGCATTTTTTTTTATCAGTCATGCGTAAGTTGAAGCGGAAAAAAAAACGCGTTTTCATGCGTTTTTGTCATGCGTTTGCGGATGAGACGCTGCGGACTAAACCACAAATGTGAACCTAGCCTAAGGGACTTACATTTTTTGCAGGCTGATAGTTTCTACGGCATGGGGATGCAGCGCTGCATCCCCATGCTGTACATACTGTACAAACTGTCAGCTCTGCTGGCTGCAGGAATGATGTCATAGCATTTGATCGCAGCATTCTGAGGGTTAAAGTGATGGGAGCGGTGCATGTCCGCTCCTGACATTTAGTGCCGAGTGTCAGCTGTCAATCAGCTGACACCCGGCAACTATCAACCAGTGGCGCAGTGGTTAGCACAGCAGCCTTGCAGTGCTGGAGTCCTGGGTTCAAACCCTACCAAGGACAACATCTGCAAAGAGTTTGTATGTTCTCTCAGTGTTTGTGTGGGTTTCCTCCGGGTACTCCGGTTTCTTCCCACATTCCAAAGACATACTAATAGGGAATTTAGATTGTGAGCCCCAACGGGGACAGCGATGATAATGTATGCAACCTGTAAAGCGCTGCGGAATATGTTAGCGCTATATAAAAAAAATAAAGATTATAAAAATAAAAAAACAAGATAACCAGTGTGCGCGGGCGATCATGCGGACATAATAATCCATCCCCGATCAGATAGGCCCAGGGCACACGGACGAGATTAGTACATCCGATGTCAGAAAGGGGTTAATTTTCATGGCTCATTGTTATTAAATTCTGTTAAACACCTGCAGATTCATGGCGCTCACCACACATCTAGATAAATTGCTTGAGGGTTGCAGTTTACAAAATGGGGTCACGTGTCATGGGTTTTTACTGCTTAGGCACATCAGGGGCGATGCAAACAAAACATGGCACCCACTATCTACTTCAGCCAATTTGGGGCTCCAAAAGTCGAATGTCGCTCTTTCCATGCCAAACCTGCCATTTCCCCAAACAGAAGTTTTTCACCACATATGGGTGAGATTGCACAACAAAATTGTAAGGTCTATTTTATTCCCCGTTATCCTTGAGAAAATTCAAAATCTGGGTTTAAAACAATATTTTGGGTGGAAAAAAATACAATTTTCATTTTTGCTTACACATTGCTTTAATTCTTGTGAAGCACGCAAAGGGTTAATAAACTTATTGAATGTGGATTTGAGCACTTTGAGGGGTGCACTTTTTAAAATGGTGTCACTTCGGTATTTTCTTACATATAGGCCCATCAAAGTTACTTCAAATCTGATGTGATTCCCCTAAAAAATTGGTTTTGTAAATTGTTAGAAAATGAAAATACTGACTTAATACTTATAATTTCCTAACAAAAAATGGTTAAACATGATGCTGACGTAAAGTAGATTAGTTTTAAATGTTATTTATTTATTATCTTGTGTGGTATGACTATCTGTTCTAAGGGCAGAAAAATTAAAAACTAGAAAATTGTGAAATTTTCAAACTTTGTCAAATGTTCGATGTTTTCATAAGTTAAAGCAACCTACATTGACCAAAATATAAAACTAACATGAAGTACAGCATGTCCTGAAAAAACAATCTGAGAATCACTAGGATCCGTTGAAGCATTCCAGAGTTGTTACCTGATAAAATGGACACTGGTCAGAATTGAAAAACCTGGCCTGGTCAGGGAGGCGAAATCGGGATTGAGGGTGAAAGGGTTAAAACCTCTGTATAGAGTTTCAGAATATGTTGACTCTATAGGAGCAATAAGAATAAAAAGAATTACAGAACACCACAGAAAATATTATTGCTTACCTCAGATCTTTTAAATATTTGCAGTGTGTCAACATCTCGCAGAGTGACGACATGAACATCATTTTGCCCATCATACCAAAATTTGCCAGCGATAACGTACGCAACTGCTGACAGCTCCTACCAATGCTCACAAGGCAAGAACCTGTAAGTATTCCCGGCAGCTGTGCTAGGGTAAGACTTTGCAAAAAACTAAGTTGACTGATTGCGGCGATATCTTCATCACGCACAGTTTGGGAATGTTTACATGGTGGGTAACTGTTTCGTATTGCAGGATCATTTCGAGGCATAACTGAATAAAAATTAGAGCCAATCAGTTCTAATTGTTGCAAAACTGGTATTTCCTTGAGAAGTTTCCAAAATGCAGACTGTAATTTAAATGTATCTTGCTCTTCAGACATCTTTGCAAAAGAGGGTACTCCAATACGCACCTTTTTGCTAAAGGTATAAGCAGAATTGCTGGGAATAGACTGTCCTGGAGTCTGATAAAGAGCTTTGGTTCTAATATCTGTTATAGCACACACTGGCAAAGATATCGATTGTAGTTTCTTAAGTTGTGAAAGAATGTCACAAAGATGTACTCCAGATGTAACTGAACTGTGGTAGTGTGCTGATGACAAGTTCAAATGTACAAGGTTTGGGCAAGCAGATATTAATCCATCTAAAACTGAACAATCAATTTCATTGTCTGGTTTTCTGAACGTTAAGTTTGAAATATGGCATAGTGTGCATCCCCTCAAATTCAAACTGACAAGGCTTTTGCAGTCACGTCTACCATTTAAGATTGACTGAGTAAGCTGTTCAACAGAAATCATGCAGCGGCTAAAACTCAAATATGAAGGACAACTAAACTTCATGTGCTGGAGTAATGAAGATCCATTAAGCCAGGATTTTGGTAACTGGAAGGCCTCCAACATTACATTTTTTGCCATGGATTCAAAGAGATTTTTGGTAGCTCTGCTTTCTGTTAAGCTTCCGGGAGCAGATATGAGAAAAGATCTAAGATTTTCCGGAGTACGATCATTAAGAACTGCTAGATACAATCGAACAACCTCTTCATTTATATATCCAGGTGCAAGACGAGCATAAAACAGTCTAAGGTGTTGGTAATGTGGCACATTACTTTCTCCTACCATGAGTTGACCAGACATTACCATTCCTTCACGAGTTCTATCCAATACTTCAAAGTAGAGAAGCAACTTTTCAAGTCTAGTGCAACAGGGCACAACACCATAAGATGGAACAAACAGAGTCTGTTTTAATTCTCTCAAGTGTCCGAGAGTAGTTCTACACTCACTACTCAGCTGTCCAGAGTCAAAACCTGCATTGATGTCAATAGACAATGAACACAAAAAATGAAGATTTGTAAGAATCTTAGACAACCTCAGAGAGGTTATTGAACATCCAGACATATTCAATTTAACAAGTTTTCTACAGCTCGATACAATATCCATGGTAGGGAAGGTCAGCCAGTAGCAATCACTTAAATCAAGTTCACAGATTTCTCCAGATATTACTTTAAGCATTTGCTTCACTTGTTCATCTCTAGCCTGAAAAAAACAAAACATAAAAAAACACATAAAACAAGGCAAAAAATAAAAGCAAGATAAACATGTTTTACATTTTAACAGTTCTATTATGCGAAGTCAGACCAGGGCAAAGTGCAGCCCGCAGGTCACATCCGGCCCTCTGGCTGTTCATGTCCAGCCTGTGGACTGAGTTAGCTGAGGGGCTGAAAACAGTGACCCAAAAGTCGCACCATGCCCTCCCCAGTCTGTTGGCTGGCGCCCAATGTCACCTCTATATGCATAAGCTACGGGAGTCTCATTGCAGACATGGGGAGGCTATGGGGTCTCATGCTGGACATGGGGAAGCTATGGGGTCTATTGCTAGATGAGAAAAGGCTGTGTGGCTCTCGTGCTGGACATGGGGAGGCTGGGTGGCTCTCGTGCTGGACATGGGGAGGCCGTGTGGCGACTCCCGCTGGACATGATGGGGAGGCCATGTGGCGACTCCTGCTGGATATAATGGGGAGGCAGTGTGGTGACTCCCGCTGGACATGATGGGGAGGCCGTGTGGCGCCTCCTGCTGGACATGGCGAGGTTATGTGGGGACTCCTGCTGGACATGGAGATGCTAGGTGGGGACTGCTGCTGGACATGGGAAGGCTATGTGGGTCTCCTGATGGTCAAGGGGAGGCTTTGTGTGTGCTCTTACGGCATATAGGGGCTGCATGTGTGCTCATACAATATATAGAAGGGGCTATGTGCAAGCTGAAACGATATATAGGAGGATGTCAGCATACTTAATTCTGCTCAATATTGTGATAATTATTTTATATTAATTGTAATATGTTAATATTAATACTGAGCAGAATTAATTTCAGCCTATTAGTTCAGCGCTCCACAACAGTCACAGTCTCTCATGTGGCCCCTTGAGAAAATTAACTGCCTACTCCTGGGCCAGGTTCACAAATGTATAGATGTTTCAGGTTACAATGGCACTGTCGAATGATAGAAGCCAACAGCGTCATGGGATTCATGGGTTTCTGCTTTAGGGTCTGGATTTTTGTAAGTATGCCAAATTTCGCAAGACTGTAGTGTGAGGCCCAGCCTCTGAAAGTAATATAAACAGAGAATTAATAGTTTCTTCAAAATAAATTGTTCACCAATTACACGAACTGTATTAGTACCATAGAAGAAGCAACCTTTGGTAATCTCTCACCATTATGATTTTAATGCCATGCATTTTTGTTTATGCCTAAAGAGTTAGAAAATGTTTAAAACAAGTTTTCCCACAATTAACAATTTGAAACAATAACACTGTGTGCCCATGTTGCTTTTTTTAAGTGTTTCCGCCGTGTTTTTCCTCTGCGGAAATGCTTAAATGCTAACAAAATGCATCCCATTAGTTTTAATTGCATTCCGCAACTGCCGTGCCCATGCTGCGTATTTTTCCGCAGCGGAATTGCATTGCGGTAAAATACGCAGCATGTTCATTTATTTTGCGGCAATTCCGCCGCCATAGACTTGTATTGGAAAGCTTGAAATCCACAAATATTAAAAATGTTTGCGGATTTCAAGCGCATTTGCTGCAGTTTTGTAAATCAAAACCGCAGCAAAAAAGAATTGACATCATGGGCATCCCATCATGCCATCCCATAATCCAGGAAGACGAGAATCTCAGATCATTCCAGTGTTCCTGGATGATGGCTGCTAACATGGACTGGTATGATCGCATGGCGCTGGATGTCCCTTTCATGATCAGTGTGTGTGTGTGTGTGTGTGTGTGTGTGTGTGTGTGTGTGCGTGCGTGCGTGCGTGCGTGCGTGTGTGTGCGCGCGCGTGTGCGTGCGCGTGTGCGTGCGTGTGTGTGCGTGCATGTAACTAGACAGGCCGATGAGACAACTACTCCCATCGGCTATGTCTGTTCCCCTTTAGTAGAAGTAAAGTTAGCGTGCACTCGGTCCAAATTATGAGGTGTCGGTGTAATGGACCAATTGGCCCTAATGACAGTATAATATAATTTCAGCGCACACTCATGTAGATTTCATGCTAATTGTATATATAATAAAATTTAAACCAATTTGTGGGAGCAGAATATATAGAAGCGGCGATATAAACACGACGTTTCGGCTCTGCCAGAGCCTTAATCACTTTATCGCTGCAAATATAAAAGAAATATATCAGAAAAAGAAAAAAGGTTACAAAAAAGCAGAAATCCAAATAAATATATACATAAACACATATAACAACATTATTATGTATGTACCAATATGAACAGTGTCCTGGTATCACTGAGCTACTCATAGAGGAAAGAGAGATAACCTTAATCCAAAGCCAGATCATAGATAAAGTGCAGAATAAGGGACAGTTCTCCCAGTAGTGCCCAAAAATGGCTGCTGGCTTAATTATAATAGTTTTGTTGTTATGGAGAGAAGTGAGAGCCTGTTTTTCAATCAATGAGAGATTGGAATGTGCAGGAAAAAGACCAAGTTGTTGTTGATGAGAAAGCATTTTGACTTCACGGTCTACTAGTGAGATGAAAGTCTCAGTTGCATGGTATGTGCGTGGAGGACAGAAATTATTAGAAGTACGGAGACCAAGTGATGAAATTGAGAGCTCAGGAACCGAGATATCACCTGATGGTGATGCCACCTCTCTAGGGGACAACCCAAAGTGAGTTTTTAATCTAATAGTCCGGTAAAAACGCTCAAGCTCCTTCTCAAGCTGGAACGAGTCCCATATAGGGGTGGGGCACAAGGATAACCCCTTCTGTAAAAACAGAGTTCCGCAGGGGAGAGGAGATAGTCCAATATGTTGATTACCATACTTAGTGCTACTGGGCACCTTTTACTTATAGTACTTATAGTACTATTGGCGCTATTGCAAAGTCTATTACCTTCATTTGGACAGCATATTAGGGTGCTTTCACACTAGCGTCATACGACGCACATTGCAATGCGTCGTTTTGGAGAAAAAAACGCATCCTGCAAAATTGCCTGCAGGATGCGTTTTTCTCCATAGACTTGCATTAGCGACGCATTGCGACACGTTGCATCCGTCGTGCGACTGATGCGTCGTGTTGCGTCGGACCACACAAAAAGTTACATGTAACGTTTTTTGGTGCGTCGTGTCCGCCATTTTCTACCGCGCATGCGCGGCCGGAACTCCGCCCCCTCCTCCCCGGACATCACAATGGGGCAGCGGATGCGTTTTAAAACTAAATCCGCTGCCCCCGATGTGTTTTTTTTTGCACAGTATGCGTCGGTACGTCGCATTGCGACGTACGTCGTACGACGCTAGTGTGAAAGTAGCCTTAGTCACATCTGGACCACTTGTTTTCCACAGACCTTTATACCACTAGGTGGTTACCTACAATCATCTCAAGAGTGTTGCAGTACTAGGTATTATTTTGCTTTTTCCTTTACTCACAATAGATGCACATATATGCTAATCATATTGCTATTCCTTGCAGCCGCTTTTGGGCACTACGGGGAGAACTACCCCTTAGGCTAGGTTCACATTGCGTTAGGGCAATCCGTTTAGCGCTAGCGGATTGCGCTAACACAATGTTTTTGTAGGGGCCGCGTTTAGGGGTCGCGCTAACGTCCCCGCTCTCGCAGATCCCCGATCTGCGAGAGCGGGGAACGGACCTCGGGCGCGCCGCGGACGCTGCAAGCAGCGTCCGAGGCACGCCACAAAGGAACGGCACATCGCTAGCGCGAGCCGAAAAAGGCACGCGCTAGCGATGCGCTACAGGCGAAATTTACATTGCTGTCAATGGGTGCGCTAACCGACCCGTTGCACGACGTTAATTGCGACATTTTCGCCGTGCAACGCTGTCCGTTAGCGATCACCCACTAACGCAATGTGAACCTAGCCTTATTGTGCACCTTATCTATGATCTGGCTTTGGATTAAGGTAATCTCTCTTTCCTCTATGAATAGCTCAAAATGTACCAGGACACTGTTCATATTGGTACATACATAATATTGTTGTTATATGTATATATTTATTTGGATTTCTTATGATTTTTTGCTTACTGGGAAGATTTAATTTGCTTTCTTGTAACCTTATTTTTCTTTTTCTGATATATTTCTTTTATATTTGCAGCAACAAAGTGATTAAGGCTATGGCAGAGCAGAAATGTCGTGTTTATATGACGACTTCTATATATTCTGCTCCCACAAATTGTATATATAATAACATTTAAACCAATTAGCATGAAATCTACGAGTGTGCAGTGAAATTATATTATACTGTTCCCCTTTAGTGGCAGCGGATCAGCTCGACGGGACCAGTATTTCCCATCAAACTGTTTCCCCTTTATAATTGTCTTTTTTTAGCATGGCCCTATATTTCACCCCTTTTTTTGTTTTGGCCCATTATTATTTTTAAAATTTGTCCTCAAAATACATTTTCATTGGTGGCCAGTGGTTATCTGTGGAAATAAATTATACCTACCTGTGCCCGCCGATCGCCACCTTAAAAAAAAAAAAAATAATAATAATACCATATACTCACCTAGACTCCTAATTCCCTGAAGCCCAAGTTCACCTTAAAATAAACTACAAAAGATACCTAGTATACCGCAGAATCCATTTTAAATGAGTGTCCCATGATGATCTAAAGTTTAGAGCAGCCACTTAACATGTGGCTGCTCTAAACCGCCGCCGATACAATGAATGGGGCCGTAAAGCAACCCTGTTCATTGTATAACGAGTTCACACGAGTGCAGCTCGTTGGGAGCCGAAGACGTCAGCGGTACTCACTGCGGCTGCGCGCACTCCCCGGCTGACCAGAGGTGAACTCATGAGCATGGGAAATTTTCCCACGCTAATCCGTTCATCCCCGGTCAGTCGGGGAGCCTGCGCAGAGATGATTTAATTCATTATGCAGTGGTTTACAGTGGGGCCGGTAGCATTAGCAACGGTCCCCGTTGTAAACTAGTTAATCCTTTGTGATGGATTTACGGTGTGGGTCCTGACTGTACTGCGGAGAAATATGGATATTGTTGTTTTTTTATTTTTGGGGGGGGGGTTTGTTTGTTTGTTTTTTTTTTACAGGAGAATGAGGGCTTCGCTTGGATTAAGTGTGCAATAAATATGTTAAACCTGTGTGTAATTATTGCATTAAAAGACTTTATTCTTAATGTGTGTGTGTATTTTTAACCCTTTCAGCCTATAGGATTAATAATAGATAGTGGTCTTATTGACACCTCTCCATTATTAACCAGGCTTTATTATTAACCAGACATTAACCCCTTATTACCCCATATACCAATGCCACAGGGCAGTGGGATGAGAGAGGCTAAGTGCCAGAAAAGACGCATCTTAGATTTTTTTTAGTCAGGGGGAGGCCAAAAACAATGATCCCTCTCTAGGCTATTAATATATGCCCTCAATCACTGGCTTTCGCTCTCTGGCGGAGAAAATTGCGCGGGAGCCCATGCAATTTATTTCCACGTTTATAGCCTTTAATTTAACCTCTAGAGTTCCAAATTATTCCTAACACAAGTTTCTAAATTTATTAAACACTTACAGCAAAAAAAAGTTTTGGTATGACATGGTTTACCGTATGTAAACCACGTGTCATATGTCGGGTTCTGTAATGATTTTTGAGCTAGGGTTAGGGCTAGGGGTGTGTTGGGGTTAGAATTGGAGAGTTTCCACTGTTCCACTGAAAATAAATTGGAGAAGAGGGGCTGGACTAGGAAATGACATCATAAGAGCTTTTTTTTGTCCCAACTTTATTTATGCTTAAAAGCTTAGAAAAAACGCATGAAAAACGTGTCAAAAATGCATAAAAATCTGCATGCGTTTTTCCTGGCAAGGGTGTGCGGTTTTGATGAGGAAAAATCTGCTTCTACTCTGCAACGTGGGCACATAGCCTAAGGATCATAATGGTGAAATATCAGGAGGCACAATAAAACATTTCAATACTGAGTGTAAAATCTATGGTACATACTGTACTGTGCAATAAATGTAGGCAGGTGAGGTAAAAGTTCTGCAAAGTAACAAAGTTTTTTACAAAATCGAAGTGTTAATTATTTGCATTTTCTTAATTGATGAAAAAGTGAACAAACAAGAAAAATAACTCAAATTCAATATTTGTTTTGTCTGAACTTTTTCTTCAAAAACAGCATCAATTCTTCTAGCTACATTTGCACACAGTTTGTGAAGGAACAAGCAAGGAGGATGTTCCAACCATCTTGGAGGATTATCCACAGATCTTCTATGAATGCATGATTGGGCAAATCCCAGTATTACTTCATCTAATCCCAAACAGACTTGAGATTGTTGAGGACAGGGCTCTGTAGGGTAGAGGCCAAATCACTTATAAGACTAATTGTTGATTTTCATGTGACGATTGGTTTTAAGGACATTGACTGAATAATTTGTCTCCAAATTTATTGTGCTGCAAGATAATGACCCAATCTAACGCCTTCCTGATACCATTATAGAGGTAAAGGTAAACCAGCTCACCCCAGCTTTAGGCTTCCTTGACAGCATGGAACTGCAAGGGACCACTTGGGAAAACAGAGATTATCCAGCTTCCAATCTTGCACAATTGTATTGAATTAACCCCTTAATGACCGCCGATACGCCTTTTAATGGCGGCAGTTAAGGGTACTTAAACCACAGCGCTGTTAATTAACGGCGCTGTGGAAAGTGTATAGCGCCCCCCAGAGTCAGATTTTCTCTGTGGTCTCGGTTGCCGGGGATAGCAGAGACCCTAGAGAACATGATTCAGGTCGGTTTTTACCGACCCCCAGGTTGCGATCGCCGGTAATTAACCGTTTACCGGCGGCCAAAAAAAACCAAAACGCAGTTTCCCATTTAAATTTCTCTGTCCACCGATGTGATCGCATATAAGAGGACAGAGAAATGGGGTCCCCGATCGCCCCCCGATACGCACCTCTCTCCCCCGATGCTCCTTGTGGCTCCTGATGGGCGCCGCCATCTTTTTCCAGGAAAAAAAATGCTGGGCGCATGCGCTGTGCGCCCGCCACCCAGCAGATCTTTGAGGTCTCGGCTGCCGGGGGTAGCCGAGACCCCAAAGAACATGATCGGGATCGGTTTTTACCAACCCCTGTTTTGCGATCGCCGGTAATTAACCGTTTACTGGCGACAGCAAAAAATAAAAACGGTGTGTCATTCTCTGATGTGATCGCACATCATAGGACAGAGAAATAGGGGGATCGGGGACCCTGTTATACTTACCGGTGTCTCTGGGTCCTCCTGCGTCCCCTTCTGGCTGCCTGCTTCTTCCTCCGGGAAAAAAAATGGTGGGCGCATGCGCCCGCCGTGATCTGCCGGCTGGCAGAGGAAGATTCTTCCTCTTGTTTTATTTTGGTCACTGAGAGATCCTATCACAGTGATAAAAAAAAAATAGTAAGTAACACCCCCTTAGTTAGGAAAAAACAATAAAATAAAAAAAAGTATGTATTTCCATTTTCCAATTAGGGTTAGGGCTAGGGTTAGGGTTGGGGCTAAAGTTAAGGTTAGGGTTGGGGCTACAGTTAGGGCTAGGATTGGGGCTAAAGGTAGGGTTAGGGTCAGGGCTAGGGTTGGGGCTAAAGTTAGGGTTAGGGCTAAAGTTAGGGTTAGGGGCTATAGTTAGGGTTAGGGTTGGGGCTAAAGGTAGGGTTAGGGGCAGGGCTAGGGTTGGGGCTAAAGTTAGGATTAGGGCTAAGGTTAGGGATTAGGGTTTGGATTAGGGTTAGGTTTGGGATTAGGGTTAAGGTTAGGGTTGGGATTAGGGGTATATTGGGATTAGGGTTAGGTTTGAGGTTAGGGTTGAGATTATGATTAGGGGTGTGTTGGGCTTAGGGATTTGATAAGGGTTGGGATTAGGGGTGTTTTGGCGTTAGGGTTGTGATTAGGGTTTTGATTAGGGTTATGGATTGGGTTGGGATTAGAGGTGTGTTGGGGTTAGGGTAGGAGTTAGAATTGGGGGGTTTCCACTGTTTAAGTACATCAGGGGGCCTCCAAACGCGACAGCCAATTTTGTGCTCAAAAAGTCAAATGGTGCTCCCTCCCTTATGAGCTCCCGCCCAAACAGTGGTTTACCCCACATATGGGGTATCAGCGTACTCAGGACTAATTGGACAATGACATTTGGGGTACAGTTTCTCCTGCTACCTTTGCAAAAATAAAAAAAATTGGGGGCTAAAAAAATCATTTTTGTGGAAAAAATTATTTTTTATTTTCAAGGCTCTGCGTCAAACTTCTGTGAAGCACTAGGGCATTCAAAATGCTCACCACATATCTAGATAAGTTCCTTGGGGGGTCTAGTTTCCAAAATAGGGTCACATTTGGGGGGTTTCTACTGTTTAGGTACATCAAGGGCTCTGCAAATGCAACATGACACCTGCAGACCATTCGATCAAAGTCTGCATTTTAAAATGTCACTACTTCCCTTCGGAGCCCCGATGTGTGCCCAAACAGTGGTCCCCCCCAATATGGGGTATCAGCGTATTCAGAATAAATTGCACAATACATTTTGGGGTACAATTTCTCCTGTTACCCTTGTGAAAGTAAAAATTGGGGGGAGAAAAGATCATTTTTGTGGAAAAAATATTATTTTTTATTTTCATGGCTCTACATTATAAAATTCTGTTAAGCAGTTGGGGGTTCATAGTGCTCACCACACATCTAGATAAGCTCTTTGGGGGGGATAACTAGTTTCCAAAATGGGGTCAATTGTGGGGGGTTTCTACTGTTTAGATACATCAGGAGCTCTGCAAATGCAACATGACGCCCGCAGACCATTCCATCAAAGTCTGCATTTTAAAACGTCACTACTTCCCTTCCGAGCCCCCGATGTGTGCCCAAACAGTGGTCCCCCTCCACATATTGGGTATCAGCGTACTCAAGACAAACTGGACAACAAATTTTGGTGTCCAATTTCTCCGGTTAACCTTGAGAAAATAAACTGCGAGCTACAAAAATCATTTTTGAGGAAAAAAAAGGATTTTTTATTTTCACGGCTCTACGTTATAAATTTCTGTGAAGTACTTGGGGGTTCAAAGTGCTCACCACACATCTAGATAAGTTCCGTAATGGGTCTAGTTTCCAAAATGGGGTCACTTGTGGGGGGTTTCCACTGTTTAGACACATCAGGGGCTCTCCAAACACGACATGGTGTCTGATCTCAATTCCAGCCAATTCTGCATTGAAAAGGTCAAACGGTGCTCCTTCTCTTCCAAGCCCTGCCGTGCACCCAAACAGTGGTTTACCCCCACATATGGGGTATCAGCGTATTCAGGAGAAATTGCACAACAAATTTTGTGGTTCATTTTCTCTTTTTACACTTGTGAAAATTAGAAAAATTGGTTCTGAAGTAAAATGTTTGCAAAAAAGTTAAATGTTCATTTTTTCCTTCTACATTGTTTCAGTTCCTGTGAAGCATGTCAAGGGTTAATAAACTTCTTGAATGTGGTTTTGAGCACCTTGACGGCTGTAGTTTTTAGAATGGTGTCAAGTTTGGGAATTTTTTGTCTTGTACACCCCTCAAAGTGACTTTAAATGTGAGATGGTCCCTAAAAAAAAAATGGTTTTGTAAATTTTGTTGTAAGAATGAGAAATCGCTGGTCAACATTTAACCCTTAACTTCCTAACAGAAAAAATTTGTTTCCAAAATTGTGCTGATGTAAAGTAGACATGTGGGAAATGATATTTATTAACTATTTTGTGTGACATCTCTCTGATTTAAGGGCATAAAAATTCAAAATTTGAAAATTGCAAAGTTTTAAAAATTTTCGCCATATTTCTGTTTTTTTCATAAATAATCGCAAATAATATTGAAGAATTGTTACCACTAACATGAAGGACAATATGTCATGAAAAAACAATCTCAGAATCAGCGGGATCAGTCAAAGCATTTCAGAGTTATAACCTCATAAAGTGACAGTGGTCAGAATTACAAAAATTGGCTCGGTCAAAAGTACCAAATTGGCTCTGTCACTAAGGGGTTAAAAAAGAGGTTAAATCATGTGTAGACAAAGCTAGACGTTTCAAACATCATTGCGCTCTTCAGCACACAGCATTGTTAAATACAGAGCGCTATAAACGGCATAAGCCGCATCTATTGAAACCACATCTAAAGAAACCATTCCAATTTAACTACGTATGGCGTTGCTCCATTTTTTGGGGAAAACTGGGAGACAGGATATTGCCCAGGTTTCTGGCTCTTATAGCTACTACTTTGATACCAGGATCCAAAACTTTCGATATGACAGCATCATCTTGCAATTAGGGTAAGTATTTCATATCTATGTTTTTTATTTCATAGAATTGTGGGCTACGTTGCAGAGCTCATACTAATTTTGGCGCTGTGTTACAACTGTTCTTGATTTTACAGTTCTTTAGGTGCCTATAAGATCTGCTCTTTTCTTGATATCTATGATTTTGGAGGCCCTATCTAGGGTCCAGGTGGGATAACCTCTGCCTGACTATTCCAACGTTCATTGATTACTCTGTTGCACTCATCTGTATTGCAGCAATTGTGTGTTATACGTGTGAACTCTCCTGGATTTCTTTAATCGTGTGTCGTGGATGACCACTATTAGCGTGAATAGTATTGCCTGACATTGGCTTACAGTGAGTGAAGGTAGATATATGGTTTTGAGCTCCCTCTAGCTTTAGATTGAAAAAAAAAAAAAAAAGATGGTGTTTCAATTGAATTGGTAAGAAAAGGAAAGATTGCATTGGTTATTGTTCATGTATTGGACAAAGGTTGGTATAGCAGATACATCGCTCCTCCAGATGAGGAGGTTGTCGATGTATCTGCCATGCCAAAACACGTCCTGTAAACAGGGATGAATAACATTGTAGAAATACCATGTCGTGTACTAGAAATTGGGGGAAAAAAATCCAAATGCTGTGAAATTGCAAAAAAAGTGCAATCCCACACTTGTCTTTTGTTTGGCTTTTTTGCTAGGTTCACTAAATACTAAAACTGACCTGCCATTATGAATCTCCAGGTCATTACAAGTTCATAGACATCAAACATGTCCAGGTTATTTTTTATACAAGTGGTGGAAAAAAATCCAAACTTTGCTAAAAAGAAAAAAAAATTGCACAATTATCTCAGACCCGTAGCGCCTCCATTTTTCGGGATCTCGGGTCAGGTGAGGGCTTATATTTTGCGCGCCAAGGTGATGTTTTTAATGATACCATTTTGGTGCAGATATATTATTTTTATGGCCAGTTATTGCATTTTAATGCAATGTTGCGGTGACCATAAAAAGTAATTCTGACGTTTTGATTATCTTTCTCGCTACGCCATTCAGCGATCAGGTTAATCCTTTTTTTTTTAATCGATAGATCGGGCAATTCTGAACACTGATAGCAAATATGTGTATGTTTGATTTTATTGTTACTGTTTTATTTTGAATGGGGCGAAGAGGTGTGATTTGAACTTCTATATATTTTTTTTTTTTTTTCATATTTTTAAACTTTTTTTTTTTTTTTTTTACTTTTGGCATGCTTCAATAGCTGGAGCATGCCACAACTCAATCACCTCTACTACATAGGAGCGATGCTCAGATCGCTTCAATGTAGAATTACAGCACTGTAATGAGCGCGGACCACAGGGTGGCGCTCACAGCAATCTGGCATCAACAATCAGAGGTCTTCAAGAGACCTCTGGTTGTCATGACCCTTGATCACGTGACGGGGTCAGCAGCAGGGTCGGACTGGCCTGGCGAGATACCGGGGAATTGCCCTGTGGGCCCCGATGATTGAGAGACTGTTGCGGGGCACTTTAAAAGTGCAAATCTTTTAAGAGCACGGGCCCTTTAAAAGGTAATGCAGGGCTGCGCGCATATACCTTGCCCGCGGCGGCGTTCTCACTGTCTGACGTGATAAGGATTCAGGAGGATGTTGACATTCTTTGTGGGCGGTGACTCGCACCACACTCTGCTCTCCTGTGCCTTGCTATAGCAGTGGTGTCAGATGACACCGCACTGTGCTCTCCTGTCTCCCGCTGTCCTGCCCTGTAACTCTAAGTTATGACACCCTCCCCGGAAGCGCCAACTACAGCTTGGGCTGCTGCCTTATTCTAAAGTGCAATACATGTTTTTCTTGCTGAGTGTTCCCAAATATTTGTGTATATACAGTCATGGCCAAAATTATTCACGCCCCTGCAATTCTGTCAGATAATACTCAGTTTCTTCCTGAAAATGATTGCAAACACAAATTCTTTGGTAAAATTATCATTTAATTTGTCTTAAATGAAAAACCACAAAGGAGAATGAAGCAAAAAGCAAAACATTGATCATTTCACACAAAACTCCAAAAATGGGCCAGACAAAAGTATTGGCACCCTCAGCCTAATATTTGGTTGCACAACATTTAGCCAAAATAACTGCGACCAACCGCTTCCGGTAACCATCAATGAATTTCTTACAATGCTCTGCTGGAATTTTAGACCATTCTTCTTTGGCAAACTGCTCCAGGTCCCTGATATTTGAAGGGTGCCTTCTCCAAACTTCCATTTTTAGATCTCTCCACAGGTGTTCTATGGGATTCAGGTCTGGATTCATTGCTGGCCACCTTAGAAGTCTCCAGTGCTTTCTCTCAAACCATTTTCTAGTGCTTTTTGAAGTGTTTTGGGTCATTGTCCTGCTGGAAGACCCATGACCTCTGAGGGAGACCCAGCTTTCTCACACTGGGCCCTACATTATGCTGCAAAATTTGTTGGTAGTCTTCATACTTCATAATGCCATGCACACGGTCAAGCAGCCTATTGTCAGAGGCAGCAAAGCAACCCCAAAACATCAGGGAACCTCCACCATGTTTGACTGTAGGGACCGTGTTCTTTTCTTTGAATGCCTTTTTTTCTCCTGTAAACTCTATGTTGATGCCTTTGCCCAAAAAGCTCTACTTTTGTCTCATCTGACCAGAGAACATTCTTCCAAAATGTTTTAGGCTTTTTCAGGTAAGTTTTGGCAAACTCCAGCCTGACTTTTTATGTCTCGGGGTAAGAAGTGGGGTCTTCCTGGGTCTCCTACCATACAGTCCCTTTTCATTCAGACGCTGACAGATAGTAAGGGTTGACACTGTTGTACCCTCGGACTGCAGGGCAGCTTGAACTTGTTTAGATGTTAGTCGAGGTTCTTTATCCAACATCCGCACAATCTTGCGTTGAAATCTCTTGTCAATCTTTCTTTTGCGTCCAAATCTAGGGAGGTTAGCCACAGTGCCATGGGCTTTAAACTTCTTGATGACACTGCACACGGTAGACACAGGAACATTCAGGTCTTTGGAGATGGACTTGTAGCCTTGAGATTGCTCATGCTTCCTCACAATTTGGATTCTCAAGTCCTCAGACAGTTCTTTGGTCTTCTTTCTTTTCTCCATGCTCAATGTGGTACACACAAGGACACAGGACAGAGGTTGAGTCAACTTTAATCCATGTCAACTGGCTGCAATTGTGATTTAGTTATTGCCAACACCTGTTAGGTGCCACAGGTAAGCTACAGGTGCTGTTAATCACACAAATTAGAAAAGCATCACATGATTTTTCGAACAGTGCCAATACTTTTGTCCACCCACTCTTATGTTTGGTGTGGAATTATATCCAATTTGGCTTTAGAACAATTCTTTTTGTGTTTTTTCATTTAAGACAAATTAAATGAAGATAATAATACCAAAGAATTTGTGTATGCAATCATTTTCAGGAAGAAACTGAGTATTATCTGACAGAATTGCAGGGGTCTGAATACTTTTGGCCATGACTGTATATGCATGTGTGTGTAAATATATGCCTGTGTGTATATATGCCTGTGTGTATATATGCTTGTGCGTGTGTATATATGCCTGTGTGTACATGCCTCTATGTGTATGTAAATACATATGTATGTGTGTGCATGTATGTCTGTGTGCGTGTCTGCGTGTGCATTTTTGTGTGTCTGCGTTCACACGTCTGTATTTACATATGCATTTGTGTGTATGTCTGAGTGTTTGCATGTCTGTGTATGCATTTCTGTGTGTGCGTTCGTCTGATGTTAACGTGTTCATTTCTGTGTGTGTATGTCTTTGAGTGTCTGCATGTGATTGTGTGTGTGTGTGTCTCCCTGGGTGTGCTTGTATGTGTCTAAGGCTACGTTCACATTTGCGTTGTGCGCCGCAGCGTCGGCGCCGCAACGCACAACGCAAATAAAAACGCAGCAAAACGCATGCACAACGCTGCGTTTTGCGCCGCATGCGTCGTTTTTTTCATTGAATTTGGACGCAGCAAAAATGCAACTTGCTGCGTCCTCTGCGCACCGACGCGGGCGCCGCAGCGACGCATGCGGCGCAAAACGCAAGTGCGCCGCATGTCCATGCGCCCCCATGTTAAATATAGGGGCGCATGACGCATGCGGCGCCGCTGCGGCGCCCGACGCTGCGGCGAGGACCGCAAATGTGAACGTAGCCTTAGTGTGCATTTTTGTGTGCATGTGTCTTCACGTGTGTGCGCATTTCCATATTTTGTGTGTGTTCTTGTTGGAGCGTGAATTTTTATGTGTGTATCTGTGTGTATGAGCATGACTGTGCATGTCTGTGTGTTTACGTGTGACTTTTTGTGTGTGCAAGTCCGGTTTCACATTTGCGGTTGTGTCCGCAGCGTTTGTTACGCAATAATCCGCATGCATTGTGTATTCCTATATTTAACATTGGGGACGCAAGTGTCTGCATTTGATTGCGTTTTGCTGCGTTTGACGACGCATGCGTCATTTTGCCGTCTGTGGTTTGGCGCGGGAAACGCTACATGTAGTAATTTTGGAGGCGTCAATTTGCCGACTAGAAACGTATGCGTTTGTTAGCGGAAGAAATGCAGCAAAAAACGCATTGCTGTCTATGTGAATGCATGCGGCCGCAAGCACATGCGTTTGCTTGCGTTCGTGAATGCATGCGTTGTACCAGAGAAAAACATGTCTAGACACTGATTAGCCACCCCCCACATACAAGGTGATAAAGGGAGGGAGTGGACAGTTGCAGGTCACTACGCAGCTGACAGAGAAGCTTTCCAGACGCAGCAGAGCAGACACAGGAAGGAAACTACACTCAGAACAATGTGAGTATATCCTAGCCAATGCCTTTATTTTCTATTTTCTGTCTCTACATGTCCTAATTTCTTCCATTTCTTTCTGCATGCATCAGAATGTCTTCTTCTGATGAGGAGCAACATCCTGGGCCTCCTCAAGCCGAACATGTCAGTGAAGTGAGTACTGAACTCCTCAGAAGTATTCACTGTCACATCTACACATGACAATTTTTTTTTCCTTTTTTTAGAGCACCACTTCTACTGAGGCAGAGGCTGCGCAAGAGCAGCAGGGTCACGGTCGAGTGTCAAGGCGGCAGCGTGTAAGTATACAAGGCTGACTGTTTACTGTATCCTCACTTTAGTATTCTTGAATCTTCATTTCTTTACTTTCCTCTTTCTTTATAATTTTTTTCTGGACTCATTTTTTATCTTGACTTTCCTTATTCATGCCATTTCTCAGCCTGTTTTCTTTCTTTTCTTTATGTTAATGTATACATTTAATGTCTTCATTTATGTTTTAAGTTCCAGAACGAGATGAAGACCTCATTGACGATATCCTCATCTCCCTGGTCCATGAGCGAGTCCCGTTGTGGGACACCCGGGTTCACAGCACTCGGACAACATGACGATCCGGCGCCTATTGAATGAGGTGGCCAAAGCGATGTGGGATGGCTGGGACAACGCCCCGACTCAGGTCCGAACTGCATTTTGTAAGTATTGCAATGCAGTGTGAAGCAGCAGAGACCTTGGCCGTGCTCACACAACTGTGTATGATGAGAGAAACTCACTGTGCATTAGGTTGTGTTGTATTGCCATAATCTGTATGTTTCTATTCAACAGGAGTTGGCGTTTGGTACATTTTTGGTATTAAATTTTTTTTTCCTTTGTTCACAGCACATGGAGAAGCACTGTTGCCCCAGGTTCTGGAGCGGTCCTTCATCAGACAGCCACGGACCCGTCCCAGCCATCCAGCAGCGCTGCAGCAAGTGGGCCTGCCACACTAACTGGAGACCAGGAAGCTGGTCCATCAGGTGTTCCCCTTTCCCAGTCCTCTGCCCCTTTTTTTGGGCTCTGGCTTTGGGTTTAAAACAGCTGACATGTCACAGCTTTGAGGTGGGCTCACCGCCGGGGTCCACCTCAAAGCGGGGTTACTGACATCAGACACTATTGGGTCCGACGTCCGTAAGGGGTTAATAATAAATAAATCACAAAATAAATTAAAGTAAAAATATTAAACCAATGAATACAAATATTTATGTAAAAACAAAAAAACTACACATATTTGGTATCGCAGCATCCAGAATGAGCCAACCTATAAAAAAAAAAAATCACACTTGTTAACTCCTTCTGTGCACAACGCAAAAAAAAAAACCTGGAGCGAAAACCCTTAGATTTTTCATCATACCAGACAAAAAGTAGAAGAAAACGTGATAAAACAGTCAAATCAACATAAAAATGATAACGATGAAAAAGTCATCTTGTCCCACAAAAAAAAACAAGCCACCATACAGCTCCAACACACAGCTCCAACACCAGAAAAATAAAACGTTTTTCTATAAAATAGTTTTTATTGTGAAAAAGCGACAAAACATAAAAATAAATATAAATGCGGTGTCGCTGTAATCATACTGACCCAAAGAATAAAGCTACCTTATTAATTTTACTACACATAGAACAGCATTAAAAAAATAAAATAAATAAAAATCCTGGTGCATGATCATTCTGTCTCCCAAAAACCAGAATAGAAAGCGATCAAAAAATGTCATGTGCTGGAAAATGGTACCAGTAAAAACGTCAGCTCTACCCGCAAAAAAACAAGCCCGAAATATGGAAAAAAGTTATAGCTCACAAAATATGGTGATGCCAAGTTTTGGCAATAAAAAGAGTATTTTAGTGTGTGACAGCAGTCAAACCTGGTATCGCTGCAATCGCACGGACCCGAGGAATAAAGTCACCTAATACTTATTCCACATGAACGAAGTAAAAAACAAAAACAATTCTTCACATGCTGTTGATTTTTTCATTCTGCCTCCCAAAGATCGCAGTAAGGCTTTGCGCATTTTTCCGGCGCTCTGCGCTGAGCGCTCTTACATCAGAGTTTCCGTGTAAATTTCTGAAATACGTGATTCAGACAGAACCTCTGGTGGAAGATTCCCTCTAATGAGGCATATGGAGGCACTGTAGATGCCATAGGACCTGTGATCCCGTGGTGTCCGTCTTTTTAGTTATACATAAAAGCGCAGTCAGCCAGTTTTGTGCACCTCTGAAAAGAAGGACACCGCTAATCAGAGGCCAGACGGAGTCCAGCATAACTCTGCTGCTTCATTATAGTGAATGGATCCCTTGGGGGTTTCATCTGAATTGCGTCACTGAGATTTAAATGGAAAAACCAAAGTAAGTTGCTCAGTGTAGAGAGCCGGATAAATGTGACCCCTAACGTTATGTAAAATGTTCCCACTCAGGTCCGTCTTCTGTTAACGAAAAGATAGGGGGCTTCCACGTCACTGCTAGTACAAAGCCTCTGGAAAAGTGTTATGGCTCCTCATGCCCCTAAAAGAAATTCTGCACTCCCAAACTCAAATGCCCCCCTTCCGTCTGAGCCCCATGGTATACCTACACCACATACAGTGGGTACGGAAAGCATTCAGACCCATTTAAAATTTTAACAGTGTTATATTGCAGCTATTTGGGAAATTCAATAAAGTTATTTTATTTTTTCAAATTATTGTACACTCTGCACCTCATTGTGATGGGAAAAAAACCAGAAATGTAATAATTTTTGAAAATGTAATAAAATAGAAAAACTGAAATATCACATGGTCATAACTACTCAGACCCTTTGTTCAGACACTCATATTTAAGTCACATGCAGTCAATTTCCTTTTGATCCTCCTTGAGATGGTTCTACGCCTTCATTAGAGTCAAGCTGTGTTTAAACTGATAGGACTTGATATGGAAAGGCACACACCTGTCTATATAAAACCTCACAGCTCACAGTGCATGTCAGGCCAAAAGAAAATCATGAGCTCAATGGAACTGGCCAAGAAGCTCAGAGACAGAAATGTGGCAAGGCACAGATCTGGTCAAGGTTACAACAGAATTTCTGCAGTACTCTAGGCTCCTAAGAGCACAGTGTCCTCCATAATCCTTAAATAGAAGAAGTTAGGGACCACCAGAAGTCTTCTTAGACCTGGCTGTCCAGACAAACTGAGCAATTGTGGGTGAAGAGCCTTGGTGAGAGGTAAAGAACCCCCAAGATCACTGTGGCTGAGCTCCAAAGATGCAGTAGGGAGATGGGAAAAAGTTTCACAAAGTCAACTATCACTGCAGCCCTCCACCAGTTGGGCCCTTATGGCAGAGTGGCCCGAAGGAAGCCTCTCCTTAGTGCAAGACATATGAAAGCCCCCATAGACTTTGCTTAAAAAACAAATGAAGGACTCCCAGACTATGAGAAATAAGATTCTTGGGTCTGATGAGATGAAGATAAACCTTTTTGGTGATAATTCTAAGCAGTATGTGTGGAGAAGACCAGGCACTGTTCATCACTTGCCCAGTACAATCCCAACAGTGAAACATGGTGGTGGCAGCATCATGCTATGGGGGTGTTTTCCAGCTGCTTGTCAGTGAACTTAACATGAATGCAGCCAAGAACAGAGATATCCTGGATGAAAACCTCTTCCTGAGTGCTCTGGACCTCAGACTTGGCCAAAGGTTCACCTCCCAACAAGACAATGACCCTAAGCACACAGCTAAAATAACAAAGGAGTGGCTTCAGAACAATTCTGTGACCATTCTTGACTGGCCCAGCCAGAGCCCTGACCTAAACTCAATTGAGCATCTCAGGAGAGACGTGAAAGTGGCTGTCCACCAACATTCACAATCCAAACTGACAGAACTGGAGAGCATCTTCAAGGAAGAATGGCAGAGATTTCCCAAATCCAGGTGTGAAAAACTTGTTGAATCATTCCCAAAAAGACTCATGGCAGTACTAACTCAAAAGAAAAGGGTGCTTCTACTCAATACTGAGCAAAGTTCTGAATACTTGTGACCATGTGATACTTCAGTTTTTCTTTTTTAATATATTTGCAAAATTACTACATTTGTTTTTTCTGTCAAGATGGGGAGCAGAGTATACATCAGTGAGAAAAAAATGAACTTTTTTTGAATTTACCAAATGGCTGCAATGAAACAAAGTGAAAAATTTTAAGGGGTATGAATACTTTCTGTACCCACTGTATATTGGCCACGTTTGGCATTTCTGTAGTGATTAGAGCCCACCTAATGTATGGGTGCATATCTCCAGAAGCACGGGCTGGGCATAACGTACTGGTGACTGCAACGTACTGGTCAGTACAATGGCAGCTGCATTTTTCACTCAGCAACATCCACTGCTGCCTATTTCTGGATAACACTTACGGAGTCAAAATCAACACTACACTTGTAGATAAATTCACAAAGGGGTGTAATTTCCAAACTGGGGTTACTTGAGGAGGGATTCTACTTTTCTGGCATTTAGGGTCTCTTTATAAAAAAAAGTGCGAAAACTATTCTATAATATTTTGTTCTCCAAGAGTCAAATAGCGCTCTGCCCCTCCAGAGTCTCGCTGTTTGGCTAAGCAGTACTGTACAGACATATATGGGGTATAGCCAACTTTAGCAGAAATTGTGTGACATATTTTGAAATCATTTATACCCATTTTCCAGTGTGAAAATGTAAAATTTTGGGATGAAAATTTTTTGTGGCAACAATGTAATTTTTTTATACTCGCTGCCCAATGGAATAAAATTCTGAGAAGCAATTGTGGTGTCCATATGATCACTGCACCCATAGATGAACTCATTGAGAGGTGTAGTTTGTAAAATGCAGTCACTTACTGGGGTTCTACTGTTCTGGCACCTCAGGGGCTCAGCCAATGTGACATGGCCCCCTAAAACCAATGCAGGAAAATCTGTACTTTAATATGGCGCTCCTTCCATTTTGAACTTTGCACTGTGCCTCGAAAGTAGTTTTCGACCACTTATGGGGTAGTGATATACTCAGGAGAAATTACATAAATTGTACTGTTCATTTTCTCCTATTATTCCCTTTGAAAATTGCAAACTTGGGGTCAAACTGACATTTTAGTGGAAAAAATAGCAATATTTCATTTACTCAGCCCAATTTTATACAAGTTAGTGAATCGCTTGAGGGATAAACATACTCTCTACTCCCTTAGTTGAATTCCTTGAGAGGTATAGTTTACAAAATGGGATCACTTGTGGGAGTTTCTGGTGTTTTGGCATGTCAGGGGCACATCAAATGGGACATGTTATCCGCAACCAATTGCAGCCAAAATAGCGCTCATTCTCTTTCCAGGCCTACCATCAGGGCTGCCACTTGGAATTTTGGGGCCAGATACTGGCAAAATTGTCGGGGTCCCCTTGTGACTCCACCCAGCCCCGCCTCCAGCCCTCAAACTGTCAATAGATTTTTTAAGCCGCCATCACGACAAGGGAGACTCTTTTGGCCAGGCACTACTCCACTCTATCCTATTAATCATTTGTTAAAAATCCAGTACAATTTAGGTATATTTGCATTTTTCAATTATAAAAATGACCAATAATATCACATACGGGGGACATACCACAACACCATGACCATACACCATATTACCACCGCAAATTGTGAGTGTGAGCGAGCTGAGTGTGACCTGAGCGTAAGTGTGAACGGCGGTAAGTGTGTGACTTGTGATTCAGTGACTTTGGAATCAGGGAGTTTCCAAGGGAGGAATTGCTTCTGTTTTTTTTTTTGGTTTAATTAATACTTTGTATTTATTTTTAATTAACGTTTCTGTGTGGTGCAATCCCCATTAGGAAATGTGCTCCACAATTGTTAATGCCATCCAGTGTACATCTTGCCACATGTATGCAGTCCTTGACCAGCCGGTCGAGGGTGCATACTGCTGTGCGAGATGTGAGCACATTGTGCATTTGGAAACCCAGATACTGGATCTAAATGTGCAGCTGGCAACACTGAGATCCATAGACAATATGGAGAGGAGTCTTCTGCTCACAGAGCAGACGCTCAATGGGATAGATGAGGAGGGGGATGGTAGGATGGAGCTGCAGGACAGTGTGGCAGTTAGCTGGGTGACAGATAGAAGGCGGGGTAGAGGGAAGAGTGCCAGGGAGGCTAGTCCTGATCTGGCACACCCCAATAAGTTTGCTAAGTTGGCAGATGAGGGGGGTGCCAGTACAGGGGTAGCACTGCTGCAGCCAGGCATGTCCTCTGAAAGCCGGAGGAGTGACTGCTCCAGTAAGGAGGGAAATAGGAGAGCAGGGCAGGCCAGACAGGTGCTGGTAGTGGGGGACTCAATTATTAGGGGAACAGATAGGGCAATCTGTCACAAAGACAGGGATCGTCGGACGGTGTGCTGCCTACCTGGCGCTCGAGTCCGACACATCGCTGATCGGGTGGACAGATTACTGGGAGGGGCTGGTGAGGACCCAGCAGTCATGGTGCACATTGGCACAAATGACAAAGTTAGAGGTAGTTGGAAGGTCCTTAAAGATGATTTCAGGGAATTAGGCTGCAAGCTGAAAGCAAGGACCTCCAACGTGGTATTTTCCGAAATACTGCCTG
Source organism: Ranitomeya variabilis (assembly GCF_051348905.1). Taxonomy (NCBI): domain Eukaryota; kingdom Metazoa; phylum Chordata; class Amphibia; order Anura; family Dendrobatidae; genus Ranitomeya; species Ranitomeya variabilis. The sequence continues at coordinate 103,781,181 of NC_135238.1, read as the reverse complement.
TACCACGTGCCACGCCAGAGAGGCAACGGGAGATTAGGGAGGTTAATAAGTGGCTCAAGAATTGGTGTAGGAAGGAGGGGTTTGGGTTCCTGCAGAACTGGGCCGACTTCTCAGTGGGCTACAGGCTCTACGCTAGGGATGGGCTGCACCTCAATGGGGAAGTGGCAGCTGTGCTGGGGGAGAAAATGGTTAGAAGGTTGGAGGAGTGTTTAAACTAGGGATTGGGGGGGAGGGTATTCATTTTATAGGAGGGGAAGATAGTGCAGATAGAGAACTGGGCACAAATAAGGAAGTTGGGGGTGGCGGTGGCATGGGGGGTGGGGTTAGAACAGCTAATAATTTAAGAAAGAATAGAGGTACAGAGAGTAACATCAAGTGCATGTATACTAATGCCAGAAGCCTCGCCAACAAAATGGACGAATTAGAACTAATGTTGTTGGAGCATAATTATGACATGGTGGGGATATCTGAGACGTGGCTGGATGAGAGCCATGACTGGGCTGTTAACTTGCAGGGCTATAGCCTGTTCAGAAATGACCGTACAGATAAGCGAGGGGGAGGGGTGTGTCTATATGTAAAATCTTCCTTAAAACCCATCCTGCGTGATAATATAGGTGAATTTAATGAAAATGTGGAGTCCCTGTGAGTGGAGATAAGGGGAGGGGGAAAAAATAATAAATTACTGATAGGGGTTTGTTATAAATCTCCAAAAATAATGGAAGCAATGGAGAATATCCTCGTAAAGCAAATGGATGAAGCTGCGACTCAAGGAGAAGTCATTATTATGGGGGACTTCAACTACCCTGAAATAGATTGGGGAACAGAAACCTGCAGTTCCAGCAAAAGTAATCGGTTTTTGACAACTATGAGAGACAATTACCTTTCACAACTGGTTCAGGACCCAACAAGGAGGGGGGCACTGCTAGACCTAATATTAACCAACAGGCCAGACCGCATATCAAATATAAGGGTTGAGGGTCACTTGGGGAATAGTGATCATAAAATAATAAGTTTTCATGTAACCTTTAATAAGATGGGTAGTAGGGGGGTGACAAGGACACTAAACTTCAGGAGGGCAAATTTCCAACGGATGAGAGAGGATCTTGGTGCAATTAACTGGGACGATATCCTGAGACACAAAAATACACAAAGAAAATGGGAGACGTTTATTAGCATCCTGGATAGGACCTGTGCACAGTATATACCGTATGGGAATAAACATACTAGAAATAGGAGGAAACCAATATGGCTAAATAGAGCTGTTAGGGGCGCAATAAGGAACAAAAAGAAAGCATTTAGAGAATTAAAGGAAGTAGGTAGTGATGAGGCATTAAATAAATACAGAAAATTAAATAAATTCTGTAAAAAGCAAATCAAGGCAGCAAAGATTGAGACAGAGAGACTCATTGCTAGAGAGAGTAAAAATAATCCCAAAATATTCTTTAACTATATAAATAGTAAGAAACTAAAAAATGACAGTGTTGGCCCCCTTAAAAATAGTCTGGGTGAAATGGTGGATGAGGATGAGGAAAAAGCCAATCTGCTAAATGACTTTTTTTCATCAGTATTTACAAAAGAAAATCCCATGGCAGCCAATATGACTAGTGATAAAAATTCCCCATTAAATGTCACCTGCTTAACCCAGCAGGAAGTACAGCGGCGTCTAAAAATCACTAAAATTGACAAATCTCCGGGCCCGGATGGGATACACCCCCGAGTACTGCAGGAACTAAGTACAGTCATTGATAGACCATTATTTTTAATCTTTAAAGAGTCCATAATAACAGGGTCTGTACCACAGGACTGGCGTATAGCAAATGTGGTGCCAATATTCAAAAAGGGGACAAAAACTGAACTCGGTAATTATAGGCCAGTAAGCTTAACCTCTACTGTGGGTAAAATCCTGGAGGGCATTCTAAGGGATGCTATACTGGAGTATCTGAAGAGGAATAACCTCATGACCCAGTATCAGCACGGGTTTACTAGGGACCGCTCATGTCAGACTAATTTGATCAGCTTCTATGAAGAGGTAAGTTCCGGACTGGACCAAGGGAACCCAGTGGATGTAGTGTATATGGACTTTTCCAAAGCTTTTGATACGGTGCCACACAAAAGGTTGATACATAAAATGAGAGTAATGGGGATAGGGGAAAATATGTGTAAGTGGGTTGAGAGCTGGCTCAGGGATAGGAAACAAAGGGTGGTTATTAATGGAGAACACTCGGACTGGGTCGCGGTTAGCAGTGGGGTACCACAGGGGTCAGTATTGGGCCCTCTTCTTTTTAACATATTTATTAATGACCTTGTAGGGGGCATTCAGAGTAGAATTTCAATATTTGCAGATGACACTAAACTCTGTAGGGTAATCAATACAGGGGAGGACAATTTTATATTACAGGATGATTTATGTAAACTAGAAGCTTGGACTGATAAATGGCAAATGAGCTTTAATGGGGATAAATGTAAGGTCATGCACTTGGGTAGAAGTAATAAGATGTATAACTATGTGCTTAATTCTAAAACTCTGGGCAAAACCATCAATTAAAAAGACCTGGGTGTATGGGTGGATGACAGACTCATATTCAGTGGCCAGTGTCAGGCAGCTGCTACAAAGGCAAATAAAATAATGGGATGTATTAAAAGAGGCATAGATGCTCATGAGGAGAACATAATTTTACCTCTATACAAGTCACTAGTTCGACCACACTTAGAATACTGTGCACAGTTCTGGTCTCCGGTGTATAAGAAAGACATAGCTGAACTAGAGCGGGTGCAGAGAAGAGCGACCAAGGTTATTAGAGGACTGGGGGGTCTGCAATACCAAGATAGGTTATTACACTTGGGGCTATTTAGTTTGGAAAAACGAAGACTAAGGGGTGATCTTATTTTAATGTATAAATATATGAGGGGACAGTACAAAGACCTTTCTGATGATCTTTTTAATCATAGACCTGAGACAGGGACAAGGGGGCATCCTCTACGTCTGGAGGAAAGAAGGTTTAAGCATAATAACAGACGCGGATTCTTTACTGTAAGAGCAGTGAGACTATGGAACTCTCTGCCGTATGATGTTGTAATGAGTGATTCATTAATTAAATTTAAGAGGGGACTGGATACCTTTCTGGAAAAGTATAATATTATAGGGTATATACACTAGATTCCTTGATAAGGCGTTGATCCAGGGAACTAGTCTGATTGCCGTATGTGGAGTCGGGAAGGAATTTTTTTCCCCATGGTGGAGTTACTCTTTGCCACATGGTTTTTTTTTGCCTTCCTCTGGATCAACATGTTAGGGCATGTTAGGTTAGGCTATGGGTTGAACTAGATGGACTTAAAGTCTTCCTTCAACCTCAATAACTGTGTAACTATGTAAATTGACCTATAATACCACATACAAGGAAGAAATACCGACAACACCATGTCCAGACCACATATTACCACCACAATGTGACCAAATAATAGGACATACAAGGAACAAATACCACCACACCATAACCAGACCACATATTACCACCACATAGTGACCAAATAATAACATACAAGAAAAAAATGCTGCTACACCTTGGCCGGACAACATATTACCACCACATAGTGACAGAATACTAAAATACTGATCTGTAATAAAAAACAATACTAATCTATATATATATAATTGTGTAAGTGGTACTTCAGTCTTTCTGTCCTCAACTTCCGTAACGGAAATCCCGCGTCGCTGATTGGTCTCGCCAGGTGCCAGTCATGGCTGCCGCGACCAATCAGCGACGGGCACAGTCCGATTAGTCCCTCCCTACTCCCCCTGCAGTCAGTGCCCGGCGCCCACATACTCCCCTCCGGTCACCGCTAACACAGGGTTAATGCCAGCGGTAACGGACCGCGTTATGCCACGGGTAGCGAACTCCGTTATCGCTGCTATTAACCCTGTGTGTCCCCAACTTTTTACTATTGATGCTGCCTATGCAGCATCAATAGTAAAAAGATGTAATGTTAAAAATAATAATAAAACAAAAAAACTGCTATTCTCACCCTCCGTAGTCCACCGAGGCGCGCGCGGCTCCCGCCATCTTCCGATCCCAGAGATGCATTGTGAATTTACCCAGAAGACTCAGCGGTCTCGCAAGACCGCCAAGTCATGTGGGTAATTTCGCAATGCATCCTGGGAATGGAAGATGGCGGCAGCCGCGCGCGCATCTCCAGAGCTTCGATGGATCCCGGTGGGTGAGTATATAACTATTTTAATTATTTTTTTAAACAGGGATATGGTGCCCACACTGCTGTATACTACGTAGGCTGTGTTATATACCGCGTGGCTGCTGTATACTACCTGGCCAGTGTTAGATACTATGTGGGCTGTTTTGTACTGCGTGGACTGTGCTACATATTACGTGGCCTGTGTTATATACTGCGTGGCTGCTATATACTGCATCTCCTGTGTTATATACCGTGTGGCTGCTATATACTACATGGGCTGTGTTATATACGGTTAGGCCTGTGTTATATACTGCGTGGCAACTGTTATATATTGCATGGCCTGTATTAACGCATCGGGTATTCTACAATATGTACATGTATGTATATAGCAGCCACATAGTATATAGCACAGGCCACGTACTATTTGTCTGCTATATACTACATGGCTCCTATATACTACATGGCCTGTGCTATATACTATGTGGCTGCTATATACATACATACATATTCTAGAATACCCGATGCGTTAGGATCGGGCCACCATCTAGTATCAATATAAGTGCCATTATACACAGGAGATCTGTACTTAATATGCAGTGTTTGTGTACAGGTAATACAGTGATCACTGGTGACCTACACAGGACCTCTGTATATAGTATACAGTGTATAGTGTAAGTGTACAGGTAACACACTGACTCACCAGTCACGTCTCTAGGTAAAATCATTTATCTTTGCTTTTCATCTTCATCCAGCACAGACCGCCGTCACATCTTCCAGCCAGGGCTTATCTCTGCAGGAAATAACAGTTAACTAAAGCTCCACTTGCAGAACACATTACTTATTTTTTTCTTCAAATTCTAAACTGCACCAGATAAATAAAGGCGACAGTGTTGCTCTGCACAGTAACAGGACCACCCTCCCCCCCCCAATTTAAAACACTATCCTCAAAAAATAAAATACTTCACTGCAGTAATATCCCCCATCCTGGCCGTGTGTCTCATTCCAGGCTCCAGCCATATGTTCTCCCATCCTGCCTCGAAGTGATAATCCATCCTGCCCCATCTGTCCCATGATCCTGCCCCATTGTCTCCATCGTATCCATACTGCCCCATCTGTCTCAATCCTTCCCCATGATCCTGCACCATCTATCTCCATCCTGCTCCATGATCCTGCACCATCTTTCTCCATCCTGCCCCATCTGTCTCCATCCTGCCCCATGATCCAGCCCTGTCTCCATCCTGCCCATGATCCTGCCCCATCTGTCTCAATCGTATCCATCCTGCCCCATCTATCTCCATCGTATCCATCCTACCCCATGATCCTGCCCCATCTGTCTCCATCCTGCCCCATGTCTCCATCCTGTCCCATGAATCTGCACCATCTGTCTCCATCCTGCCCCATGATCCTGCATCATCTGTCTGCATCCTGCCCCATGATTCTGTCGTCTCCATCTTGCCCCATGACCCTGCCCCATCTGTCTCCATCGCATCCAACCTGCCCCATGATTCTGCCCCATCTGTCTCCATCCAGCCCCATGATCCTGCACCAAGTTTCCCCATCCAGCCCCATCTGTCTTCCATCCTGCCCCCGCATCTCCAATCCTGCCGGAGAAACATATTGCTTTAAAAAAAAATTAAAAAAAACAACTTTCTTATCTTCTGCGTTCCTATGGCGATGATTCAGGCTCCAGACGTCGTAGCGTGCATTCACAGGCAAATGACAATGACGTCATATGCCGGCGACGAGCATCCTGACGTCAGCTGCCAGCCTCCAACTGGCTGGAGGCCTTAACTATTGCCGTGTGGGCCCGCACGGCAATAGAATAACTCCGCCTGCATCTCGGACACAGGTTCAGTTACTGCACCAGCAGAATCCTGCCGCTGGGGCCCAATCAGCAGAAGAGATGGGGCCCGAGGCTGATCAGGCCCCACATGCCAGTCAGGGCAGTAATGCCCTGATGGCGGGCCCTGTCTACCATGCACCCAAACAGTAATTTTTCAACAAATATGGGGTACCTGGTGCTTAAGAAAATTTGCATAATAAATTTTGGCATCCCTTTTCTCCTGTTACCATTGTGAAAAATAAAAAATGGGGCTGAAACAACATTTATATTTATGCTTTCTAATTTTCAAGGCTCAACAATATAAAATTCTGTGAAGCACCTGAGGTTTCAAGCTGCTCACCACACATCTAGATTAAGTCCTTGAGGGGTCTAGTTTCCAAAATGAGGTCATTTGTGAGGGGTTTCTACTGTTTAGGCACTTCAGGGGCTCTTCAAGCGTGACATGGCATCAGCTATTGATTTAAGCCAATTTTGTAAGGAACCCGAATCCTCTACTGGTAATAAGGATTTTCTAGATGTGGACGCTACTGCAGCATCCACTTTTAGGGCTTTTGTCCAGGTAGACAGATCCTCATTAAAGGGGTAGCACCTCTTTGATGATGAAGGCAACCCTTTTTGTCCCTGACTTTCCCATTCTTTTTACACCAAGATTTTAATTGCTGTAATTACTGGAAAGGTTGGTCTTTTTTTTTTTTCCAGATAAGTCTGCGAACATGATGTCCTGCGGAGTTTTGGGGTTTTTGCAATACCCATGGTGGTAAAACATGGAAAACGTGTCTTGTTCACCATCTGAGGAAAGGCACTCCTAGGAAATATCTGTAACCCTATCCTCATTATCCGTGGAACGGTTGGATTTTGGCGAATCATATCTTTTTCTGGTTTTTATTTCTGCAATACTATCCGAACATTTAAGGTTCGTAATTCCTCTCTGATCATTAATCTGATATCTTCTGACCTTATCGGATTCTTCATGTAAGGCGGTCTCAATACATGTATGACCCATCCTTTTTGTATAGGGAGGGGCTAGGAGCATAAAGCACATTGTTTGTGCTTAGATTCTTCAGTTTTTTGCCTAGGGTGCTTAGAAGAAAGAGGGGACAACAATCAGCTTAATAGGATGGGAACACACTCACCCCAATGAAGCCTTCTGTTAAGGTACCAATTCAAGAGGAGGAGACGGAGGCACGGGTGTAATGAACCTGGTGGTTAGGTGCACCTGGAATGACCTGATGGTTAAACTAGAAGACAGGACAAGCTCTGGGAAGTGGGAACTCTGCTGACCGCAAATCCTAATCCTATAAGGGTATGTTTCCACGTTCAGGATTGCATCAGGATTTGGTCAGGATTTTTCATCAGTATTTGTAAGCCAAAACCAGCAGTGGAACAATTAGAGGAAAAGTATAATAGAAACATACGCTCCACTTCTGCATTTATCACCCACTCCTGGTTTTGGCTTACAAATACTGATGAAAAATCCTGACCAAATCCTGATGCAATCCTGAACGTGGACACATACCCTTCCACACACACACTAGAAATAGCTGTGGAGCGTACCTAACACTCCCTAGATGCCTCTTCACAGCCTAAGAGCTAACTACCCCTAAAGATAGGAAAATCAGCCTTACCTTGCCTCAGAGAAATTCCCCCAAAGGTAAAGGCAGCCCCCCACATATATTAACTCTGAGTTAAGAGGAAAGTCACAAACACAGGGATGAAACAGGTTTCAGCAAAGGAGGCCAGACTTACTAAATAGACTGAGGATAGGAAAGGGATCTATGTGGTCAGCACAAAAAACTACAAAAAGCCACGCAGAGAGTGCAAAAAGACCCCCGCACCGACTCACGGTGCGGAGGTGCCACTCTGCAACCCAGAGCTTCCAGCTAGCAAGGCAATATCATGTTAGCAAGCTGGACAAGAACTTAGCAAGTACTAAGAAATATATTCAGTACAAAATGAACAACAAATGAACTAGCAGGGACTTAGCTTCTGCTGGAGTAGACAGGTCATCAGAAAGATCCGAGAGATCTGAACCAGTCCTGATACATTGACAGCTGGCATGGAGTAACGATCTGAGTGGAGTTAAATAGAGAAGCCAGCCTAGCCGCAAACGAGGGCAGCTGAGGAAGCGACCTCAGAACCAGCAGCTCCACTCACAGCCACCAGAGGGAGTCCACAGACAGAACTCGCCGAAGTATCATTCATGACCACAGGAGGGAGTTCGAAAACGGAATTCACAACAGTACCCCGCCTTGAGGAGGGGTCACCGAACCCTCACCAGAGCCCCCAGGCCGATCAGGACGAGCCAAATGAAAGGCACGAACCAACTCGGCCGCATGGACATCGGAGGCAAAAACCCAGGAATTATCCTCCTGACCATAGCCCTTCCATTTGACCAGGTACTGAAGTTTCCGTCTCGAAATACGAGAATCTAAAATCTCCACCACATACTCCAACTCCCCCTCGACCAACACCGGAGCAGGAGGGTCCACGGAGGGAACCATAGGCGCCACATATCTCCGCAACAACGACCTATGGAACACTTTATGGATGGCAAAAGAAGCTGGAAGGGCCAAACGAAACGACACAGGATTGAGAATTTCAGAAATCTTATAAGGACCAATGAAACGAGGCTTAATCTTAGGAGAAGAAACCTTCATAGGGACATGACGAGACGACAACCAAACCAAATCCCCAACACGAAGTCGGGGACCAACACAGCGACGGCGGTTGGCGAAACGTTGAGCCTTCTCCTGGGACAATGTCAAATTGTCCACTATATGAGTCCAAATTTGCTGCAACCTGTCCACCACAGAATCCACACCAGGACAGTCCGAAGGCTCAACCTGCCCTGAAAGAAAAACGAGGATGAAAACCAGAATTACAAAAAAAAGGCGAAACCAAAGTAGCCGAACTGGCCCGATTATTAAGGGCGAACTCAGCCAATGGCAAGAAGGTCACCCAATCATCCTGATCAGCAGAAACAAAGCATCTCAGATAGGTCTCCAAAGTCTGATTAGTTCGTTCGGTTTGGCAATTTGTCTGAGGATGGAAAGCCGAAGAGAAAGACAAATCAATGCCCATCTTAGCACAAAAGGACCGCCAAAACCTTGAAACAAACTGGGAACCTCTGTCCGACACGATGTTCTCCGGAATGCCATGCAAACGAACCACATGCTGTAAAAATAGTGGAACCAAATCAGAGGAGGAAGGTAATTTAGGCAAGGGTACCAAATGGACCATCTTAGAGAAGCGATCACAAACCACCCAGATGACAGACATCCTTTGAGAGACAGGGAGATCTGAAATAAAATCCATGGAAACATGCGTCCAAGGCCTTTTCGGGACTGGCAAGGGCAAAAGTAACCCACTGGCACGAGAACAGCAGGGCTTGGCCCGAGCACAAGTCCCACAAGACTGCACAAAAGAACGCACATCCCGCGACAAGGAAGGCCACCAAAAGGACAATGAACCTCAGAGATAACTCTACTAGTCCATCTATCAGGGACAAACAGCTTCTCTGCTGGACAACGGTCAGGTCTATCAGCCTGAAACTCCTGCAGCACCCGCCGCAAATCAGGTGAGATGGCAAACAGAATTACCCCCTCTTTGAGAATACCAGCCGGCTCAGGAACTCCCGGGGAATCAGGCACAAAACTCCTTGAAAGGGCATCGGCCTTCACATTCTTAGAACCCGGAAGGTATGAAACCACAAAATTGAAACGGGAGAAAAACAGCGACCATCGAGCCTGTCCAGGATTCAACCGCTTAGCAGACTCAAGATAAGTCAGATTCTTGTGATCCGTTAAGACCACCACGCGATGCTTGGCTCCCTCAAGCCAATGTCGCCACTCCTCGAACGCCCACTTCATAGCCAACAACTCCCGATTGCCAACATCATAATTACGCTCAGCAGGCGAAAACTTTCTAGAAAAGAAAGCACATGGCTTCATCACAGAGCCATCAGAAGATCTTTGAGACAAAACAGCCCCTGCTCCAATCTCAGAAGCATCAACCTCGACCTGAAAAGGGAGCGAAACATCTGGCTGACACAACACAGGGGCCGAAGAGAAACGACGTTTCAACTCCCGAAAAGCCTCAACGGCCGCAGAGGACCAATTCACCACATCAGCACCTTTCTTGGTCAAATCAGTCAACGGTTTAACAACACTAGAAAAATTAGCGATGAAGCGACGGTAAAAATTAGCAAAGCCCAAGAATTTCTGAAGGCTCTTCACAGATGTAGGCTGAGTCCAATCATAAATGGCCTGAACTTTAACAGGATCCATCTCGATAGTAGAAGGGGAAAAAATAAAACCCAAAAAGGAAACCTTCTGAACTCCGAAGAGACATTTAGACCCCTTCACAAACAAAGAATTAGCACGAAGAACCTGGAACACCATTCTGACCTGCTTCACATGAGACTCCCAATCATCCGAAAAGACCAAAATATCATCCAAGTATACAATAATGAATCTATCCAAATACTTTCGGAAGATGTCATGCATAAAGGACTGAAACAGATGGAGCATTAGAAAGCCCGAATGGCATCACCAGGTACTCAAAATGGCCCTCGGGCGTATTAAATGCTGTCTTCCATTCATCGCCCTGTTTAATACGCACAAGATTATACGCCCCTCGAAGCTCTATCTTGGTGAACCAACTAGCCCCCTTAATCCGAGCAAACAAATCGGACAGTAGAGGCAAAGGGTACTGAAACTTGACCGTGATTTTATTGAGAAGGCGGTAATCTATACAGGGTCTCAGAGAACAATCCTTCTTGGCCACAAAAAAGAACCCTGCTCCCAACGGTGACGACGACGGGCGAATATGCCCTTTCTCCAAGGACTCCTTTATATAACTCCGCACAGCGGCGTGTTCCGGCACAGATAAATTGAAAAGCCGTCCCTTAGGAAATTTACTACCAGGAATCAAATTAATAGCACAATCACATTCCCTATGAGGAGGTAGGGCACTGGATTTGGGCTCATCGAATACATCTCGGTAATCCGACAAAAATTCAGGGACTTCAGAAGGAGTAGAAGGAGAAATTGACAACAACAGAACGTCACCATGTACCCCTTGACAACCCCAACTGGACACATTGATTTCCAATCCAATACTGGATTATGGACCTGTAGCCATGGCAAACCCAAGACGACCACATCATGCAAATTATGCAACACCAAAAAGCGAACATCTTCCTGATGTGCAGGAGCCATGCACATGGTCAACTGAGTCCAGTACTGAGGTTTATTCTTGGCCAAAGGCGTAGCATCAATTCCCCTTAATGGAATAGGATACTGCAAGGGCTCCAAGAAAAAAACCACAGAATTCACAACACACGGGCTATGAGGTAGACCAATCAGATCTTTTTTCCTTAGTGCTCCTTGTGGAGGATCTGCTCTGTTTGGAGCGTCCGCTGCTATTCGTATGGCTGCGTGCTGTCACCGCTGTGTCTTCTAAAGAAGGCATTGCTGAGTTCTTGGGAGATGCCATGCTGGACACCGGAGAATCACCGCCGGTGTCTTATCATGGAGGCCGCCTTTTTTTCCTATTCACCCGGAAGTACTCATCAATTCTGGGTCGCGGCCATGTTGTGTGCGTCTGCGCAGTACCGCTGCCCCAGCGTAGGTGCCATCTCTCCTCTAATTCACCCCGGAAGCTTTTGCATCACTTCTGGGGAAAAGTACACTGGGCAACACAACCGTGCATGCGCCCCCCAAGCGCGGCATGGTGACGCGCTTACCTGTGTATTTTCACCCTCCGCAGGTCACGAGCATTCCGCCCATCCTCCGTGAGCCAGGCGACACCCCGAACCTGGGTTCACGGTGCCCTGATAGCCAAGGAGGGAGCTGAAGACAGGACCCCTGACGCGGCTTCCAGCTCTGGAGCCCTTGCCGTCCTCAAGGTAACCGTGCAAGCGCATCCAGGCTAGGCATCCTCTTCTCTCCATGATTTCCCTTAACAGGAAACCAACTGTGGGAGTGAGGGGGACCGCCCCTTTTATCTCTCCATAGGGTTTCCTGTTCCTAGGGGCGGATCCACTCAAGTGGGTGCTGTCGTGGCGTGGAGAAAAAGTTAAATGAACATTTTTCCTTCCACATTCCATTAATTCTTGTGAAGCACCTGAAGGGTTGGTTAATAAACTTCTTGAATGTGGTTTTGATCACCTTGAGGGGTGCAATTTTTAAAATGGCGTCACTTTTGGGTATTTTCTGTCATATGGGCCCCTCAAAGTCACTTCAAATGTGAGGTAGTCTTTTAAAAATAAAGGTTTAGTAAATTTTATGGAAAAATTAGAAATTGCAGATCCCTTAACCCTTATGACTTCATAACAAAAAATGTTTCAAAAATTGTGCTGATGTAAAGTAGACATGTGGGAAATGTTATTTATTAACTATTTTGTGTGACATAACTCTCTGGTTTGAGGGCATATAGATTAACTCCTTCACCCCCAAGGGTGGTTTGCATGTTAATGACCAGGCCAATAATTACAATTCTAACCACTGTCTATTTATGAGGTTATAACTCTGGAACGCTTCCATGGATCCCGGTGATTCTGACACTTTTTTCTTCACGTGAGTGCTAAAATTTAATTGATATGACTTGCGATTATTTGTGAAAATAATGGAAATTTGGGGAAAATGTTGAAAATTTTTGCAATTTTCCAACTTTGATTTTTTATGTCCTTAAATTACAGAGATATGTTACACAAAATACTTAAGTAACATTTCCCCCATATCTACTTTACATCAGCACAATTTTGTAACCAAAATTATATATATATAATTTTATAAAGGTTAAAAACTGACCAGCAATTTCTCATTTTTACACCACAATTTTTTTTTTCCTTTAAGGGACCACATCACATTTGAAGACACTTTGAGGGGTCTATATGATAGAAAATACCCAAGTGTGACACCATTCTAAAAACTGCACCCCTCAAGGTGCTCAAAGCCACATTCAAGAAGGCCTTCAGGTGCTTCACAGGAATTTTTGGAATGTTAAAATAGAAAATGAACATTCAAGTTTTTTTTCACAAAAAAAATTACTTCAGATCAAATTTTTTTTCCAAAGGGTAACAGGAGAAATTGGACCACAAAAGTTATTGTGCAATTTGTCCTGAGTATGCAGATACACCATATGTGGGGGGGAACCACTGTTTGGGCGCATGGCAGAGCTCAGAAGGGAAGGAGCGTCGTTTGACTTTTTCAACGCAGAATTGGCTGGAATTAAGATCGGACGCCATGTTGCGTTTGGAGAGCCCCCGATGTGCCTAAACAGTGGAAACCTTCAAATAATAACTTGAACCCTAACCCCAACACACCCTTAACCTTAATCCCAACCCTAACCATAAGCCTAAACACACCCCTAACCCTAATCGCAACCCTAACCACAACCCCAACCACACCCCTAACCCTAATCCCAACCGTGAACCTAATCCAAACTCTAACTTTAGCCTCAACCCTAACCCTAACTTTAGCCCCAACCCAAACGGGAAAATGGAAATACTTTTTCTAATTTTATTATTTTTCCCTAAGGGGGTGATAAAGGGGGGGTTGATTTACTATTTATAGCCGGTTTTTATGTTTGGCAGCTGTCACACGCTAAAAGAAGCTTTTTATTACAAAGATTATGGATTGGCGTCTTATGGACGCCTCTCCATTATTAACCGGGCTTAATTGTTGTGAATTCTACTTTTGGGCTCCCTCCGGTGGTTGTAGGTGGTAATGCATTTGTCTCTGGGTTGCATCCCTGGTCAGGTGTATCTGCTGATTGCAGTTCTGACTGGGGTATTTAGGCTTGCAGGATTCATTAGTCCTTGCCAGTTGTCCATTGTTTTTGGAGGTTTTGTCCTTGCCTGGTTCCATCTGCCTTGCTGTCAAATCTGCAAAGATAAGTTTCTGGTTTTGTTGCACACATGCTGTGTGCTTAATGATTTAGTTCTATTCATTGTTTTTTGTCCAGCTTAGATTGTGTTAGTATTTTCTCAATCTTGTTGGATTCTCAGGAGCTGCAGATATACATTCCATGTCTTTAGTTACATTGTGGAACTTTTTGTATTTTCTGCTGTGGATATTTTTGGAAGAGTTTTTAATACTGACCGCTTAGTATTCTGTCCTATCTTTCCTTATTTAGCTAGAGTGTCCTCTTTTGCTGAAATCAGTTTTCTGCCTGTGTGTGTCTTTCCTCTTCTATTCACAGACAATATTTGTGGGGGCTGCCTATCCTTTGGGGTTCTGCTCTGAGGCAAGTTAGTATTCCCATTTCCATCTATAGGGGTATTTAGTCATCCGGCTGTGTCGAGGTGTCTAGGGTATGTTAGGCACACCCCACGGCTACTTCTAGTTGCGGTGTTAAGTTCAGGGTTTGCGGTCAGTACAGATTCCACTTCTCCTGAGAAAGTTTCATGCTGCTCCAAGGTCACCAGGTCACCAGATCATAACACTTAATGCCACCTTACAATAGGAAGCATTAACCCCTCATTACCCCATATCCCACCGCTACACGGGAGTAGGAAGAGAGGGGTTAAGTGCCGGAATTGGCGCATCTCATTTTGATGTTTTCACAGGGTTGGACAAGGAAATGACATGTGGTTTTTTTTTATTATTCCCACTGCAGTTCAAGCTTTATTTGCGTCAAAAACACAGACAATCTGCAGGGAAAAACGCATCAAAAACCGCACTAAAAACCGCATCAAAAACGCACCAAAACCCGCACCTGCGTTTTCTGCCAATATCTGCGGTTTTTAGTGCAGAAAAATCTGCAGGAAAATCTGCAACGTGTGCACATAGCCTTACAATTCTGACCACTGTCACTTTATGAGGTTATAACTCTGCAACGCTTTGACGTTTCCCACTGATTCTGAGATTATTTTTTTCGCGACATATTGTACTTCATGATAGTGGTTACATTTGTTCAATATGACTTAAGTTTATTTCTGAAAATATTGGATTTTTGGTGAAACTTTTGAAAAGTTCCCAATTTCAAAGTTTTTAACCCCTCTCTGCCATCCGATGTATTATTCTGTCTATGTGACCTGGGACTTAATTCCCATGGACGTAATAGTACGTCACATGCGATCAGCCACGCTCACGGGATTATCACAGCTGACACCCGGCAATTTAACCCCCGGAAAACTGCTATCAAACAAGATCGCAGCGTTCCGGTGGCATAGAGAAGCATCGTGGGAGGGGGCTCCCTGTGTGCTTCCCTGAGACTTTCAGAACAACATACTGTGATCGCGTTGTTCCTGGGGTCTCCTCCCTGAAGCCTCTGGATCCAAGATGGCCGCGGTGTCCTTCCAGGTCCTGCAGGGATGTGTGTTATGGACCTGGTGGTTAGGAGCACCCAGAATGACCTGATGAGTAAACTCAAAATCGGGACTAGCTCTGGGAAGTGGGAACTCTGCTGACCGCAAACTCTACTCCTATCTCACACACTAGAAACAACCGTGGAGCGTACCTAACTCTCCCTAGACGCCTCTTCACAGCCTAAGAGCTAACTACCCCTAAAGACAGAAATAGAAGCCTAACCTTGCCTCAGAGAAAATCCCCAAAGGTAAAGGCAGCCCCCCACATATATTGACTGTGAGTTAAGAGGAAAGTCACAAACACAGGAATGAAACAGGTTTTAGCAAAGGAGGCCAGACTTCACTAAATAGTCAGAGGATAGTAAAGGAAACTATGCGGTCAGCACAAAAAACTACAAAAAACACGCAGAGTATGCAAAAAGACCCCCACACCGACTCACGGTGTGAAGGTGCAACACTGCACCCCAGAGCTTCCAGCTAGCAAGGAAATATCATGATAGCAAGCTGGACTAGAATTTAGCAGTACTAAGAAATCTATTCAGGCAGCAGTAACAACAAATGAACTAGCAGGGACTTAGCTTCTGCTGGAGTAGACAGGTCCTCAGAGAAGTCCAAGAGAGATCTGAACCAATACTGATACATTAACAGCTGGCATGAAGTAACGATCTGAGTGGAGTTAAATAGGGAAACTAGCATAGCAATAAACGAGAGCAGCTGATAAAGCCAACCTCAGTGACCAGCAGTTCCGCTCGAAGCCACCAGAGGGAGTCCAAGAGCAGAACTAACCAAAGTACCATTCATGACCACAGGAGGGAGTCCGAGAACGGAATTCACAACAGATGTGGCTTCTCAGTGTCTGCTGAGCAGGCATCGGCATGCCTCCTTCACTGCCTGTCAGATCGCCGTCAGATTTTTCAGTGAAGTAAATTTTGGCACTTACCGTATATACTCGAGTATAAGCCGAGATTTTCAGCCCACTTTTTGGGGCTGAAATTGCCCCTCTCGGCTTATACTCGAGTCATACCAGGGGTCGGCAGGGGAGGGGGAGCGGGGGCTGTCTAAAAATACTCACCTAGTCCACGCGCGGTCCCTGCTTCCCCGGCGCCGGCAGCAGCAGCTTCAGCTTCTTCCTGTACTCAGCAGTCACATAGTCCCGCTCATTACAGTAAATGAATATTCGGCTCCACCTCCCATAGGGGTGGAGCCGCATATTCATTACTGTAATCAGCGGGACCATGTGACCGCTGAGTACAGGATGAAGCGCTGCGGCGTCGGGGAAGCAGGATCTACACAGCGGCAGGACCAGGTGAGTATACGGGGAGGGGAGCGCAGCGCTGCGCGATAGTCACCTGCTCCTCGTTCTGGGCACCGATCTGTCTCCAGCAGTGACGCTGAGGTCAGAGGGCGCGGTGACGTGGTCAGTGCGCGCCCTCTGCTGAACGTCAGTGCTGGAGACAGATCGGCGCTGGAACGAGGAGCAGGTGACTATTGAAAGTGCGGGGGCCTGAGCGACGGAGAGGTGAGTATGTGATTTTTTTTTCTTTATCGCAGCAAATGGGGCAAGTGTCTGTATGGAGCATCTATGGGGCCATAACGATCCTGCAGCACTATATGGGGCCATAACGTTCCTGCAGCACTATATGGGGCCATAACATTCCTACGGCACTATATGGGGCCATAACATTCCTGCAGCACTATATGGGGGCCATAACGTTCCTGCAGCACTATATGGGGCCATAACATTCCTGCAGCACTATATGGGGCCATAACGTTTGTGCAGCACTATATGGGGCCATAACGTTTCTGCAGCACTATATGGGGCCATAACGTTTCTGCAGCACTATATAGGGCATGTTTGTGCAGCACTATATGGGGCAAGTGTCTGTATGGGGCCATAATTAACGTTTGTAGGGCACTACGGCATATGGGGCAAGTGTCTGTATGGAGCATCTTATAGGGCCATAACGTTTGTGCAGCACTATAACGGGCAAATATCTTTATAGAGCATCTTATGGGGCCATAATCAGCATTTGTGCAGCATTATATTGGGCAAATGTGTCTATGGAGCATCTTATGGGGCCTTTA
The DNA here is from genome assembly GCF_051348905.1 of Ranitomeya variabilis. Lineage (NCBI taxonomy): Eukaryota > Metazoa > Chordata > Amphibia > Anura > Dendrobatidae > Ranitomeya > Ranitomeya variabilis. The sequence goes on along the minus strand of NC_135238.1, from coordinate 103,763,752 downwards.
TTAACCTTTATGCAGGATTATATGGGGCATATTTTAATATGGAACATCTTATGGGGCCATAATGAACAGTATGGAGCATTATATGGGGCTCCTGATTCAATATGGATATTCAAAGACACTTAACCTACTGATGTCTCAATTAATTTTACTTTTATTGGTATCTATTACTTTTGACATTTACCGGTAGCTGCTGCATTTTCCCCCCTAGGCTTATACTCGAGTCAATAAGCTTTCCCAGTTTTTGTGGCAAAATTAGGGGGGTCGGCTTATACTCGGGTCGGCTTATACTCGAGTATATACGGTAACTTGTAAAATGGATGAATTTTGTTAGCAGTCATTTGTAATCGTTTCGGTCAATACAGCTGACCTTCCTCAATACACTGCAGAAATTCAGATAACACGTTGACATACAATCAGTACTTATGAGTGTAATGACCATGAGTATAACACCAAGAGGATAGTGTAAAAAAAAAATGTGCAAGGATAGTAAGGGATGGGGAAAGGAAAACTTGAGGAAAGAAACTGGGAAGGGAAAAAAGGGCAAAAACATACCCAACTGCTCCTGAGGTGTCTGGGTGAACAACACCTATAGTAATGCCCAATGTATATATTACATAAGTGGCTAAAAAGGTAAGGTCTACAACAATCCAATGTAGAAATAACTTACTTGGGAGATATTCACAGAATTTATGACTCTCCCCGGCCCCCCCATGGATCATAAGAGGTCCTAAATGGGTCCAAAAAAATTGCAGGATTACAGAGTCATGAAGGAATGGTGTAACGTCTAAAAAATTATACAAAGGTAGGATGACCAACCTATAGTTGAGCGTGGATCAGAGGTGGCTCAATGAATCCAATTTTTATCTTATGTGAAGTACAGGTGTCTTTCATAAACAAGAATCTATAATAAAGGTCAACAATTAACCCCTTCACCCCGAAGCCGGTTTTCAACTTCCTGACCAGGCCATTGTTTTCAATTCTGACCACTGTCACTTTATGAGGTCATAACTCTGAAACGGCTTCAACGGATCCAGGTGATTCTGAGACTTTCTCGTGACATATTCTACTTTATGATAGTGGTAACATTTATTCAATTTGACTTGCGTTTGTGAAAAAATGGAAATTTGGCGAAAATTTTGAAAATATTAAAATTTTTAAACTTTTAGTTTTCATGCCCTTAAATTAGAAAGTCATATCATACAAAATAGTTAACAAATAACATTACCCACATGTCTGCTTTACATTAGCACAATTTTCTAAAAAAATTTTTTTGTTAGGAAGTTATAAGAGTTAAAAATTGACCAGCGATTTCTAATTTTTACAACAAAATTTGCAAAACCATTTTTTTTTAGGGACCACCTCACACTTCAAGCGACTTTGAGGGGTCTATATGACAGTAAATACCCAAAAGTGACACCGTTCTAAAAACTGCACCCCTCAAGGTACTCAAAACCACATTCTAAAAGTTTTTTTTTACTTCAGATCCAATTTGTTTTATTTTACCAAGGGTAACAGGCGAAATTGGACCACAAAAGTCGTTGCACAATTTGTCCTGACTACGCCTATACCCCATTATGTGGGGGTAAACCACTGTTTGGGCGCATGGCAGAGCTCGGAAGGGAAGGAGAGCCAATTGACTTTTCAATGTAAAATTGGCTGGAATTGAGATCGGACACCATGTCGCGTTTGGAGAGCCTCTGATGTGCTTAAGCAGTGAAAACCCTCCACAAGTGACACCATTTTGGAAAGTAGACACCCTAAGGAACTAATCTAGATGGAGGTTCAAAGTGCTCACCACACAGGTGCTTCACAGAAGTTTATAATGTAGAGCCGTAAAAAAAAAAATTTGTTCACAAAAAATGATCTTTTCGCCCCAAATTTTTAATTTTCCCAAAGGTAACAGGACAAATTGGACCCCAAAAGTTGTTGTGCAATTTGTCCCGAGTACGCTGAAACCCCGTGTGTGGGGGTAAACCACTGTTTGGGCGCATGGCAGAGCTCGGAAGGGAAGGAGCACCGTTTGACTTTTCAATGCAAAATTGGCTGGAATTGAGATGTGACACCATGTCGCATTTGGAGAGCCCCTGATGTGCCTAAACAGTGGAAACCCCCCACAAGTGACACCATTATGGAAAGTAGACCTCCTAGGGAACTAATCTAGATGTGTGGTGAGCACTTTGAACCCCCAATTGCTTCACTAAAGTTTAGAATGTAGAGCCGTTAAAATTAAAAAAAAATCATTTTTTGCTTCCACAAAATGACCTTTTAGCCCGCAATTTTTTTTCCCCAAGGGTAAAATGAGAAATTGGATCGCAAAAGTTGTTGTCCAATTTGTCCAGAGTGCGCTGATACCCCATATGTAGGGGGAAACCACCGTTTGGGCGCATGGCAGGGCTCGGAAGGGAAGGAGCGCCGTTTGGAATGCAGACTTAGATGGATTGGTCTGCAGGCGTCACGTTGCATTTGCAGAGCCCCTGATGTACCTAAACAGTAGAAACCCCACACAAGTGACCCCATATTGAAAACTAGACCCCCCAAGGAACTTATCTAGATGTGTTGTGAGAACTTTGAACCCCCAAGTGTTTCACTACAATTTATAACGCAGAGCCGTGAAAATAAAAAAATCCTTTTTTTTTTTTCCACAAAAATTATTTTTTAGGTTTTGTATTTTCCCAAGGGAAAAAGGTGCTCTTTTTGATAGAGCATTGAACATCAAGGTACATTGTTGCTGAGGGGAAAAAAAAAATAAATCTTTAAATCTTCAGCTTAGCGAGTGTAAGCGAGCTGAGTGTGACCTGAGCGCAAGTGTGAACGGCGGTAACTGTGACTTGTGATTCAGTGACTTTGGATTCAGGGACTTTCCAAGGGAGGAATTGCTGAATTACTGTCTGTATTTTATTAATACTTTGTATTTATTTCTATTTAACGTTTCTGTCTGGGGCAATCCCCATTAGGAAATGTGCTCCACTATTGTTATTGCCATCCAGTGCACATCTTGCCACATGTATGCAGTCCTTGATCACCCGGTCGAGGGTGCATACTGCTGTGCGAGATGTGAGCACGTTGAGCATTTGGAAGCCCAGATTCTGGATCTAAATGTGCAGCTGGCAACACTGAGATCCATAGACAATATAGAGAGGAGTCTGCTCCTCACTGAGCAGACGCTCAATGTAATAGATGGGGGGGATGGTAGGATGGAGCTGCAGGACAGTGAAGTAGCTAACTGGGTGACATTCAGAAAGCGGGGTAGAGGGAAGAGCGCCAGGGAGGCTAGTCCTGATCTGGCACACACCAATAAGTTTGCTAAGTTGGCAGATGAGGGGGGTGTCAGTACAGGGGTAGCACTGCTGCAGCCAGGCATGTCCTCTGAAAGCCGGAGGAGTGACTGCTACAGTAAGGAGGGAAATAGGAGAGCAGTACAGGCCAGACAGGTGCTGGTAGTGGGGAACAGATAGGGCAATCTGTCACAAAGACAGGGATCGTCGGACGGTGTGCTGCCTAACTGGCGCTTGAGTCCGACACATCGCTGATCGGGTGGACACATTACTGGGAGGGGCTGGTGAGGACCCAGCGGTCATGGTGCACATTGGCACAAATGACAAAGTTAGAGGTAGGTGGAAGGTCCTTAAAGATGATTTCAGGGAATTAGGCTGCAAGCTGAAAGCAAGGACCTCCAACGTGGTATTTTCCGAAATACTGCCTGCACCACGTGCCACGCCAGAGAGGCAACGGGAGATTAGGGAGGTTAATAAGTGGCTCAAGAATTGGTGTAGGAAGGAGGGGTTTGGGTTCCTGCAGAACTGGGCCGACTTCTCAGTGGGCTACAGGCTCTACGCTAGGGACGGGCTGCACGTCAATAGGGAAGGTGCAGCTGTGCTGGGGGAGAAAATGGCTAGAAGGTTGGAGGAGTGTTTCAACTAGAGATTGGGGGAGGGTATTTAATTTTTAGGAGGGGAAGATAGGGCAGATAGAGATCTGGGCACAAATAAGGAAGTTGGCGGTGGCATGGGCGGTGGGGTTAGAACAGTTAATAATTTAAGAAAGAATAGAGGTACAGAGAGTAACATCAAGTGCATGTATACTAATGCCAGAAGCCTCGCCAACAAAATGGACGAATTAGAATTAATGTTGTTGGAGCATAATTATGACATGGTGGGGATATCTGAAACATGGCTGGATGAGAGCCATGATTGGGCTGTTAACTTGCAGGGCTATAGCCTTTTCAGAAATGACCGTACAGATAAGCGAGACAATTAACTTTCACAACTGGTTCAGGACCCAACAAGAAGGGGGGCACTGCTAGACCTAATATTAACCAACAGGCCAGACCGCATATCAAATATAAGGGTTGGGGGTCACTTGGGGAATAGTGATCACAAAATAATAAGTTTTCATGTAAGCTTTAATAAGATGTGTAGCAGAGGGGTGACAAGGACACTAAACTTCAGGAGGGCAAATTTCCAAAGGATGAGAGATGATCTTGGTGCAATTAAGTGGGACGATATCCTGAGACATAAAAATACACAAAGAAAATGGGAGACGTTTATTAGCATCCTGGATAGGACCTGTGCACAGTATATACCGTATGGGAATAAACATACTAGAAATAGGAGGAAACCAATATGGCTAAATAAAGCTGTAAGGGGCGCAATAAGTGACAAAAAGAAAGCATTTAGAGAATTAAAGGACGTAGGTAGTGATGAGGCATTAAATAAATACAGAAAATTAAATAAATTCTGTAAAAAGCAAATCAAGGCAGAAAAAATTGAGACAGAGAGACTCATTGCCAGAGAGAGTAAAACTAATCCCAAAATATTCTTTAACTACATAAATAGTAAGAAACTAAAAAAATGATAGTGTTGGCCCCCTTAAAAATAGTCTTGGGGAAATGGTGGATGAGGATGAGGAAAAAGCCAATATGCTAAATGACTTTTTTTCATCAGTATTTACACAAGAAAATCCCATGGCAGACAATATGATCAGTAATAACAAAAATTCCCCATTAAGTGTCACCTGCTTAACCCAGCAGGAAGTACAGCGGCGTCTAGAAATCACTAAAATTGACAAATCTCAGGGCCCGGATGGGATACACCCCCGAGTACTGCAGGAATTAAGTACAGTCATTGATAGACCATTATTTTTAATCTTTAAAGAGTCCATAATAACAGGGTCTGTACCACAGGACTGGCGTATAGCAAATGTGGTGCCAATATTCAAAAAGGGGACAAAAACTGAACTCGGAAATTATAGGCCAGTAAGCTTAACCTCTACTGTGGGTAAAATCCTGGAGGGCATTCTAATGGATGCTATACTGGAGTATCTGAAGAGGAATAACCTCATGACCCAGTATCAGCACGGGTTTACTAGGGACCGTTCATGTCAGACTAAATTGATCAGCTTCTATGAAGAGGTAAGTTCCGGACTGGACCAAGGGAACCCAGTAGATGTAGTGTATATGGACTTTTCAAAAGCTTTTGATACGGTGCCACACAAAAGGTTGATACATAAATTGAGAATAATGGGGATAGGGGAAAATATGTTTAAGTGGGTTGAGAGCTGGCTCAGGGATAGGAAACAAAGGGTGGTTATTAATGGAGCACACTCGGACTGGGTCGCGGTTAGCAGTGGGGTACCACAGGGGTCAGTATTGGGCCCTCTTCTTTTTAACATATTTATTAATGACCTTGTAGGGGGCATTCAGAGTAGAATTTCAATATTTGCAGATGACACTAAACTCTGCAGGGTAATCAATACAGGGGAGGACAATTTTATATTACAGGATGATTTATGTAAACTAGAAGCTTGGGCTGATAAATGGCAAATGAGCTTTAATGGGGATAAATGTAAGGTCATGCACTTGGGTAGAAGTAATAAGATGTATAACTATGTGCTTAATTCTAAAACTCTGGGCAAAACTGTCAATGAAAAAGACCTGGGTATATGGGTGGATGACAAACTCATTCAGTGGCCAGTGTCAGGCAGCTGCTACAAAGGCAAATAAAATAATGGGATGTAATAAAAGAGGCATAGATGCTCATGAGGTGAGGAGAACATAATTTTACCTCTATACAAGTCACTAGTTCGACCACACTTAGAATACTGTGCACAGTTCTGGTCTCCGGTGTATAAGAAAGACATAGCTGAACTAGAGCGGGTGCAGAGAAGAGCGACCAAGGTTATTAGAGGACTGGGGGGTCTGCAATACCAAGACAGGTTATTACTCTTGGGGCTGTTTAGTTTGGAAAAACGAAGACTAAGGGGTGATCTTATTTTAATGTATAAATATATGAGGGTACAGTACAAAGACCTTTCTGATGATCTTTTTAATCATAGACCTGAGAAGGGACAAGGGGGGCATCCTCTACGTCTGGAGGAAAGAAGGTTTAAGCATAATAACAGACGAGGATTCTTTACTGTAAGAGCAGTGAGACTATGGAACTCTCTGCCGTTACATGTTGTAATGAGTGATTCATTACTTAAATTTAAGAGGGGATTGGATACCTTTCTTTAAACGTATAATGTTACAAGGTATATACACTAGATTCCTTGATAGGGCGTTGATCCAGGGAACTAGTCTGACTGCCGTATGTGGAGTTGGGAAGGAATTTTTTTCCCCAATGTGGAGCTTATTCTTTGCCACATGGGTTTTTTTCTAGTCCAGTAGAGTATGCCCCCCCTTGTCCCTGTCTCAGGTCTATGATTAAAAAGATCAGAAAGGTCTTTGTACTGTCCCCTCACATTTATACATTAAAATAAGATCACCCCTTAGTCTTCGTTTTTCCAAACTAAACAGCCCCAAGTGTAATAACCTATCTTGGTATTGCAGACCCCCCCCAGTCCTCTAATAACCTTGGTCGCTCTTCTCTGCACCCGCTCTAGTTCAGCTATGTCTTTCTGGTACACCGGAGACCAGAACTGTGCACAGTATTCTAAGTGTGGTGAAACTAGTGACTTGTATAGAGGTAAAATAATGTTCTCCTCATGAGCATCTATGCCTCTTTTAATGCATCCCATTATTTTATTTGCCTTTGTAGCAGCTGCCTGACACTGGACACTAAATGTGAGTTTGTCATCCACCCATACCTCCAGGTGTTTTTCATTGACTGTTTTGCCCAGAGTTTTAGAATTAAGCACATAGTTATACATCTTATTACTTCTACCCAAGTGCATGACCTTACATTTATCCCAATTAAAGCTCATTTCCATTTATCAGCCCAAGCTTCTAGTTTACATAAATCATCATGTAATATAAAATTGTCCTCCTCTGTATTGATTACCCTGCAGAGTTTAGTGTCATCTGCAAATATTGAAATTCTACTCTGAGTGCCCCCTACAAGGTCATAAATCAATATCTTAAAAAGAAGAGGGTCCAATACTGACCCCTGTGGTACCCCACTGCTAACCGCGACCCATTCCGAGTGTGCTCCATTAATAACCACCCTTTGCTTCCTATCCCTGAGCCAGCTCTTAACACACTTACACATATTTTCCCCTATCCCAATTATTCTCATTTTATTTATCAACCTTTTGTGTGGCACCGTATCAAAAGATTTTGAAAAGTCCATATACACTACGTATACTGGTTTCCCTTGGTCCAGTCTGGAACTTACCTCTTCATAGAAGATGATCTGATCTGATCAGATTAATCTGACATGAACGGTCCCTAGTAAACCGATGCTGATACTGGGTCATGAGGTTATTCCTCTTCAGATAGTCCAGCACAGCATCCATTAGAATGCCCTCCAGGATTTTACCCACAGTAGAGGTTAAGCTTACTGGCCTATAATTACCGAGTTCAGTTTTTGTCCCCTTTTTGAATATTGGCACCACATTTGCTATACGCCAGTCCTGTGGTACAGACCCTGTTATTAAGGAGTCTTTAAAGTTTAAAAATAATGGTCTATCAATGACTGTACTTAGTTCCTGCAGTACTCGGGGGTGTATCCCATCCGGGCCCTGAAATTGGTCAATTTTAGTGATTTTTAGAAGCCGCCGTACTTCCTGCTGGGTTAAGCAGGTGACATTTAATGGGGAATTTTTATCACTAGTCATTGTCTGCCATGGAATTTTCTTGTGTAAATACTGATGAAAAAAAGTAATTTAGCATATTGGCTTTTTCCTCATCCACCATTTCCCCCAGACTATTTTTAAGGGGGCCAACACTATCATTTTTTAGTTTCTTACTATTTATTTAGTTAAAGAATATTTTGGGATTAGTTTTACTCTCTCTGGCAATGAATCTCTCTGTCTCAATCTTTGCTGCCTTGATTTGCTTTTTACAGAATTTATTTAATTTTCTGTATTTATTTAATGCCTCATCACTACCTACTTCCTTTAATTCTCTAAATGCTTTCTTTTTGTCACTTACTGCGCCCCTTACAGCTCTATTTATCCATATTGGTTTCCTCCTATTTCTAGTATGTTTATTCCCATACGGTATATACTGTGCATAGGTCCTATCCAGGATGCTAATAAACGTCTCCCATTTTCTTTGTGTATTTTTATGTCTCAGGATATCGTCCCAGTTAATTGCACCAAGATTCTCTCTCATCCGTTGGAAATTTGCCCTCCTGAAGTTTAGTGTCCTTGTAACCCCTCTATTACACATCTTATTAAATGATACACGACAACTTATTATTTTGTGATCACTATTCCCCAAGTGACCCCCAACCCTTATATTTGATATGCGGTCTGGCCTGTTCGTTAATAATAGGTCTAGCAGTGCCCCCCTCCTTGTTGGGTCCTGAACCAGTTGTGAAAGGTAATTGTCTCTCATAGTTGTCAAAAACCGATTACCTTTGCTGGAACTGCAGGTTTCTGTTCCCCAATCTATTTCAGGATAGTTGAAGTCCCCCATAATAATGACTTCTCCTTGAGTCACAGCTTCATCTATTTGCTTTACGAGGATATTCTCCATTGCTTCCATGATTTTTGGAGATTTATAACAAACCCCTATCAGTAATTTATTATTTTTTCCCCCTCCCCTTATCTCCACCCACAGGGACTCTACATTTTCATTAAATTCACCTATATTATCACGCAGGATGGGTTTTAAGGATGATTTTACATATAGACACTCCTCCCCCTCGCCTTATCCATTCAGTTATTTCTGAACAGACTATAACCTGGCAAGTTAACAGCCCAGTCATGGCTCTCATCCAGCCATGTTTCAGATATCCCCACCATGTCATAATTATGCTCCAACAACATCAGTTCTAATTCGTCCATTTTGTTGGAGAGGCTTCTGGCATTAGTATACATGCACTTGATGTTCCTCTCTGTACCTCTATTCTTTCTTAATTTATTAACTGTTCTAACCCCACCCCCCATGTCACCGCCACCCCCAACTTCCTTATTTGTGCCCAGGTCTCTATCTGCACTTTCTTCCCCTCCTATAAATTGAATACCCTCCCCACAATCCCTAGTTTAAACACTCCTCCAACCTTCTAGCCATTTTCTCCCCCAGCACAGCTGCACCTTCCCCATTGAGATTCAGCCCGTCCCTAGCGTAGAGCCTGTAGCCCACTGAGAAGTCGGCCCAGTTCTGAAGGAACCCAAACCCCTCCTTCCTACACCAATTCTTGAGCCACTTATTAACCTCCCTAATCTCCCGTTGCCTCTCTGGCGTGGCACGTGGTGCAGGCAGTATTTCGGAAAATACCACGTTGGAGGTCCTTGCTTTCAGCTTGCAGCCTTATCCCCTGAAATCATCTTTAAGGACCTTCCACCTACCTCTAACTTTGTCATTTGTGCCAATGTGCACCATGACCGCTGGGTCCTCACCAGCCCCTCCCAGTAATCTGTCGACCCGATCAGCGATGTGTCGGACTCGAGCGCCAGGTAGGCAGCACACCGTTCGACGATCCCTGTCTTTGTGACAGATTGCCCTATCTGTTCCCCTTATAATTGAGTCCCCCACTACCAGCACCTGTCTGGCCTGCCCTGCTGTCCTATTTCCCTCCTTACTGTAGCAGTCACTCCTCCAGCTTTCAGAGGACATGCCTGGCTGCAGCAGTGCTACCCCTGTACTGGCACCCCCCTCATCTGCCAACTTAGAAAACTTATTGGGGTGTGCCAGATCAGGACTAGCCTCCCTGGCACTCTTCCCTCTACCCTGCTTCCTAACTGTCACCCAGCTAACTGCCTCACTGTCCTGCAGCTCCATCCTACCATCCCCCGCCTCATCTATCCCATTGAGCGTCTGCTCAGTGAGCAGAAGGCTCCTTTCCATGTTGTCAATGGATCTCAGTGTTGCCCATGTTGTCAATGGATCTCAGTGTTGCCAGCTGCACATTTAGATTCAGAATCTGAGTTTCCAAATGCACAACGTGCTCACATCTCGCAGAGCAGTATGCACCCTCGACCGGCTGATCAAGGACTGCATACATGAGGCAAGATGTGCACTGGATGGCATTAACAATAGTGGAGCACATTTCCTAATGGGGATTGCACCACACAGAAACGTTAAATAAAAAATAAATGCAAAGTATCAATAAAACACAGACAGCAATCCCCTTTTAAAACATTGCCATGTAAGCAAGGATAAGTGCCGGTCTTAGGATGAGATGAAAATGTCTGTGTGGAGAGTCGTGATCCCGAGCCGATGTCTGCTTTTATAAGGGTCCAGTACAAAAAAGAAACCGCATCCCATCCAGGGGATGAAAAATTAAAAGCGCTTTATTCTGCAATCATGCAACGTTTTGACCATAATAGGTCTTTGTCGATATCATCTTCATAGAGAAGATATTGACTGATTTGACACAGAAATCACAATCCTTTCTATTAGATAAAAGTGAGTTTCTCAAAATAATCCAAACCATTGGTACTATTCCTCAGGATTCTTAATTAGTTTCCTTTGACGTAAAAGATTTATATACGTCTATTCCACACAATCGGGAAATCGAATGCGTGAGACATTTATTTACCCGATCAGAACTAGATTCCAATCTAGTCAATCTGTGTTTGGAATTACTAGCAGTGGTCCTTACTCAAAATAACTTCCTATTTGAAGATAATTTTTACTTACAGGCACAAGGGACCACAATGGAATCCAATATGGCGCCCCCGGAAACAAAACACGTACATGGCCACTTATGAGAATGAAAGAGTGTATCCCAACTTCCTCTTTAGAACCAATTGCATCACATGAAACAGATTTATTGAAGACATTTTTTTTTGTATATGGACAGGTCCGCCAAACACCCTTGATGATTTCTTTAACATACTTAACCAGGCTTGGCCTGGCCTTAAATTTACCATCACATAGTATACACACCAGGTCAGTTTTCTAGACACCATGGTGATAAAAAACGATAATGGTGTTCTTAGCACAAACCTCTATGTAAAACCCACAGACCGCAATGGTCTGCTCCATTATCAGAGCCTCCACCCACCATCCACACCTCGCTCTCAATTCCAGAGGATCAAATGTAAAGTCACAGATCCTATTAGAAATATTGAGAGAAAGAGTGAGATGTTCCTTAAGGTCAGGGAGCGAGGTTACCCTTCAGATTTATTAAATAACGCTCTTCAACCAACTACGTTATCTAAACAACCAGTTACAGCAGGGGTACCTTTTGTCCAAACCTTTCACCCGTATGTCCATATCCTCCATCACATCATTAGAAAATATTGGCACCTCTTGAGGGAGGCACACCCCGAGATCCCAGAATTTCAACTAAATTTTCTACCCTGCTACAAACGTCCACGCAATATTCGAGACACCCTTATAAAAGCAGACATCGGCTCAGGATCATGACCCTCCACACAGAGATTTTTATCTCATCCTAAGACCGGCAGTTATCCTTGCTTACATTGCAATCAATGCAAGGGGATCACTTCTACCATCCACATTCTGAGAAACAATATAAGATAAGAGTTTATAGTACTTGTGACACATCATATGTGGTTTATTCTATTAAGTGCCCCTGTGGTGGTCTCTATATTGGGGAGACAACTCAACCCATCAAAGATCGTATAAGTAAACAAGTCCACTATCAGATGCAAGAATACATTACTACCTTTACCTCATCACTTCATAAACGCAGGCCATACCATACCTCAACTAAAATTCCAAGTGATTGACCAGATCCTGCCACCAAGACGGGGAAGCAACCGTATCCAGACACTCAAAAGGAGGGAAACATTCTGGATACATGAATTAGAGACCTATCCCCCAGGGGTCTTAACAGGGAATACAATCTATTGCCCTTTCTTTAACCCCTTCACCCCCAAGGGTGGTTTGCACGTTAATGACCGGGACAATTTTTACAATTCTGACCACTGTCCCTTTATGAGGTTATAACTCTGGAACGCTTCAACGGATCTTGGCGATTCTGACATTGTTTTCTCGTGACATATTGTATTTCATGATAGTGGTAAAATTTCTTTGATATTACCTGCGTTTATTTGCACAAAAAATGGAAATTTGGCGAAAATTTTGAACATTTTGCAATTTTCCAACTTTGAATTTTTATGCCCTTAAATCACAGAGATATGTCACACAAAATACTTAATAAGTAACATTTCCCACATGTCTACTTTACATCAGCACAATTTTGGAACCAAAATTTTTTTTTGTTAGGGAGTTATAAGGGTTAAAAGTTGACCAGCAATTTCTCATTTTTACAACACCATTTTTTTTTAGGGACCACATCTCATTTGAAGTCATTTTGAGGGGTCTATATGATAGAAAATACCCATGTGTGACACCATTCTAAAAACTGCACCCCTCAAGGTGCTCAAAACCATATTCAAGAAGTTTATTAACCCTTCTGGTGCTTCACAGGAATTTTTGGAATGTTTAAATAAAAATGAACATTTAACTTTTTTTCACAAAAAATTTACTTCAGCTCCAATTTGTTTTATTTTACCAAGGGTAACAGGAGAAAATGGACCCCAAAAGTTGTTGTACAATTTGTCCTGAGTACGCCGATACCCCATATGTGGGGGTAAACCACTGTTTGGGCGCATGGGAGAGCTCGGAAGGGAAGTAGCACCGTTTGACTTTTCAATGCAAAATTGACAGGAATTGAGATGGGAAGCCATGTTGCGTTTGGAGAGCCACTGATGTGCCTAAACATTGAAACCCCCCACAAGTGACACCATTTTGGAAAGTAGACCCCCTAAGGAACTTATCTAGATGTGTTTTGAGCGCTTTGACCCACCAAGGGCTTCACAGAAGTTAATAATGCAGAGCCGTAAAAATAAAACAAAAATTTTTTCCCACAAAAATTATTTTTTTAGCCCCCAGTTTTGTATTTTCCCGAGGTTAGCAGGAGAAATTGGACCCCAAAATCTGTTGTCCAAGTTGTCCTGAGTGCGATGATATACCATATGTGGGGAGAACCACTGTTTGGGCGCATGGGAGGGCTCGGAAAGGAAGGAGCGCCATTTGGAATGCAGACTTAGATGGAATGGTCTGCAGGCGTCACATTGCGTTTGCAGAGCCCCTAATGTACCTAAACAGTAGAAACCCCCCACAAGTGACACCATGTTGGAAAGTAGACCCCCTAAGGAACTTATCTAGATGTGTGGTGAGCGCTTTGACCCACCAAGGGCTTCAAAGAAGTTTATAATGCAGAGCCGTAAAAATAAAACAAAAATTTTTTCCCACAAAAATTATTTTTCAGCCCCCAGTTTTGTATTTTCCCGAGGGTAACAGGAGAAATTGGACCCCAAAAGTTGTTGTCCAATTTGTCCTGAGTGCGCTGATACCCCATATGTGGGGGTAAACCACCGTTTGGACGCATGGAAGGGCTCGGAAGTGAAGGAGCGCCATTTGGAATGCAGACTTAGATGGAATGGTCTGCAGGCGTCACATTGCGTTTGCAGAGCCCCTAATGTACCTAAACAGTAGAAACCCCCCACAAGTGACACCATGTTGGAAAGTAGACCCCCTAAGGAACTTATCTAGATGTGTGGTGAGCGCTTTGACCCACCAAGGGCTTCACAGAAGTTTATAATGCAGAGCCGTAAAAATAAAACAAAAATTTTTTCCCACAAAAATTATTTTTCAGCCCCCAGTTTTGTATTTTCCCGAGGGTAACAGGAGAAATTGGACCCCAAAAGTTGTTGTCCAATTTGTCCTGAGTGCGCTGATACCCCATATGTGGGGGGAACCACCGTTTGGATGCATGGGAGGGCTCGGAAGGGAAGGAGCGCCATTTGGAATGCAGACTTAGATGGAATCGTCTGCAGGCGTCACATTGCGTTTGCAGAGCCCCTAATGTACCTAAACAGTAGAAGCCCCGCACAAGTGACCCCATTTTGGAAACTAGACCCCCCAAGGAACTTATCTAGATGTGTTGTAAGAACTTTGAACCCCCAAGTGTTTCACTACAGTTTATAACGCAGAGCCGTGAAAATAAAAAATCTTTTTTTTCCCACAAAAATTATTTTTTAGCCCCCAGTTTTGTATTTTCCCAGGGGTAACAGGAGAAATTGGACCCCAAAGGTTGATGTCCTATTTGTCCTGAGTACGCTGATACCCCATATGTTGGGGTAAACCCCTGTTTGGGCACACGGGAGAGCTCGGAAGGGAAGCAGCACTGTTTTACTTTTTCAACGCAGAATTGGCTGGAATTGAGATCGGACGCCATGTCGCGTTTGGAGAGCCCCTGATGTGCCGAAACAGTGGAAACCCCAATCCTGAAACCCTAATCCAAACACACCCCTAACCCTAATCCCAACAGTAACCCTGACACACCCCTAACCCTAATCCCAACCCTATTCCCAACCGTAAATGTAATCTAAACCCTAACCGTAACTTTAGCCCCAACCCTAACCCTAACTTTAGCCCCAACCCTAACTGTAGCCTTAACCCTAGCCCCAACCCTAGCCCTAACCCTAGCCCTAATGGGAAAATGGAAATAAATACATTTTTTTTATTTTTCCCTAACTAAGGGGGTGATGAAGGGGGGTTTGATTTACTTTTATAGCGAGTTTTTTAGCGGATTTTTATGATTGGCAGCCGTCACACACTGAAAGACGCTTTTTATTGCAAAAAATATTTTTTGCGTTACCACATTTTGAGAGCTATAAATTTTCCATATTTTGGTCCACAGAGTCATGTGAGGTCTTGTTTTTTGCGGGACGAGTTGACGTTTTTATTGGTAACATTTTTGGGCACGTCACATTTTTTGATCGCTTTTTATTCCGATTTTTGTGAGGCAGAATGACCAAAAACCAGCTATTCATGAATTTCTTTTGGGGGAGGCGTTTATACCGTTCCGCGTTTGGTAAAATTGATAAAGCAGTTTTATTCTTCGGGTCAGTACGATTACAGCGATAACTCATTTATATCATTTTTTTATGTTTTGGCGCTTTTATACGATAAAAACTATTTTATGGAAAAAATAATTATTTTTGCATCGCTTTATTCTCAGGACTATAACTTTTTTATTTTTTTGCTGATCATGCTGTATTGTGGCTCGTTATTTGCGGGACAAGATGACGCTTTCAGCGGTACCATGGTTATTTATATCTGTCTTTTTGATCGCGTGTTATTCCACTTTTTGTTCGGCGGTATGATAATAAAGCGCTGTTTTTTGCCTCGTTTTTTTTTTTTTTTCTCTTACGGTGTTTACTGAAGGGGTTAACTAGTGGGCCAGTTTTATAGGTCGGGTCGTTACGGACGCGGCGATACTAAATATGTGTACTTTTATTGTTTTTTTTTTTTATTTAGGTAAAGAAATGTATTTATGGGAATAATATATATATTTTTTTTCATTATTTTGGAATATTTTTTTTTATTTTTTTTTACACATTTGGAAATTTTTTTTTTAACTTTTTTACTTTGCCCCAGGGGGGGACAATACAGATCGGTGATCTGCCAGTTTGCATAGCACTCTGACAGATCACCGATCTGCGAGAAGTGCAGGCTGCTTCACAGTGCCTGCTCTGAGCAGGCTTCTGTGAAGCCACCTCCCTCCCTGCAGGACCCGGATCCGCGGCCATCTTGGATCCGGGTCTGGAGCAGGCAGGGAGGGAGGTAAGACCCTCGCAGCAACGCGATCACATCGCGTTGCTGCGGGGGGCTCAGGGAAGCCCGCAGGGAGCCCTCTCCCTGCGCGATGCTTCCCTGCACCGCCGGCACATCGCGATCATGTTTGATCGCGGTGTGCCGGGGGTTAATGTGCCGGGGGCGGTCCGTGACCGCTCCTGGCACATAGTGCCGGATGTCAGCTGCGATAGGCAGCTGACACCCGGCCGCGATCGGCCGCGCTCCCCCCGTGAGCGCGGCCGATCGGCTATGACGTACTATCCCGTCGAGGGTCAGATAGGCCCAGGTCACCTCGACGGGATAGTACGTCTAAGGTCACAGAGGGGTTAATACAGTTAGGTCAATATATATTTGGACAGAGACAACATTTTTCTAATTTTGGTTATAGACATTACCACAATGAATTTTAAACAAAATAATTCAGATGCAGTTGAAGTTCAGACTTTCAGCTTTCATTTGAGGGTTATCCACATTAAATTGGATGAAGGGTTTAGGAGTTTCAGCTCCTTAACATGTGCCACCCTGTTTTTAAAGGGACCAAAAGTAATTGGACAATTGACTCCAAGGCTATTTCGAGTTGATTTGAGGTGTGGTGCTTGCATTTGGAAGGTTTTGCTGTGAAGAAAACATGCGGTCAAAGAAGCTCTCCATGCAGGTGAAACAAGCCATCCTTAAGCTGCGAAAACAGAAAAAACCCATCCGAGAAATTGCTACAATATTAGGAGTGGCAAAATCTACAGTTTGGTACATCCTGAGAAAGAAAGCAAGCACTGGTGAACTCAAAGCAAAAAGACCTGGGCGCCCACAGAAGACAACAGTGGTGGATGATTGCAGAATAATCTCCATGGTGAAGAGAAACCCCTTCACAACAGCCAACCAAGTGAACAACACTCTCCAGGAGGTAGGCGTATCAATATCCAAATCTACCATAAAGAGAAGACTGCATGAAAGTAAATACAGAGGGTTCACTGCACAGTGCAAGCCACTCATAAGCATCAAGAATAAAAAGGCTAGACTGGACTTTGCTAAAAAAACATCTAAAAAAGCCAGCAGAGCTACCAGAATGATGGAAAGATTAAAGTATGGCGAAGGCTTGGTACAGCTCATGATTAGTGTTGAGCATTCCGATACCGCAAGTATCGGCCGATACTTGCGGTATCGGAATTCCGATACCGAGTTCCGATATTTTTGTGATATCGTTAATCGGAAGTTCCCAGTGTATGGTTCCCAGGGTCTGGAGGAGAGGAGACTCTCCTTCAGGCCCTGGGATCCATATTCATGTAAAAAATAAAGAATTAAAATAAAAAATATGGATATACTCACCCCTCCGGCAGCCCCTGGACCTTACCGATGTAACCGGGAGCCTCCGTTCCTAAGAATGAGGCGTTTAGGACCTGTGATGACGTCACGGCTTGTGATTGGTCGCGTGAGCAGTCACATGAGCGGTCACGCGACCAATCACAAGCCGCGACGTCATCGCAGGTCTTTCACTCGCTGATTCTTAGGAACGGAGGCTGCCGGTTACAGCGGTTACTACCAGGGCGCGTCAGAGGGTGAGTATATCCCTATTTTTTATTTTGATTCTTTATTTTACACATTAATATGGATCCCAGGGCCTGAAGGAGCGTTTCCTCTCCTTCAGACTCTGGGAACCATCCAGGATACCTTCCAATACTTGTGTCCCATTGACTTGTATTGGTATCGGGTATCGGCGATATCCAATATTTTTCGGATATCGGCCGATACCATCCGATACCGATACTTTCAAATATCGGAAGGTATCGCTCAACACTACTCATGATCCAAAGCATACCACATCATCTGTAAAACACGGCGGAGGCAGTGTGATGGCTTGGGCATGCATGGCTGCCAGTGGCACTGGGTCACTAGTGTTTGTTGATGATGTGACAGGACAGAAGCAGCCGAATGAATTCTGAGGTATTCAGAGACATACTGTGCTCCAATCCAGCCAAATGCAGCAAAACTGATTGCTCGTCGCTTCATACTACAGATGGACATTGACCCAAAACATAAAGCCAAAGCAACCCAGGAGTTGATTAAAGCAAAGGAGTGGAATGTTCTTGAATGGCCAAGTCAGTCATCTGATCTTAACCCAATTGAGAATGCATTTCACTTGTTAAAGACTAAACTTCAGACAGAAAGGCCCACAAACAAACAGCAACTGAAAACCACTGCAGTGAAAACCTGGCAGAGCATCAAAAAGGAGGAAACAGTGTCTGGTGATGTCCATGAGTTCAAGACTTCAAGCAGTCATTGCTAACAAAGGGTTTTCAACCAAGTACTAAAAATGAACATTTTATTTAAAATTATTGAATCTGTCTAATTACTTTTGGTACCTTTAAAAACAGGGTGGCACATGCTAAGGAGCTGAAACTCCTAAACCCTTCATCCAATTTTAATGTGGATACCCTCAAATGAAAGCTGAAAGTCTGAACTTCAACTGTATCTGAATTGTTTTGTTTAAAATTCATTATGGTAATGTCTATAACCAAAATTAGAAAAATGTTGTCTCTGTCCAAATATATATGGACCTAACTATGTGATATGATGAAATGCTATATCGCGCTATGTGGACTAATTTATATATACTAAATTAGTAAATTGTTAAGGGATTTTTTCTTTGTTCAAGTTATATTGTTTAGCAATATGTTCACAAAATTTGAGATCATATATATGTATTGGCACGCCATTTTGTCTTTACAGAGTCACCTATATTGAACTGACATCACAGTTACTTCCTGATCCTCCTTCCCCTTGGATGCCCATCCCTTTCCTTTTTGTCTTTTTTACTTTTTACCCACTGCCCTGAATTTAATTAATTTTTTGTCCCTAAAATTTTTTCCATGATTATATGCCCCATATAAAAACCGTGGTATTTCGCCACTCCACACACACATTCAACTTCTTTCTCATTTTTGCCATCTTAACTGACATTTGACAATCATATGTCTGGCAGATAGCAGTGGAACGCACCACCATGCCAGTGGTACAATAAGGTGTAACGTCACTTCCGGTGTCGCTGGCCGCGACAATGAACCTGCCTCCAGCCCTCAAATAGGGTGCTGGCATGCTGCTTTACTGCCCTGGAACAAGCGGTGGACACCGCGTTCTTGTTCAGAAGGAGACACCACTATCCACCACCGGTAGGAGACACTTAATACTCCTTTTTAAATAAGGAAGTTGCTTATTTTAGTGGATACCATTATTTACTAACGTTTCTCACACAGATAGTCGTGATATCCAATTGGTCCTCCATCTAGATCCGCGCTGCACGCAACTTTATCTGGTGTGTATACATATTTTTATGAAAAACACCACTTTATTCGTGATATAGCATTTATTTTTTTACTTTCACTTTAGGTCTCACTATTATACAGATGCACAGACCCACTTGCCTCCACATGTAAATTGAGGTGCACATTATGAACAAAAGGTAGGTTACCAGAGGGGGACATTATTATTTAATATATTTAGGGCCATCATTAATTGCTGACCTTATTATAGATTCTTGTTTATGAAAGATACCTGTACTTCACATAAGATCCACGATGAGCTACCTCTGATCCACGCTCAACTATAGGTTGGTCATCCTACCTTTGTATCATTTTTTAGACACGTTACACCATTCCTTCATGACTCAGTAATCCTGCAATTTTTTTGGACCCATTTAGGACCTCTTATGATCCATGGGGGGGCCGGGGAGAGTCATAAATTCTGTGAATATCTCCCAAGTAAGTTATTTCTACATTGGATTGTTGTAGACCTTACCTTTTTAGCCACTTATGTAATATATGCATTGGGCATTACTATAGGTGTTGTTCACCCAGACACCTCAGGAGCAGTTGGGTATGTTTTTGCCCTTTTTTCCCTTCCCAGTTTCTTTCCTCAAGTTTTCCTTTCCCCATCCCTTACTATCCTTGCACATTTTTTTTTTTACACTATCCTCTTGGTGTTATACTCATGGTCATTACACTCATAAGTACTGATTGTATGTCAACGTGTTATCTGAATTTCTGCAGTGTATTGAGGAAGGTCAGCTGTATTGACCGAAACGATTACAAATGACTGCTAACAAAATTCATCCATTTTACAAGTGCCAAAATTTACTTCACTGAAAAATCTGACGGCGATCTGACAGGCAGTGAAGGAGGCATGCCGATGCCTGCTCAGCAGACACTGAGAAGCCACATCCCTGCAGGACCTGGAAGGACCCCGCGGCCATCTTGGATCCAGAGGCTTCAGGGAGGAGACCCCAGGAACAACGCGATCACAGAATGTTGTTCTGAAAGTCTCAGGGAAGCACACAGGGAGCCCCCTCCCACGATGCTTCTCTATGCCACCGGAACGCTGCGATCTTGTTTGATAGCAGTTTTCCGGAGGTTAAATTGCCGGGTGTCAGCTGTGATAATCCCGTGAGCGCGGCTGATCGCATGTGACGTACTATTACGTCCATGGGAATTAAGTCCCAGGTCACATGGACAGAATAATACATCGGATGGCAGAGAGGGGTTAAAAACTTTGAAATTGGGAACTTTTCAAAAGTTTCACCAAAATTCCGATATTTTCAGAAATAAACTTAAGTCATATTGAACAAATGTAACCACTATCATGAAGTACAATATGTCGCGAAAAAAATAATCTCAGAATCAGTGGGAAACGTCAAAGCGTTGCAGAGTTATAACCTCATAAAGTGACAGTGGTCAGAATTGTAAGGCTATGTGCACACGTTGCAGATTTTCCTGCAGATTTTTCTGCACTAAAAACCGCAGATATTGGCAGAAAACGCAGGTGCGGTTTTTGGTGCGTTTTTTGATGCGGTTTTTGATGCGTTTTTCCCTGCAGATTGTCTGTGTTTTTGACACAAAAAGCTTGAACTGCAGTGGGAAAAAAAAAACAAACACATGATGTAATTTCCTTGTCCAACCCTATGAAAACATCAAAATGAGATGCGCCAATTCCGGCACTTAACCCCTCTCTTCCCACTCCCGTGTAGCGGTGGGATATGGGGTAATGAGGGGTTAATGCCACCTTGCTATTGTAAGGTGGCATTAAGCCCGGTTAATAATGGAGAGGCGTCAATAAGACGCCAATCCATAATCCTATTAAAAGGATAAAAAAATATATATGGGGACCCCCCCCCCCCCTAAAAAAATGACATAGGGTCCCCCTATATTTTTAGGCCAGAAAGGCTAGGCAGACAGCCGTTGGCCAATATTTGTGACCCAGGAAGGGGTTAAAATACCCATGGCTGTTCCCAGGCTAGGAATATTAACCCACAGCTGTCCGAGTAGCCTTTCTGGCACTAAAATATAGGGGGCCCCGAAGAAAAAAAATTGCGTAGGTTCCCCCTATTTTTTTAGGCCAGAAAGGCTAGGCAGACAGCTGTGGGCCAATATTTGTGGCCTGGGAAGGGGTTAAAATACCCCTGGCTGTTCCCAGGCCATGAATATAAGCCCACAGCTGTCTGCGTAGCCTTTCTGGCTCTCAAATATAGGGAGAGCCCCCCCAAAAAAGTGTTACGGTCCCCCTATATTTTTAGGCCAGAAAGGCTACGCAGACAGCTGTGGGCTTATATTCATAGCCTAGGAAAGGGGCCATGGATATTTGCCCCCCCCTCCCCCCTGGCTACAAATAGAAGCCCGCAGCCGCCCCAGAAAAGGCGCATCAAAAAGATGCGCCAATTCCGGCACTTAGCCCCTCTCTTCCCACTCCCGTGTAGCGGTGGGATATGGGGTAATAAGGGGTTAATGTCACCTTGCTATTGTAAGGTGGCATTAAGCCAGATTAATAATGGAGAGGCGTCAATAAGACACCTATCCATTATTAATCCTATTAAAGGGTTAAAAAAAAACCAGACTCTAGAAAAAAATATTTTAATGAAATAAAGACACCCACTTTTTGACAAACCCTTTATTATATGCTCAATCCACCTGAAGACCCTCGACCTGCAAAAGAAATTAAAAAACAATGTTATATGTTATATGTTGTATGTAATGTCTGTCATGTATGTTACGTTTATTGTGTGTGTATTGTATGTGTATGTGTATGTGTTTTAATGACAATTGTGCTAAGTCGCCGGATACAGGGACAACTCTCCCATCCTAATATCGGATGGGAGTAGTAGTCCCATACGGCGACTTAGCACAATTGGGTGGCACTATCGTCGCATGGGGACACACACACACACAGACGCACACACACAGACTTCACACACATACATGCCTCCATGCTGACGGTCACACTCCGCCCACGCACTTCCGCCCGCTTCCCCGCACTTCCTGCTGCAGCGGTTTCTACACCCAAAACCGCAGAAAACCCGCAGATATTTTTTCATCTGTGGGTTTTACTGCGGGTTTGACCCTCACAATGGAGGTCTATGGGTGCAGAACCGCTGCAGTTCCGCAGAAAGTGACATGCTGCGGAATATAAACCGCTGCGTTTCTGCGCGTTTTTTTCTGCAGCATGTGCACAGCGGTTTGCGGTTTCCATAGGTTTACATGTAAATGTAAAAGCAATGGAAACTGCAGCGGACCCGCAGCGGCAAAATCGCTTCGGTTCCGCGGTAAAAACCGCAACATGTGAACATGGCCGAAAAATTGTCCCGGTGACAAAGCCAAAAACAGGCTGTGGTGTGAAAGGCTTATTTGTAAGTTGCACGTGTAACAGTTATGTGGGTACTATGGAATCTGATAGCATGGGATAAAATGAATCTGAGACCAAAGCTTAGGCAAACAAGTGTATTTAACAAAGTTTGAAGTGGAACAAAAACTAACAGATAAGAAGTGGAATAAAAATGAACAGATCTTCCTGCAATTGTAACGAAGTACACAGCACAATATAGAAATATTCAGCAAACTGAATAGCGGGGCGCGACCGCTAATATGAACCAGTCCAGCAGTAATATAACGCAGGAGTGCACACGGCACTTAAACATGGAAGTCCAGCAATAATATGAGTGCGAATGCACACCACACTTAAAGGGAACCTGTCACCCCATTTTTTCCGTATGAGATAAAAATACTGTTAAATAGGGCCTGAGCTGTGCATTGCAATAGTGTATTTTGTGGACCCCGATTCCCCACCTATGCTGCCGAAATACGTTACCAAAGTAGTCGTTTTCGCCTGTCAATCAGGCTGGTCTGGTCAGATGGGTGTGGTGTCTTCCCCCAGATCTTGCTTAGTTTTCCGTTGGTGGCGTAGTGGTGTGCGCATGTCCAAGGTCCCGAATCCACTGCACAGGGGAGTGAAAAGAGCGCGATGTGTGCTATTTCATTGGTGATCGGTGGGGGCGGCCATCTTCCTTTGGCCACGCGTGCGCAGAAGCGGCGCTCTGCTGGCCGCGGCTTCAGGAAAATGGCTGCGGGATGCCGCGCGTGCGCAGATGGAGATCGCGGCGGCCATTTTCCTGAAGCAGAGTTCGCATCTCTGTCCAACACCGCAACCCAACAGACACAGTCCGAGAAGAGATAGTAATCTCAGGGTATCTTACTGTAGATCCAGAGGGGAGTAGCTCCTCACTAGAAGTCCGGACAATAGGTGACCCTGGTCAGGATCAAGGAGCCACACAGAGGACTGAAGGCAGCTGAATGTGGAGAGGTAGAGTGTTATGACCTGGTGGTTAGGAGCACCCGAAGTGACCTGATGGTTAAAACACAAAACCTGGGACAAGCTCTGAGGAAGTGGTAACTCTACTGACCGCAATCCCTAATCCTATCACACACACTAGAAATAGCCGTGGAGCGTACCTAACTCTCCCTAGACGCCTCTTCACAGCCTAAGAGCTAACTACCCCTAAAGATAGAAATAGCAGCCTACCTTGCCTCAGAGAAATTTCCCAAAGTAGAGGTAGCCCCCCACAAATATTAACTGTGAGTTAAGAGGGAAGTGACAAACACAGGAATGAAACAGATTTTAGCAAAGGAGGCCGAATCTTCTCTAGAAAGACAGAGGATAGGAAAGGGAACTATGCGGTCAGTATAAAAAACTACAAAAGCCACGCAGAGTGTGCAAAAAGACCTCCACACCGACTCACGGTGTGGAGGTGCAGCTCTGCACCCCCAGAGCTTCCAGCTAGCAAGGAAATATCATAATAGCAGGCTGGACTGAAACATAGCATGTACTGAAAAATATATTCAAAAACCAATGAACAGCAAATGACTAGCAAGGACTTAGCTTCTGCTGGAGTAGTCAGGTCATCTGAGAATTCCAAGAGAGATCTGAACCAGTACTGAGACATTGGCAGCTGGCATGAACTAACGACCTGGGCAGAGTTAAATAGGGAAGCCAGCAGCAGCAATAACGAGGGCAGCTGAGAAAGCCAACCTCAAAGATCAGCAGTTCCACTCAAAGCCACCAGAGGGTATCCAAGGACAAAACTCACCAAAGTACCATTCACGACCACAGGAGGGAGCCCGAGAACGGAATTCACAACAGTAGAGCACAGAGTAACTAGCAGCAGCTGGGAGTCCAGAAGCAAACAGGCAGAAGCTCAAGAGCTAAAAGCAAAATACTCAGGCAAGGAGGATCTCCAGACCTGGAGTAAAATATCAGGACAGACAGGAAGTTCAAGGGCATGGCGAAGTACCAGACTCCATCTTGGACAAGGGCAAAACAGGCTCCAAGGAACATCCGGAACCCTGACAGTACGTTTCAGAGTCCATTACAACAACAAAACCTCCTTTGTCAGACATTCTGATAGTAAAACCTTGCATGTTTTTTTAGTTCATGTAAAACTTAAGAGTTCTTTTTTGCTAAATGGTGTTATCTGCAGTTGTTTCCGTTATTGGTGACAGTCTATTTACTTGAGCTCTTAGCATGATTTCTTGGAATTTATCCATAGATTATGTTCTGGATTGAACTGGGTAAAAAAACCTGGGTTTTTGACTTGGAAGGTTAATGCCGAATTTGTAAAGAGTTTACTTTGTTTGTCATTACATTGTAAATCCTGCAGGTTTAATACATAAATTCGGTCAAAAGAACATTTAGAGGACTGGTTGGATACACTGCAACAACATCTTGTACAAAGAGTGACTGGTTTCTTAAGGACTCATGTGATGTATTAAAACAATGTGCTAATTTATCATGGGCCCCAATATACTTGGGTAAGTTGTCATGTAAGATCACTATACACTTGTACTCCGCTGAACATTGCACTACAACCAGTAGAATACCACCTAAAAAACCATGGCAATTATACAATAGATTTATCCAATTATATCATTCATGTAATTTCATTTCTTACGTCTCAATTTCTTCATGAATTCTCAGAACTACTTTCTAGAATGCAAAGGCGTCTATGGGCGCAAAATATTCGCCCTCACTAGCAAGTCTTGTCATGTCTTTTTGGGAGGTTAATTATGTCTACAATGTTAACAATCCATTTTTACAGGACATGTGTTGGTATGGCAGATGCATCGATGACAGCCTCATCTGGAAGGGCGATGTATCTGCCATATCAACCGTTGTCCAATACATGAACAATAACCAATGCAATCTTTACTTTACTTACACATTCAGTTGAAACACTTTTTTAGGTCTAAAACTAAAAGGAACTCCACACAATATAGCCACCTCCACTCAGTTCAACCCAATGTCAGGCAATAGTATTCTTAACGCTAATAGTGGTCATCCACGACACACACGATTAAAGAAATCCAGGTATTAACTGTTTGTTACTTATATTCTTTGAATTCCTTAATAAAAAACAACTGGTTTAAAAAAAAAAGAAATCCAGGTAGGAGAATTCACACGTATAAACACAATTGCTGCAATTCAGATGAGTGCAACAGAGAAATCAATGAGATTGTCAGGCAGAGGATATCAAGCATGGACCCTAAATAGGACTTTCAAAATCATAGATATCAAGAAAAGAGCAGATCTAATAAGCACCAAAAGAAACAGAAAATCAAAGAACAGTTGTAACAAAACCAAAATTAGTATTAACTATGCAATATAGCCCACAATTCTAAGAAATAAAGAAACAGTTATGAAATACTTACCCTTATTGCAAGATGATGCTGTCAAATTGAAAGTTTTCGATCCCGGTGTCAAAGTAGTAACTAAGAGCCAGAACCTTGGGCAATATCCTGTCTCCCAGTTTTACCAACAAAATGGAACAACGCCACATGTGGTTAAATTGCAAGTATTTCTTTAGATGCGGTTTCAATAAATAAGGCTTATGCCGTTTTACAGCAGTAACAAAGGATTTCACAAACACTGATGAGACTGAGATATTTAACATTGAACAATATATTAATAGTAATAGCGACCATGTGGTGTGCACAATTAAATGCACAGCAAGCAAACTGTATGTGGGTTGAACTAAATGAAAATTGAAAAAGGTATATCGGAATACCAAACAGACATTTATAGCACAACCAACATCCATTGCAGCATTAAACTCATGCATCAAGACACTTTATTTCACAACAGAGATACTTCTTCAATGCAGGTCTTTGGAATAGAGCGAGTAGCTGAAGATCCAAGGGGCGGTGACATTAGAAAACGACTGCTGGACAGAGTGACATTAGAAAACGACTGCTGGACAGAGAACATTCTGGATGTACAACCTGGATACCTGTTATCCTAATGGTCTCAATTTAAAATGGGAATTGATGTTTCATTATTGATGTTAAATATTCTGTTTGATTCACATGTACTTATCCGGTCACATTCCTGCAAAGATTTAATAAATTTTTGTTTATTTGAGCCCTTCATATACGTTATGTGGTGCTTTTATCATGACACTATCATGTGAGACTATACGTTTTTTGATTGGTTGATGGCTATTTAAATTACTTGGTATTCAGCAGATTTACAGCTTTGCTGAAGACCGCAATCAATGTTAGAAAAGAGTAGCTGTGTCTACACTCATGATGGAACCTCTTTTTTAACTCAATAAAAATTTTGCAAGGTTGGAAGCTGGATAATCTCTTTTTCTCCCGATACTATTGCATGATGGATAAGTATCTACATGTATTTTTCAGCATTCAGTACACCAATAATCCTAACTAAATCTTCAACTCAATCTGCTGAAATGCAGCAACAGATGTACAAGGAACCGCCACCACACTTCACTGCTGCCTGTAGACTCATTATTTTACAGCTCTCCAGACTTTTGGTGAACAAATTGTAGATTATGACTTTTTTTACCACAATTTTTCTATAGCTTCTTCCAGACACACTTCTCCAAACACTAGAAATATAAGTTTTCAACTGGTTCCTGCCAGGTCTGAGATGATGACTGCTGGACATCTTCTGATTTTGAAGGGAAGCAAGCTTGATTTTTCATCTGCTTCAGCAAGTTCTTAGCTGCCCACTTTGTCTACGGTCCTTAATGTTGCCTTTTCTTGGTGCCTCTTCTAAAGAGCTTGAACAGCACATCTTGAAACCCCACTCCTCTTTGAAATCTTTGCCTGAGGGAGACTTTGCGGATCAAGTATAACTACATTGTGACTTGTTGCTATACTCAGTCTTGCCATGGTGTATGACCGGTGGTGTGAAATGTTTTTCCACAGCATACGTTTTGTAGCACAGTTTGGTTACTCTTCATCAAGTCATGGTCATCTGCATAGCAGATTCAGTACAAGTTAATGACAATGTTTAAATTTTCAAATAAAAATGAAGATCATTACCCCCCATTTGGTATAAGTGGTTACTAGTGATGAGCAAATATACTCGTTACTTGAGATTTCTCGAGGGTCCTCAGAGTATTTTTTTAGTGCTCGGAGTTTTAGCTTTTAGAGCCGCAGCTGAATAATTTACATCTGATAGCCAGCATAAGTACATGTGGGGATTCCCTAGCAACCAGGCAACCCCCACATGTACTTATGCTGGCCAACAGATGTAAATCATTCAGCTGTGGCGCTAAAAACTAAAACTCCGAGCACTAAAAAATACTCGGAGGACCCCCAGAGCACGCTCGAGAAATCTCGAGTAACAAGTATATTCGCTCATCACTAAGTGGTTACTCAAACAAAACTATAATCCTACAAAATACCTGACTTTGTCAAAGAGTACCTAGAAAATGCTGTTTTTTCAAGGTAAGGGATGGTAACACCAAATATTTGATTATTCCTTTGTTCAATCATTTTGCTAATTGCCAAAAACAAACTATTAAACACTTTAATTCACTTTTATTAACAAAGTCAATGGTACAAATAATAAATGGCCACAAATCGCCACACATACATAAACAGATAAAATATAATATAAATTGCTGGATCAACAGTTTGTTATTTGGTTTGCACGTCAATAAAGTTACATTGGGAAAGAAAACACATTTGTTTAGTTATATTTCTGTAATGATTATTACTGCTAAATATCTACCAATTCAAGAGACCGATTGAGGCTATAAGCCCACATTGCGGATTAGTGTGCGGATTTTTCCGCACAGTTTTTGAAAAATCCGCAGGTAAAATGCACTGCGTTATACCTGCGGATTTACCGAGGATTTCCTGCGTTTTTTTGTGCGGATTTCACCTGCGGATTCCTATAGAGGAGCAGGTGGAAAACGCTGCGGAATCCGCACAAAGAATTGACATGCTGCGTAAAATACAACGCAGCGTTTCTGCGCGGTACTTTCCGCACCATGGGCACAGTGGATTTGGTATTCCATAGGTTTACACGGTACTGTAAACCTGATGGAAAACTGCTGCGACTGCGCAGCAGCTAATCCGCTGCGGATCCGCAGGCAAATCTGCAAAGTGTGCACATACCCTAATTGACCCAAAAGCATAAACATGGATAACGTGACGAACATGAATTAAGTAGGCTGTATTTCAAATTGATCCTAAAACAAAAGACTCTATATATCAGTCATAACAGTAACAATAACATCCTGCTGCTG
Source organism: Ranitomeya variabilis (assembly GCF_051348905.1). Classification (NCBI taxonomy): domain Eukaryota; kingdom Metazoa; phylum Chordata; class Amphibia; order Anura; family Dendrobatidae; genus Ranitomeya; species Ranitomeya variabilis. Next base: position 103,734,881 of record NC_135238.1, on the reverse strand, counting down.
AATCGCATCATATATAGATGGAGAACATGTCAATATAAGATAATATATTTTCAAACATACTAGGTTTCCTCTACTGTGCAAACACATCGGACTCACTACCAGGTATTCCAAGGGTGGTAGGGGGGTTAAAAGTGTGTGATCGATATCAGAGAGGCCATAAAAGAGATCATTTCCTGCCAATTAGACAGAACAATTGGGCAGCTCCATTTCATGTGTATGAAATTAACATCCGATGTGTGACATCTTGAGTACACTGACCTTTGAGCCTGCCCCATTGGAAGAGCTGGAGTGAGATATGTTTGGTAAACTATGTATAATTGAATCATTTTGTTATTAAAGGGAACCTGTCACCCCGTTTTTTCGGTATGAGATAAAAATACCATTAAATAGGGCCTGAGCTGTGCATTACAATAGTGTATTTTGTGGACCCCGATTCCCCACCTATGCTGCCGAAATACGTTACCGAAGTAGTCGTTTTCGCCTGTCAATCAGGCTGGTCAGGTCAAAAGGGTGTGGTGTCCTCCCCCAGATCTTGCGTAGTGTTCCGTTGGTGGCGTAGTGGTGTGCGCATGCCCAAGGTCCCGAATCCTCTGCCAGGGGTGTGAAAACAACAGCGATGTCCGTTATTCCATTGGTGGTCGGTGGGCGCGGCCATCTTGCTTTGGCCGCAGAATCGGCGCTCTGCTGGCCGCGGCTTCAGGAAAATGGCCGCGGGCATCCGCGCGTGCGCAGATGGCTATCGCGGCGGCCATTTTTGTGAAGCCGAGATGCGAATTCTGCTTCACGAAAATGGCCGCCGCGATAGCCATCTGCGCACGCGCGGATGCCCGCGGCCATTTTCCTGAAGCCGCGGCCAGCAGAGCGCCGATTCTGCGGCCAAAGCAAGATGGCCGCGCCCACCGACCACCAATGGAATAACGGACATCGCTGTTGTTTTCACACACCTGGCAGATGATTCGGGACCTTGGGCATGCGCACACCACTACGCCACCAACGGAACACTACGCAAAATCTGGGGGAGGACACCACACCCTTTTGACCAGACCAGCCTGATTGACAGGCGAAAACGACTACTTCGGTAACGTATTTCGGCAGCATAGGTGGGGAATCGGGGTCCACAAAATACACTATTGTAATGCACAGCTCAGGCCCTATTTAACGGTATTTTTAGCTCATACCGAAAAAATGGGGTGACAGGTTCCCTTTAACTGAAGGAGAGACCCGAGTTGGAGTTTCCAATACCTCTTCCCAGTCTTCATCCTGGATGCTGGAGGGATGAAAAAGTTGCCACTTTGTCCCAACTACTAGTAGATTAGACTTTATACCTGTGGATAGCATATAGGGGTACAAAGTCAAAACGGGACCCTGGGGGGGGGGGCATGCGATTTATGTATTCCTATCAGAGATAGAGATGATATTGACGTGTTTGCACGCATGTGGGATTGGACTGTAGTCATAAAATGAAGGAATGTAAAAAACTGGAATCTTGTACTTCGTCTGCATCTGTTCAAAAGATAATAGGATATTCTGGTCATATATATCTTTTAGCAAAAGTATATTTTGAGAATTCCAGAACCGAGTAGAAAGTGATTTTACAAAGCAAAGAAATAAGTGTTATACCAAGGAGGCATTTCCGTTATAACCTCATTAAATTTTACTACTCTCTACGCTTGCTTCCAGACTAGACACGCTAATCTGAGAAGAGGAAATAGTTTAGATGTATTGGGTTTGTCAGTCTCCAGAAAGCCTAACAAACATGTGGTTTTAGTCGCTTCAGCTAGGTGGCTTTCAAAATTTGGTGAAGAAGAGTTAGGCATCCATTTACTGATCATTTTAAAGCAAACCTGTCAACAGGATTTTGCTAAGTAAACTACAGACCCTGTCAGATTGGTGACTTATACTGATTAAAATGATACCTTGGTTGATGAAAACCGTCTTGTGGTTGTTTAACCCTTTCAAGATGAATCCCTTTTTCGGTCTTGCGTTTCTGTCTTTTGCTCCCCTTCTTCCCAGAGCCAAAATTTATTATTTTTCCGTTAATATGGCCATTTCAGGGCTTATTGTTGGCAGGATGAATTGTACTTTTGAACGACACCATTTGTTTTACCATATCATGTCCTCAAAAAGGGGAAAACATTCCAAGTTAGGTGAAATTTAAAAAAAAGTGCAATTCAACAACGTTTTTTGGATTTTTTTTACGATGTTCACCAAATGCTAAAACTGACCTGCCATTATGGTTTTTCCAGGTCATTACAAGTCCATACACACCAAACATGCACCCGGCAATACCAAATATGTGTATGTTTGAGTTATTTTTTTCTTGTTTTATTTTGGATGGGGTGAAAGGGGGGTTATTTGAACTTTTATTTTTGTTATATTTTTAAAAACATTTTACTTTACTTGTAGCATGCTTCAATAGTCTTCATGGTAGAATAAAAGCTACCATAACCCGATCGGCTCTGCTACATACAGGCGATGATCATAGCAATATGGCACTGACAACCACAGAGGTCTGCAGGAGACCTCTGGTTGTAATGCTAACCCATCGGTGACCAGTGACCACGAGACGGGGGTTACCGATGGGTGGATTTCAGGCGCGATTGCCGGAAGCGGATGTTAAATGCCGCTGTCAGTGTTTGACAGCAGCATTTAACGGTTAATAGATGCGGGGGGGATCGCGATTTCACCCATGGCTGTTCCAGACACATGTCAGCTATTCAAAACAGCTGACGCGTGTTGGGAAAGCTGTGAGCTCATCACCGGAGCCCACATCAAAGCGGGAGACAACATGCGCCGTACTAGTACGGCACATGCATGAAGGGGTTAATCTGTATTTTTAGTTTTCAGTTATTAAGATTCTTGTGCTTCGGGCGGCCTATGGGCTCAGCTTAATCTGGTGCTCTGCTTACATATTCATCCTTATGGGCTTATGATAGATCATTGATACTTCAATGACTTGCCACCTATTTTACACATTGCATATAATATTGTTGAAATTATATTGTTGGCTATTGTGAAGCTTACAGAAAAAAAAAAATTACATCCATCAAAATGGCACCTGCAGCAGCGCCTGCGCAGTTGCAGGTTTTACCGACAGATGCTACTGTGCAAGCGCCGCCCCCGGCATAATTATGCTGCAGCCAAATTTTTCTCCTCAAGCAAAATAGCACTGGTGCTGTAGCATCTATCGATTACGGATTGATGCTACTGCGCTAGCGCCATTTTACTGAAGGAAAAAAAATTTGGCTGAAGCAAAATGGCTGCGGCGCTTGCACAGTAGCATCAATTGGTAAGTGATAAATGCTTCTGCGCATGTCCTGCTTGCGCTGTTTTGCTAGTGACAGAGCTAGTTTGGTACTTAATGACCAAGCCAATTTTTACAATTCTGACCACTGTCAATTTATGAGGTTATAACTCTGAAACGCTTTAACGGATCTCGCTGGTTCTGAGATTCTTTTTTCGTGACATATTGTATTTCATGTTAGAGTTAAAATTTCTCTGATATTACTTGCGTTTATTTATGAAAAAAATGGAAATATGGCGACAATTTTAAAAATTTAGCAATTTTCAAACTTTTAATTTTTACGCCCTTAAATCAGAGAGGTATGTCACACAAAATAGTTAATAAATAACATTTCCCACATGTCAACTTCACATCAACACAATTTTGGACACTTTTTTTTGGTTAGGAAGTTATAAGGGTTAAAAGTTGACCAGCGATTTCTCATTTTTACAACAAAATTTACAAAACAATTTTTTAGGGACCATCTTACATTTAAAGTCACTTTGAGGGGTGCTCATGACAGAAAATACCCAAAAGTGACACCATTCTAAAAACTACACCCCTCTAGGTGCTCAAAACCACATTCAAGAATTTTATTAACCCTTTACGTGCTTCACAGGAAGTGAAGCAATGTGGAAGGAAAAAATTCACATTTAACTTTTATTTTTTTTATTTTTTTACAAACATTTCAATTCAGAACCAATATTTTTTATTTTCACAAGTGTAACAAGAGAAAAAGAACCACAAAATGTGTTGTGCAATTTCTCCTGAATACGCCGATACCCCGATATGTGGGGGTAAACCATCGTTTGGGCACACGGCAGAGCTTGGATGGGAAGGAGAACCGTTTGACTTTTTCAATGCAGAATTGGCTGGAATTGAGATCGGACTCCATGTTGCATTTTGAGAGCCCCTGATGAGCCTAAACAGTGGAAACCCCCCACAAGTGACACCATTTTGGAAACTAGACCCCTTAAGGAACTTATCTAGATGTGTGGTGAGCACTTTGAACCACCCAAGTGCTTCACAGAAGTTATAACGTAGAGCCATGAAAATAAAAATCTTTTTTTCCTCACAAATGATTTTTTAGCCCACAATTTTTTACTTTCACAAGAGTAACAGTAGAAATTGAACCCCAAACGTTGTTGCCAAGTTTGTCCTGAGTACGTTAATACCCCATATGTGAGGATGGGGGGGACCACCGTTTGATGAAAGAATTTGATGGAATGGTCTGCGGGCGTCATGTTGTGTTTGCAGAGCCCCTGATGTGCCTAAACCGTAGAAACCCCCCACAAGTGACCCCATTTTGGGAACTAGACCCCCCCCCAAGAAGCTTATCAAGATGTGTGGTGAGCACTGAATGCCCAAGTGCTTCACAGAAGTTTATAACGCAGAGCCGTGAACATATAAAAACTTTTTTTTCAACAAAAATGATTTTTTAGCCCACAATTTTTTTCTATTTCCCAAGGGTAGCAGGAGAAACTGGACCCCCAAAGTTGTTGTCCAATTAGTCCGGAGTACGCTGAAGCCCCATATGTGGGGGTAAAACTCTTCTTGGGTGCACGGCATAGTTATTGGCACCCATGAAGTTTAACCCCTTTCTGCCATCGGACGGCAGATTCCCGGCTTTGATGCAGGCTCTGGCTGTGAGCCCGCAGCCGTGACATGTCAGCTGTTTTGTACAGATGACATGTGCCCGCAATAGCGGCGGGTGGAATAGCGATCCACTCGCCGCTATTAACAAGTTAAATGCCGCTGTCAAATGATGACAGCAGCATTTAACAAACGCTTCCGGCCATTGGGCCGGAAATACGCACACCGCTGACCCCAGTCACGTGATCGGGGGTCATCGGTGCGTTGTTGATGCCAGATTGCTGTGAGCGCCATCCTGTGGTTGGTGCTCATAGCAATGCAGTAATTCTACTACATAGGAGCAATCTGAGCATCGCTCCTATGTAGCAGAGCCGATCAGGCTATGCAAGCTTCTTGCCTCCTGTGGAGTCTATTGAAGCATGGCAAAAGTAAAAAAAAAAAAAAAAAAAAAAAAAAAGCTTTAAAAATTTTAAAAAAATATATAAAAGTTTAAATCACACCCCCTCTTGCCCCATACAAAAAAAAAAAAAAAATCAAACCAACACATTTGGTATCTCCGGGTTCAGAATTGCCCAATCTATCTTGAAAAAAAAAGAAAGATTAACCTGATCGCTAAACGGCGTAGCGAGAAAAATTAAATACGCCAGAATTATTTTTTTTTGGTCACCACAAAAATGCATTAAAATGTAATGTCACAGCGACATTGCATTAAAATGCAATAATGGGTGATCAAAAGTATCTGCAACAAAATTGTATCATTAAAAACGTCAGCTCGGCGCGCAAAAAATAAGCTGTCACCCGACTTGAGATCCTGGAAATTGAGACACTATGAGTCTCGGAAAATCGCACAATTTTTTTTTTTTTGTTTTTAGCTAAGTTTGGAATTTTATTTCACCAATTAGATAAAAAATAACCTAGACATGTATGGTGTCCATGAACTCTTAATGACCTGAAAAATCATAATGGCAGGTCAGTTTTAGCATATACAGTTGTGGCCAAAAGTATTGACACCCCTGCAATTCTGTCAGATAATACTCAGTTTCTTCCTGAAAATGATTGCAAACACAAATTCTTTGGTATTATTATCTTCATTTAATTTGTCTTAAATGAAAAAACACAAAAAGCATTGTCCTAAAGCCAAATTAGATATAATTCCACACCAAAAATAAAAAAGGGGGTGGACAAAAGTGTTGGCACTGTTCGAAAAGCATTAAGCTACTTACTGGTAGCGGCATTTTTCGGAGGCCCATGACAGCACTACGAGAGAGGGGATCCGCCCTTCAGGAACAGGAAATCTACAGATACAAAAGGGCGGCACCTCTCCCATGCATCAGTTGTATTTCAGAGCCTGAGAGGACTACCGCGGTTAGTGGCACACAATTACATTACATTACATTATATACAGTTTAAACTCAAGAAGAAACATTTTATTACAACATAGCTAGACACCACACATGAGATCTATATATATACAGTTAGGTCCATATATATTTGGACAGAGACGACATTTTTCTAATTTTGGTTATAGACATTTCTACAATGAATTTTAAACAAAACAATTCAGATGCAGTTGATGTTCAGACTTTCAGCTTTCATTTGAGGGTATCCACATTAAAATTGGATGGAGGGTTTAGGAGTTTCAGCTCCTTAACATGTGCCACCCTGTTTTTAAAGGGACCAAAAGTAATTGGACAATTGACTCCAAGGCTATTTCATGGACAGGTGTGGGCAATCCCTTCATTATGTCATTCTCAAATAAGCAGATAAAAGGCCTGGAGTTGATTTGAGATGTGGTGCTTGCATTTGGAAGGTTTTGCTGTGAAGTAAACATTCGGTCAAAGGAGCTCTCCATGCAGGTGAAACAAGCCATCCTTAAGCTGCGAAAACAGAAAAAACCCATCCGAGAAATTGCTACAATATTAGGAGTGGCAAAATCTACAGTTTGGTACATCCTGAGAAAGAAAGAAAGCACTGGTGAACTCATCAATGCAAAAAGACCTGGGCGCCCACGGAAGACAACAGTGGTGGATGATCGCAGAATAATCTCCATGGTGAAGAGAAACCCCTTCACAACAGCCAACCAAGTGAACAACACTCTCCAGGAGGTAGGCGTATCAATATCCAAATCTACCATAAAGAGAAGACTGCATGAAAGTAAATACAGAGGGTTCACTGCACGGTGCAAGCCACTCATAAGCATCAAGAAGAAAAAGGCTAGACTGGACTTTGCTAAAAAACATCTAAAAAAGCCAGCACAGTTCTGGAAGAACATTCTTTGGACAGATGAAACCAAGATCAACCTCTACCAGAATGATGGAAAGAGAAAAGTATGGCGAAGGTGTGGTACAGCTCATGATCCAAAGCATACCACATCATCTGTAAAACACGGCGGAGGCAGTGTGATGGCTTGGGCATGCATGGCTGCCAGTGGCACTGGGTCACTAGTGTTTATTGATGATGTGACACAGGACAGAAGCAGCCGAATGAATTCTAAGGTATTCAGAGACATACTGTGTGCTCAGATCCAGCCAAATGCAGCAAAACTGATTGGTCGTCATTTCATACTACAGATGGACAATGACCCAAAACATAAAGCCAAAGCAACCCAGGAGTTTATTAAAGCAAAGAAGTGGAATATTCTAGAATGGCGAAGTCAGTCACCTGATCTCAACCCAATTGAGCATGTATTTCACTTGTTAAAGACTAAACTTCAGACAGAAAGGCCCACAAACAAACATCAACTGAAAACCACCGCAGTGAAGGCCTGGCAGAGCATCAAAAAGGAGGAGACACAGCATCTGGTGATGTCCATGAGTTCAAGACTTCAGGCAGTCATTGTCAACAAAGGGTTTTCAACCAAGTACTAGGAATGAACATTTTATTTAAAATTATTTAATCTGTCCAATTACTTTTGGTCCCTTTAAAAACAGGGTGGCACATTTTAAGGAGCTGAAACTCCTAAACCCTTCATCCAATTTTAATGTGGATACCCTCAAATGAAAGCTGAAAGTCTGAACTTCAACTGCATCTGAATTGTTTTGTTTAAAATTCATTGTGGTAATGTTTATAACCAAAATTAGAAAAATGTTGTCTGTGTCCAAATATATATGGACCTAACTGTATATCTATAAGTGCAAACCCCCATATGAATAGGGAGGGAACTAAGGGTGCTGTCATGGGCCTCCGAAAAATGCCGCTACCAGTAATTAGCTTAATGCTTTATTCGGACTCCCATGACAGCACTACGAGAGATTTACAGAGATGTAAGCCACCCTAGGGAGGGACTATAGTTTGCAGCACCCTTAACCCGAAGGTGAGATCGGAAGAGTACCCCAAATCCAACCGATAGTGCTTAAAAAAGGTGGAAGGGGATGACCATGTGGCCGCCTTACATATTTGTTCCACTGATACTCCAGATCTTTCCGCCCAGGATGATGCCATGGCTCGGGTGGAATGTGCCTTCAGATTCTGCGGAGCCGGCCCCCCACCTGCTGTGTAAGCCAGAGAGATAACCTCCCTAATCCATTTAGCTAGTGAATACTTGGATACTCTACATCCCTTCCTTGGACCTTGGAAGGAAAGAAGCAGTGCATTATCTTTCTTCCAACTATCGGTGACTGAGATATACTGTAAAAGAGATCTCCTAACATCTAACGTATGGAGCTCATGTTCTTTAGGATTAGAAGGATTAGGAATAAAAGCTGGCAAGACTATCTCCTGTGACCTATGAAATCGTGTCGCTACCTTCGGTAGGTATGCTGGATCAGGTTTAAGGACCACTCTGTCTGATAAAAATTCTGTGTATGGAGGAAGTCTAGAAAGCGCCTGGATATCCCCTATCCTGCGAGCAGAGGTTATGGCAACTAAAAAAGCTGTCTAAGCGTCAACATTTTAATTGACGCATCCTGAAGGGGTTCAAAGGGGGGTTTTGTTAAAGATGACAGAACTAAGTTTAGATCCCATGGAACCGTTCTGTCTTTATGTATTGGTCTAGATCTATTAACCGCTTTAATAAATCTGGCTATCCAATAGTTGTTAACTATATTACAGGAAAATAGGGCACCGAGGGCTGAAATCTGCACTCTTAGGGTACTAGTAGAGAGTTTTAACTCAAACCCCTTCTGCAGAAACTCTAAAATTTGATGAATCGGTACCCCTTCCTGGATATCAAATTTTGAACAGGCTAAGAATTTTCTCCAGGTTCTAGAGTAGATTCTAGTAGTTATTTGCTTTTTACTCGTTAGGAGTGTTTCTACCAATTTTGGAGAAAAACCTCTATCTACCAACAGTGACCGTTCAAATTTCAAGCCGTTAAATGGAGCGGTGTCACTTGTGGATGGAAGATCGGCCCTTGAGAAAGTAAGTTCGGGATCTCTGGTAGTACCCAGGGAGCCGATACTGACATCGTCCTGAGGGAGGCAAACCATGTTCTTCTGGGCCAAAAGGGCGCAATTAGGATGATATTTGCTCAATCTTCCCTGATTTTCCTCACCACTAGAGGTAACAGGTTCAACGGTGGGAACGCATAGGCCAGTGGGAAATCCATTTTATTAGGAAGGCATCCACTGCCAGGGGATTCTCCCTGGGATTTAAAGAGCAAAAATTTTTTACTTTTTTGTTGCTTTTGGTGGCAAACAGATCCACCACTGGCTGACCCCATCTGTGGACAATACGATTGAAAATGTCCTCGTTGAGACACCATTCTCCTTGCTTTAGTATATTTCGGCTGAGGAAATCTGCTGTCACATTTTCCTTCCCTTTGATGTGAAGAGCCGTGAAAGATCGAAAATTTGACTCGGCTATCCGGAACAAGCGACCCGTGATCTGCATTAACGCTTCGGAACGTGTTCCCCCTTGGCGATTTATATAAGCAACTGCGACTCTGTTGTCCGATAAGATTCTGACGTGCTGGTCCTGCAGATACATGAGGAATTTTTTAACAGCTAATTCAACCGCGAATAATTCTCTTTGGTTGGACGAGAATGTTGTGAAGGGTTCCCATTGACCCTGGACCACCATGTCTCCCATATAAGCTCCCCACCCCGAAGAGCTGGCATCCGTGGTTATTACTCGGGTAACATTTACTATCCAGGGTGCCCCTGCTGATAAATTTTGTTTATCTAGCCACCATCTAAGGGACTCTAATGTTATTGACCCCAATGTTAATTTTTCATTTAAAGTGCCCCTTAAAACTGTCATAGAATAAGACTTCTTTTTGTAGGGTTCTGGTATGGAACTGAGCCCATTTAACTGCTGGTATGCATGATGTGAGCAAGCCTAGTAAGGACATTGCTTGTCGAAGGGTCATGGAGGGTGTATTAATTGTTCTTGACACTTTATTTTGAATCTGTTCTAATTTCTCTATAGGGAGAAGACACTGTTGAGTTTTTGAATTCAATAGTAACCCCAGGAATTTTTGAACATTAAGGGGTTGTAATTTAGACTTTTTGAAGTTTATGATCCAATCTAGGTGTTCTAATTTAGTTTTAGTAATTTGTGATAGGCAAATGATCTACCGAATTTCCTACAATGAGGAAATCATCTAAGTAGGGGATTATAAGGATGTTTGATTCCCTTAGGTATGCCATGACTTCAGCAATTATTTTCTTGAACACCCTAGGGGCAGAAGTTATCCCGAAGGGAAGTGCTCTAAATTGAAAGTGTCGAATTGTTCCACCCATTAATACTGCTACCCTTAGGTATTGCTGGTAACTTGCATGAATAGGTACATGATAGTAGGCATCTTTCAAATCCACTACTATCATGAAACAGTTATCAAAAAGCAATTTTACTGCCGAATTAATGGATTCCATTTTAAAGGTATGTTTTACCAAGAATTTATTGAGACCTTTAAGATTTATAATAGTTCTATAAGTCTTATCAGGCTTTTGAATTAGGAATAGGGGAGAGTAAAAACCTTTCCCTTCCTGAGAATGCGGAACGTCTACAAGGACGTTTTTGGAGCACAGAGTCATTACTTCCTCTTCCAACGCAGATTGTTCAGCGGGAGATGAACGTAAGGGGGTTAACTTGAATTTATCTCGTGGAATATGAATAAACTCGAGTTTAAGTCCTTGAGATATAGTGTTTTTTATCCAAACACTGTTTGTGATTGTTGACCAATCTGCAGAAAAATGTAACAATCTCCCCCCTACGGGGATTGCTAGTCATTGATCTCGTTTCTTCCTATCTGCCGAAGAACGACGAAACATGAACCCTGTACCTCGTTTTCGTTTATCATCCCATCTGGATTTATCTGTCACTGGCGAGAAGGTACGTTTCCTTCCTCGATTAAATTTCCTTTTGTTGAAGGGACGACGATATGAACCAAATAGGTTTGGAAATTTCTAATTATCATTCCCCGCTTTCTCTAATAACTCATCCAAGGTGGGTCCGAATAAATATTCACCCTTACAAGGGATGGTACAGAGCTTTGCTTTCGCTTGCATATCCCCAGGCCAGCATTTTAACCATAAGGCTCTTCTAGCGGCAATAGAGCCCTGCTGCTCTGGCTGCCAACGTAACGGAATCAATGGAGGCGTCTGACAAAAGATGCCCCCTCCTGAATTACTGGTAATGCTGCGAGTATAGAGTCTCTAGAGGCTCCCTGTTTTAACTGCTCCTCCAATTGGTCCAACCAGACCATCATTGACCTTGCCGTACAGGTCGATGCTACCGCAGGTCTTAAGGAGCCGGCAGCCATCTCCCAAGTACCCTTTAGGAAGGTGTCCACCTTCCGATCTAGGGGGTCTTTAAGTGTTCCCATATCCTCGAATGGGAGAAAAGATCGCTTCGCCACCTTGGCAATTGCCGCATCCAACTTAGGGGCTTTTTCCCAACTGTTGACTGCTGGGTCATCAAAAGGATATCTACGCTTTTGCGCTGGCGGTAAAGACCCCTTTTTTCGGGTTTTTTCCATTCTTTGTTAATAAGTTCTTGTATTTTCTCATTTAGAGGAAAAACTCTACGCCTCTTCTGCTCTAGACTACTGAACATCATTTGTTCTTTGGATAGCTGAGGCTTGGGCTCCGTTATACCCATAGTGCCTCTGACCGCCTTTATTAATTTATCTACCTTCTCTATGGGTAAACAAAAACGAGCAGCGTCTTCTTCCGAAGAGGAGGATGATGCTGCTGAATCGTCTGAGGCTCCGCTCGCGTCCTTATCCTCAGATGAATCGGATATCCACTGAGCTTTTTGCTTAGAGCCTCCTGCTTGTGAAAGGTTTTTGATGGACTGTTTGACTTCCAAACGAACCATTTATTTCAGACTGGCCGCAATAGAAGAGGATTCTTCTGCTACCTGAGGGGGTAAGTAAGGCAGACTTATCTATAAGATTGAAATGCCATATCCCCTCCCCCTTTCCAAGACCTCACCGTCTGTTGGATACAGGGGTCACATATAGTTTTTTAGGGTGTGAGTAAGGCAAGGGAGCTCCGCAGATGGCACATTCCCTATGCTTCGTTTTACTGACGTTTTTTCTTCCCTGCCAAAAAACATATGAGGGAAGACTAGTCACTGAGTGAACTTTCTCGAAGATCACTTACCAGTGGTTGCCCACACCCAGAGAGATACCGAAGTACGAGGGGGATCTTGCTTGACCAATGCTCCAGACCCCTTGTCTGGAGGAGCTTCTGCGGCCAGATCCATCACTCTTTCACGTGTTCCTTCTCCGTAGGCTTCTGGGCTGCTTCATCCAGCAGCAAAACCTGCTGATCATGATCAGACTCCATCTTCAACGATCTGGAGACCAGAAGCAGGGAACATGCAGCTGGACCTTCCTTATATAGCCCCTCCTTCGGTCAGCACATCTTTGCACAGCGTCTGTTGGGATTTCCCACCTCCCCGCAGCTGTAGGGGATCACCGAGGACCCGAGGGAGAGCGGCGTGCAATCTTCGGTGGGCGCCGCCATCTTGGTGCCCCCGCGCATGCGCAGGAACACCGCGACCCGGAAGTCGCCACCGGCTCCGCCTCCCGACGTCACCACAGCTCACAGCGCTTCCTGTCAGCGCTGCAAGCATCGTGGGACGCCGAGGCCAGCCAGCTGTACTCCGGTCGGAGCCACCTAGACGCCGCCGCCCCATCACAGCCTCACAGCACTCGAGGGAGGGTGGATCGCTATACTCACCGCATGCTGGCTCCGTAGGCAGGACACCCCCTGGCGACCGCTCCATGCTGCTCCAGTCACCGCCGTGCAACCCCGCCGGGACCACCGTGACTGCTTCAGGTACCCCGCACCGGCCGAGGTAGGAGACCCCCTCGCTACCTGAGTCGGCCGGCCGGCCTGGAATCCTTGTAGAAAACTTCTGAAGGATCCAGTCCCCTTAGGAACAGGAAACCAACTGATGCATGGGAGAGGTGCCGCCCTTTTGTGTCTGTAGGTTTCCTGTTCCTGAAGGGCGGATCCCCTCTCTCGTAGTGCTGTCATGGGAGTACGAATAAAATCATGTGATGCTTCTCTAATTTGTGTAATTAACAGCACCTGTAACTTACCTGTGGCACCAAACAGGTGTTGGCAATAACTAAATCACACTTGCAGCCAGTTGACATGGATTAAAGTTGACTCAACCTCTGTCCTGTATCCTTGTGTGTACCACATTGAGCATGGAGAAAAGAAGACCAAAGAACTGTCTGAGGACTTGAGAAACCAAATTGTGAGGAAGCATGAGCAATCTCAAGGCTACAAGTCCATCTCCAAAGACCTGAATGTTCCTGTGTCTACCGTGTGCAGTGTCATCAAGAAGTTTAAAGAAAAATTGACAAGAGATTGCAATGCAAGATTGTGCGGATGTTGGAGAAAGAACCTCGACTAACATCCAAACAAGTGCAAGCTGCCCTGCAGTCCGAGGGTACAACAGTGTCAACCCGTACTATCCGTCGGCGTCTGAATGAAAATGGACTGTATGGTAGGAGACCCAGGAAGACCCCACTTCTTACCCCGAGACATAAAAAAGCCAGGCTGGAGTTTGCCAAAACTTACCTGAAAAAGCCTAAAACGTTTTGGAAGAATGTTCTCTGGTCAGATGAGACAAAAGTAGAGCATTTTGGGCAGAGGCATCAACAAAGTTTACAGGAGAAAAAAAGAGGCATTCAAAGAAAAGAACACGGTCCCTACAGTCAAACATGGCAGAGGTTCCCTGATGTTTAGGGGTTGCTTTGCTGCCTCTGGCACTGGACTGCTTGATCGTGTGCATGGCATTATGAAGTCTGAAGACTACCAACAAATTTTGCAGCATAATGTAGGGCCCAGTGTGAGAAAGTTGGGTCTCCCTCAGAGGTCATGGGTCTTCCAACAGGACAATGACCCAAAACACACTTCAAAAAGCACAAGGTTTGAGAGAAAGCACTGGAGACTTCTAAGGTGGCCAGCATTGAGTCCAGACCTGAATCCCATAGAACACCTGTGGAGAGATCTAAAAATGGCAGTTTGGAGAAGGCACCCTTCAAATATCAGGGACCTGGAGCAGTTTGCCAAAGAAGAATGGTCTAAAATTCCAGCAGAGCATTGATGGTTACCGGAAGCGGTTGGTCGCAGTTATTTTGGCTAAAGGTTGTGCAACCAAGTATTAGGCTGAGGGTGTCAATACTTTTGTCTGGCCCATTTTTGGAGTTTTGTGTGAAATGATCAATGTTTTGCTTTTTGCTTCATTCTCTTTTGTGTTTTTTCATTTAAGACAAATTAAATGATAATACCAAAGAATTTGTGTTGGCAATCATTTTCAGGAAGAAACTGAGTATTATCTGACAGAATTGCAGGGGTGTCAATACTTTTGGCCACAACTGTGAACCTAGCAAAAAAGCCAAACAAAAAGTGTGTGATTTTTATTGCAATTTCACCGCACTTGGAATTTTATTCCCATTTTCTAGTACACAACATGGTAAATCCAATGTCAATATCTTTAAAAAGTACAACTTGTCCTGCAAAAAATAAGCCCTCACATGGCCCTATTGACGGAATAATAAAAAAGTTAAGGCTCTGGGAAGGAGGGAAGTGAAAAACGAAAACGCAAAACTGAAAAAATGCTCTGGGGGTTAAGGGGTTAAGTACATAATGTGGAATATCTCCTGAAAAAATGAAAACGGAAACGAGTTTTTTTGTATAGAGCACTCGTGTTCAATTCAAAAGGGCAAATGATAAACAATTTAAAACAATAACCAATGGGAGTGAAAAATAGAAAAACCTAAAGCTTGCTGTCACACTGGTATTGGAAGCCATTATGTAAAGTTAGTATGGAAACACATTTTGACTCACCTATGGTAAATCACAAATGAGAATCAACAGTGATTGTTGGTGCCCATGTGACATGAATTAGCCAATGAATGATGACTTCAGTCAGGGCCGGCGTCAGCACCCGACGCACTCGGGAAAGTGCCGAGGCCCTGGCGAGACAGGGGAGCCCATAACGGTAAGACACTTATGCCAACACTGATGCGCATCATGAGCTCCTGGGGGGCCCCTGAAGCCGGACTACATCCCCATCCTCCCTCCCTGTGCTAGTGTGCTGTGTGTGACTCCAGCCAGGACTCGGAGGCGGAGCTGGAGCTGGCATATGATTCTGGGCAGCAGGAGGCGGCACACAGAGCTCTCTGGGACTGCAGGAATACTCACCATGCGGATAGAAGAGTCAATTCCCGGCCGGCGGCCGTCACTTCCGGGTGGGAATGAGGAGCTCGTCATCCTAAGAGCTCACACACAGATCGTCGCGACACGGTCCGGGACGCGGGTCCACCGTCCAGGTCGAGCGCGGCAGCGAGCAGCAGAAAGACGAGCAGCAGTCGTCAGTGCATGCACATGCATCCTGTGTCCACAACGGTCAGGAGCGATGGCGATGGTGTGGGTGAGTCGTGACTGGTGAGTGACGTGACGGTGAAAGTGAAGCAGTGTGACTGTCTTCCTTTCAAGTTCCTGGTCCCAAGCATTGCGGGGGGATGCAGCCTGCCTGGGACTTGTAGTACCACACTACAGAGACAGACCTACAGTATTGGCATCTGAATGACTTGTAGACTATATACTACGTGGGCTGCGCTACATACGTGGGCTGCCTGTGTTATATACTGTGTACGTGGGCCGCCCGTGCTACACGCTGCGTGGCCCGTGCTACACGCTGCGTGGCCCGTGCTACACGCTGCGTGGCCCGTGCTACACGCTGCGTGGCCCGTGCTACACGCTGCGTGGCCCGTGCTACACGCTGCGTGGCCCGTGCTACACGCTGCGTGGCCCGTGCTACACGCTGCGTGGCCCGTGCTACACGCTGTGTGGCCTGTATCTGTGCATCATGAATCGTGGTATGCGTTAAAGAGGGGGGCCCACTGAGACTCATTCGCCTGGGGCCCTCAAAAACCTGGAGCCGGCCCTGACTTCAGTGGTTTAAAAAGCCACATGTTAGTCCCTGTTCCTTTGTCACAGTGGTGAAGACAAAGGAGCTGTCTGATGACATCAGAACTGCTGTCACTAGAAAATAAGACTTACAAGGGTATAAGGCCATCTCCAAAGACCTTGGTATCCCAGTTTCAACAGTTCATAATGTTATGAAGAAGTTTGCCAAGCATGATAAGAACCTCCCAGTACGTGGGGGAAGAGGAAAATTGTCAAGAGAGGTCTTCGAGGGTTGGTGCGATTGGTGGAGAACACACCACATCAAACATCCAAGGACCTGAAGGCCAACCTGGAACTGTCTGGGGTTATGGTTCCAACAAGTACCATACGCCACACACTAAACTAAGCAGAGCTTTATGGGCAAAGGCCAAAAAAGAAACAATCGCTGAAGAGAAGACATCAAAAGGAACAACTTATCTATGCAAAAGAGTACAAACCACAATCCTTCCGGGAAAATTTTCTGTGGACAGATGAAACAAAAATAGAGCCTTTTGGCAATGCAAAGCAACAGTTTGTTTACAGACTGCGCAATGAAGCTTATAAGGAAAAGAACACCCTACCAACAGTTAAATATGGTGGAGGATACATAATGCTGTAGGGTTACTTTGCTGCATCTGGTACTGGAGACCTTGACTGTATCACAGGAATGTTGAAATCAGAATTATCATGAGATTTTAGAGTGTCCTACTCAGTATATTAAAACTTGATTTTAGACTAATATCATGGGTCTTCCAGCAAGACAATGACGAAAGCACATATCCAAAAGTAGACAGGAATGGTTGAAAAGAAAAAATGGACTGTTATAAAATGGTCAGCAATCCCACTTGAAAATCTTTGGAGTAAGCTGAAATCTACCATTTGGAAAAAGAACACTGCAAACATTCAAGACCTCGAACAAACTGCAAAGGAAGAGTGGGAGAAAATACTTGCTGAGAATTGCAAGAAGCTTATATATGGCTACAACAAACGTTTGGAGGCTGTCATCATCGCCAAAGGGTGTGCAGCCAATTATTAATTAGGGGTGCATTTGTTGCTGTACATGCTGTTTATTCGGTTTCTTCTTTGAAATTGTAACATGTACCGTATTTCGCGGACTATAAGACGCACCGGACTATAAGGCGCACCCAGGTTTTAGAGGTGGAAAATAGGAAAAAAAAATATTTGAAGCAAAAAAATGTGGTAAAATATTTAATAACATAAATAACCTACTATTATATGTGGTGTTATTACATATAATAGTATGTTATTATGTTGGAAGCTGCAGGACCAGTGTGGTGTCTGTGAAGTACTATATGAAGATGCTGGAGGGTGAGTATAAGAATGGGGCACAGGGCTTATAGTGAAAGCACCACTCCAGCACTGCAAAATAGCACTGGAGTGCTGCTTTAAAATCCCATGGGAGAACTATAACTCCCAGCATGTCCTGCAGATCCTATGACATGCTGGGAGATAGTTCACCACAGGAGTGGCAGAGTGCTTTATTGTGTGTTGTAGACTAACCTCTTAATTGTGGCAGCCAGCCACTGTGGTGAGGTAAAAGCATCCCATGGCTGCACACACAGAGCCCTCCCTCTTGTTGCCTCTCCACAGCACAGGTTATAAGAGGAAGCCTGCAGATTCTATTGTGGAGTCTGAAGGACCTATGATGATGTCAGGAAGAGGGAGGGCTCTGAGCTGCCATGTGATGCTCCAGCCCGCCCACTCCTGACATCATCACAGGTCCTGATTGTGCACAACACTCGGCGTCCAGGCATGGTAGGCAGCGATCTCCTGGCCCCTGCTACTGCCTCCTTCTCCCCAGGACACACAAATCTCCTTAGCTGCTGAAGGAATCAGCGCTGAGGAAGCCGTGTGTGTCCCTGATTAAGTGCAGCATTCATGTGCTGCTCCGGCTCACCGCTCAGCTGATCGGTGGGCGGGGAGCCGCTCATAAATATTCACTGCACTTAATCAGCGGGGCCATGTGCTTTCCCCAGCAGCTGATTCCGGGCAGCGGGGACATCTTGAAGTGGGATAACAGTGCGATCCCACTCGCTGCTGCCCCCCTCCCCACATGCTACATCCGGACTATAAGACGCACCCACACTTTCCTCCCAAATTTGGAGGGAAAAAAGTGCGTCTTATAGTCCAAAAAATACGGTAAGTTGAAAGACAATGTTATATTATTGCATTACTTTGAACCACTAATTAAAAAATCCTGAGGATATAACTATGGTACATTTATATTTATTTCTGTAGCTATTGTAAAGTTTATGAAAAAAAGAAGGGATGCCAATAATGGTGAGAAGGACTATCAGCAGTCAGGTTCCAATTAAAAAAGTCTCCCATAAAACAATCCACCAAGCATAAGATTAAGGCTATGTGCACACGTTGCAGATACGCAGCTTTTTCTGCGCAGAATTGCACCAAATCCACAAAAGATTGCTCAAGCAAGATTAATCAATGGGAATTCAGAATTGGTGTGCACATGCTGTGAAAAATTCCATCCTGAATCGTAGCGTTATATTTACAGCAGCATGTCAATTCTTTTTGCGGATCTCCAGTGTTTCTGCACCCATAGATTTCCATTAAGTCAGTCAAATCTGCAGCAAAAATGTAGGTGTAAAAAGGTTTGCATATTTGCTGCCTAAACGCTGCGATTTGTCTAAGGGAAATTATGTCAGAAGGAGGTGGAGTGTGTGGGCGGAGAATGTGTGTGAGCGGAGGATGTGTGCGTGCATGCGTGCCGCCAATGATACACTGACAGGGGGTAATCACTCCCAGTGTGTATCACTCAGCTGCCGTGAGAGTTCACCGGAGTTCATCAGCTGATCAGCTCCGATGCTCTCACTTACGGCATTGCTGCATGGGATAGTTCTCACGCAGCGGTGCCGTAAGTGAGAAGATCGGAGCGGATGAACTCCGGTGAACTCACGGTGACTCAGTGATAGGAGGTAATCACTCCCGCAGTGCATCACTGAGTCACTGTGAGTTCATCAGCTATGATCTTCTCACTTACGGCACCGCTGCGTGAGAACTTTCCCATGCAGCAATGCCGTAAGTGAGAGCACCGGAGCGGATCAGCTGATGAACTCCGGTGAACTCTCACGGCAGCTGAGCGATACACTGTGGGAGTGATTACCTCCTGTCAGTGTATCGCCAGAGGCCAGATAGAGCGGTCTGTTCTACACGTGAGATCGCCGTGGGTAATAAATGGACTACGTCTGACAGGATAGTATTATATGTTGGTTTATTGTTTTATTTTTGTTGCAGGAGACGAGGGCATCGGGGACTAGGCGTTCAGCAAGTATGGTAAATATAGATTCAATAAAGGAGTCTGCGTGATTATTTCAAATAAAGGACTTTATTCTGGCCATGTCTTGATTTAACATGTAACTATAGGATTAGTAATTGATAGATCCGTGTCTTATAGACATCTGACAATACAAAGGTGACATCAACCCCACAAATATTAAAATATTAACCCCACTTGCCACGGCTACAGGGCAAGTGGGAAGAGTGAGGCTAAGTACCAGAATTGGCGCATATATAAGATGCGCCATTTCTGGGGAGGCTGAGAGCTGATGTTTTTAGCCTGGCGGGATGCTAATATCAATGACCCTTTCCCAGGTTATTAATATCAGTCCGCAGTTGTCTGCCTAGCCTTTGCTGGTTTGATTTTAAAGGGGGACCTAATGTCAATTTTTTCTTGGGTTTCCCTATAAACTAGCCAGTAAAGGCTAAGCAAACAGCTGTGAGCTGATATTAATAGCCTGGGAATCATTGGCTATTGGCTCCTTCCCAGAACGAAAAAAAATTCACCAAGCAAATCTGCAACGTGCACACATATATTCTAAGGCTATGTGCACATGTTGCAGTTTTGTTGCGGATCCGCAGCGTTTTATCCATGTGGATTTGCACCAAATCCGCAAAGAGTGCTCAGACAATATTGATCAATGGGAATTCAGAATTGGTGTGCACATGCTGCCGAAAATTTCACACTGATTCTCAGCTTTTTATTTTCCGCAGCATATCATACTTTTTGCGGATCTGCAGTGTTTCTGCACCCACTGACTTATATTGAGTCAGTAAAATCCGCAGCTAAACCGCAGGTGTAAAAATGTGTAAAAATGTTTGTGGATTAGCTGTGGATTTGCGTGCCAAAAACGCTGCAGAAAGGAAGGAGGAAGAGTGTGTGGGCTGAGAATACGTGCCCGTCTGCGGGCATCCGTGTGGGGGTATGTGTGGAGCCAGGCATCGTCTGATGGGACGACTACTCCCATCCGGCTATATCTGGTATCACATCTAACAGTGAGAGCATGAGCCGATGATGGGACAGTAGTAGTCCCATCATCCGGCAACTGTTAAATTGTAAAACCAAAAAAAAAAAAAACACATTCATACTCAAACACCTAATTCTTTGACGCCCTCGATCTCCTGCAATAAAAATAAACCAACATATACTTACCTTTCCGCCATAGTCCATTTAATAACGAGTGTCCCACGACGATCTCACATGTAGTACAGTCATATCAGGAGATGTGACCGCTCTACCCGACTCCCGGTGATAGTGACAGGAGGTATCCTCCCACAGTATCACTGCGCCTACGTCAGAGTTCACTGGAGTTCGTGCTGTCACTTACGGCACCGCTGCGTGAGAAAATTCTCTCACTCTTCGTGTCGCCTGCGGCCAGGTAGAGCAGTCACATTTTGAGATGTGACTGTTCTACACGTGTGATCGTCGTGGGACACTCGGTAATGGACTACGTCGGACAGGGAGTATGTGTGGGTTTTTTTTATTATTTTTCTTGCAAGAGATCAAGGGATTCGGGGATTAGGCGATGCAGTAAGTATGGTTTAATTAAGATTAATAAAGCAGTCTGTGTGATTATTTCAAATAAAGGACTTTATTCTGGCTGTGTCTTTATTTACCATGTACCTAAAGGATTAGTAATGGATAGGCGTCTTATAGATGCTTCATTACTAATCCGTAGGCTTGATGTCACCGGACAATACACAAGTGACATCAACCTCACAAATATTACCCCACTTGCCATCACTATAGGGCAAGTGGGAAGAGCGAGGATAAGTACCAGAATTGGCGCATCTATAAGATGAGCCATTTCTGGGGCAGCTGAGAGCTGATATTTTTAGCCTGGGGGGGGGGGGGGGTGTCAATATACATGGCCCCTTCCCAGCTATTGATATCAGCCCGCAGCTGTCTGTCTAGCCTTTGCTGGTTCGATTTTATAGGGGGACCCCTTGTCAATTTTTTTCTGCGGTTCCACTGTAATCTAGCCAGTAAAGGCTAAGCAAACATCTGTGAGCTGATATTAATAGCCTGGGAACCTTTATGGCTATTGGCTCCCAGAATATTATCAGCCCTCAGCTTTCCCTCCCCTCTGCTGGTTATGGAAATTATGCGGGAGCCCACACAATTTATAGAAAAAAAATATATAAACAAACAAGTATTGCATTTCACACAAATTGTGTGTGTGTAAACGTGTACCATTTAATTAATGAGTATCTGGCTCACACAAATACATTATATCTAAAAAAGAAAAAAAAAGAAAAAAAAAGAAAAAATTATATATATATATATATATATATATATATATATATATATATATATATATATATATATATATATATATATATATATATATATATATATATATATATATATATACACACAGTTAGGTCCATATATATTTGGACAGAGATGACATTTTTCTAATTTTGGTTATAGACATTACCACAATGAATTTTAAGCAAAACAATTCAGATGCAGTTGAAGTTCAGACTTTCAGCTTTCATTTGAGGGTATCCACATTAAAATTGAATGAAGGGTTTAGGAGTTTCAGCTCCTTAACAAGTGCCACCCTGTTTTTAAAGGGACCAAAAGTAATTGGACAATTGATTTCAAGGCTATTTCATGGACAGGTGTGGGCAGTCCCTTCGTTATGTCATTCTAAATTAAGCAGATAAAAGGCCTGGAGTTGATTTGAGGTGTGGTGCTTGCATTTGGAAGGTTTTGCTGTGAAGTAAACATGCGGTTAAAGGAGATCTCCATGCAGGTGAAACAAGCCATCCTTAAGCTGCGAAAACAGAAAAAAAAAACATCCGAGAAATTGCTACAATATTAGGAGTGGCAAAATCAACAGTTTGGTGCATCCTGAGAAAGAAAGAAAGCACTGGTGAACTCATCAATGCAAAAAGACCTGAGCGTCCACGTAAGACAACAGTGGGGGATGATCGCAGAATAATCTCCATGGTGAAGAGAAACTTCTTCACAACAGCCAACCAAGTGAATAACACTCTCCAGGAGGTCGGCGTATCAATATCCAAATCTACTATAAAGAGAAAACTGCATGAAAGTAAATACAGAGGGTTCACTGCACGGTGCGAGCCACTCATAAGCATCAAGAATAAAAAGACTAGACTGGACTTTGCTAAAAAACATCTAAAAAAGCCAGCACAGTTCTGGAAGAACATTCTTTGGACAGATGAAACCAAGATCATCCTCTACCAGAATGATGGAAAGAGAAAAGTATGGCGAAGGCGTGGTGCAGCTCATGATCCAAAGCATACCACCTCATCTGTAAACCACGGCGGAGGCAGTGTGATGGCTTGGGCATGCATGGCTGTCAGTGGCACTGGGTCACTAGTGTTTATTGATGATGTGACACAGGACAGAAGCAGCCGAATGAATTCTGAGGTATTCAGACCCACACTGTGTGCTCAGATCAAGCCAAATGCAGCCAAACTGATTGGTCGTCATTTCATACTACAGATGGACAACGACTCAAAACATAAAGCCAAAGCAACCCAGGAGTTTATTAAAGCAAAGAAGTGGAATATTCTTGAATGGCCAAGTCAGTCACCTGATCTCAACCCAATTGAGCATGCATTTCACTTGTTAAAGACTAAACTTCAGACAGAAAGGCCCACAAACAAACAGCAACTGAAAACCACCGCAGTGAAGGCCTGGCAGAGCATCAAAAAGGAGGAAACACAGCGTCTGGTGATGTCCATGAGTTCAAGACTTCAGGCAGTCATTGCCAACAAAGGGTTTTCAACCAAGTACTAGAAATGAACATTTTATTTAAAATTATTTAATCTGTCCAATTACTTTTGGTCCCTTTAAAAACAGGGAGGCACATGTTAAGGAGTTCAAACTCCTAAACCCTTCATCCAATTTTAATGTGGATACCCCCAAATGAAAGCTGAAAGTCTGAACTTCAACTGCATCGGAATTGTTTTGTTTAAAAGTCATTGTGGTAATGTCTATAACCAAAATTAGAAAAATGTTGTCTGTGTCCAAATATATATGGACCTAACTGTATATATATATATATATATAATAATATATCTCTATAATATAACGCTGGGAGTGTCACTCTGTTCGAAGCCTTTATAGACTGCGCAGGCGCGACGCTCCTAGCGTTATATTATAGCCAGTGCCAGAGAAAAAAAAAAAAATGGAAAGCGTGGACTGCTGGGAGCAGGGGGACATTTATGATCCGTGGGGACACCGTGGACATGATTGCGCCCTGATGATGCTGTGGCAGTTCATGCCACAGCACTTTGTTACTTACGCCACCTGATTCCTTTCCGCCGCCATTTTCTTGGTCCTCCTGTTGCCAGGATCGGCGCCTGCGCAGTCCGCGCTTTCCGGCTCCATTTTCTTGAAGACGCACTGCAGTGTGTCTTCAAGAAAATGGCGCCGGAAAGCGCGGACTGCGCAGGCGCCGATTCCGGCAGCAGGAGGACCAAGAAAATGGCAGCGGAAAGGAATCAGGTAGCGTGTGCACAGGATCCCGCCCTCATTACGCTGTGGCACTTCTTGCCACAGCGATTTCTTACTTAGGCCCCCTGACTCCGGGCCATGAATGTCTCCCTTCTCCCGGAATCGGCGCATGTGCAGTGCGCGCTTTCCGGCGCCATTTTCTTGTATACCTCAGTGTGCCTTCAAGAAAATGGCGCCGGAAAGCGCAGACTGTGCAGACGCCGATTCCTAGAGCAGCAGTCCGCAATTTTCGCCGCATACAGGGCATATAATCCTATGGAGCATCTTATGGGGGCCATCAACTATAATGGAGCAGCATACAGGGCATATAATCCTATGGAGCATCTTATGGGGGCCATCAACCATAATGGAGCAGCATACAGGGCATATAATCCTATGGAGCATCTTATGGGGGCCATCAACCATAATGGAGCAGCATACAGGGCATATAATCCTATGGAGCATCTTATGGGGGCCAACAACCTTTATGGAGCAGCGTATGGGGCATACGGATGGGAGCAGCAAATTACAGAACGGTGGCGCAGGATGGGAGCAGCACATGACAGAACGGGGGTGTAGGATGGCAGCAGCACATGACAGAACGGGGGTGCAGGAAGGAAGCAGCACATGACAGAATGGGGGCGCAGGATGGGAACAGCACATGACAGAATGGGGCCGCAGGATGGTAGCAGCACATGACAGAACTGGGGCGTAGGATAGGAGCCGTACATGACAGAACGGGGGGTAGGATGCGAGCAGCACATGACAGAATGGGGGCGCAGGATGGCAGTAGCACATGACAGAATTGGGGCTCAGGATGGGAGCAGCACATGACAGAATGGGGGCGCAGGATGGCAGCAGCACACGACAGGATGGGGGCACAAGATAGGAGCAGCACATGGCAGGATAAGGGCGCAGGATGGAAGCAGCACATGACAGAACGGGGCCGCGGGATGGGAGCAGCACATGACAGAACGGGGGCGCAGGATGGCAGCAGCACACGACAGGATGGGGGCACAAGATAGGAGCAGCACATGGCAGGATAAGGGCGCAGGATGGGAGCAGCACGTGACAGGATGGGGGAGCAGTTTGAGAGCAGCACATGAAAGGATGGGGCGCAGGATGGGAGAAGCACAAGACAACATGGGGGTGCAGGATAGGAGCACCACATGACAGCATGGGGGCGCAGGATGGGCGCACATGACAGGATAAGGGCTCAGGAAGATAGTAGCACATAACAGGATGGGGGCGCATGATGGTAGCAGCACATGACAGGATTATGGTGGAGTATGGGAGCACCACATGACAGGATTGGGGTACAGGATGGGAGCATGTGACAGGATAAGTGCTCAGGAAGACAGTAGCACATCACAAGATGGAGGCACACAAAACAGGATGGGGGCTGCACATGACAGGATGGGGGCGCAAGATGGTAGCAGCACGTGACAAGATTAGGGCGCAGGATGGAAGCAACACATACCAGGATGGAGACCATATACCAATATAAATGCTCGCCACCCGGGCGTAGAACGGGTTCAATAGCTAATATATATATATAAATATATATATATATATACACACACACACACATATACACACATATACACACACACCGTATTTTCTGGTGTATAAGACGGCCGGGCGTATAAGAAGACCCCCAACTTTTCCATATAAAATATGGAATTTGGGATATGCCCGCCGTATAAGACGGGGGTCATCTTATATGCCCAGTCATCTTATACGGCGTGTGGTTCCCAGGATCTGGAGGAGAGGAGACTCTCCTTCAGGCCCTGGAATCCATATTCATGTAAAAAATAAAGAATAAAAATAAAAAATATGGATATACTCACCCCTCCGACGGACCCTGGCCGTCACCGCAGCAAGCGTCTGCCTCCGTTCCCAAGAATGCAGTGAGTGAAGGACCTTCGATGACGTCGCGGTCATGTGAGCGGTCAGGTGACCGGCCACACGACCAATCACAAGACCGCGACGTCATCGCAGGTCCTACACTCACTGCATTCTTAGGAACGGAAGCTGCCGGTTGCACCGCTGAGGTCCAGGGTTCGTCGGAGGGGTGAGTATATCCATATTTTTTATTTTTATTCTTTATTTTTTACATGAATATGGATTCCAGGGCCTGAAGGAGAGTCTCCTCTCCTTCAGACCCTGGGAACATCCAGGATCGCTCCCTGCACACGCCGTACCCGGCGTATAAGACGACCCCCGACTTTTGGGACAATTTTTAGGGGTTAAAAAGTCGTCCTATACGCCGGAAAATACTGTATTTTTTATTTTTTTTTCTATGTATGGATACACCTGAATAAAATGGGAATGGTTGATGATATCAACTTCCTGCTTGTGGCACATTAGTATATGGGAGGGGGAAAACTTTTCAAGATGGGTGGTGACCATGGCTGCCATTTTGAAGTTAGCCATTTTGGATCCAACTTTATTTTTTCCAATGGGAAGAGGGTCATGTGACACATCAAACTTATTGAGAATTTCTCAAGAAAAACATTGTGTTTGTTTTTAATGTAACTTTATTCTTTCATGAGTTATTTACAAGTTTATGGTCACTTATAAAATGTGTTCAAAGTGCTGCCCATTGTGTTGGATTGTAAATGCAACCCTCTACTCCAAATCCTGACACACAGGCAGCAACATCGCAGAAGAAATGCTAGCACAGGCTTCCAGTATCCGTTGTTTAAGATGACACTGTGGGGGGGGTTGCTTTTACATAATGGTAAAAATGACCTGTGAAGAAGATTCTCAGGGAGTCAGTATGATCATGGAGACTCATCACCTCTACAGGGTTTTGTTTTTTTTTGTTGTTGACAAAACCGTGAAAAGAAATTCAGAGGTTTGTAACACAAAAATTTTAACGTGTAGCCATTTTTGACTTTTTTTTTTTCTGCGGATGGAGCTGTATGTGGGCCATTATAGTGTAGAGGCGTTGATAAATATCATTTGTGGGTTCATACGATGTTTTGATTGCTTTTGACTTTTTTTTTTATTATATTCATTTCTAGGCCTTCAAGTTTTATTTCTCTTCACAAATCTTAATGTTCAGGTTAATTTTATATTTTGACAGATGGAACTTTTACGAATGTGGCTACACCAAGAAGGTTTATTATTTTTTTTATTTCTCTATTTTTAATAGCCGAAAAGAAAAACACTGAGTCAAGTTTTAAATATTTTATATTTGTCTATTAGGCTACTTTCACACTAGCGTCAGTACGGGGCCGTCGCCATACGTCGGCCCGACGCATGCTGTGAAATAAAAGCACAATGGGGGCAGCGGATGCAGTTTTTCAATGCATCCGCTGCCCCATTAAAATATCTGGGGAGGAGGGGGAGGAGTTTCGGCCGCGCTAGCGTGGTCGAAAATGGCAGACACGACGCACAAAAAAAGTTACATGTAACTTTTTTTGTGCCGACGGACCGCTAAAACACGACGCATCCGTCGCACGACGGACGCGACGTGTGGCCATACGTCGCAATGCGTCGCTAATGTAAGTCTATGGGGAGAAAAACGCATCCTGCAGACAACTTTGCAGGATGCGTTTTTTCTCCTAAACGACGCATTGCAACGTGTTCCAAACGACGCTAGTGTGAAAGTAGCCTTACCTGATCTTCACCTCAACTGAGCTCATCAATACACTGCAATGCAAGTGAAAGACAGAGCTGCACCCATAAGAGTGAAGAGGTACGAGTGAAAATTGCAAACTGCCGCTGGAGTTACCAGTGTACGCTGCAGTCACCAGTATGCGGCAACGTTGCAGTCACCAGTAAGCCAGTAAGTTATGCCCAGCCCGTGATTCTGGAGACATGCACTCTTAAGTTAGGCAGGTTCTCATTGCTCCAGAAATGCCAAACATGTGGATATTATATGTGGTTTAGATACACTGTGGGGCTCAGAAGGGAGGGGGCATTTGGATTTGGGAGCACAGAATTAGCTGCATTTCTACAGCCTTTGTACTACAAGTAACGTGGAAGGTTCCTATATTTCCAATAACAAATGACAGACCTGAGTGAGGCTTGCTTTTGTGCGGATTGAGTTGAAGCTTTTATTGGGAACATTTTACATAACGTTTGGGATCACATTTATCTGGTTCTCTACGCTGAGCTCTTACTTTGGGTTTTCCATCTAAATCTCTGAGTGATGTGATTCAGATGAAACCCCACAGGGATCCATTCACTATAATGAGGCAGCAGAGTAACTCTGGACTCGCCTCTGCTAAACAGACCTATTTGACAAACCTTGTATATTCATTATCCTACAACCCAAAACAACAGCACATTCAACTCTCTCCTCCGCCCACCATTGCCATCTCCAACTTCCCTCATTTCTGCCAAGGACTTTGCCACCTACTTCAAAAATAAGATCGAACAAACAAAGCAAACCACTCCATATACCAGAGCTCTGCCCTTCCCTAATAACCTCCCTCTCCATCACTGAAGGAGAGCTTACTCACCTCCTGTCACGGGGAAGAAATAGGAAAACAGGAAATGAGGAATCTGGGCCCTTGAACTGCCCCTCAGGCTAGGTGGAGCCCTGTCTGCATCAACCCCCGATGACCAGAAAGGAAAAAAGGTTTAAAATTAAATCAGAGGGAAACCAGATCTGCCACAGATCCAAACATGGATCGTGACACCTCCTTACCAAATCACACCTCACCACCTCTGAACTTGACCCCATCCCTTCCCACCCGCTCCCCAACCTCACTAACATGCGAATTCCAGTCCTAACCCATCTCTGCAACCTATCGCTATCTTCTGGTACCTTCCCCTCTGCCTTCAAAACATGCCACCATCACACCCATCCTCAAAAAAACTAACCTTGACCCAACTGCTATGCTCAGCTATTGCCCCATATCACTGCTCCTGTTTGCCTTTAAACTCCTTGAGAAGCATGTCCATGCTCAACTTTCCTTCCACCTCTCATCTAACTCTCTCCTTGACAAACTCCAATCTGACTTCCGCCCCAACCACTCCACCGAAACTGCCCTGACCAAAATTACTAATGACTTACTCACAGCCAAAGAAGGCAGTTCTCCATCCTTCTTCTCGACCTGTCTTCTGCCTTCGACACAGTCGACCACTGCCTACTGCTACAGATTCTTTTTTCCCTTGGCATCAAAGGCCTTGCCCTGTCCTGGATTGCCTTATACCTTTCCGACCGCACATTTAGCGTTTCCCACTCCCACACTAAATCTTCATCCCACCCTCTCTCTGTTGGAGTCCCTCAAAGCTCTGTCCTGGGGCCCCTAATTTTTTCCATCTATACCCTTGGCCTCCTAGGACAACTCAAAGTCCCATGGCTTCCAGTACCACCAGTAAGCGGACGACACTGAAATCTACCCAACCCATCTATTATGGTAAACTGTATCACGCTCTCTCCCGCACCTGAAATCCTCTGCCTTGCAGTAACTCTCGACTCTGCCCTGTCCTTCAAACTGCACGCCACCTCCTGTCGCCTCCAACTCAAAAATATTTCCAGAATTCGTCCCTTACTCAGTCCTCAATCTACTAAAACTCTTGTGCATGCCCTCATCATCTCCTGCCTTGATTTCTGCAACACTCTGCTCTGTGGCCTCCCCGCTAACTCTCTTGCACCACTCCAGTCTGTCCTCAACTCTGCTGCCAGACTAATCCACCTCTCTCCTCCCATTTCACCCCTCTGCAAATCCCTCCACTGGCTCCCAATTCCCCAACGAATCCAGTTCAAACTACTAACACTGATCTACAAAGCCATCCACGACCGGTCCTCTCCCTATATCTCTGAACCAATCTCCCAATATCTTCCCTCACTTAATCTTCGATCCTCCCAAGACCTCCTACTCTCCTCCACACTTATTCGCTCCTCACACAACCGCCTTCAAGATTTCACCCAAATATCCCCCATCCTCTGGAATGCCATCCATTTTGTTGATAGCGTTCTATTCCACTTTTTATCAGGCGGTATGATAATAAAGCATTGTTTTTTGCCTTTTTTATTTTTAAGGTGTTCACTAAAGGGGATAATTAACTAGTGGGATAGTTTTTTTAGTTCGGGTTGTTGCGAACGCGGTGGTACTAAATATGTGTACGTTATTGTTTATATTTCATACAAATATTTATAGATATAATCTTTTGTTATTTAATATACTTGATTTTTTAAAAAAAATAATTTTACCATTATTTGAAAATAAAAAAAAGGTTTTACTATAACTTTTTTACTTTGACCCACTATGGGACTATCAATTCTTGTAGGCTGATCGCTTCAATCGCATGGGGGTGCAGCAGCATCCCCATGCTGTACAAACTGTCAGCTCTGCACTGGCTGCGCATGATCAGTAACTTTCCTAGCTGATGACACGGATGTCGTCATGACAACATTGGGTCCTCATGGAAAAATCTGGACCCTGCATCTAGCCACAGGGGTCTCCGACCAAAGCAGGGTTAGCCCTCTGCCGGCTCCTGGAATGCAGCGATTGCGTTTGACCACAGCATTTGGGGGGGGTTTATAGAGCCAGGAGCGGTGGGAGTCAGCTGTCAGAATCGGCTGACATCCGGGTGTGAACACGTGAGCACACCCTGTGTACGATCACCATGTCGTAATAATCCATCCCTGTTCAGGTAGGCCCAGTGCAAAGGGACATATTACGACAAATGTCAAAAAGGGGTTAAAGATTAATTCTCTGAGCTCGGTTGGTTTATTTAAATGTCCATTTATTATGCCATGCCTCCATTTGTTTGTGCATATATTTGCTTCTTCAGAAACTTTGTTATACCATGTCTAAGGAAGAGACCTAAGGGCATATGCACACATTGCAGATTTGCATGTGGAATTTTCCGCGCAGATTCTGCATCTCTTGGCAGAAACCGCAGGCAAAAATCAGTGCCGATTTAATGAGTTTTTGATTTGTTTTTTTCATGTGGATATGTATGGGTTTTTGTAGGCCAAATAAAGTTCTACTTAAAAAAAAAAAGAATTGATGTCATTTCTGGTCCAACCTCTTCATTTACATACTCCATTGAAGAATAAAGTTTACACACACAGATAGCTCGATCTATATATAAATAGATAGATAATAGATGGATGATAGACAAATCGATAGATAATACCAAGCCCGATGTTTAGTAATAAACATAATGAAATGGTACATAAAGAGTTAAATAATGACACAAAATCTGCGTTAGGCCAGAGTTACAATTGCGAGAAACCCGTACCAGTCTCTCGCATTAATACTCAGCACTGCCGCCACCACTTGGGACCGGAGCGTTCAGATGCATAGAAATACATGCAGCCACACACTCCGGTCCCGAGTGCTGGCGGCATTGCCGAGTATTGAGGTGTGAGACTCGTGTGAGTTTCTCGCAAGTGTGACCTCGGCCTTAAAAGCAACATCTGTTTGATTTAAAAAATAAATAAAAAAAATAAATTAAAAAAAAAAAATGGTGCGGGCTCCCGTGCAATTCTCTGCGCCAAAGAGGGAAAGCCAGCGACTGGGGGACAATCAATATTTATAGCCTAGGAAGGGGTTAATAACCATGGATCTTCCCAGGCTATGAATATCAGTCGGCAGCTGTATATTTAGCCTTTACTGGCTATTAAAATAGATGGACCCCCCCAAAAAAACGATGTGGGTTCCGTAATAATTAATAGCCAGTAACGGCTATGCAGACAGCTGCAGGCTGATAGGAATAGCCTAGGAAGGGGCCATGGATATTGCCCCCCCCCTGGCAACAAACACCAGCTCACAGCCGCCCCAGAGTGCTAATTTCAGCACTCAGCCTCTCTTCCCACTGCCCTGTAGTGGTTGCATATGGGCTAATATTTGTGGGGTTGATGTCACATTTGTATTTTAAGGGGACATCAAGCCGGCTTTGTAATGGAGAGGTGTCAATAAGACATCTATCCATTACTAATCCTATAGTTGTGAAAGGGTTAAATAAACAAACTGCCAGAATTAAGTATTAATGAAATAAAACACTACACATTTTGCCATCTTTCTTGTGCGCCTAATTCCTGTGACGCCCTCAATCTCCTGCAAAAAAATAAAATAAACTAAAACAAACACTCCCTGGTCCGATGTAGTCCATTTAAGAATGACTGTCCCATGACGATCTCCCCTATAAAGAAGTCACATCAGGAGATGTGACCGCTCTACAGGGCCTCCAGTGACACACTGACAGGAGACAATGGCTCCTGCAGCGTTATCACAGCGGGGTTCAATGGAGTTCAGGCTCTCACTTAACGGCACTGCTGCGTGAGAATTTTCCAACACAGCGGTGCCGCAAGTGATAGCAACTTCTGACAGCGGAGTGATAAAGTGCGGGAGGATACCTGCCAACATTGCATCACCGGAGCCCCTGGAGAGCGGTCAAATCTCCGGATGTGACAGCTCTCCATGGGAGATAGTCGTGGGACACTTGCTATTTAATGGATTACATCGGAACAGAGAGTATACTGTTGCTTTTTTTTTTTTTTTTTTTAACAGGAGATTGAGAGCGTCGGGGATTAGCTGTATGGGGAGTATGTACTGTATGTGTACATGTGTTTTTGTTTTTTTTACACTTGAACACAGTAGCCGGATAATGGGACTACTGCTGTCCCATCATTGCCTAGCTGTCACTGTAGCATAGCCGGATGGGTCTAGTAGTTCCATCGGACGATGCCTGCATATAGACACACACACCCCCGCAGACAACCCCGCACACATCCACCCGCCCACACCCCCTCCCGGGCACACACACCACCCACCCGCAGACCCCCCCCCGCCCATCCACACCCCCCACAAACCACACACACCGCAGACCCCCCCGCCCACCAATCAATGGAAGTCAATGGGTGTAGAAAAGCTGCAGATCCACAAAAAGAATCGTCAACATGCTGCGGAAAATAAAACTCTGCAAATCTGCGCGCTTTTTCCGCAGCATGTGCACACCAATTGTCAATTTCCCATTGACTATCATTGTTTGTGCATTATACTACGGATTTTATGCAATTCCGTGAGTCCAAAAACGCTGCGGAAAAGCACAAAAATCCACAACGTGTGCACATAGTCTAATAAGTCGCAAAAGCTTGCTTTGTAACATCATTTAATTTTATTTTTGTTAGCCATTAACCCCTTAAGCCCCGAGGGTGGTTTGCACGTTAATGACTGGGCCAATTTTTACAATTCTGACCACTGTCTCTTTATGAGGTTATAACTCTGGAATGCTTCAACAGATCTTGGCGATTCTGACATTGTTTTCTCGTGACATATTGTACTTCATGATAGTGGTAAAATTTATTCGATATAACTTGTGTTAATTTGTGAAAAAAATGGAAATTTGGCGAAAATTTTGAAAATTTCGCAATTTTCCAACTTTTAATTTTTATGCCCTTAAATCATAGAGATATATGTCACACAAAATACTTTATAAGTAACATTTCCCACATGTCTACTTTACATCAGCACAATTTTGGAACCAACATTTTTTTTGTTAGGGAGTTATAAGGGTTAAAAGTTGACCAGCAATTTCTCATTTTTACAACACCATTTTTTTTTTAGGGACCACATCTCATTTGAAGTCATTTTGAGGGGTCTATATGATAGAAAATAACCAAGTGTGACACCATTCTAAAAACTGCACCCCTCAAGGTGCTCAAAACCACATTCAAGAAGTTTATTAACCCTTCAGGTGTTTCACAGGAATTTTTTGAATGTTTAAATAAAAATGAACATTTAACCTTTTTTCACACAAAATTTATTTCAGCTCCAATTTGTTTTATTTTACCAAGGGTAACAGGAGAAAATGGACCCCAAAATTTGTTGTACAATTTGTCCTGAGTACGCCGATGCCCCATATGTGGGGGGTAAACCACTGTTTGGGCGCATGGCAGAGCTCGGAAAGAAAGGAGCGCCATTTTATTTTTCAATGCAAAATTGACTGGAATTGAGATTGTATTGATTGTAACCCCCCCCCCCAAGTGACACCATTTTGGAAAGTAGACCCCCTAAGGAACTTATCTAGATGTGTTGTGAGCACTTTGCCCGACCCACCAAGTGCTTCACAGAAGTTTATAATGCAGAGCCGTAAAAATAAAAAATCATATTTTTTCACAAAAATGATCTTTTCGCCCCCAATTTTTTATTTTCCCAAGGGTAAGAGAAGAAATTAGACCACAAAGGTTGTTGTGCAATTTGTCCTAAGTACGCTGATACCCCGTATGTGGGGGGGAACCACTGTTTGGGCGCATGGCAGAGCTCGGAAGGGAAGGAGCGCCATTTGGAATGCAGACTTAGATGGATTGGTCTGCAGGCGTCACGTTGCATTTGCAGAGCCCCTGATGTACCCAAACAGTAGAAACCCCCCACAAGTGACCCCATATTGGAAACTAGACCTCCCAAGGAATGTATCTATATATGTTGTGAGAACTTTGAACCCCCAAGTGTTTCAACTACAGTTTACAACGCAGAGCCGTGAAAATAAAAAATATTTTTTTCCCCACAAAAATGATTTTTAGCCCCCCAAATTTTTATTTTCCCAAGGATAACAAGAGAACTTGGACCCCAAAAGTTGTTGTCCAATTTGTCCCAAGTACGCTGATACCCCATATGTTGGGGTAAACCCCTGTTTGGGCACACGGGAGAGCTCGGAAGGGATGGAGCACTGTTTTACTTTTTCAACGCAGAATTGGCTGGAAATGAGATTGGACGACATGTCGCGTTTGGAGAGCCCCTGGTGTGCCTGAACAGTGGAAACTCCCCAATTCTACCTGAAACCCTAATCCAAACACACCCCTAACCCTAATCCCAACGGTAACCCTAACTACACCCCTAACCCTAATCCCAACCGTAAATGTAATCCAAACCCTAACCCTAACTATAGCCCCAACCCTAACTTTAGCCCCAACCCTAACCCTAGCCCTAACGGGAAAATGGAAATAAATACATTTTTTTTATTTTATTATTTTTCACTAACTAAGGGGGTGATGAAGGGGGGTTTGATTTACTTTTATAGCGTTTTTTAATATCAGATTTTAATGATTGGCAGCTGTCACACACTAAAAGACGCTTCTTATAGCAAAAAAGTTTTTGCGTCTCCACATTTTGAGACCTATAATTTTTCCATATTTTGGTCCACAGAGTAATGTGAGGTCTTGTTTTTTGCGGGACGAGTTGACGTTTTTATTAACATTTTCGGGCACATGACATTTTTTGATCGCTTTTTATTCTGATTTTTGTGAGGCAGAATGAAAATTTCTTTTGGGGGAGGCGTTTATACCGTTCCACGTTTGGTAAAATTGATAAAGCAGTTTTATTCGTCGGGTCAGTACATTTACAGCAATCTCATTTATATCATTTTTTTATGTTTGGGCGCTTTTATACGATAAAAGCTATTTTATAGAAAAAATAATTATTTTGGCATCGCTTTATTCTGAGGACTATAACTTTTTTATTTTTTTGCTTATAATGCTGTGTGGCGGCTTGTTTTTTGCGGGACAAGATGACGTTTTCAGCGGTACCATGGTTATTTATATCCATCTTTTTGATCGCGTGTTATTCCACTTTTTGTTGAGCGGTATGATAAAGCGTTGTTTTTTGGCTCTTTTTATTACGGTGTTCACTGAAGGGGTTAACTAGTGAGAGTTTTATAGGTTGGGTCGTTACGGACGCGGCGATACTAAATATGTGTACTTTTATTGTTTTTTTTTATTTAGATAAAGAAATGTATTTATGGGAACAATATATATATATATTTTTCTTTATTTAGGATTTTTTTTTTTTTTTTTTACTTTGTCCCGGGGGGGACATCACAGATCGCTGATCTGACAGTTTGTGCAGCACTCTGTCAGATCAGCGATCTAACTGACAGCGCTGAAGGCTTACCAGCGCCTGCACTGGACCTGGAAGTAATCCCTGCAGGACCCGGATGCAGCCCCGCGGCCATTTTGGATCCGGGGCCTGCAGGGATAGGAGGTAAGAGACGCTCGGAGCAACGCGATCACATCGCGTTGCTCCGCGGGTCTCAGGGAAGCCCGCAGGGAGCCCCCTCCCTGCGCGATGCTTCCCTATACCGCCGGAACACTGCATCATGTTTGATCGCAGTGTGCCGGGGGTTAATGTGCCGGGGGCGGCCCGTGACCGCTCCTGGCACATAGTGCCGGATGTCAGCTGTGATAGTCAGCTGACACCCAGCCGCGATCGGCCGCGCTCCCCCCGTGAGCGCGGCCGATCGCATATGACGTACTATCCCGTCACTGGGAATTAAGTCCCAGGTCACCTCGACGGGATAGTACGTCATATGGGATTAAGGGGTTAAAATTTATATTAACTACAATGTTTTCTTGTTTTTACCACTTTAGTTTTCCACACCAGATAAATCGATATCACCACCAAAAAGACTAACGCAAGTCAGATCCAGCATAGGAATGAAAACTGGACAGGTTTTATTTCCTGCATACAAGTATGTGATGTGACCATCCTATGTATTCTCCATTCAGATTTTAGCAATTGAAAGCACCTACCTGATATTGCTTATGGAGAACCACACTGTTGGTCAGGCTCTTGTCAAGACATAATGCTGCAAATTTATTACATGTATTCTTCACATTAAGTATCAGATCTGTGCATGGAATGTAGCTTAAAATTTGCAGCAGGATTTCATCTGACAGATCAGTCGGATTAATGCAACTTTCCATTTTCTCATAGCTCCGAACCTAAAAATAGAACACATATTACTTATAACTCAGACCCCACCCTGTTTTTTATCTCTTAAAAAAGCAAACAGGCTATAAAAACAAAAATCCTAAAAATGTTTTACCCTTACGAATCTCTACCATTTCTCTTGTAACGCTGTCCATGTAATCTGCAGATCTTGTATCGGTGGTGGGGAGGGGGGGGATACACTATAAGCCTCTTATTCATGAAGATTAAGGGTACTTTTGTGTTAAAAATCATCCCCCTCCCATCTGTCCCCTACTTCTTACTTGCATTCCAATTTTAAATTGGTAAGAAACGGGATCGATTCAAAGCAATATGAATACTGGTCTCAAGTGTCGATATTGAGGAGCCCATGTCAAGGAGGAAGTCAGAAGTCAGGCGAGAAGTGTGATCCTGATGTCAGAAGATAAGCACACCCCTTTAATAAAAGAAGCAAATTTATAATTTCTTACTCCGGGGTCTAGCATGCCTTCTCAGCGTCGCCCTATTTACTGCACTCGCCACTCTGCTTCCCCAACAGCAGTTTTACTAGGCAGCTCCTCCCACCACTCCTTGCCTGATCGTTGGTTTCCAGTTGTTTGTCTCTGGATCCTGTGGGTGCATATTTGTTTTGTCTCTCCCAATATCAACCCGGATTGTATACCCGTACCGTCTGATCCCTCCGGTCTTGAGCTCGGCTTCATACTCCGATCATGTACTGCCTGCTCTGCCCACAAATTATCTGACCATATCTTTGACTTTGTAATCCTTCACCTCATACCAGTGTCTGACCCTTACAGCCAGATGTTGCAGACCCGGGGACTGCCCTGGAGTGGTACATGGTGACTGCCTGTAGCCAAGTCTATCCTCATCCTCACAATTAGATTCTCTAATGAATACCAGGTAGTCACTTAGTTACACCCCTCCAGAGTAACTCCCGCCTGTAGCACTGTGGATCCACATCCACCAGCATTACATCAATTTTGTTATGCCTTTATGTAAAGTGGTTATCTGGTCATACGAGAGGTGTCATCAGTATGAAATCAGTGGCAGTCTGACAAGTCACATCCACTGATCAGATGAAAACAACTCAGGGAGTAGCTGGAAGAAAACACAGGGAAATGGAGCTGCAGAGAACAGCTTCATTTAGTGTGTAGCCACCAATGCCAGATTTATATTACATAGTAACATAATTAGCAAGGCCGAAAAAAATACATTTGTCCATCCAGTTCAGCCTATAATCCATCAGAATAAATCCCCAGATCTACGTCCTAAAGAACCTAATAATGGTAAGATACAATAAAATATAAATTGAACAGGAGATATTCTGCTGAGGGAATGCTGGACCTGAGCGTCACTGCAGAGGACGCGGAAGACTGAGCCCTGCGGTGGAACGTGGAGAGGTGAATATCGCGCAAAGCCCCCGTTATACTCACCTGCTTCTGGCGCGGTCCCTGCAGGTACCTGGTTCTTCGGGCGCCGGCAGCTTCTTCCTGTATTGAGCGGTCACATGGTACCCGCTCATTACAGTAATAAATATGCGGCTCCACCCCTATGGGAGTGGAGTCGGGTCCATATTCATTACTGTAATGAGCGGTACCATGTGACCGCTCAATCCAGTAAGAAGCTGCCGGCGCCCGGAGAACCAGGGACATGCAGAGACCGTGTCAGGAGCAGGCGAGTATGATTAGACAGCTACCGCTCCCCCTCCCCTGCCAACCCCTGGGAATGATTCTAGATTACAAGCCGAGTGGGGCAATTTCAGCCTAAGAAAATGGGCTGAAATTCTCGGCTTGTACTGAAAATTTCAAGAACGCCAAAATTACGTTCTTTGCTCACTGCAATACCCAAAAAAAATGTTGTAACAAGTGATCAAAAGGTTATATCCATCACAAAATAGTCTAAAAAAATGATGTCTCACTCCTCAAAAAAAAAGAAAAAGAAAATCCA
Organism: Ranitomeya variabilis; assembly: GCF_051348905.1. Taxonomy (NCBI): domain Eukaryota; kingdom Metazoa; phylum Chordata; class Amphibia; order Anura; family Dendrobatidae; genus Ranitomeya; species Ranitomeya variabilis. The sequence goes on along the minus strand of NC_135238.1, from coordinate 103,696,235 downwards.
TCACACAACTCCATAGACTGAAAAATTAAAATGTTATGTGTTTGTAAATTGGCAACAGGAGCCCACCCCCAAACCGCCCATTTATTTATCAACCTTCTGATTTTTTGCCCCACCATTTAGCAAAAAAAAACCTTGACACATTTGTTATCAACATAATTGTACTGATGGGGAGAAGTATATTGCAAGGCCATTTTTACTACATAACGTACACCTTAAAAACAATTCCCAACAAACAGTGTCAGAATTCTGTTTTATGAAATTTCACATCACCATATTTCAGTACTGTATATGACTAAATGACTGGTGTGTTTCAAAAAATACAATTAGTCCCACTAAAAAAGTCTATGTGGACAGAAAAATTAAACAGAAAATTATGGCTCTGAAATAAAAGGGAAGAAGAAATGAAAGAAACCAGAAATTGGCCACGTCGGGAAAGTGTTGAAGCGAGTGTTAGCACCAGCCAAGTTCAGGAGCTGCGAGTGGCAGTATATATTGGACGAGGCTTGCCAATTCAAGTCAAATGGGTGTGATAAAAAAAAAAAAAAAGTTAAGCTCACATCTCAACAGTAAACCAAACATTTCATCAGCCAAGTACAGCAAGTTCATAGCCTGAACCAACAGATATAATAGATAGATACAAAGAATACATAGATAGATGTCTGTGAGATAGGGTTGGGGGTCACTTGGGTAATAGTGATCACAAAATAATAAGTTTTCATGTATCCTTTAACAAGATGTGTAGTAGAGCGGTTACAAGGACACTAAACTTCAGGAGGGCAAATTTCCAACGGATGAGAGATGATCTTGGTGCAATTAACTGGGACGATATCCTGAGACATAAAAATACACAAAGAAAATGGGAGACATTTATTAGCATCCTGGATAGGACCTGTGCACAGTATATACCGTATGGGAATAAACATACTAGAAATAGGAGGAAACCAATATGGCTAAATAGAGCTGTAAGGGGCGCAATAAGTGACAAAAGGAAAGCATTTAGAGAATTAAAGGAAGTAGGTAGTGATGAGGCATTAAATAAATATAGAAAATTAAATAAATTCTGTAAAAAGCAAGTCAAGGCAGCAAAGATTGAGACAGAGATACTCATTGCCAGAGAGAGTAAAAATAATCCCAAAATATTCTTTAACTACGTAAATAGTAAGAAACTAAAAAATGATAGTCTTGGCCCCGTTAAAAATAGTCTGGGTGAAATGGTGGATAAGAATGAGGAAAAGGCCAAAATGCTAAATGACTTTTTTATCATCAGTATTTACACAAGAAAAGTCCATGGCAGACAATATGATCAGTGATAAAAATTCCCCATTAAAGGTACTGTCATATGACATGTCAAATGACCCAACACATACAACAATGAAGAGGGATGACATAAGGCCCCGTCACACTTGGCGACGCTGCAGCGATACAGACAACGATGCCGATCGCTGCAACGTCGCTGTTTCGTCGTTGTGTGGTCGCTGGAGAGCTGTCACACAGACAGCTCTCCAGCGACCAACGATGCCGAAGTCCCCGGGTAACCAGGGTAAACATCGGGTTACTAAGCGCAGGGCAGCGCTTAGTAACCCGATGTATACCCTGGTTACCAGTGTAAATGTAAAAAAACAAACACTACATACTTACATTCCGGTTTCTGTCGCGTCCCCCGGCATCCGCTTCCCTGCAATGTGTAAGCGCCGGCCCTAAAGCAGAGCGGTGATGTCACCGCTGTGCTCTGCTTTACGGCCAGCTGGCGCTGACACAGTGCAGGGAAGCAGACGCCGGGGGACGCGACAGACACCGGAATGTAAGTATGTAGTGTTTGGGGTTTTTTTACATTTACAATGGTAACCAGGGTAAATATCGGGTTACTAAGCGCGGCCCTGCGCTTATTAACCCGATGTTTATCCTGGTTACAAGCGAACACATCGCTGGATCGGTGTCACACACGCCGATCCAGCGATGTCAGCGGGTGATCCAGCGACGAAATAAGGTGCTGACCTTCTAGCTCCGACCAACGATGTCACAGCAGGATCCTGATCGCTGCTGCGTGTCAAACACAACGATATCACTATCCAGGACGCTGCAACGTCACGGATCGCTATCGTTATCGTTGTTAAGTTGTTCAGTGTGAAGGTACCTTAAGTGTCACCTGCTTAACCCAGCAGGAAGTACGGCAGCGTATAAAAATCACTAAAATTGACAAATCTCCGGGCCCAGATGGGATACACCCCCGAGTACTGCAGGAATTAAGTACAGTCATTGATAGACCATTATTTGTAATCTTCAAAGACTCCATAAGAACAGGGACTGTACCACAGGACTGGCGTATAGCAAATGTGGTGCCAATATTCTAAAAGGGGACAAAAAATGAACTCGGAAATTATAGGCCAGTAAGCTTAACCTCTACTGTGGGTAAAATCCTGGAGGGAATTCTAAGAGATGCTATGCTGGAGTATCTGAAGAGGAATAACCTCATGACCCAATATCAACATGGGTTTACTAGGGATCGTTCCTGTCAGACTAATTTGATTAATTTCTATGAAGAGGTAAGTTCCGGATTGGACTAAGGGAACTCAGTGGACGTAGTATATATGGACTTTTCAAAAGCTTTTGATGCGGTGCCACACAAAAGGTTGATACATAAAATGAGAATAATGGGGATAGAAGAAAATATGTGTAAGTGGGTTAAGAGCTGGCTCAGGGATAGAAAACAAAGGGTGGTTATTAATGGAGCACACTCGGACTGGGTCACGGTTAGCAGTGGGGTACCACAGGGGTCAGTATTGGGCCCTCTTCTTTTTAACATTTATTAATGATCTTGTAGGGGGCATACAGGGTAGAATTTCAGTATTTGCAGATGACACTAAACTCTGCAGGATAATCAATACAGAGGAGGACAATTTTATATTACAGGATGATTTATGTAAACTAGAAGCTTGGGCTGATAAATGGCAAATGAGCTTTAATGGGGATAAATGTAAGGTCATGCACTTGGGTAGAAGTAATAAGATGTATAACTATGTGCTTATTTCTAAAATTCTGGGCAAAACAGTCAATGAAAAACACCTGGAGATATGGGTGGATGACAAACTCACATTTTAGTGGCCAGTGTCAGGCAGCTGCTACAAAGGCAAATAAAATATTGGGATGCATTAAAAAGAGGCATAGATGCTCATGAGGAGAACATAATTTTACCTCTATACAAGTCACTACTTCGACCACACTTAGAATACTGTGCACAGTTCTGGTCTCCGGTGTATAAGAAAGACATAGCTGAACTAGAGCGGGTGCAGAGAAGAGCGACCAAGGTTATTAGAGGACTGGGGGGTCTGCAATACCAAGATAGATTATTACACTTGGGGCTATTTAGTTTGGAAAAACGAATGCTATGGGGTGATCTTATTTTAATCTATAAATATATGAGGGGACAGTACAGAGACCTTTCTGATGATCTTTTTAATCATAGACCTGAGACAGGGACAATCGGGCATCCTCTACGACTGGAAGAAAGAAGGTTTAAGCATAACAACAGACACGGATTCTTTACTGTAAGAGCAGTGAGACTATGGAACTCTCTGCCTTATGATGTTGTAATGAGTGATTAATTACTTAAATTTAAGATGGGACTGGATGCCTTCCTTGAAAAGTATAATGTTACAGGTTATATATACTAGATTCCTTGATAGGGCGTTGATCCAGGGAACTAGTCTGATTGCCGTATGTGGAGTCGGGAAGGAATTTTTTTCCCATAAGTGGAGCATACTCTTTGCCACATGGGTTTTTTTACCTTCCTCTGGATCAACATGTTAGGGCATGTTAGGTTAGGCTATGGGTTGAACTAGATGGACTTAAAGTCTTCCTTGAACCTTAACTATGTTACTATATATCCCGAATTTTTCGGACTATAAGACGCACCGGACCATAAGACGCACCTAAGTTTTAGAGGTTGAAAATAGGAAAAAAAATATTTTGAAGCAAATAACAGGGTAAAATATTTAATAACATAAATAACAATGTTTCACCAATGCAAATGTAAACAGAACTCAGCAGCAACATTAACAACCATTACTGATTTAAGTACAGAAACTCCTCAGTCATCAGGGAACGCCAAGAACTCCTCCTCATCACTACTGTCCATATTTAGGAAGCTCGGTTCCTCAGAATCACTAGTATCACTGTCTTCACTCTGTTCATAGAGGATGTCATCTTCAGAGCCATCTAAGGCATTGCTGATGCCACATTTTTTGAAGGACTTCACAATGGTTTCATCCTTAATGGACTGCCATGAGGTTTTCACCCACTCACTAACTTGGGTGATTGTGGGCCTCTTCATTCGTCCAGTTGGTGTCAGATCATGGTTTCCAGCAGCCATCCATTTATTCCACTCTTCTCTCATGAAAACTTTAAATGGCTTGTTGATGGAAACATCCAAAGGTTGCAACTGACTGGTAAGCCCCCCAGGAATTACGGCAATATGGGTTTTCTCTTCTTTAAATCTCCTTTTTGTGGCTTCAGTGATATGTGCCCTAAACTGGTCCAGCACTAATAAAGCAGTTTTTTTCAGAAGCCCCCCAGGACGTTTGGACCACACTTTTTCTATCCATATCTTCATGCCATTTTCATCCATCCATCCCTTGTTGTGAACATGAACAATGGACTCCTTTTGGGATTGACTCTTTTGGCATGGTTTTTCTCTTGAAAATCAGCAGTGGAGGCAATTTGGTGCCATCTGCACAGCAGGACAACACAACTGTATAATGGGTTCTCTCATGCCCTCACGTCTTCACGGCTATAGTTTTCGCACCTTTCATATCAACCGTTTTGTTTGACGGAACATCGAAGGTCAACGGGACTTCATCCATGTTGCCAATCTGAGTCATTTCATATCCATTTTTCTTTCTTGCTTCCAGGACAAATTTGTGAAGACACACAATCTTGTTTTCGTATTCTTTAGGCATTTTTTGTGCAATCCTAGTCTGTGCGCATAGCAAGGCCACATCGCTTCATAAATCTATAGCACCATGATGGTGATCCTGTGAAGTCGTGAATGCCTTTCTCTGCAGCAAGACGTTTAGCTTCATAAATGATCATTTTTGTCGATACAGAATATCCATTGTTCCTGTGACGTATGATCCACTCTTTCACATCCACTTCTAAATGTGGCCACTTTGCAGCATTGCCCACGAAAACATTTTTTATCTTTGTCCATTTTTTGTAGCTGATCCTCCTGTTTCCTCCATTCCTGTATCATTTTTTCAGTTGGAGGTGGCCCGAAGTGTCTCTCCGCTGCCCTGTTCCCATGTTCTTTGGCGTACTTCACTACTTCCAGTTTAAAAGGGATTTTATATGAAATCCTTCTCTGCTTTGACTCCATGCTAATTCTCTTGGATCTCTCTGCAGCATTCGATACTGTGGATCATCAGCTCCTCCTCACTATGCTCCGCTCCATCGGCCTCAAGGACACCGTTATCTCTTGGTTCTCCTCCTAGCTCTCTGACCGATCCTTCACTGTATGTTTTGCTGGTTCCTCCTCCTCTCACCTTCCCCTTACTGTTGGGGTTCCTCAAGGATCAGTCCTAGGCCCACTCCTCTTCTTTTTGTATACCGCCCCTATTGGTCAAACAATCAGTAGATTTGATTTCCAGTACCATCTCTATGCTGACGACACACAATTATACACTTCTGCTCCTGTTGTCACGCCAACCTTTTTAGAAAACACCAGTGATTGTCTTACCGCTGTCTCTAACATCATGTCCTCCCTCTATCTGAAACTGAACCTGTCAAAAACTGAACTCCTCGTGTTCTCTCCCTCTACTAACCTACCTTTGCCTGACATTGCCATCTCTGTGTGCGGTTCCACCTTTACTCCAAAGCAACATGCCCGCTGTCTTGGGGTCATCCTTGATTCCGAGCTTTCATTCACCCCCCCACATCCGATCACTGGCTCCCTCGCTCTTATCTGCATCTCAAAAACATTTCTAGAATTCGACCTTTTCTTACTTTCGACTCTTACTGTCTTACTTATTCATTCTCGTCTGGACTATTGTAACTCTCTACTAATCGGCCTCCCTCTTACCAAACTCTCCCCGCTCCAATCTGTCCTGAATGCTGCTGCCAGGATCATATTCCTCACCAACCGTTAGACCGATGCCTCTACCTTGTGCCAGTCATTACACTGGCTACCAATCCACTCCAGAATCCAGTACAAAACTACTACCCTCATCCACAAAGCACTCCATGGCTCAGCACCACCCTACATCTTCTCTCTGGTCTCAGTCTACCACCCTACCCGTGCTCTCCGCTCCACTAATGACCTCAGGTTAGCATCCTCAATAATCAGAACCTCCCACTCCCGTCTCCAAGACTTTACACGTGCTGCGCCGATTCTTTGGAATGCACTACCTAGGTTAATACGATTAATCCCCAATCCCCACAGTTTTAAGCGTGCCCTAAAAACTCATTTGTTCAGACTGGCCTACCGCCTCAATGCATTAACCTAACTATCCCTGTGTGGCCTATTAATAAAAATAAAATAAAATCAGGTTCCTCGCATCATGTTCTCATACACTTTATGCAGTTAATAGCCCTCTGTGTCTGTACTGCTACATACTTAGGCAGTTAACTGGTTCATGCAGCTTTACATGAACACCCGAACCTTACACTATGGCTGGTCCAAATAACTAAAGTAGTTGTTACCATCCACCTCTCGTGTCTCCCCTTTTCCTCATAGTTTGTAAGCTTGCGAGCAGGGCCCTCATTCCTCATGGTATCTGTTTTGAACTGTGATTTATGTTATGCTGTAATGTCTATTGTCTGATTAGCACACTCTCCAGAAACATGATTGTGACCACCATTAGTCACAAAATACCATTATTGACTCCCTTAAACTATCATGTCAACTAAGGAGGACCAAAGGAAGCTTTGTTTGATTTATAAAATTAATTATATTTTATTCGTTACAAAAACACTATTAAAAAGACATAAGTATATAAAAGCACATGATACATATATAACAGTGCGTATGACACAAAAGTGTAAGAAAAGACACCAGAACAAAAAGAGAAGTGTCCCGCATGAGTCATTAATTATGTGTATCCATACATGCAAAATCTATAGGGTGTCAACAAGCTTTAAACCCCATATATTGCCTCCAACTGGTGGGAATTAATACCTATCTTAGTTGCCTATTGTGTCATATCATAAGTTGGGCATATATAACAGGAAATACCCCCAGCATAAAGCATGTGGCCATAACCCCATAGCCATGGGGGCGCTAAATACAGGGGTCCTGTGAAATGAACATGGGGAAAGCCTGTTTCACCTGGCGCAGGGACACTCCAGCACGCACCCCGACGCGCATTTCGCCTCTCGTAAGCTTCGCTTTATCAAGGGGAAGTGTGATTAGAGTGGTTTACAGGACCTTATATTACCCTGGCAATGGCCCATGTGATCAACACATAGTAGTACCCGCCCCCCTGCCATATCTGACGGCGCATGCGTTGTACACTTGCATTAACCATGAGGATGGTATTCGGGCGGTCCGCTTCTTCCTTGGGACCTCCAACCTGGACGGCCCTCTGTGTGAATTCGTCCTTGAGCTGCTGCACTTTGTCCTCACGCATAAATTTTTTACTTTCAAAGACCAGTTTTATCAACAGAAGCGTGGCGCAGCCATGGGCGCGGCCTGTGCCCCCGCGTACGCCAACCTCTTTCTAGGTTACTGGGAGAGGTTAGTTTTTGGTGATGCGGTGGCCGCGGACCATGTGCTGTGCGGGCTATGCTACATTGATGATGTTTTGTTTTTTTGGCGGGGGACGGTGCAGCAGTTGGACGAGTTCATGGCGGGATTAAATGACAATGATTTGAATATCAAATTGACATATAGATATGATAAGACCAAAATTGATTTTCTGGACATCAGTCTGGAGGTGGACTCAATGTCCACCATTCAGACTGATGTCTTTCGCAAAGAGACGTCAGTAAATTCATTGATCCACGCCACGACCGCGCACAACCAGTCCACTGTGAGGGCCGTCCCGGTTGGACAGTTTCTGAGGATGCGGCGGATCTGCTCGACGGACCAGAGATTTGAAACACAGGCCTCTGATTTGAAAAAACGATTTGAACAACGGGGTTTTAGCCAGAGATGCATAAAGCGCGGTTACAACAGAGCTAAATCGGTGTCCCGCAGTTCATTATTATATCAACAAAAGTATAAAAATAAAAAAGATAACAACATACGATTCATCTCAGTGTTCAATCACGAGTGGGACAATATGCGGGGGATATTGACCAAATATTGGCCTGTGTTGAGTGCTGAACCCTCCCTGAGACCCTTCTTGTCAGATAAACCTCTTATGACGCCCCGGCGAACCAAGAACTTAAGTGATCTATTAATTAAGAGCCATTATGTGGCACCAAGTAGAAACTATTTTGGCATAACGCAACCCAGGAAAGGTTTTTTTAAATGCAGCCATTGCATGGCATGTACTAATGCCCACCAAATGTTGTCTTTTGTCTCAACAGACCAGAAAGAATTTCAAATTAGGGAATTCATCTCTTGCAGCACGAAAAACGTAATTTATTACGCAACTTGTAGCTGCCCCCTTATATATATAGGGCTAACATCTAGGGAATTGAGAATACGCATTAGGGAACACGTACGTGATATTTGTGCTGCCGCAACAGTAGAGGACGTGGCATCCCTCAAAACAATACCTAAACATTTCCGTATGGTGCATAATTGCAATCCCAGGGACTTTCAAGTCAGTGGTATAGACATTGTACATACTGGTATCAGAGGGGGAGATGTAAAAAAGTTACTAGCGCAAGGGGAACTAAAATGGATCGTGACGCTGGGAACTACGAAACCGGCTGGTTTAAATGAATCCCTTAATTTTGCCTCATATTTGTGAGTTGTCCCCTTATGGATCACCGGAAATTTCCCTTTTACTTTATCCTGTATTTTATTTTGTTAGTGTGTTTCATGTTTGGTTTTAAATTCACTTTTTTCTTTTTGTTTATGACATAGGGCGCTCTTTCGTTGGTTAATAGGGAACATTGTTCCAATACTATGGTCTTCCCGGTTTCTGTACAAGAGATAAGCAACAATGGCTGATAAATGGTTAAAATGGGATTACAGACTGGACTCTACCAAATTTGTACCGGAAAAATCTGCAAAAGTTTGGACCCCTACCTGCGAAGATAACCTGCATTGATCACTTATGCACTGTTTTGTTTGTTTTTTGATTATGCTTACATACCCCTGCTATAGTGCGCGCTCGCGGCTCCGTCCCCCGCGATCACCCGCTCCTGTCCGGCGACGCTCACCTGCACATGAGATCGGGACCAATCGGTGCCTGCTCCCATGCGCGGCACGGCAAGTCCGGGCTGGGGTGGGGAGACTGGGACAGCGGTACGCGCGTGCGCCGTCAGATATGGCAGGGGGGCGGGTACTACTATGTGTTGATCACATGGGCCATTGCCAGGGTAATATAAGGTCCTGTAAACCACTCTAATCACACTTCCCCCTTGATAAAGCGAAGCTTACGAGAGGCGAAACGCACGTCGGGGTGCGTGCTGGAGTGTCCCTGCGCCAGGTGAGACAGGCTTTCCCCATGTTCATTTCACAGGACCCCTGTATTTAGCGCCCCCATGGCTATGGGGTTACGGCCACATGCTTTATGCTGGGGGTATTTCCTGTTATATATGCCCAACTTATGATATGACACAATAGGCAACTAAGATAGGTATTAATTCCCACCAGTTGGAGGCAATATATGGGGTTTAAAGCTTGTTGACACCCTATAGATTTTGCATGTATGGATACACATAATTAATGACTCATGCGGGACACTTCTCTTTTTGTTCTGGTGTCTTTTCTTACACTTTTGTGTCATATGCACTGTTATATATGTATCATGTGCTTTTATATACTTATGTCTTTTTAATAGTGTTTTTGTAACGAATAAAATATAATTAATTTTATAAATCAAACAAAGCTTCCTTTGGTCCTCCTTAGTTGAAATGTCTATTGTCTGTACAAGTCCCCTCTATAAGTTGTAAAGCGCTGCGGAATAAGTTGGGGCTATATAAATAAAAATTATCATCATCTTTCCAGGAGAGTACGGTAACGTACGGTAACGTACGGTATCTTTCTGCAAGAAAATACAAAATTATGGTATCAGTACGGTACTTTGTCCTGCAGCTCACAGTGTTATGGTGGGGGATCTGCTGCTGAAGGGCCACAGGTAGTGCTACACTCTTGTACGGAACACCACCCCACCAAGGAGAACATCTGCAAGGAGTTTGTAAGGTATGTTGTCCCCAGGTTTGTGTGGGTTTCCTCCGTATTCTCTGCTTTCCTCCCACACTTCCAACATAAACAGATATATTGTGAGCCACAATGGGGACAGTGATGATAATGTCTGTAAACAGGGCTGCCACTAAAAATTTCGGGGCCCCATACTGGCAAAATTTCTGGGACCCTCTTGAGACTCCGCCCAGACTCCACCCCAGCCCCGCCTCCACGCTCCACCCCTCAAACTGTCCACAGTCACACCGCTTTCTCTTGGAAAAACTCCACTTCTCACCTATCACACATTGACAGTTCCCATCACCAGATCACACATATAGCCGGCAGCTTTTGTTTTGGCCAAAAGAAATTTTAAGCCACCAAAATGACAAGGTAGACTGTTATGATCCCAGTGGCTGGGGATCACAGGAAATACTAGCTAAGTAACTAAACAGACACGAGCTCTAGGGAGGTGGTAACTGGACTGACCGCAAAACCTGATCCTATCCAAACACACTAAAGGTAGCCGGTGAACGTGCCTAAAATCCTGGACGTCTTGACGCAGCCTGAGAAACTGACTACCCCTAAAGAGAAAGCAAGACCTCACTTGCCTCAAGAGAAATAACCCCAAAGATATAGGAAGCCCCCAACAAATAATAACGGTGAGGTAAGGAGAAAAGACACACGTAGGAATGAAAACAGATTCAGCAAATGAGGCCCGCTAATACTAGATAGCAGAAGACAGATAGCGAACTGTGCGGTCAGTAAAAAACCCTACCAAAATATCCACGCTGAGAAATCAAGAACCCCCACACCAACTAACGGTGTGGGGGGAGAAACTCAGCCCCCCAGAGGTAATAACGGTGAATTAAGAGGAAAAGACATACACAGTATGAAAGTAGATTTAGCAAAGAGAGGTCCACTTACTAGATAGCAGAAGGATACAAAAGAGGACTTCACGGTCAACTGAAAACCCTTTCAAAAACCATCCTGAAATTACTTTAAGACTCCTGTGTCAACTCATGACACAGGAGTGGCAATTTCAGCCCGCAAGAGCTTCCAGCTACAGAGGATTACAAAAACTGCAAACTGGACAAAAGGTACAAAACAAAAGGACAAAGTCCACTTAGCTGATCAGCAGACTAGTAGCAGGAACATGCAACCGAAGGCTCTGGTTACAATGATGACCGGCAAGGAAATGACTGGAGAGCAAGGCTAAATAGGAAACTCCCAAACACTGATGGAAGCAGGTGAACAGAAGCAGCAAAGTGCAAACAAGTCACCAGTACCACCAGGGGAGCCCAAAAAGCAGATACACAACAGGGGGGAGAAACTCAGCCCCCCAGAGCTACCAGCAAGCTGGGAAATCACATATTAGCAAGCTGGACAAGAAACATATAGAACACTGATGATCAAAAAATTAACAAAACGGAAACTTAGCTTCTCTTGAAGAGACTGGGAGCAAGGTAGTCAGAAGGAATCAGAATAGCACTGAATACATTGACAGCAGGCATAGACTGAGAGTCCAAGTGAGCTTAAATAGAAAACCAGCCCACAGATAACGAGACAGCTGATGCCAGTCACAAACCTGCAGAAAGACAGCACTCACACAGTATCACTTGTGACCACAAGAGGGAGCCCAGAAATAGAGTTGACAACAGTACCCCCCCTTGAGGAGGGGTCACCGAACCCTCATCAAGACCCCCAGGGCGATCAGGATGAGCCGCATGGAAGGCACGAACCAAATCGGCCGCATGGACATCAGAGGCGACAACCCAGGAATTATCCTCCTGACCATAGCCCTTCCACTTAACTAAAGACTGAAGCCTCCGTCTGGAAATACGAGAATCCAAGATCTTCTCCACCACGTACTCCAATTCGCCCTCAACCAGCAACGGAGCATGGGGGCTCAACAGAAGGAACCACAGGCACCACATACCTCCACAACAAAGACCTATGGAACACATTATGAATGGCAAACGATGCTGGGAGGTCCAAACGAAAAGACACCGGGTTAAGGAATTCCAAAATCTTATAAGGACCGATGAAGCGAGGCTTGAATTTAGGAGAGGAAACCTTCATAGGAACTTACCGAGAAGACAGCCATACCAAATCCCCAACACGAAGTCGGGGACGAACACCGCGACGGCGGTTGGCAAAGCGCTGAGTTTCTCCTGTGACAACTTCAAATTGTCCACCACATGGTTCCAAATCTGCTGCAACCTATCCACTACAGAATCCACCCCCGGATAGTCAGAAGGCTCAACCTGAACCGAGGAAAAACGAGGATGAAAACCAGAATTGTAGAAAAAAGGCGAAACCAAAGTAGCAGAACTAGCCCGATTATTAAGGGCAAACTCGGCCAATGGCAAAAAAGTCACCCAATCATCCTGATCAGCAGAAACAAAACATCTTAAATAAGTTTCCAACGTCTGATTAGTTCGCTCGGTTTGGCCATTCGTCTGAGGATGGAAGGCCGACGAAAAAGACAAATCAATGCCCATCTTAGCACAAAAAATCCGCCAAAATCTGGACACAAACTGGGATCCTCTGTCAGACACAATATTTTCAGGGATGCCGTGCAAGCGAACCACATTCTGAAAAAATGAAGGAACCAACTCGGAGGAGGAAGGCAACTTAGGCAAGGGCACCAAATGGACCATTTTGGAAAAGCGACTACACACCACCCAGATGACAGACATTCTCTGAGATACTGGAAGATCTAAAATAAAATCCATGGAAATATGCGTCCAAGGCCTCTTTGGGACAGGCAAAGGCAAAAGCAAACCGCTGGCACGAGAACAGCAAGGCTTAGCCCGAGCACAAATCCCACAGGACTGCACAAAGGAACGCACATCCCGCGACAAGGAAGGCCACAAGAAGGACCTAGCCACCAAATCTCTGGTACCAAAAATCCCAGGATGACCTGCCAACACCGAAGAATGAACCTCGGAAATAACTCTGCTGGTCCATCTATCTGGGACAAACAGTCTCTCTGGTGGGCAACGGTCAGGTCTATCAGCCTGAAATTTCTGCAGCACTCGTCGCAAATCTGGGGAAATGGCAGACAAAATCACTCCCTCTTTGAGGATACCAGCCGGCTCTGAAACTCCCGGAGAGTCAGGCACAAAACTCCTAGAAAGGGCATCAGCCTTCACGTTCTTCGAACCAGGCAGGTACGAGACCACGAAATCGAAACGGGAGAAAAACAAGGACCAACGAGCCTGTCTAGGATTCAGGCGCTTGGCAGACTCGAGATAAATCAGATTTTTGTGATCAGTCAACACCACCACACGATGCCTAGCTCCCTCGAGCCAATGTCGCCACTCCTCAAATGCCCACTTCATAGCCAACAACTCCCGATTACCAACATCATAATTCCGCTCGGCAGGCGAAAACTTTCTTGAAAAGAAGGCACAAGGCTTCATCACAGAGCCATCAGAGCTTCTCTGCAACAAAACAGCCCCTGCTCCAATCTCAGAAGCATCCACCTCGACCTGGAAAGGAAGAGAGACATCAGGCTGACATAAGACTGGAGCTGAAGAAAACCGGCGCTTCAGCTCCCGAAAGGCTTCCATTGCCGCAGGAGACCAATTAGTCACATCAGAACCTTTCTTGGTCAAATCCGTCAAGGGCTTAACCACGCCAGAAAAATTAGCGATGAAGCAACGGTAAAAATTAGCAAAACCCAAGAACTTCTGAAGACTCTTAACAGAAGTAGGCTGAGTCCACTCATGAATAGCCTGGACCTTGACTGGGTCCATCTCAATAGTAGAAGGAGAAAAAATAAAACCCAAAAAGGAAACCTTCTGTACTCCGAAGAGACATTTTGAGCCCTTCACAAATAAAGCATTAGCACGCAGGACCTGAAACACCATCCTGACCTGCTTCACATGGGACTCCCAATCATTAGAAAAGACCAAAATGTCATCCAGATACACAATCATAAATTTATCCAGATATTCTCGGAAAATGTCATGCATAAAGGACTGAAACACAGAAGGAGCATTAGAGAGTACAAAAGGCATCACCAAGTACTCAAAATGGCCTTCGGGCGTATTAAATGCTGTTTTCCATTCGTCCCCCTGCTTGATACACACAAGGTTATACGCACCACGAAGATCTATCTTGGTGAACCAACTGGATCCTTAATCCGAGCAAACAGATCAGACAATAATGGCAAAGGATACTGAAATTTGACCGTGATTTTATTTAGAAGACGATAATCTATACAAGGTCTCAGAGAACCATCCTTCTTGGCCACAAAAAAGAATCCTGCACCAAGAGGGGAGGAGGATGGGCGAATATGTCCCTTCGCCAAAGACTCCTTTATATAACTCCGCATCGCGGCATGTTCTGGTATAGACAAATTAAAAAGTCGTCCCTTAGGGAACTTACTGCCAGGAATCAAATTTATAGCACAATCACAATCCCTGTGAGGAGGCAGGGCACCGGATCTGGGCTCATCAAATACATCCTGGTAGTCCGACAAAAACTCAGGGACCTCAGAAGGAGTGGAAGAAGCAATTGACACCAATGGGACATCGCCATGAATCCCCTGACAACCCCAACTTGACACAGACATAGCTTTCCAATCCAGAACTGGATTATGGGCCTGCAGCCATGGCAGACCCAAAACTACAACATCATGCAAATTATGCAGCACAAGAAAGCGAATCACCTCCTGATGTACAGGAGTCATGCACATGGTCACTTGAGTCCAATACTGAGGCTTATTCTCAGCCAATGGCGTAGCATCTATTCCCCTCAGTGGAATAGGAAATTCCAAAGGCTCCAGAACAAAACCACAGCGCTTGGCAAACGACAAATCCATAAGATTCAGGGCAGCACCTGAATCCACAAAAGCCATAACCGAGTAGGATGACAAAGAACAGATTAAAGTAACAGACAAAATGAACTTAGGCTGTATAGTACCAATGGTGACAGGTTTAGTGATTTTTTTTAAGCGCTTAGAGCATGCTGAGATAACATGAGTAGAATCACCACAGTAAAAGCACAACCCATTTTGACGTCTATGACTTTGTCGCTCAATTCTAGTCAGAATTCTGTCACATTGCATTGACTCAGGTCTCTGTTCAGAGAACACCGCCAGAGGATGCGCAGATTTGCGCTCCCGCAAACGCCGATCAATCTGAATGGCCAAAGCCATTGAATCACTCAGACTTGCAGGCGTGGGGAACCCAACCATAACATTCTTAATGGCTTCAGAAAGACCCTCTCTGAAATTTGCAGCCAGGGCACACTCATTCCATTGAATAAGCACTGACCATTTCCGAAATTTTTGACAGTACACCTCAGCTTCATCCTGACCTTGAGAGATAGCCAGCAAAGCCTTTTCTGCCTGGTTCTCAAGATTAGGTTCCTCATAAAGCAGTCCAAGCGCCAGAAAAAACGCATCCACATTCAGCAATGCAGGATCTCCTGGCGCCAGAGACAAAGCCCAATCTTGAGGGTCGCCGCGTAACAAGGAGATAACAATTTTAACTTGCTGAGCGGAATCACCAGAGGAACGAGGTCTCAAAGATAGAAACAATTTACAATTATTCCTAAAATTCAGAAACCTAGATCTATCTCCAGAAAACAACTCAGGAATAGGTATCTTTGGCTCAGACATAGGGCTATGAACAACAAAATCCTGAATATTTTGCACCTTTGCAGCAAGATGATCCACACTAGAAGTCAGACTCTGAATATCCATGTCTGCAGCTGAGCTCAAAACCACCCAGAGATTAAGGGGATGAGAGAAGCTAGACAGTCTGCAGCAAAGGAGGAAAAAAAATATATATATTGTACTCAGGACTTCTTTTATTCCACTTCATGCGATGCATTAAACACTTTTTTGGCCTGCTGTACTGTTATGATCCCAGTGGCTGGGGATCACAGGAAATACTAGCTAAGTAACTAAACATAGACACGAGCTCTAGGGAGGTGGTAACTGGACTGACCGCAAAACCTGATCCTATCCAAACACACTAAAGGTAGCCGGTGAACGTGCCTAAAATCCTGGATGTCTCGACGCAGCCTGCGAAACTGACTACCCCTAAAGAGAAAGCAAGACCTCACTTGCCTCAAGAGAAATAACCCCAAAGATATAGGAAGCCCCCAACAAATAATAACGGTGAGGTAAGGAGAAAAGACACACGTAGGAATGAAAACAGATTCAGCAAATGAGGCCCGCTAATACTAGATAGCAGAAGACAGATAGCGAACTGTGCGGTCAGTAAAAAACCATACCAAAATATCCACGCTGAGAAATCAAGAACCCCCACACCAACTAACGGTGTGGGGGGTGTCATG
Source organism: Ranitomeya variabilis (assembly GCF_051348905.1). Lineage (NCBI taxonomy): Eukaryota > Metazoa > Chordata > Amphibia > Anura > Dendrobatidae > Ranitomeya > Ranitomeya variabilis. Next base: position 103,679,626 of record NC_135238.1, on the reverse strand, counting down.
GTTCCCAATGGCAAGGGAACGTAAGAAACATATAAGTAACGAACGAGCTCTCGGGTGATGGAAACTCGAGTTGACCGTGAGCTAAATCTACCACACAACTAACAGTAGCCAGGGAGCATACCTACGGCTTCCTATATGCCACGCGCCAGCCGGAGGACTAACTACGCCTGGTAGAGGAAGAAACAGACCTGGCTTACCTCTAGGGAAATACCCCAAAAGATGATAGCAGCCCCCCACATGTAATAACGGTGAATTAAGAGGAAAAGACATACACAGTATGAAAGTAGATTTAGCAAAGAGAGGTCCACTTACTAGATAGCAGAAGGATACAAAAGAGGACTTCACGGTCAACTGAAAACCCTTTCAAAAACCATCCTGAAATTACTTTAAGACTCCTGTGTCAACTCATGACACAGGAGTGGCAATTTCAGCCCGCAAGAGCTTCCAGCTACAGAGGATTACAAAAACTGCAAACTGGACAAAAGGTACAAAACAAAAGGACAAAGTCCACTTAGCTGATCAGCAGACTAGTAGCAGGAACATGCAACCGAAGGCTCTGGTTACAATGATGACCGGCAAGGAAATGACTGGAGAGCAAGGCTAAATAGGAAACTCCCAAACACTGATGGAAGCAGGTGAACAGAAGCAGCAAAGTGCAAACAAGTCACCAGTACCACCAGCAACCACCAGGGGAGCCCAAAAAGCGGATACACAACAGGGGGGAGAAACTCAGCCCCCCAAAGCTACCAGCAAGCTGGGAAATCACATATTAGCAAGCTGGACAAGAAACATATAGAACACTGATGATCAAAAAATGAACAAAACGGAAACTTAGCTTCTCTTGAAGAGACTGGGAGCAAGGTAGTCAGAAGGAATCAGAATAGCACTGAATACATTGACAGCAGGCATAGACTGAGAGTCCAAGTGAGCTTAAATAGAAAACCAGCCCACAGATAACGAGACAGCTGATGCCAGTCACAAACCTGCAGAAAGACAGCACTCACACAGTACCACTTGTGACCACAAGAGGGAGCCCAGAAATAGAGTTCACAACAGTAGACACTTTTGGCCAGGCCCTACTCTACTGTAACCTATTAAATATTTGTTAAAATATGCAATACAATTTAGGTATATTTTTATTTTTCAATTTTTAAAATGACCTATAATATCACATACAAGGAACAAATACCACAGCACCATGACCAGCCACCATATTATCACCACAGTGACCTATAATACTATCTACAAGGCACAAATACCGCCACACCATGACCAGATGACATATTACCACCACAGTGATCGAATAATATCAAATACAAGGAACAAATACCACAACATCATGACTAGACCACATATTACCACCACAAAGTGACTGAATACTACAATACTCATCAATAATAAAAAAAACCCACAATACTATCACCATAAGCGCCATTATACACTGGAGATCTGTACTTAGTATGCAGTGTCTGTGTAGAGGTAATACAGCGATCACTGGTGACATTATACACAGGACCTGTGTATATAGTATACAGTGTATAGTGTCAGTGTATAGGTAACACTGACTCACCAGTGACGTCTCTAGGTTTAGTCCTTCATCTTTCATCCCGCACAGACCGCCATCACTTCATCCAGCCAGGACTCGACTCTGCAGGAAATAACACAGTTATCTCGAGTTCCACTTGCAGAACACATTACTTAATTTTCCCAACTTCTACATTACACCACATGAAGAAGGCGACATAGTATCATTCTACACAGTAATAGGACCGCCCCTCCATTTAAAACCGTGTACTCAAAAAATAAAATAAATACATTACTACAGTAATAATATCCCTTAATTAGCCCCTATGGTAATAATATTCGCCATCCTAGCCCCCGTGTGTCTCATTCCTGGCGTCAGCCATATGTTCTCCCATCCTGCCCTAATGAGTATCCATTCTGCCCCATATGATCTCCCCATCCTGCCCCATCTGTCTCCATCCTGCCCCATGATCCTGCCCCATCTGTCTCCAATCCTGCCTCCAGCGTCTCCAATCATGCCCGTATCACCATTCTGCCCTGTCTCCAATCATGCCCCGTGTCTCAATCCTGCCCCATCTGTCTCCAGTCATGCCGCCATGTCTGTCATCCTGCCCCGTGTCCAGCGTTCTGCCCCCGTGTCCAGCGTTCTGCCCCCGTGTCCAGCGTTCTGCCCCCGTGTCCAGCGTTCTGCCCCCGTGTCCAGCGTTCTGCCCCCGTGTCCAGCGTTCTGCCCCCGTGTCCAGCGTTCTGCCCTGGGCCGCCCCCGGATCGCCGCTCTCATTAAAAAAAAGTTCTGCTTACCTGCCGCGCTCCTGCTCTCTCCACGCAGCTGAAGCGTGCACTCGCCGGCGACTGACAATGACGTCATGCACGCTGCGGCAGACATCAGCTGCCAGCCTCAGATTGGCTGGCGGCTGCTAACTACTGACGTGCGGGCGTGGGCCCGCACGTCAATAGCGTTAAACAGCTGCAGCGCCGGCCGCCGCTAAGGGCCCGGTTCAGCCTGCGGCTGCCGGTAGGGGCCCGGTGAGCAGATGAGACGGGGCCCGATACGGGCCCCCTCTGCTCACCGGGCACCATACGCCAGTCACGGCTGTAATGCCGTGATGGCGGCCCTGTCTGTAAAATGCTGTGGAATAGGATAGTCCAATATACGGTACCGTAGGCAATGCATAATAAAAAATACGATAATCCCGAGACCGTAATTGACTACTAACTGTGGTAATTTTTCTTTTCACCGTATGTGTGAGCTTTTTTAGCAAGCTGGAGTTTTTAAATCGGTACCAATTTGTGGTACGGTACCGTACTTACTATATGATTTTCAATCACTTTTTTTATGCGGCGGGATGAAAAAAAATTGTGTGTACAGATTGGTGACATCTTGTATTTTTTGATGGGTTAAAAGGGTTTATTGTACCGTATGTCAGGTGCTTTGGAGAACTATGGCTATGTTTCCACGTTCATTCAGGAAACTTAGTGCTTTGGACGCAGCGGATGCCCCGCTCCGCCCAAAGCATCACCCCTTGTTGTATGCATGGTGATTCCGAATGTGTTCATTAAGCACACGCGGAAGCACCGCATCATATTCATTGACTGGTATTTACGGTATCTTGCGGAGACGGAGTATCTCCGCAAGATAGACATGCTGCAGTCTATAAAGACGCGCCGCATGTCCGGATACACAGGGCCACCGGATGCGGCCCTGCACGCATAGTGGAGACGGGATTTCATGAAATCCCCTCCACTATGTAACATCTGGACGCTGCGGTTTGGACGCTACGGATGTACGCAGCATCCAATCCGCAGCAAATCCGGATGTATTATGCCACATGGAAACAGGCCCTAACTCCCAACATGCAGCTCCTGTAACATGCTGGGAGTTAGAGTTCGCGAGTGTTTTACTGTAACTTTTTTTTTTTTTTTTTACTTTTACTGCAAATTACGGTACCGTGAAGGGAAGTAGACGTTCTCCCATCCAGATCACGAGCCGCAGTGACAACAGTAGCTGATGACACAGGGCCAGTACGTCACTGCAGCACGTGACCGGATGTGAGACCTCCTACTTCCTGTTTAGCGTGGCCGCAGTATACTGAACTACAGCGGCTGCGCCAAGACACCTCCACAGCAGCTGCTCTGCCGACAGACCTCAGCGGCTCCACCGGCGGCTCCCACAATGCCGCCTCACCGCCGGCGGCTCTGCCAGGGCCGCTGCGCTGCTGGTGGCTCCCCCACTGCCGGCGGCTCCCGTAGTGGCCACTCCAGCAGGGCCACTCCGTGACTCCACCGCTGGCGGCTCCCGCATGGCCGCTCCACCGTCGGCGGCTCAGGCAGTGGCTGTAACACCGCCGGCAGCTCCCGCAGTGGCTGCTGCACCGCCGACAGACAGCGACTGCGCCGGCGGCTCCCACACTACCGCTTTACTGCCGGTGGCCCGGTCTGGGCCACTGCACTGCAGGCGGCTCCCATAGTGGCCGCTTCAGGACAGACCTCCGTGACTCATCCGCTTGCGGCTCCGGTAGGGCCGCTAAACTGTCGGTGGCTCAGGCAGTAGCAGTAACACCGCCGGCAGCTCCCGCAGTGGCCGCTCCACCGCAGGCGGCTTTGGCAGCGCAGATGGACCTCCGTCCCAGCTCCTACGGACCTCCGTCCCAGCTCCTGCGAACCCCATCTACAGGTACATTCCATCTATAAGACACACCCTCATTTTCCCCCCCCCCCTTGAATTTGAGGGGGAAAAAGTGCATCTTATAGTCCGAAAAATACGGTAATCAGTGCTTTGTATCAGGGCTCCTAAAATATATAATAAATTGGGTACAGTAGTTCAATGTAGTTGGTGGGGAATATTTTATTCATAAGAATTTTGGAAAGTTATGAAATGTCCTATAAATGTCTGTCCTATCCCTGATCTAAGGTCTAGACTTTTAGCTAAGATGAATCTCTGCTGCAGTTTATATTCATGATAAGTAGTTAAGCTCCTCCCCTACAGATAAAGAAAGAAAAACAACACACAGGGAAGGAAAGCCTACATTCATCTCAGAATTTCTGGAGTGAACAGGAAAGCAGGATTAAAGAAGGTAAGTACTTCCTAAAGCATATCAACTGTGCATAAATCAAAATTCCAGTATATGTTGTCTCTGTATGCGTGATTTAGTTTATTTTTCCTCTTAGCTCATGTTTGGAGAAATTAGCTGCTCTGATAACTTCTATACACTATACATAGAATATAAGGGGGAAAAAATGCTTCCTAACATCTTAAATTCAGAAATACAGTAACCGGATCGATGAAGATATTTGTTTGTGTGTGTGTTCTGGATTGTGATTCAGCACAAACATGCTCCCTCCCTTCTCCCCTCTTAATAGACTGTGAAGAAATATGATGTGATGCATTTAGTGAGCTGTACCCTGCTGAGACAAGCCTTGAAATTGAAAGCTCAGAGTAAAGCTATTTAAAAACATATCTTACAAACTTTATACTTATCTGTCCTATTGATTTGTGCAAAGATTGTTTAATTTGGATCCCAAATTATACAGTGCATGATTACCTATTCTTGCAAGAATTACAATATACTTTATTTTTTTACAGGACAAAATTATTTTGAAAGCAAATTTACATAATTACAAAATGTCTAAGAAGCAGCTTATGAAGTCAGCTGTATTTGAGCATTTCACAGTGACTCAAGATAATAAACATTTTGTGTGTCAGTATATAAGTGATCCAGATGAAAACAAATGCTGTGATGCCAAAATCAGTGCATACTCAGGCAGTGGTAAAAATGGTCCTTTAAGAGCTTCCAATCTGAAAAGACATTTAAATGCTGCCACCCAGAAGTTTACAAACTGTGACTGAAAAAGATCACAGCAGCACCAAGAAACCAGAGACCAGCACTCCCCGTCAGGCAAAGGAGGAGGAAAGAGCGTCTCAAACGTCAGTTACAAGATATTTTGTAAGTGACAAAGTTACTGTAACAATGACAGCAGATGTGTTTAAAAGACAGCTCATCAAGCTTGTTGTGAAAGACTGTGTACCATTTTCATTATTTGCACGACCAGCTTTTACAGCTCATAATGGAGAAATGGCTCGCAAACTTGGTGTTTCTCAGGAAATAGAAAGTATTAGAAAATTAGTGATTGAAGAAGCCCTTAACCAAAAGGAAGATCTTAAAAAGAGTCAAGAGACTCTGCATTTCTTAAAATGGATGCCTGCACACGTCACAGACTGAACAATTTTGCCATCAACATTCGATTTTTGTGACAACAAAGAAAATGTTACTAAGACACTGGCAGTAAAAGATACTAATGCTCATCACAGCAGCCAGTTTCTCCAGACCTTAGTGGAAAAAGTTCTTCAAGATTATGAACTAAAAAAAACGAACAGGTTCTTGCTATTGTAAAAGATAATGCTTCAAACATGATAAGTACAATTAAAGTGATGAATGAGAATAGCAGCAGCTAGAAGAACATTTCACCTTCAGTATGTTGAAGATGGAAGGGCACAGTCCTGTTCCCATAATGGAGGAACAAACAGTTATTACTACAGAAGAACAGCAAAATGATGTCAGTTTCTGGAGGCAATAACTCTGGGACACTTCAAAGGATTCCACTGATTCAGAGACTTTTTTTTACATATTGTACTTCATTTTAGTGGTAAAATTTCTTTGATACAACTTGCATTTATTTGCGAAAAAATGTAAATTTGGTGAAAATATTGAAAATTTCGCAATTTTCAAACTTTGAATTTATATGCCCTTAAATCACAGAGATGTCACATAAAATAGTTAATTAACTTTTCCCTCATGTCTACTTTACATCAGCACAATTTTGGAACAAAAATATATTTTGTTAGGAAGTTATAAGGGTTAAAAATTTGACCAGCGATTTTTCATTTTTCCAACAAAATTTACAAAATCATTTTTAGGGACATCATATTTGAAGTCAATTTGAGGGGTCTATATTACAGAAAATACCCAAAAGTTGCACCATTCCAAAAACTGCACCCCCTGAAGGTGCTCAAAACCACATTCAAGAAGTTTATTAACAGAAGAAATGCTAAGTTACTAGGCCAATTCAAGCATAGCTGTTCATCTGGCTAAGCCCGGTTGCAATAGATGAAGCAACAGAAGCTGGATCTGGGTCCTGAAAATCAAGGACTCTATAACCGGAGTTGGGGCTCAGAGACAAAATGTGAAGTAGTAGGCCGACCATACAAGGTGCGGCCATGCAACAAGACACAAGTCAGAAGGTCTAAGCTAGAGGCCCACAGCCAAAGGCACAAAGCCACAACACCGAGGTACTACAAAGCACCGAGGCACTATGACACACAAATGACACCTTGAGGCACTGAAGCATTATGACGCAATATGATGCACAAAGACACTATGGAGTACTATGATGCAATGTGGTGCATAGAGGCACTATGAAGTACTATAATGCAATATGATGCACGAAGGCACTATTATGAAGTGCTATGATGCAATATGTGCAAAGGCACTATGAAGCACTATGATGCAATATGATGCACAAAGGCACTATGAAGCTCTATAATGCAATACGATGCAATATGATGCACAAAGGCACTATTATGAAGTGCTATGATGCAATATGATGCAAAAATGGCACTATTATGAAGCGCTATGATGCAGTATGATGCATAGAGGCACTATGAAGCACCATGATGCAATGTAATGCATAGAGGCACTATGATGCAATATGATGCACAAAGGCACTATGAAGCAATATGATGCGCAAGGACACTATGAAGCAATATGATACGCAAGGGCACTATGACACACTGATGCAGTATGATGCATAGATGCAATATGATGCACTATGATGCGCAAGGGCACTATGAAACACTAATACAATATGATGCATAGAGGCACTATGATGCAATATGATGCATAGAGGCACTATGATGCAATGTGATGCATAGAAGCACTATGATGCAATATGATGCAAAGGCAATATGATGCAATATGATGCAAAGGCAATATGATGCATAGAAGAACTATGAAGCACTATGATGCAATATGATGCACAAAGGCACTATTATGAACATTAAAAACACGTGCGTTGGAGTGGTGTGTGCAGGGGCAGTGGCGTGTTAGCACAGGTTGGTATTGTGGTTCTCTTTTTGCACCAAATATTTTGTATATTTTTTAACACAATTGTTTTATTTATTAGTTTCGCATATTTGGTGTTTGCACTTATGCATAAATAATTTGAAGTGCACTTTTAATTCATGTGTTTTGCTTATGAATCATCAATAACTAGAATATTTATGACTAATTCAAATTCTAGGACACTTTTTTTTATTGTTTTGGTCATGAATTATTTTTAATCAAAATATTTATTGGCACCAGCACTTTGATTATTTTTTTATCATTTCATATTCATGAAATATTTATAGGCACAAATAATAGTGTATATCCACATATATTTTTCACTATTTCTTATACATACATACATTTTTTGGTGTATTGATTACCACTAATTACACTGGTCAACAGCATTTTTGGTGCCAAAGATATTTCATCGAATTTGGGGTATTTTTGGGGTGCTGATTCTGAATATGCTATCAGTTTTGCCAGATTGGCTCAAGTTTTTGAGATTTTTGGTATCTTATTTATAGCACTTGTTGGTAAATGCGACGCATCATCTCATTAATTTCTTTGGATTAGTACTTGAACTGAGCAGTTCTCAATATAGTTTTGTGTTAATTAGTGTTCTAAAAGTTTGTTCATAGCTTGATTTTTGCACTAACTTTATGTTGTTGTCTGTTTTCCAGTGAAAAGCATGAACTCATCAAGAAGAAGTTGTCTTAACGATCCAGACTCATTCTGTTACATTTGTGGTGAATACACACTGCCAAAACATAGAAGAAACACAACAGACTTCGTAAAAAAAAGTGTATTTTGCCTATTTTGGGGTTATGCTTGGGGACCAAGACAAGTTTTGGGCACCACACATAGTGTGCAAAGCATGTATCGAATTATTACGAAAATGGAGCAAAGGACAAAGAAAAAGCTTCAAATTTGGTGTTCCAATGGTGTGGAGAGAGCCAAAAAATCATCATGATGACTGTTATTTATGGTAAACACAGGTACAGGCACATCTTCACAATGAGGGACAGGCCTTCTTGCAGATTCCATGTTACTCCCATTTTCGTTTCTTATGCTTATTGAATCCTTGCACTTGCACTGCACAGAAATAACAGTCATCATGATGATTTTTTGGCTCTCTCCACACCATTGGAACACCAAATTTGAAGCTTTTTCTTTGTCCTTTGCTCCATTTTCGTAATAATTCGATACATGCTTTGCACACTATGTGTGGTGCCCAAAACTTGTCTTGGTCCCCAAGCATAACCCCAAAATAGGCAAAATACACTTTTTTTACGAAGTCTGTTATGTTTCTTCTATGTTTTGGCAGTGTGTATTCACCACAAATGTAACAGAATGAGTCTGGATCGTTAAGACAACTTCTTCTTGATGAGTTCATGCTTTTCACTGGAAAACAGACAACAACATAAAGTTAGTGCAAAAATCAAGCTATGAACAAACTTTTAGAACACTAACACAAAACTATATTGAGAACTGCTCAGTTCAAGTACTAATCCAAAGAAATTAATGAGATGATGCATCGCATTTACCAACAAGTGCTATAAATAAGATACCAAAAATGTCAAAAACTTGAGCCAATCTGGCAAAACTGATAGCATATTCAGAATCAGCACCCCAAAAATACCCCAAATTCATTAAAATATTTTGGACACCAGAAAAAAAAAATTTTTTTGTTGACCTGTGTTATTTGATAATGCATCTATTATTATCCTCCGGGCACTCAGGTTTCCTCCCACATTCCAAAGACATACAGATAGGGAATTTAGATTGTGAGCCCCATTGGGGACAGCGATGATAATGTGTGCAAAACTGTAAAGCGCTGCGGAATATGTTAGCGCTATATAAAAATAAAGATTATTATTATTATGTGTGGTGAGCACATTGATCCCCCAGGTGCTTCACAGAACTTTATAACGTTTAGCCTTAAAGGTAAGGTACCGCGTTTGTAGATCATTCATTAATGAATGTAATGTAGCATAACATGCTGTTATAACCAAGATTTGAATGCATGTAAAACAGATTTTGTGTGTTATACCAGTAGAAAGAAGGAACTGGGGGCTGACATCTTGGTTTCACAGCAGTAGCACGTCACTATCAGTGTCAGAATACGGCACCCCATGGACATAGGAGATAATAGACCGCCGCGGACCCGATCTATAACATTGGAGAGGCGTTAGCAGTGAGCTGGGCACGCCTCTGTGGGCTGCACAACTCACTGCTGTAGGTGTGACTAGCAGCCATTTTACTAAAGCCCAGTGCTATCTGCCCAGCTACACTTGCTCTCTATCGCTGCAGGACAGAATCGCTGACTGGAGCCGGAGAGTGCGAGTGATTTATCTCCCTGCTCCTCTGTCTGTACTCCAAGCACTGCACGTTCTGAGCAGACATCTCTGCTCCTCACACGCTGCCCTCCCTGGTGCTTTTGCTTCTATGTCTCCGCCTCCTCACACACAGTCCCGGTAAGCTGCATTCTCTCCCCCCTCTCCTCCCTGCATTCTCTCCCCGTGTCCTTCTCCCTCCTCTCCCCCTGCATTCTCTGCCCCCCCCCGTGTCGCTCTCCCCGCCCCCCCGTGTCGTTCTCTCCCCGTGACGCTCTCCCTCCTCTCCCCCTGCATTCTCTCCCCGTGTCGCTCTCCTTCCTCTCCTCCCTGCATTCTCTCCCCGTCTCTATGCGTGTGTGCAAGCATCGTCCGATGGGACTACAAGTCCCATCGGGCTATGCCTGCTACACTGACAGTGATTGACACATTAGCCAATGATGGGACAGTAGTAGTCCCATCATCCAGCTAATGTGTTGAATGAAAAAAAAAAATACTCCATACATACTCCATACATACTGCATACATGCTTCATACATACATGCTACATACATCCATACATGCTACATACATACATCCATACATGCTACATCCATACATGCTACATCCATACATGCTACATACATACATACATGCATGCTACACTCATGCTACACACATGCTACACACATACATGCTACATACATACATACATGCTACATACATACTGCATACATACATCCATACATGCTACATACATACATGCTACATACATACATACACACATGCTACACACATGCTACATACATTCATACATGCTACATACATACATGCTACACACATGCTACATACATGCTACATACATGCTACATAAATACATCCATACATGCTGCATACATGCTGCATACATACATACAATACATACATATAGACATACAGTACATTAAACATAGATTACATACTCACCATTACTTGTCATTTTGATCCCCGAAGCCAGTGTCACCTGTAAAAAATGTGAAAAAAACAAACAACCAATATACTCCCTGTCCGCAGAAATCCACGAGTGTCCCACGACTATCTCCCATGGAGAGAAGCAGCAACAGATAATGCGACAGCTCTCCAGGGGCTCAAGGAACACAATGAGGGCAGGAAGGTATCCTTCCACCACTGTATTCCTCCACCGCTGTAAAAAAAAAAGTCCCTAGTCTCACTTTATGGCATTGCTGGGTGAGACATTTTCCCAGGCAGCTTTTTGCCATAAAGTAAGACTTTGAACTTTAGTAACCTCAGTGATGCACTGCAGGAGCCATTGTCTCCTGTCAGTGTGTCACTGAGGGTCCTATAGAGCAGTGACATCACCCGATGTCACTGTTCTATAGGGGAGATCGTCGTGGGACACTCGTTATTAATTGGACTACGGCGGACAGGTAGTATACGGTTTATTATTTTACGTTTTTTGCAGGCGCTGAAGTATGGTAAGTATGGTGAAATGAAGAATATTAAAATACTTTTTCCTAATGTGTGTGTGTTTTATTAACCCTTTCTTACTATTGGATTAATAACGGATAGGCGTCTTATTGACGCCTCTCCGTTATTAACCCGGCTTAATGTCACCTTACAATAGCAAGGTGACATTAACCCCTTATTACCCCATATCCCACCGCTACACGGGAGTGGGAAGAGAGGGGCTAAGTGCCGGAATTGGCGCATCTTACAGATGCGCCATTTCTGGGGCGGCTGCGGACTGGTATTTGTAGACGGGGGGGGGGCAATATCCATGGCCCCTCTCTAGGCTATGAATATCAGCCCGCAGCTGTCTGCATAGCCTTTCTGGCTATAAAATATAGGGGGACCCCACGTAATTTTTTTGTGGGGGGGGGTCCCCCTAATTTACTAGCCAGTAAAGGCTATGCAGACAGCTGCGGGCTGATATTCATAGCAGGCTACAGATATTGGCCCCCGGCCGTCGGCTTTCCCCCTCTGGCGCAGAAAATTGCACGGGAGCCCACTCCATTTTTTTTCTTTTTTTTTTTTAATTCAACGCTCATAAAGGCCTCTTTCAGACTTGCGTCGGTATGGGTCCGTGGCTATGCATCGGGCCGACGTACCGACGCACGTTGTGAAATTTGTGCCCGACGTGGGCAGCGGATGCAGTTTTCCAACACATCCGCTGCCCATTCTGAAGTCTGGAAGGAGGGGGCGGAGTTTGGGCCGCGCATGCGCGGTAGAAAATGGCGGACGCGATTGACAAAAAAGTTCACTTGAACATTTTTTCGTGCCGACGGTCCGCCAAAACACGACGGATCCGTTACACGACGGACGCGACGTGTGGCCATCCGTCACTAATATAAGTCTATGGGTAAAAAACGCATCCTGCAAGCACATTTGCAGGATCCGTTTTTCCCCGCCGGATCCGTTTTTCCCGCCGGATCCTTTTTTTCAACAGGATCCGTTTTTTTCCGCCGGATCCGTTTTTTCCGCCGGATCCTTTTTTTCCGCCGGATCCGTTTTTCCCTGCCGGATCCGTTTTTCCCGCCGGATCCTTTTTTTCAACCGGATCCGTTTTTCCCGCCGGATCCTTTTTTCAACCGGATCCGTTTTTTTTCCGCCGGATCCGTTTTTACCCACCGGATCCGTTTTTCCCACCGGATCCTTTTTTCAGCCGGATCCGTTTTTCCCGCCGGATCCGTTTTTTTATCTGATGCTGCTGCTTTCCACGGGAGATCGTCGTGGGACACTCGTGGATTTCTGCGGACAGGTAGTATATTGGTTGTTTGTTTTTTTCATATTTTTTACAGATGACACTGGCTTCGGGGAACAAAGTGATAAGTAACGGTGAGTATGTAATCTATGTTTAATGTACTGTATATCTATATGTATGTCATGTATGTAATGTATGAATGTACTGTATGTAGCATGTATGTAGTATGTATGTATGGAGTATGAATGTAGTATGTATGCATGTAGCATGTATGGAGTATGTATGGAGTATTTTTTTTATATTCAACACATTAGCCGGATGATGGGACTACTACTGTCCCATCATTGGCTAATGTGTCAATCACTGTCAGTCTAGCAGGCATCATCCGATGGGCCTTGTATTCCCATCGGACGATGCCTGCACAGACACAAAGACCCCCGGCAGGCCGTACAGACCCCGGAGACGCCGTACAGACCCCCCGGAGAGGCTGTACAGATCCTCCGGCAGGCCGTACAGAACCCCCCAGCAGGCACGCTCACACAGGGTTAATGCTGGCGGTAACGGACCGCGTTATGCCGTGTTTGACGCACTCCGTAACCGCTGCTATTAACCCTGTGTGTCCCCAACTTTTTACTATTGATGCTGACTATGCGACACCAATAGTAAAAAAAAAAATGTAATGTTAAAAATAATAAAAAAAAAACCTGCTATGCTCACCCTCCGTCATCGCGTCCTCTCCTCGGCAGTGCAAGCGGCAGGCTCCAGTGCCAAGGATGGTATGCGAGAAGGACCTTCCATGACGTCACGGTCATGTGACCGCTCAGTCATGACAGGTCCTGCGCGCATCCAACCCTGGGACAGGAAGCTGCCGCGTGAACCGCACACAGGCGACAGGACTACAAGGGCTCCCTCGGAAGGTGAGTATATGTTTAGTTTTTATTTTAACTCTTTTTTAACCTGTTACCTACGTGTCTGGGCAATATACTACGTGGCTGGGCAATATACTACGTGGCTGGGCAATATACTACGTGGCTGGGCAATATACTACGTGGCTGGGCAATATACTACGTGGCTGGGCAATATACTACGTGGCTGGGCAATATACTACGTGGGCTGGGCAATATACTACGTGGGCTGGGCAATATACTACGTGGGCTGGGCAATATACTACGTGGGCTGGGCAATATACTACGTGGCTGGGCAATATACTACGTGGCTGGGCAATATACTACGTGGCTGGGCAATATACTACGTGGGCTGGGCAATATACTACGTGGGCTTGGCAATATACTACGTGACTGGGCAATATACTACGTGGACATGCATATTCTAGAATACCCGATGTGTTAGAATCAGGCCACCATCTAGTACCATATATGTATATATGCCATGGATGAGGCCACAGTAAAGCGTGTCTTTTTTTGGGACAGAAGGTAACTCACAGGTCATTGCAGTTGATGATGATGATCATACAATTTGTCATTCCTCCTACACAGTCACATACCAGGGAGGAAGCCACTCAAGCCAGTGTAATATTGCACCTTTATTTGGGTCACATGGTAACACATGCATTTATTTACAGTCCACAGACTCCACTCTCCCTCTCTGCTGTCTGCTCCTCCCACATGAGTCACAGTCACACTTCACTGGCTGAATCTGAGAAGCTGCCAGGCCCAGACAAGAAAGAAAAAAAAACAAACACTGGGCTCACTCATGCTGCAGAGCCGACTCCTTTCATTCACAGCAGGGAGCCGGCTCTTTGTGTTGGCTCGTTCACAAACGACACATCACTAACACACACACTCGTGTGATAGCAGATGACAGGGCAGTCACACACAAAATGGCTCTGCCCTGTGATGCTGCTCTTCATTCTGCCCCAGGGATATTAGACCACCCAAAAGGGGAGGGAAATGGTGATGTCAGCAGTTACTGCCCAGATTTTCCAGCTAACAGTAAAGCTGGTAAGTCTTAATATAGCTGCTAGAGGTCTAAAACGGAAAATGCTCCCCCTAGTGGCAAATATATATATTTGTAAGAAAATATATAATATTTTTCATATAGAAATGTTTGCAAACAGTGCAAACATTGCATTAGTACATTTTATTTACTATTTTAAGCTTAATTTCATTAAAAAAAAAAAATTCAAGAAAACTGGTGGCACCTTCCCTTTAAAAAATAAAAAAAATCTTATTTTCCCTCACAAATATTTGCGTTAAGCCCTAAAATGTTGCATTTTCATAAGGGTAACAGGAGAAATTGCACCATACAATTTGTTGTGCAATTTTTCCTGAGTATGCCCATACCCCATATGTGGGGGGAATACTATTGAGGCACAGTGCAAAGCTCAGAAAGAAAAAGGCGCCGTATTCGAGTTCAGATTTTACTGGAAGGTACCATGTCACATTGGCAGAGCCCCTGAGATGCCAGAACAACAGAAACCCCCTATATGTGAACTCCAATTACAAAACTACATTTGCATTTTTACATTTGCACATAAGAAGTGGGTAAAAATAGCACCATAATTTGTCCCACATTTTCTACTGAATGTGGCAATACCCCATACGTGGCTGTACAGTACTACTTAGCCATACGGAGACACTCTGGAGGAATGGTGAGCTAGTTGCCTCCTGGAGCGCAAATTTTACTAGAACAGTTTGCGGACTTATTGCTAGAAAAGCAGAATCCCCCCAGCTCAAGTGTCCCCATTTTAGAAATGATACCCCTTAAGGAATTTATCTACAGGTGTAGTGCATATTATGACTCCATGGGTATCTTCCAGAAACAAGCAGCAATGAATGTTGCCAAGTAAAATTGTCAAATTGCCGTTGTAGTGACCAGAATGCTGCAGTGACCAGTATGTTGCAGTCATCGGTACATTATACCCAGCCCATGCTTCTGGAGACATGCGCACGTACGTTAGCCGGGCTCTCATAGCTTCAGAAATGCCAAACATGTGGATGATATATGTGGTTTAGGTACACTGTGGGGCTCAGAAGGGAGAGGGGATTTGGAAGCTGAGAATTTGCTGAATTTCTTTTGGAGGGTGATGCGCCGTTATCCAGAGCCTTTGTACTACCAGTAACGTGAAAACCCCCTTTATTTCTGTTAACAGATGACAGACCTGAGTGAGGGCTTGCTTTTTTTGTGGATTGAGTTTAAGCTATTATTGGGAATATTTTACATAACGTTTGGGATCACATTTATCCGGCGCTCTACGCTGACCACTTACTTTGCGGTTTCAATCTAAATGTCTGAGTGACACGATTCAGATGAAACCCCTGAGGGATCATTATAATGAGGAAGCAGAGTTACTATGGACAAAGTCTGACCTCTGATCAGGTTTCCGGTTACATGGAAATCCAGGCTAAGCACTCAGCGCACAGCGCAGGATAAATGTGCGCCAAGCCTTAGGCCGGGATCACACAGCGAGATACGGCCGAGTCTCGCAGGTTAAAACCAAGCTCTGGCACCGGCACTCCAGAGCGGAGCGTGCGGCCGCACAGCAATATATGGACCCGCACGCTCCGCTCCGGAGTGCCGGTGCCAGAGCTTGGTTTTAACCTGCGAGACTCGGCTGTATCTCGCTGTAGTGTGACTCCGGCCTTACTGCGATCTTTAGGAGGCAGAATGAAAAAAAAAAAAAAGCCAACAGCAGGTGTAGAATTGGTTTTATTTATTTTTTTTACACCGTTCCTTGTGCGGTGTAAGCGATTAGGCAACTTGTTTACATTTTTTATGGTGTTCACTAAAGGGGTTAACTAGTGGGACATTTTTATAGGTGGAGTTGTTGAGGATACGACAATACCAAATGTGTGTACTTTTATTTTAATTTATTTATTTTTTTTATGAACTTCAGCTACTCCCTCTACTCATGAAAAAAAAGTTAGAGATAGTCCATTAAGAAATTTAATCCCTCAACAAACAAGAGGATTTTGAAAACTGGGCTAGCAGAACTAACACCCGCATCAGAGGACTACCTGAGACAATTGCAGACCTCCAATCCACAGAGTTCCAAGAACTCTTACCTGTATTTCCTATGGAACGCCTGGAAATGGATCGCGTCCACAGAGCCCTGAGTAGGAGGAAACCAAATAGACCACTAGGGATTTCCATTGAAACGGACTTTTACACATCTGGATCTGGACCATAGAGTTCACTCCCCAGGAGCAAAACGTTGTCTCATCAAATTGGGACTTTTGGAACAACCTGGCTCATCACCTGCTTTATTGTCCTCGCAGCAACCCAAAGAATGTCGCTCTAGACCTCGAGATACACCGACACCTCCTTGATCTGACAAATACAAACTATAAATGTTGCTTTTTACTTAACTGCTTCATGACTGCCCACGGAAGACATACGCCAGCGCTTGCTAAGCTTTGTGCAGCGCCAATATTTATCAACGGTGGGTGATCTAGCAGCGCTCAAGACCCCCATGGTCCTGCAAGAGCTATGATTCCTGTGCAGAATGATAGCTCTGACAGGTGATATCATCGGTGCCTGATCAGATCAGGTCCCAATGATGTTAACCCTTTGCTATCTTCTAGATGCAGTGATAGAGGCATTTAGAAGATAGCAGAGGGAGACCCCCGCTATACTCTCCTCTCACGACACCCCCAGTGATGAGATCTGATCACATCACTGGGGATTCTGCGTTGTCCCGACAGCCAGAGGTCACGTCATGACCTCCGGGTCTGTCAGCTACGGTGGCTTGTTAGGCTCAGCCTGCAGCTGAGTCTAACAAGCAATCTTTATGTATAACACTAAGGCCTCTTTCATATTAGTGTCGGTACGGGTCCGTCGCTATGCGTCGGGCCGACGTACCAACACACGTTGTGAAATTTGTGCCTGACGTGGGCAGCAGATGCAGTTTATCAACGCATCCGCTGCCCAGTCTGAAGTCCGGGGAGGAGGGGGCGGAGTCCCAGCCACGCATGCGCGGTTGAAAATGGCGGTTCCGACGGACAAAAAAATGTTCACTTGAACGTTTTTTCGTGCCGACGGGCCGCCAAAACACGGCGGATCCAGTGCACGACTGAAGCGACGTATGTACATACATCGCGATCCGTCGGCACAACAAATCAATGGGCAAAAATCGCATCCAGCTAGCACATTTGCAGGATCCGTTTTTTGCCACACACGACGGATTGCGACGGAGGCTAGTGTGAAAGTAGCCTAACATGTGTATTGCATTTTAAGAGGCCAGTGATCACACAAATACAAATTGATGTCCCATACAGGGACTAAGTAAAAAAAAAAGTTAAAAAAAGAAAAAAAAAAAGTGAAAAGTGTTTTAAAACTAAAAAAAAAAAAATCACTAAATAAAAAATAAGAATATTAAACCAATAATAAATAAATATATGTACACACACATTTACAGTAGAGCAAAAGTTTGGACACAACTCATTTAAAGATTTTTCTGTATTTTCATGACTATGAAAATTGTTAATTCACACTGAAGGCATCAAAACTATGAATTAACACATGTGGAATTAAATACTTAAAGGGAATCTGTCACCCCCAAAATCAACGGTGAGCTAAGCCCACCGGCATCAGAGGCTTATCTACAGCATTCTGTAATGCTGTAGATAAGCCCCCAATGTATCCTAAAAGATGAGAAAAAGATTATATTATACTCACCCAGGGGCGTTCCCGCTGTTAGTCCGGGGCCTCCCATCTTCTTACGATGACGTCCTCTTCTTGTCTTCAAGCTGCGGCTCCGGCGCAGGCGTACTTTGTCTGCCCTGTTGAGGGCAGAGCAAAGTACTGCAGTGCGCAGGAGTCAGAAAAGGTCAGAGAGGCCCGGCGCCTGCGCACTGCAGTACTTTGCTCTGCCCTCAACAGGGAAGACAAAGTACGCCTGCGCCGGAGCCGCAGCCTGAAGACAAGAAGAGGACGTCATCTGATGAAGATAGGAGGCGCCGGACGCAAACCAGCAGCGGGAACGCCCCTGGGTGAGTATAATCTAACCTCTTTTTCTCATCTTTTAGGAAACATCAAGGGCTTATCTGCAGCATTGCAGAATGCTGTAGATAAGCCCCTGATGCCGATCGGCTTACCTCACCCTCGATTTTGGGGGTGACAGATTCCCTTCAACAAA
The DNA here is from genome assembly GCF_051348905.1 of Ranitomeya variabilis. Taxonomy (NCBI): domain Eukaryota; kingdom Metazoa; phylum Chordata; class Amphibia; order Anura; family Dendrobatidae; genus Ranitomeya; species Ranitomeya variabilis. The sequence goes on along the minus strand of NC_135238.1, from coordinate 103,660,888 downwards.
AAAGTGTGAAACAACTGAAAATAGGTCTTATATTCTAGGTTCTTCAAAGTAGCAACCTTTTACTTTGATGACTGCTTTGCACACTCTTGGCATTCTCTTGATGAGCTTCAAAAGGTAGGCACCAGAAATGGTTTTCACTTCACAGGTGTGCCGTCAGGTTTAATAAGTGGGATTTCTTGCCTTATAAATGGGGTTGGGACCATCAGTTGTGTTGAGCAGAAGTCAGGTGGATAGACAGCTGATAGTCCTACTGAATAGACTGTTAGAATTTGTATTATGGCAAGAAAAAAGCAGCTAAGTAAAGAAAAACGAGTGGCCATCATTACTTTAAGAAATGAAGGTCAGTCAGTCCCCAAGTGCAGTTGCAAAAACCATCAAGCGCTACAAAGAAACTGGCTCACATGAGGACCGCCCCAGGAAAGCAAGACCAAGAGTAACCTCTGCTTCTGAAGATAAGTTTATCCGAGTCACCAGCCTCAGAAACCGCAGGTTAACAGCTCAGATTTGAGACCAGGTCAATGCCACAGAGTTCTAGCAGCAGACACATCTCTACAACAATTGTTAAGAGGAGACTATGTGCAGCAGGCCTTCATGGTAAAATAGCTGCTAGGAAACCACTGCTAAGGACAGGCAACAAGCAGAAGAGACTTGTTTGGGCTAAAGAACACAGGAATGGACATTAGACCAGTAGAAATCTGTGCTTTGGTCTGATGAGTCCAAATTTGAGATCTTTGGTTCCAACTACCCGTGTCTTTGTGCGACGCAGAAAAGGTGAACGGATGGACTCTACATGCCTGGTTCCCACCGTGAAGCATGGAGGAGGAGGTGTGATGGTGTGGGGGTGGTTAGCTGGTGACACTTGGGAATTTAATCAAAATTGAAGGCATACTGAACCAGCATGGCTACCACAGCATCTTGCAGCAGCATGCTATTCCATTCGGTTTGCGTATAGTTGGACCATCATTTATTTTTCAACAGGACAATGAACCCAAACACACCTCCAGGCTGTGTAAGGGCTATTTGACCAAGAAGGAGAGTGATGGGGTGCTACGCCAGATGACCGGGCCTCCACAGTCACCAGACCTGAACCCAATCGAGACGGTTTGGGGTGAGCTGGACCGCAGAGTGAAGGCAAAAGGGCCAACAAGTAGGGTTGAGCGACTTTGACTTTTTTTTAGAGTCGAGTCATGTTTCGCGAAACCCAACTTTTTGAAAAGTCGAGTCGGGCGAAATCGGTCGATTACTGCAAAAAGTCGAGAATCGGCCGGAACACGAAACCCTATGCACGTCAATGGGGAAAAAAATCAAATCAATCTCTCTCTCTCTCAGCACAGAGGCACAGAAAATCTCGTGTTACACATTGCAAATCCCTACTGCGCACAAGCGATAAAACGATGATGGCCCCTAACCCCTATGTCATCACTCTGCCCACGCTCCTTCATTGGCTGAAAAAATGGCGCTAAACGCATCATACGAAACGCGACTTTGGCGCCAAGATCGCGTACCGCATGGCCGACCCCACACAGGTATCGGGTCGGGTTTCATGAGACGCCGACTTTGCCAAAAGTCAGCGACTTATGAAAATGACCGATCCGTTTCGCTCAACCCTACCAACAAGTGCTAAGCATCTCTGGGAACTCCTTCAAGATTGTTCTAAGACCATTTCCGGTGACTACCTCTTGAGGCTCATCAAGAGAATGCCAAGAGTGTGCAAGGGGTAACGTTTCTCCTTATGGAGAGTGGCATACCAGCTGGCTTGTCAAGATAAGGAGGCTTATTCGCCGTGCAATGCTCCTCTGGGAATTTAAATATGCAAATTGCCTCTGCTGAAAAAAAGAGGACTTAACTCTATAGCACAAAAGCACAAAAGAGTGTGCAAAGCAGTCATCAAAGCAAAGGGTGGCTACTTTGAAGAACCTAGAATGTAAGACATATTTTCAGTTGTTAGTAACATAGTAACATAGTAACATAGTTAGTAAGGCCAAAAAAAGACATTTGTCCATCCAGTTCAGCCTATATTCCTATATTCCATCATAATAAATCCCCAGATCTACATCCTTCTACAGAACCTAATAATTTCACACTTAATTAAATTCACACTTAATTTCACACCTAATAGTTTCACACTTTTTTGTTAAGTACATAATTCCACGTGTGTTAATTCATAATTTGATGCCTTCAGTGTGAATTTACAATTTTCATAGTCACGAAAATACAGAAAAATCTTTAAATGAGAAGGTGTGTCCAAAGTTTTGATCTGTACTAATAATATGTTATATAAATATATATTTTATAGACACACATACACTATATACATACATATATATACACACCGTATATAGTAGAGTATAAGCCGAGATTATCAGCCCATTTTATTATGCTGAAAGTGCCCCTCTCTGCTTATACTAGAGTCGTTGTCCCAGGAGGTTGGCAGGGGAGGGGGAGCGGCAGCTGCCACATACTCACCTGCTCCCGATGCAGTCCCTGGCAGAGTCTCACTGTCAGATGGTCTCTGGCAGCTCTTCCTGTGTTCAGCGGTCACGTGGTACCGCTCATTTAAGTAATGAATACGGACGCATATTCATTACTTTAATGAGCGGTCCGTGACCGCTGAACATAGGAAGAAGCTCCCGGCGACCATCCGACAGTGAGACGCTGCCAGGGACTGCGTCGGGAGCAGGTGAGTATATCGGGGAGGGTGAGTATTGCACGATATTCTCCTGACCCCGGTCCACCGCCGGGCGCCGCTCTGTCTTCCGAGTCCTCTGCCTGTGACTGTTCAGGTCAGAGGGAGCGATGATGTGTTTAGTGTGTGCCGCCCTCTGCCTGAACAGTCAGAGCCTGAAGACTGAGCGGCGCACAGCGGTGGAACGAGGAGGACAGGTGAATATTGCAAGTACAGGGGGCCTGAGCGACGAGAGGAGAGCAAGTCATTTTTTTATTTTAATTGGAGAAACAGCATATGGGGCATAATCTATGGAGCATCTTATGGGGCATAGTCTATGGAGCATCTTATGGGGCATAATCTATGCAGAATCATATGGGGCATAATCTATGGAGCATCTCATGGGGCCATAATCAACCTTTATACAGCATTGTATGGGGCAAATGTTTCTATGGAATATCTTATGAGGCAATTATTAACCTTTGTGCAGCGTTATATGGGGCATATTTTAATATGGAGCATCTTATGGGGCCCATCATAAACTGTATGGAGCATTATATGGGGCTCCTGATTCAATATGGATATTCAAAAACACAACCTACTGATATCTCTATTAATTTTACTTTTATTGGTATCTATTTTTATTTTTGAAATTTACCAGTAGCTGCTGCATTTTGCACCCTAGGCTTATACTCGAATCATTAAGTTTTCCCAGCTCTTTGTGGCAAAATTAGGGGTCTCATATTATACTCGGGTTGGCTTATACTCAAGTATATATGGTATGTAACGGAACTAGGATCATTGTAACATCCTTAAACCCACATACACTGTGTGCAGAATTATTAGGCAAGTTGTATATTAGAGGATTATTTTTATTATTGATCAACAACTATGTATATACATACACACACATAAGTTAAAAAAATTGGAACAGCAGTAAACACAGTACCTTAAAGTGCACGCATCCCCATCCAGCAATCTCAGAAGGCTCCTTGCAATAGTATATACGGTATATGTACAGTATATACTCACACACAAAAAAGTACACATTGGTATCAAGGAGGCCAGAACGAGCCAACCTATAAAGCGGTGTCACTTGCTCACTCCTTCAGTGCACACAGTGTGTAGTTAAAAAAAAAAAAAAAAAAAAAAAAAGCAAAGACTTTTGCTTTTTCAAAAAGTCATATCAAAATAAAAATGTTAGTGATGAAAACATCGACTTGTCACGCAAAAAAAAAAAAAGCTGCTATACAGCTCAAAGAGCAGAATAAAGTTATAGCTTTCAGAATAAAGCGATGCAAAAACAATTATTTTTTCTATAAAGGTTTTTCTTGTGAAAAAGCGGCATAACACACACACACACACATGTATTATATATATATATAAAGCTGAATGTGTGTATGTATGTCCGGGATTGGCATCTGAACCGTCGCAGCTACAGCCACAAAATTTTGCAGTCACACGTCTGGACCCCGAGAGCATCATAGGCTATATTGTGAGGTGAAATTTTAACCCCGCGCTTTCCAATTCACCAAACAATTTTGCCCCCATCTACATAATGGGGAAAAAATGAAAGGAAATGTGTTGGAGGCAAATTAACAGCTGCCAGATGTGAACAAGGGGGACTTAAAGAATGAGAGCGATGGCGCCAAAGAGTATATACTGTACAGTTGCTAAGGTGGGGCCCTGACATGGGATAATCACCACACCACCACGGGGATATGAACACACACACAAAATGCACCACACACTACCACGTGCTCGAACACATATACCACCCTCAGCGCACATTTCACCACACATACACCAACCTCGCCACATAAAAGTTGAAACACAAAAGTCGCCGCTCAAAACTCGCCACGCGCAAAACTCTCCACATGCAAAACTCGCCACACGTGCAAAACTCACCTCATGGAAAACTCGCCACACGCAAAACTTGCACACGCGGAAAAATTGCCACATGCACAAAAGTTGCAACACATGCAAAAGTTGCCTCACACAAAACTTGCACATACTCAAAAGGCACCACACATAAAACTCGCCACGCGCAAAACTCGCCATGCGCAAAACTTGCTGCACACAACTTGCTACACTAACCTGTCACATGCAACTCGACACACAAAAAGTTGCTACACGCATGTCGCCACACAACTCAACACACACAACTTGACACACGAAACTCGCCCTAAAACAAACACAAGTCTGGTATTATCCTTCAAAAATAAAAATCTGATTAATAAGCTGACAAACTACAAGAGCAACAAATGTACCATATAGGAATCCGGCAGCTGTCAGTCACATGACCAGTCTATTATGTGTATGTGTGAGCTAATATATACTGCCAGGGGGTGGGCTTACTGTTGGCTGGGGATTTATCAGGCTGCCAATTTAGCTTACAAATACTGAGGTAAAAATACTGACCAAATAACGTGTGAACGAGGTCTAATACAGGAGGAGATGACATACAGATATATACTATATACAGGAGGAGATGACACACAGGTATATACTATTTACAGGGGAGATGACACAGGTATATACTATATGCAGGAGGAGATGACACAGATATATACTATATACAGGAGAGATGACACAGGTATATACTATATAGAGGAGGAGATGACATACAGGTACATACTACATACAGGAGGAGATGACATACAGGTATATACTATATACAGAAGATGACACACAGGTATATACTATATACAGGAGCAGATTACCTACAGGTATATAGTATATACAGGAGGAGATGACATACAGGTATATGCTATGTATAGGAGGAGATGACATACAGGTATATACTATATACAGGAGGAGATGACACAAATATATACTATATATAGGTGCGAGGACACATAGGTATATACTATATACAGGAGGAGATTACATACAGGTATATACTATATATAGGAGGAGATGACATACAGGTATATACTATATACAGGGGAGATGACACAGCAGGTATATACTATATACAAGGGAGATGACATACAGGTATATACTATATACAGGAGATGACATACAGGTGTATACTATATATAAGGGAGATAACAAACATGTATATACTGAGGGGAAAATGAGAGGTGTGAGGTGAAAATGAAAAGGTGTGAGTGCAAAATGAGAGGAGTGAGGGAAAATAGTGGAGTGATCGGAAAATGACAGATGTGAGGTCGAAATTACAAGTGTTAGGGGGGAATGAGAGGAGTGAGGGGGGAAAATAAGAGGAGTGAGGGGGAAAATGAGAGATGTGATGGGGAAAATGAGAGGCGTGATGGGAAAATAAGAGAAGTGAGGTGCTATAACTAACCACAGATATTTACTATGCCCAAGCAACGCCGGGCTCTTCAGCTAGCTTAGATTTACAATCTCCATGCTTTTCTCATGGTCAACTTTATCTGGCCTGTTCAAGAGTTGGAACAGCCAAAAATCTGTTTGTCTTTGCACCTGAAGGAAAAACTAAGAATGTCGTTTATCAAAAGGCTCTCGAATAAGTAGTAGAAGATTACTTCACATTACTTGGCCAATTTAGTTAAATCTGTGTGGAATATCTCAGGTGTTGAAATATATGTTGTAAAATGCTTCTATTAGCTTAGTTTTTGCCTTTTAATAATTACATTTCTATCTGTTTTGTGTTTTTTTTGTGCAGAATAAATTTTTGTTAACACATTCTATTTTGCTAACAGCAGATATTACCCCGGGCGAAGCCGGGTAGTACAGCTAGTATATATATATATATATATACACACACACACATACACACATATACATACAAACATACAGTTATATGTAAAAGTTTGGGCCCCCCTATTAAACTTAAGCTTAATGTTTTATAAAAAAAAAAAAAAAAAATTTGCAACAGTTATTTCAGTTTCATATATCTAATAACTGTTGGACACAGTAATGTTTCTGCCTTGAAATAAGGTATATTGTACTAACAGAAAATGTGCAATCTGCATTCAAACAAAATTTGACAGGTGCATAAGTATGGGCACCTCACCAGAAAAGTGACATTAATATTTAGTAGATCCTCCTTTTGCAAAAATAACAGCCTCTAGTCGCTTCCTGTAGCTTTTAATGAGTTCCTGGATCCTGGATGAAGGTATTTTTGACCATTCCTCTTTACAAAACAATTCCAGTTCAGTTAAGTTTGATGGTCGCCGAGCATGGACAGCCCTCTTCAAATGATCCCACAGATGTTCAATGATATTCAAGTCTGGGGACTGGGATGGCCATTCCAGAACAGTGTAATTGTTCCACTGCATGAATGTCTGAGTAGATTTGGAGCGGTGTTTTGGATCATTGTCTTGCTGAAAGATCCATCCCCTGCGTAACTTCAACTTTGTCACTGATTCATGAACATTATTGTCAAGAATCTGCTGATACTGAGAGGAATCTATGTGTCCCTCAACTTTAACAAGATTCCTGCTGCCTGCATTGGCCACACAGCCCCAAAGCATGATGGAACCTCCACCAAATTTTACTGTGGGTAGCAAGTGTTTTTCTTGGAATGCTGTGTTTTTTTGCCGCCATGCATAACGCCTTTTTGTATGACCAAACAACTCAATCTTGGTTTCATCAGTCCACAGGACCTTCTTCCAAAAAGAAATTGGCTTCTCCAAATGTGCTTTTGCATAGTCAGCCGACTGTTTGTGGCGTGCTTGCAGAAACGGTTTCTTTCGCATCACTCTCCCATACAGCTTCTCCTTGTGCAAAGTGCGTTGTATAGTTGACCGATGCACAGTGACACCATCTGCAGCAAGTTGATGCTGCAGCTCTCTGGAGGTGGTCTGAGGATTGTCCTTGACTGATCTCACCATTCTTCTTCCCTGCCTTTCTGATGTTTTTCTTGGCCTGCCACTTCTGGCCTTAACAAGAACTGTACCTGTGTTCTTCCATTTCCTTACTATGTTCCTCACAGTGGAAATTGACAGGTTAAATCTCTTAGACAGCTTTTGTATCCTTGCCCTGAACAATTATGTTGAATAATCTTTGTTTTCAGATCATTTGACAGTTGTTTTGAGGAGCCCATGATGCCACTCTTCAGAGGAGATTCAAACAGGAGAACAACTTGCAAGTGGCCACTTTAAGTAGCTTTTCTCATGATTGCATACACCTGGCTATGAAGTTCAAAGCTCAATGAGGTTACAAAACCAAAAAAAGTGCTTTAGTAAGTCAGTAAAGTCAGTAAAAAGTAGGTAGGAGTATTTAAAACAAGAAAATGATAAGGGTGCCCATACTTATGCACCTGTCAAATTTTGTTTGAATGCAGATTGCACATTTTCTGTTAGTACAACAAACCTCATTTCAAGGCAGAGACACTACTGTGTCCAACAGTTATTAGATATATGAAACTGAAATAGCTATTGCAAAAAAAACAATTTTTATTAAACATTAAGCTTAAGATTAATAGGGGTGCCCAGACCTAATATATATAGACCTATATATATATATATATATAGTATGTATCACTGTAATCATCCTGACCAGAACAATAAAGCTGCATTATTCATTTTACTACAGACGGAGCGTCATAAAAAAAAATACATTCCTGAATTCCAGGTGTTTGATCATTCTGCCTCCCAAAAATCAGAATAGAAAGCGAACAAAAAATGTCATGTGCCCAAAAATAATGGTACCAATAAAAACAAGACGTCACATGACTGTGGGTCGAAATATGGAAAAATTATAGCTCTCAAAATTGTGATGCAAAAACGTGCTTTGCAATAAAAACCGTCTTTTAGTGTTTAACAGCTGCCAAACATAAAAACCCGATATACATCTGGTATCGATGTAATCGCACCGACCCAAAGAATAAAGTCACCTAATCACTTATAGCACATGACTAACGGCGTAAAAAATAAATAAAACCAATTCTTCACATGCAGTTGATTTTTGCATTCTGCCTCCCAAAGATCGCAGTAAGGCTCGGCGCACATTTATCCCACGCACTGTGCTCAGCGCTTAGGCCGGTTTCACATTTGCGGTTGTGTCCGCAGCTTTTCTTCTGCAATAATCCACATGCGTTGTGTATTTCTATATATAACATTAGGGACGCATGTGTCTGTGTTTGATTGCGTTTTGCCGCGTTTGACGACGCATGCGTCGTTTCGTCGTCTGCGGTTTGGAGCGGTAAACACTACATGTAGTAATTTTAGAGGCGTCAATTTGCCGCCTAGAAATGTATGCGGTTGTTAGCGGGAGAAATGCGGCAAAAAAACGCATTGCTGTCTATGTGAACGCATGCGGCCGCAAGCACATGCGCTTGCTTGCGTTTGTGAACACATGCGTTGCACCAGAGAACAACATGTCTAGACACGGATTAGCCACCCCCCACATACAAGGTAATAAAGGGAGGGAGTGGACAGTTGCAGGTCACTAGTCAGCAGAGAAGCAGAGCAGACGCATGCCAGAACCTTGGAGGAAACAAGACACTGAACAATGTGAGTATATCAAAGCCAAAGCCTTTATTTTCTATTTTCTGTCTCTACATGTCCTAATTTCTGCCATTTCTTTCTGCATGCATCAGAAAGTCTTCTTCTTCTGATGAGGAGCAACGTTGTGGGCCTTCTCAAGCCGAACATGTCAGTGAAGTGAGTACTCACCTCCTCAGATTGGTAAGTATTCACTGTCACATCTACACATATGACAATATCTTTTCCTTTTTTTTTTTAGAGCACTTCTTCCACTGCGGCAGAGGGTGAGCAGGAGCAGCGGGGTTACGGTCGGGTGGCAAGGCGGCAGCGTGTAAGTATACAAGGCTGACTGTTAACTGTATCCTCACTTTAGTATTGTTGAATCTTCCTTTCTTTACTTTCCTCTTTCTTTACATTTTTTTTCTGGACTCCATTTTTATCTTGACTTTCCTTCCTTATTCATGCCATTTCTCAGCCTCTGTTTTCTTTATTTTCCTTATGTTAATGTATACAACATTTAATGTCTTCATTTATGTTTTAGGTTCCAGAATGGGATGAGGACCTAATTGACAACGATATCCTCATCTCCCTGGTCCATGAGCGAGTCCCTTTGTGGGACACCCGGGTTCCACAGCACTCGGACAATGTGACGATCCGGCGCCTATGGAATGAGGTAGCCAAAGCGATGTGGGATGGCTGGGACAACGCCCCGACTCGGGTCCGAACTGCATTTTTTAAGTATTGCAATTCAGTGAGAAGCAGCAGAGACCTTGGCCGTGCTCACACAACTGTGTGTGATGACACAAACTCTCAGGAGTTTCTCTCATCACACACAGTTGTGTGAGCACGGCCAAAAGTACATTGTCTAACCATTATGTTTTGTTTTTTCAACAGTGCTCAAAGTCAAAACACGTTGGCGTTCGATGAAGGACCGCTTCAACAAGGACCTGCGTCAAGAGAGCCGTGTTCCCAGTGGTTCTGGAGCAAGGATCCGAAAGTATAAATACCATCGCATTCTGGCATTTTTAAGACCGGTCCTTGCCCAGAGAACGTAAGTATTTTTCCTGTGCATTAGGTTGTGTTGTATTGCCATAATCTGTATGTTTCAATTCAACAGGAGTAGGCGTTTATTTAGTTTTTGGTATTAATTTTTTTTCCTTTGTTCACAGCACATGGAGCAGCACTGTTGACCCAGGTTCTGGAGCGGTCCTTCATCAGACAGCCAAGGACCCGTCCCAGCCATCCAGCAGCACTGCAGCAAGTGGGCCTGCCACACTAACTGGAGACCAGGAAGCTAGTCCATCAGGTGTTCCCCTTTCCCAGTCATCTGCCCCTTTTTTGGGGGCTCCTCCAGGCAGCGGCAGAGGGCATCGGACAGGTCACTCATGCCCGAATTTTTGTACTTGAGATTGTTTTTTCACGATGGACTCAAGGCTTTGGGTGACCGACTGGATACAGCCATTAGCCATATGAATATACGTATCCAGGAGGTCACCAAAAGCCTTGACCAAAATAAAAGCCGACCTCCAGAGGCCAGCACATCATTTTTTTTTAACCAAATTGAACAGGGCATGTCGGAACACCTTACTCCTGATCTCCAGCTGAGTGTCATGCAGGCCTGCAATGCTGCTTACGTGCAGGCTATGCAGCAGAGTCTGTATTTTCAGCAGTGGCAGCATATCCACCTGTGTTACACTGTCACGCTTTACCTCTATGCCAACCTCTGCTGCATACCACTGCACGGCCACCTCCATTCCTTGCACTGCCGGACACCACTACAGTACCACCACCATGCCGAGTGCTGTTGGACAGCCCACTGCCACCACCATGACAACAGCTGCTCCTGCTTGGACTTCCTCTACTGCCGCCACCATGCAGCAGCAGGACCCTGGCATGGCCTTCCGCTCCACCACCACCACAATGCAGCATGACCCAGGCATGGCCTTCCGCTCTACCACCACGAGGCAGCAGGACCCAGGCTTGGCCTTCCGCTCTCCTAACACAATGGACCCCTGGCATGACCTTCCGCTGTACGAGCACTATTGACTCTGGCATGGCTGCACGCTCTACGTGCACTATGGACTCTGGCATGGCTGCAAGCTCTACGAGGACTATGGACTCTGGCATGGCTGCACGCTCTACGAGCACAGTGCAGCCGGACCCCGACAGGTCACCCACCACGACCATGCCACAACAAATGAGCCCACTGAGGCTTCCCAGAAAGGGAAAAAAATATATAAAAATGCGTACTATCAGTATTCCCCCCCCCCCTCACCTACCAGTATGTCTTAAATGTCAGGTTTGTCTCACCCTTCCAGTGCGTCTCAGGCCTCTCATGTGTCAAGCCCCATCCCCGAACTACCAGACCCCACTAGTTTAATTGCCCCTACTCCTGCCACCCCTGCATCGTCCACACTTAGCCAGGCCTCACAGCTTCACACCCCCCATTTCCATCACTCTACCCCAAGCAGGCGCAGTTAAATAAAAATTTTGTTTGTAAGAAAATACTATTGTTTTTTGCCCCCAATTACCTGTCGTTAAAGGGAACCTGTCACCCCCCCCCCCCCCCCCAGTCGTTTCAAACTAAAAGAGCCACCTTGTGCAGCAGTAATGCTGTATTCTGACAAGGTGGCTCTTTTCGTTCTGGGTGCTGTAACTAGAGAAATAATCAGTTTTATAATTTGTCCGAAATACCTGGTGTTCAGTCAAGTAGGCCGGCGTTTCCCCCCTGCTTCAGACAGCACACAGCTGTCACTCACATCTTCTTGGCGCAGGGCGCCGCCTCCTCCTCACCGCTGTTTTCAAAAGTAGCCGGCACCTGCGCTCTTTTCCCCTGCCTGGTGCAGGCGCAGTGAGCGCTGCACGTCTTTCTTCATATGCAGTCCAGCTGACTGTGCCTGCCCGGCCGCCCTGCTTGTGATTCCCAGCCCCGCAGTGACTTATAATTTATTCACATTGCGGGGCTGGGATTCACAGGCAGGGGGCGGCCGCGCAGGCGCAGTCAGCTGGGCTGCATACATATGAGGAAAGACAGGCAGCGCTCACTGCGCCTGCACCAGGCAGGGGCTCTTTACATAGAGTCTGGAAACTATTCTATAATAATTTGTTCTCCAGCAGTCAAATACCATTCCATCCCTCCAGAGTCTTGTTGTGTGGCTAAGGAGTACTGTACAGCCACATAAGGGGCATTGCTAAGTTCAGAAAAAATTGTGTAACACATTTTGGCACCATTTTTATCCATTTCCCAGAGTGAAAATGTAAAATCTTGGGCTAAAACAATTTTTTTTTTGTGGTTAAAAATAAAAATTTTTCTTCACTGCCCAATAGTATCAAATTCTGTGACACACTTGTGGTGTCAATATGATCACTGCACCCCTAGATGTACTCATTGAGAGGAGTAGTTTGTAAAATGGGGTCACTTAAGGGGGTTTCTGCTGTTTTGGCACCTCAGGGGCTCTTCCAATGTGACATGGCCCTCTCAAACAACTCCACAAAACCTGCACCGTAATATGGCGCTCCTTCCCTTTCATGCCCTGTCGTGCTCCCAGCCCGTAGATTTCCACCACATACTGGGTATCGGCATACTCAGGAGAAATTAGGCCTAAAGGAAAATTTTTAAGAACAGTAAATGTTTATTTTTTCATTCCACATTCCATTCATACCTGTGAAGCACCTGACGGGTTAATAAACTTCTTCAATGTGGTTTTGCACACCTTGAGGGGTGCAGTTTTAAGAATGATATCACTTTTGGGTATTTTCTATTATATAGACCCTTCAAAGTGACTTCAAATGTGAGGTGGTTCCTAAAAAAAAAAATAGTGTTGTAAAAATGAGAAATCGCTGGTCAATTTTTAACCCTTATAACTCCATAACAAAAAAAGTTTTGTTCCAAAATTGTGCTGATGTAAAGTAGACATGTGGGAAATGTTACTTAGTAAGCATTTTGTGTAACACATCCCTGTGATTTAAGGGCATGAAAATTTAAAGATGGAAAATTGCGAAATTTTCCACAAATTTCCGTTTTTTTCACAAATAAATGCAAGTATTTTCAAAGAAATTTTACCACTACCATGAAGTACAATATGTCACGAGAAAACAATGTCAGAGTCACTGGGATCCGTTGAAGTGTTCCAGAGTTATAACCTCAAAGGGACAGTTGTCAGAATTGTTAAAATTGGCCCGGTCCTTAACGTGCAAACCACCCTTGGTGGTAAAAGGCATAAAAATTAAAAGTTTGAAAATTGCGAAATTTATGATTTTAGCCAAATTTCTGCAAGTCATGTCGAAGAAGTTTTACCAAAATAGTACAATATGTCATGAGAAAACAAACTCATTGAAACTCATACTCCTTTGAAGTATAAAGTGACAGTGGTCAGAATTGTAAAAATTGGCACGATCACGAAGGCAAAAATAGGCCCGGCATGAAAGGGCTATTGATAGGCTATTGATTTTTTTTTTCTTTTTTTACAGAGCAATTTAAAAGTATCATTAGATGAGCAATTCCTCTTAATCCTAGTTAATTCCCTAACAGGGATATTGCGTATGACATGTGGGGGATGACATGATCTAGCATCCAAAATGGAATTACTGTCTGTAGGTTTTTTTTATCAGGTACAAATGAAATATCATTAGTTTTACCATAGTTTTGTCATAAGGGTGACATCTATATAATTAACATGTATAGTCGACAGAGTATAAATGTAAATTATTGTCATTCATATCTACATATATAATCGCCAGTTGGGACTTCCGGCTGCTGTCCCCGAATCCCATAAGGCACCGAGGCAGTGTTACTTGCGCAAGCGCAGTTTGTGGCTGCAAGGCCACAAACTGCGCAAGTGGCATTCATGTCACAGCTCTTCCCGCGCATGCGCAGTAACAGACAACTGAGCGCTCCACCCGCACATGAGCGGTAACGACGCGGCTGTTACAGCGCATGCATGGGGAATAGCGGTGACGTCTGTATTTTACTTGTGCAGCAACAGTAACAGCCTTATGGCCACGAACTGCGCCTGTGCAAGTGACAGATATACATCACCGCTATTCCCAGTAACACCAATAACTGAGATATGTACCTGCAAATGTCCAGCTAGCATTCATTGCTGAAGGAATCTAACAAACAGTTCCACTTACTGAAGTGCAGGTTTTTACACACCAGAAAGTTTCCTCACTTCCTCAAACAGGCCCACATACTCGCCTGTACATTTCATTGCATATCACTGTTCCTGGACTCCAGCAGCAGTGCCATCATGGCTCCTCATAAAAAAATACAAAAATGAACACGAAAAAAAAAAGGCTCAAGCACTACGTAAACAGCAACTACACTAATGAACGATTGCAATGTAAAGAAAATGAAAAATGCCCTCCTACTTTAATGACCATTATTGCTAAGCTAATGCAAACAAAAAATCCTTTCACTGCTGCCTATCGAATGCTACGTGATGTTGAAGAACAATAGATGATCAAAGCTCTACAAAATGGAACTGTCATGCCAAACGTCACAATGGCTATTAACCCCTTAACGACCACCGATACGCCTTTTAACGGTGGCCGCTAAGGGTACTTAAACCACGGCGATGTGGAAAAAGTGAATAGCGCCCCCCAGAGTCGGATTTTCTCTGGGGTCTCGGTAGGGTAGCCGAGACCCCAGAGAACATGATTTGGGGGTTTTTTACCGACCGCCGAGTTGCGATCGCCGGTAATTAACCGTTTACCGGCGGTCGAAACAAAAAAAAAAAAAAAACGCGATTTGCCATTTAATTTCTCTGTCCTCCGATGTGATCGCACATCGGAGGACAGAGAAATAGTGTCCCCGATGGCCCCCAATACTCACCTATCTCCCCCGGTGCTCCTCGTGTCTCCCGATGGGCGCCGCCATCTTTTTTCCGGGAAAAAATGGCGGGCGCATGCGCAGTGCGCCCGCCGCCCGGAAGATCTTTGGGGTCTCGGCTGCCGGGGGTAGCCGAGACCCCAAAGAACATGATCGGGGTCGGTTTTTACCGACCCCTGTTTTGCGATCGCCGGTAATTAACTGTTTACCGGCGACCGCAAAAAAAAAAAAAAGCGATCTGTAATTCTCTGTCCTCTGATGTGATCGCACATCAGAGGACAGAGAAATAGGGGGATTCGGGGACCCTATCATACTCACCTGGTGTCCCCGGGTCCTACTGCGTCTCCTCTTGCCGGCCGGCTTCTTCCTCTGCAAAGAAAATGGCGGGCGCATGCGCAGTGCGCCCGCCATCTGCTGCCGGCCGGCAGGAGAGAAGAGTTGGGGCTAAAATTAGGGTTAGGGCTAGGGTTAGGGCTAGGCTACTTTCACACTAGCGTTTTTTGGCTTCCGTCGCAATGCGTCGTTGGAGAAAAACGCATCCTGCAAAAGTGCTTGCAGGATGCGTTTTTTTCTCCATTGACTTGCATTAGCGACACATTGCGACGGATTGCCACACGTTGCATCCGTCGTGCGACGGATGCGTCGTGCTTTGGCGGACCGGCGGCACAAAAAAACGCTACATGTAACTTTTTTTGTGCGACGTGTCCGCCATTTCCGACCGCGCATGCGCGGCCGGAACTCCGCCCCCACCTCCCCGCACCTCACAATGGGGCAGCAGATGCGTTGAAAAAACAGCATCCTCTGCACCCGTTGTGCGGCGCTTACAACGCTAGCGTCGGTACGTCGGCCCGACACACTGCGATGGGCCGAGTACGACGCTAGTGTGAAAGTAGCCTTAGGGTTAGGATTGGGGCTAAAGTTAGGGTTAGGGCTAGGGTTGGGGCTAAAATTAGGGTTAGGGTTGGGGCTAAAGTTAGGGATAGAGTTGGGATTAGGGTTAGGGTTTGGATTAGGGTTGGGATTAGGGTTACGGTTGGGATTAGGGTTACGTTTGGGATTAGGGTTGGGATTAGGGTTAAGGTTAGGGTTGGGATTAGGGTTAGGGGTGTATTGGGATTAGGGTTAGGTTTGAGGTTAGGGTTGAGATTAGGGTTAGGGGTGTGTTGGATTTAGGGTTTTGATTAGGGTTATGGTTAGAGTTGAGATTAGGGCTGTTTTGGGGTTAGGGTTGTGATTATCGTTAGGGTTGTGATTAGGATTATGGATCGGGTTGAGATTAGGGTTAGGGGTGTGTTGGAGTTAGGGTTGGAGTTAGAATTGGGGGGTTTCCACTGTTTAGGTACATCAGGGGGTCTCCAAACACGACAGACAATTTTGCAATAAAAAAGTCAAATGGTGCTCCCTCCCTTCTGAGCTCTGCCATGCGCCCAAACAGTGGTTTACCCCCACATATGGGGCATCAGCGTACTCGGGATAAATTGGACAACAACTTTTGGGGTCCAATTTCTCCTGTTACCCTTGTGAAAATAAAAACTTGGGGGCTAAAATATCTTTTTTGTGGAAAAAAAAATATTTTCTATTTTCACTACTCTACATTATAAACGTCTGTGAAGCACTTGGGCATTCAAAATTCTCACCACATATCTAGATAAGTTCCTTGGGGGGTCTATTTTCCCAAATGGGGTCACTTGTTGGGGGTTTCTACTGTTTAGGTACATTAGGGGTCTGCAAACGCAACATAACGCCTGCAGACCATTCTATCAAAGCCTGCATTCCAAAATGGCGCTCCTTCCCTTCCAAGCTCTGCCGTGCGCCCAAACAGTGGTTTACCCCCACATATTGGGTACCAGCATACTCAGGACAAATTGGACAACAACGTTTGGGGTCCAATTTCTCTTGTTACCCTTGTGAAAATAAAAACTTGGGGGCTAAAAAATCTTTTTTGTTAAAGAAAAAAAATATTTTTATTTTCACGACTCTGCATTATAAACTTCTGTGATGCACTTGGGCATTCAAAGTTCTCACTACACATCTAGAAAAGTTCCATGGGGGGTCTAGTTTCCAAAATGGGGTCACTTTTGGGGGGTTTCTAGTGTTTAGGCACATCAGGGGCTCTCCAAACGCGACATGGCGTCTGATCTCAATTCCAGTCAATTTTGCATTGAAAAGTCAAATGGCGCTCCTTTGCTTCCGAGCTCAGCCATGCGCCCAAACAGTGGTTTACCCCCACATATGGGGTGTTGGCGTACTCAGGACAAATTTTACAACATCTTCTGGGGTCCATTTTCTCCTGTTACCCTTGGTAAAATAAAAATTTGGAGGCAAAAAGATCATTTTTGTAGAAAAAATGCGATTTTTTTATTTTCACGGCTCTACGTTATAAACTTCTGTGAAGCACCTGGGGGTTTAAAGTGCTCACCACACATCTAGATAAGTTCCTTAAGGGGTCTAGTTTCCAAAATGGTGTCATTTGTGGGGGGTTTCCACTGTTTAGGCACATCAGGGGCTCTCTAAACGTGACATGGCGTCCGATCTCAATTCCAGCCAATTCTACATTGAAAAAGTCAAACGGTGCTCCTTCACTTCCAAGCTCTGCGGTGCACCCAAACAGTGGTTTACCCCCACATATGGGGTATCGACGTACTCAGGAGAAATTGCACAACAACTTTTGTGGTCTAATTTCTCCTGTTACCCTTGTGAAAATAAGAATTTGTGGGCGAAAAAATCATTTTTGTGAAAACAAATGCGATTTTGTTATTTTCACAGCTCTACGTTATAAACTTCTGTGAAGCACTTGGGGGTTCAAAGTGCTCACCACACATCTAGATAAGTTCCTTAAGGGGTCTAGTTTCCAAAATGGTGTCACTTGTGGGGGGTTTCCACTGTTAAGGCACATTAGGGGCTCTCCAAACGCGACATGGCGTCCGATCTCAATTCCAGCCAATTCTGCATTGAAACAGTCAAACGGTGCTCCTTCACTTCCAAGCTCTGCGGTACGCCCAAACAGTGGTTTACCTCCACATATGGGGTATCGGCGTACTCAGGAGAAATTGCACAACAAAATTTGTGGTTAAATTTCTGTTTTTACACTTGTGAAAATAAAAAAAAATGGTTCTGAAGTAAAATGTTTGCAAAAAAAAGTTAAATGTTCATTTTTTTTCTTCCACATTGTTTCAGTTCCTGTGAAGTACGTAAAGGGTTAGTAAAGTACTTGAATGTGGTTTTGAGCAGCTTGAGGGGTGCAGTTTTTAGAATGGTGTCACACTTGGTTATTTTCTATCATATAGACCCCTCAAAATGACTTCAAAGGTAATGTGGTCCCTAAAAAAAAACATGGTGTTGTAAAAATGAGAAATTGCTGGTCAACTTTTAACCCTTATAACTCCCTAACAAAAAAAAAAAATTGTTTCCAAAATTGTGCTGATGTAAAGTGGACATGTGGGAAATGTTATTTATTAACTATTTTTCGTGACATATCTCTCTGATTTAAGGGCATGAAAATACAAAGTTTGAAAATTGCAAAATTTTAAAATTTTTTGCCATATTTCCGTTTTTTTCATAAATAATCGCAAGTAATATCGAATAAATGTTACCACTAACTTGAAGTACAATATGTCACGAAAAAACAATCTCAGAATCAGCAGGATCCGATAAAGCGTTCCAGAGTTATAACCTCATAAAGTGACAGTGGTCAGAATTGTAAAAATTGGCTCGGTCATTAAGTACCAAATTGGCTCTGTCACTAAGGGGTTAAACAAGATAGGACTCAAGTTCCCAGATGATACAATAAACCAACTGTGAGTGAATTGTCAGTGGTATTTCAGAATGATGATGGTGAGCCTCCCTTCCATAGAGACATCTTAATTAATTTAAAACCTGATCCACAAAATCATCTGGCTCCAAAAACACAAAGAATCAGCATTGTGAATAGCAATTTAGATGCCCTGATGTATCCTTTCTTCTTTTTCCCTTATGGAGAACAAGGCTGGCATGACGCTCTAAAACACCATAGACATAGTACACGAAGGATCACCCAACTACAGTACTACAGCTATGTATTATCAGTAAGAAAAGCCGGATTACACTTACCGGTAATGCTCTTTTAGAGAGTACACGACAGCATCCACATGAGAAAGGGGATCCGCCCAGAGGAACAGGAAACCTACAGAATAAAAGGAGGCGGTCCACGAGAGGAACCGCAAAGTTAGTTCACTTCTTATCATACAAAACTAATAACTTAAGTTAATACATTATACATCACACCATTACCGAGTGATCTATACAAAATATATATGACTAGGGAGGGTAGTGAGAGGGTGCTGTCGTGGACTAGCTAAAAGAGCATTACCGGTAAGTAATCCGGCTTTATACCATTCGCCACAACAGCACCCACATGAGACTTACAGTCACCTGGGTGAGATTACCGTGCTAAGGACAGCTCTACCAAAAGATAACTCCTGCTATATTACACCCATAAAGAGCCCCCAAGGACGAAATCTGGACCTTTAACCCCTTCACCCCCAAGGGTGTTTTGCACGTTAATGACCAGGCCAATTTTTAAAATTCTGACCACTGTCCCTTTATGAGGTTATAACTCTGGAAAGCTTCAACGGATCCCGGTGATTCTGACACTGTTTTCTCGTGAAATATTGTACTTCATGATAGTGGTAAAATTTATTTGATATTACCTGCGTTTATTTGTGGAAAAAACGGAAATTTGGCGAAAATTTTGAAAATTTCGCAATTTTCCAACTTTGAATTTTTATGCAATTCAATCACAGTGATATGTCACACAAAATACTTAATAAGTAACATTTCCCACATGTCTACTTTACATCAGCACAATTTTGGAACCAAAATTTTTTTTGTTAGGGAGTTATAAGGGTTAAAAGTTGACCAGCAATTTCTCATTTTTACAAAACTATTTTTTTTTTAGGGACCACATCTCATTTGAAGTCATTTTGAAGGGTCTATATGATAGAAAATACCCAAGTGTGACACCATTCTAAAAACTGCACACCTCAAGTTGCTCAAAACCACATTGAAGAAGTTTATTAACCCTTCAGGTGTTTCACAGGAATTTTTGGAATGTTTAAATAAAAATGAGCATTTAACTTTTTTTCACACAAAATTTACTTCAGCTCCAATTTGTTTTATTTTACCAAGGGTAACAGGAGAAAATGGACCCCAAAAGATGTTGTACAATTTGTCCTGAATGCGCCATTTGACTTTTCAATGCAAAATTGACTGGAATTGAGATGGGACACCATGTCGCATTTGGAGAGCCCCTGATGTGCCTAAACATTAAAATCCCCCACAAGGGACACCATTTTGGAAAGTAGACCACCTAAGGAACTTATCTAGATCTGTGGTGAGCACTTTGACCCACCAAGTGCTTCACAGAAGTTTATAATGCAGAACCGTAAAAATAAAAAAAATCATTTTTTTCACAAATTATCTTTTCGCCCCCAATTTTTTATTTTCTCAAGGGTAAGAGAAGAAATTGGACCTCAAAAGTTGTTGTACAATTTGTCCTGAATACGCTGATACCCCATATGTGGGGGTAAACCACTGTTTGGGGGCATGGGAGAGCTCGGAAGGGAAGGAGCGCCATTTGACTTTTCACTGCAAAATTGACAGCGCCATTTAGAATGCAGACTTAGATGGAATGGTCTGCAGGCGTCACATTGCGTTTGCAGAGCCCCTAATGTACCTAAACAGTAAAAAAAAAAAACACAAGTGACACCATTTTGGAAAGTAGACCCCCTACGGAACTCATCTAGATGTGTTGTGAGAATTTTGAACCCTCAAGTGTTTCACTACAGTTTATAACGCAGAGCCGTGAAAATAAAAAATATTTATTTTCCCCAAAAAATTTTTAGCCCCCAGTTTTGTATTTTCCCAAGGGTAACAGGAGAAATTGGACCCCAAAAGTTGTTGTCCAATTTGTCTTGAGTACGCTGATACCCCATATGTGGGGGGGGAACCACCGTTTGGGCGCATGGGAGGGCTCGGAAGGGAAGGAGCGCCATTTGGAATGCAGACTTAGATGGAA
The DNA here is from genome assembly GCF_051348905.1 of Ranitomeya variabilis. Classification (NCBI taxonomy): domain Eukaryota; kingdom Metazoa; phylum Chordata; class Amphibia; order Anura; family Dendrobatidae; genus Ranitomeya; species Ranitomeya variabilis. The sequence continues at coordinate 103,639,922 of NC_135238.1, read as the reverse complement.
TGGTCTTCAGGCATCACATTGCGTTTGCAGAGGCCCTAATGTACCTTAACAGTAGAAACCCCCCACAAGTGACACCATTTTGGAAAGTAGACCCCCTAAGGAACTTATCTAGATGTGTTGTGAGAGCTTTGAACCCCCAAATGTTTCACTACAGTTTATAACGCAGAGCCGTGCAAATAAAAAATATTTTTTATCCACAAAAATTATTTTTTAGCCCCCAGTTTTGTATTTTACCAAGGGTAACAGGAGAAATTGGACCCCAAAAGTTGTTCTCCAATGTGTTCCGAGTACGCTGATACCCCATATGTTGGGGTAAACCCGTTTGGGCGCACGGGAGAGCTCGGAAGGGAAGGAGCACTGTTTTACTTTTTCAACGCAGAATTAGCTGAAATTCAGATCGGACGCCATGTCGCGTTTGGAGAGCCCCTGATGTGCCTAAACAGTGGAAACCCACCAATTATAACTGAAACCCCAATCCAAAACACACCCCTAACCCTAATCCCAATGGTAACCCTAACCACACCTCTAACCCAGACACACCCCTAACCCTAATCCCAACCCTATTCCCAACCGTAAATGTAATCCAATCCCTAACCCTAACTTTAGCCCCAACCCCAACTGTAGCCTTAACCCTAGCCCCAACCCTTTCCCTAACCCTAGCCCTAACGGGAAAATGGAAATAAATACATTTTTTAAATTTTTCCCTAACTAAGCGGGTGATGAAGGGGGGTTTGATTTACTTTTATATTAGCGGATTTTTATGATTGGCAGCCGTCACACACTGAAAGACGCTTTTTATTGCAAAAAATATTTTTTGTGTTACCACATTTTGAGAGCTATAATTTTTCCATATTTGAGTCCACAGAGTCATGTGAGGTCTTGTTTTTTGCGGGACGAGTTGACGTTTTTATTGGTAACATATTCGGGAACGGGAGATTTTTTGATCGCTTTTTATTCCGATTTTTGTGAGGCAGAATGACCAAAAACCAGCTATTCATGAATTTCTTTTGGGGGAGGCGTTTATACCGTTCCGCGTTTGGTAAAATTGATAAAGCAGTTTTATTCTTCGGGTCAGTACGATTACAGCGATACCTCATTTATATCATTTTTTTTATGTTTTGGCGCTTTTATATGACAAAAACTATTTTATAGAAAAAATAATTTTGGCATCGCTTTTTTGCGGGACAAGATGACGTTTGCAGCGGTAGCATGGCTATTCATATCCATCTTTTTGATCGCGTGTTATTCCACTTTTTGTTTGGCAGTATGAGAATAAAGCGTTGTCTTTTGCCTTTTTTTTTCCGGTGTTCACTAAAGGGGTTAACTAGTGATATAGTTTAATAGGTGGGGTCGTTACGGACGTGGCGATACTAAATATGTGTACTTTTATTGTTTGATTTTTTTTTTTATTTAGATATAGAAATGTATTTATGGGAATATTTTTTTTTTCTTTATTTAGGATTTTTTTTTTTTTTTTACTTTGTCCCAGAGGGGGGCATCACAGATCGCTGATCTGACAGTTTGCACAGCACTCTGTCAGATCACCGATCTGAGTTCCAGTGCTGCAGGCTTACCAGAGCCTGGTCTGCACCCGGAAGTAATCCCTGCAGGACCCGGATGCAGCCCCGCGGCCATTTTGGATCCGGGGCCTGCAGGGATAGGAGGTAAGAGACCCTCGCAGCAACGCGATCACATCGCTTTGCTCCGGGGTTCTCAGGGAAGCCAGCAGGGAGCCCCCTCCCTGCGCGATGCTTCCCTGTACCGCCGGCACACCGCGATCATGTTTGCGATAGGCAGCTGACACCCGGCCGCGCTCCCCCCGGGAGCGCGGCCGATCGTGCTGGACGTACTATTCCGTCCTTGGGAATTAGGGCCCACCCCACATGGACGGAATAGTACGTCCAATGGCAGAAAGGGGTTAAAGGTGCTAACTGATAAACCCAGCTCGAGACCTTTTTGTAGAAATTCTAAGATGGCTATAATTGGGACCTCTTTAGAGAAAGCTTCCGTATGGAACTTTAGAAGCTTTGTCCACACTCTGCTATATTTTATGGTCGTAGATTCTTTCCTACTTTAGCGAAAAAGTGTGTTGACAAGATCAGTGAACCCTCTTGATCTTAATAGCTGCCTCTCAAGTTCCACGCCGTCAAGTGCAGGTTTTTTCACTTGAGGATGAAAGAATGGACCTTGAGAGAGCAGCCTCGGATCTGATGGAAGGATCCAGGGGTCACATACTGACATGGCCTGAAGGCAGGAGAACCAAGGTCTCTTCGGCCAGAAGGGTGTGATGAGGATCATCCTTACTTTTTATTTCCTGATTTTTCTGATCACCAGAGGAATTAACGTCATCGGTAGAAAAGCATAAACTAGATCGAACTGCCAGGGAAACTGAAGAGAGTCCACCATGTCCAGTTGATCTATTGTGTTTAGGGAGGTGAATCTTTGCACCTGTCTGTTTTCCCTGGTGGCAAACAGATCTATTTGTAGGAGACCCCATAAGTCCACTATCTTTTCGAATATGTGGCCGTTGAGAGTCCATTCCCCTTGGCGTAGCATGCTTCGACTGAGAAAGTCGGCTTTTGTATTTTCTGCTCCTTTGATATGGAGGGCCGCCAGAGATAGTAAATGGACTTCCGCCAACTGAAAAATGTTTTCTGTTATAGACATTAACTTTTCTGATCGCGTTCTACCTTGATTTAAATATGCTACTGTTGTGGTAGTCCGATAGGATTCTTACGCGAGATCCTTGAATCTGTGAAAGAAAATGATTCAAAGAATAACTTACTGCTTTTAATTCTTTCCAATTAGAAGAGTATTCTAACTCATCAGAGTTCCAGCGATCCTGTCCTAGGCTATCCCCCATATGAGCGCCTCATCCTGTAGGACTAGCGTCATAATTATTTTGGAAGGCTCTATTATCCACGGTACTCCTCTGGAAAGATGGTTTCTAACTAGCCACCAGGCCAGTGAATCTAATACACTGAGAAAGCGTAATTTCACTCTAAACGTCCCTGAAAATATTCATGTGCCAATAGAATTTCATGCTGTAAGGTCCTAGTATGGTATTGGGCCCACTGGACTGCTGGATTACATGAGGTAAGGGACCCAGGAGAGACATGGCCTCCCTCAGTGACATCTGAGGGTTCTTCCTTGCTGACCTAACTTTTGATATTATAGTCAATTTTTTGGATTCTGGGAGAAGACACCTCGGACTTACGGAGTCCAGATGTAATCCTAGGAAAGACTGGAGGGTTTCCAAAACCAACCTGGATTTTTTGAAATAGACGATCCATCCTAAGGCCTGTAAGGATGAAATCGTGTTAGATAGGCGATCTTTACATTAGGAGACAGATCTTCCTACCACTAGAAAATCATCTAGGTAGGGTACAATTAGTGTATCCTGTTGACGTAGGTAAGCCATCACCTCTAGCATTACTTTCGTGAACACTCGAGGAGCCATCGAGAGACCAAAGGGCATCGCTGTAAATTGGAAATGATGGATTTAGCCTGCCAGGTTGATTGCCACCCTCACGTACTGCTGGTGTTTGGTATGTATGGGAAGATGGTATCAGGCATTTTTCAAGTCTATACCTGCCATCACACATCTGGGAAACAAAAGTTTGATAGTTGACGTGATAGATTCCATTTTAAAGGTAGGATTATACCAGAAGGTATTTAATTTCTTTAGATTTATAATGATTCAGAACGAGCCATCGGGCTTAGGAACCAGGAACAAAATGGGAATAAAATCCCCTTCCTTCCTGATCCCCTGGAAATTCTACCAGAACTTTTTTGGACAAGAGAGTCAAAACTTCCAATTCAAGAGGTTTTTGTTGTTCCGACCCTCTAAGAAATGTTACTATGAATGAATCCTGGGGAATTTGTACAAATTCCAGTGTCATCCCTAAGTTTATTAGGTCAAGGATCCACTGACTTGATGTTATGCGTTTCCATTTTTGGAAGAAATATTTTAGTCTACCACCCACTAACTATTGTATTTTGCTGAAAAGCGCCCACCAAACAAGGCACCTTTCTGCTTTGTCTCCCAGCGATCTTTCTGGGATTCATATGGCTTCCTCCTATTAAATGGTCGTCTTCTAAACGCCCTCCTGTAGGAAGGAAGAGACTGGTTAAGGAACCTTTTCCTTCCCTCTCCCGCCTTGGTGAGTAGATCGTCCAGTTATATTCCCGAACAGGAACTCAACCTGGCACGGGATTGCGCAGAGTTTTGATTTTGACTGCGAGTCCCCTTTCCAGCTCTTTAACCAGAGCACTAGTCGGGCTGCATTCACTAAGCCGGCTGACCTATCTGCTAGGCGTAGGGAATCCGCTGATGCATCTGCTAAACATGCCGCAGCCTCTATAATTAAAGGAATTGTAGGTAGAATTTTCTCTCTCACCACTTTCCCCTTCATCTGCTGTTCTAATTGATCTACCCAGACCAGTAACGATCTCGCCGTACATATACTAGAAATGGCTGGTCTGAATGTCCCCGTGGTAGCCTCCCATGATCTTTTAAGCATGTTTTCTGCTTTACGGTCGAGAGGATCAGGCAAAACCACCGCATCCTCCACTGGTGGGACAGATTGTTTCAATGTTGATGCTACAGCAGCATCCACCTTGGGGACTTTGGACCAGGTAGCCAGCTCTTCATCACTAAATGGATAATGCCTCTTGGAGTATGATGGCAAAAACCCCCGCTGATTCTGTCTATCCCACTCCTCTTTGACTAGTTCCTTTATGGCAGAAATTACCAGAAAGGTTCTGCGTTTTTACTGTGCCAGTCCGGCAAACATTATGTCCTGTGCGGACTTGGATTCCTTCGTGTCAGGGCATCCCATCGTATTCCAGACAGATTTAACTAAATTGTCAGTGCTGTCAATAGGGAAGCATGAACGACCTTCATACTCTGATGCACTTGAAGATGACATTGGGGAATCAGAGGATTGAGCCTGACCCTCATCAGAATCTCAACTGGTAGCTGGAGTAAGGGTTTTACCCCCAGTTTGCCTTCTCGCACAGCTGGATTGTCCCAAAGCCTGAATCTCCTCCCTATTTACGGCTCTGACGTCTGTGGGCGTCATCACCTCTTCCTCCTGTAAAGTTTGACTAATGCAATTTGGGCATAGTTTTTTTTAAAATAGGAGTCCGGAAGCGGCTGCGTGCATAAGGCACATTCCTTATGTTTGGATTTGTGTGTCTTTCCTAGCATAGGAAAGAGGGGAATATAGAAGAAATAGGTCAGCTTAATAGGCAGTAATATTTACACTCACCCAGTGAAGCTTCAACGGTATCGGTTCTGGAGGTGGGGGCACCACTCGGGATCTAGGTAGTTCGTCCTCTCTACCTTGCTGTCCCCTGCTCGTGGATCGCTCCTCTTTGGGGCGTCCACTGCTGCTCTTTGTACTGGTGCTTTTCGCGCTGTCACTTCTTTTTGTGCTACTACTAGTGATAAGCAAGTGTACTCGTTGCTCGTTCTTCAGGTGGCAGTTAAGACGGAACTATTCCATTGAAACGCGTTGTGTCAATATTAAAAAAAGACTTTTTAACACCAGCTAACTGTGTCACTTGCGCTCCATTTCACTGGTCCATTTTTACTTCATCCAGTCTTATCCTCTTCTGAGGTATCCGGCCGGAGCTGCAGAGTGCTACCTGCACTAAAATACTCCCATCACCAGTTTAGCGCTCTTGTGAAGCCGCCTATTCGGACTCTGTTCATAATTTTTACAATTCTGACCACTGTCCCTTTATGAGGCTATAACTCTGGAACGCTTCAACAGATCCCAGTGATTCTCACATTGTTTTCTCGTGACATATTGTACTTCATGACAGTGGTAACATTTCTTTGATATTACTTGCATTTATTTGTAAAAAAATAAATAAAAAACGGAAATTTGGCGAAAATGTTGTAAATTTCGCAATTTTCCAACTTTGAATTATCATATCCTTAAATTACAGAGATATGTTACACAAAATACTTAATAAGTAACATTTCCCACTGGTGTACTTTACATCAGAACAATTTTGGAACCAAAATTTTTCTGTCAGGGAGTTATAAGGGTTAAAAGTTGACCAGCGATTTCTCATTTTTATCACACTATTGTATTTTTTTAAGGGACCACATCACATTTGAAGTTACTTTGAGGGGTCTATATGACAGAAAATACCCAAAAGTGACACCATTCTAAAAACTGCACCCCTCAAGGTGCTCAAAACCACATTTAAGAAGTTTATTAACCCTTCAGGTGCTTCACAGGAATTTTTGGAATGTTTAAAAAAATTATTAATATGTACCGTATATACTGTAGTATAAACCGACCAGAGTACAACCCCTGGCAAAAATTATGGAATCACCGGCCTTGGAGAATGTTCACTCGGTTATTTAAGTTTGTAGAAAAAAAAGCACATCACAGACACGCACAAAACTAAAGTCATTTCAAATGGCAACTTTCTGGCTTTAAAAAACAGTAAAAGAAATCAAGAACAAAAAAATGTGGTAGTCAGTAATGGTTACTTTTTTAACCAAGCATAGGGGAAAAATTATAGAATCACATTTTTTGTTCCTGATTTCTTTTAGTGTTTCTTAAAGCCAGAAAGTTGCCTTTTGAAATGACTTTAGTTTTGTGCTATGTCTGTGATCTGCTTTTTTTCTACAAAATTAAACAACTGAATGAACATCCTCCAAGGCCGGTGACTCCATAATTTTTGCCCAGGGGTTGTATAAGCCGAGACCCGTAATTTTGCCACAAAAAAAACTGGGAAAACTTAATGACTTGAGTATAAGCCTAGGGTGGGAAATGCAGCAGCTACTGGTAAATTTCAAAAATAAAAATAGATACCAATAAAAGTAAAATTAATAGAGATATCAGTAGATTAAGGGTTTTTGAATATCCATATTGAATCAGGAGCCCCATATAATGCTTCATACAAAATACGCCCCATACAATGCTCCATATAAAAAATATGCCCCATATAATGCTGCACAAAGGTTAATAATGGCCCCCTAAGATGCTCCATAGATTATGCCCCATAAGTGCTCCATAGATTATGCCCCATAAATTATGCCCCATAAAATGCTCCATAGATTATGCCCCATAAAATGCTCCATAGATTATGCCCCATATGCAGCGATTAAAAAAAAAAAAAAAAATCACATACTCACTTCTCGTCGCTCAGGCCCCCTGTACTTGCGATATTCACCTGATCCGTTCCACCGCTGCGTGCTGCTCTGTCTTCCAGCTCTCTGACTGTTCAGGCAGAGGATGCGGAAGACAGAGGGCTCCCAGCGGTGGAACGGAGTCAGGTGAATATAGCGCAATGCTCACTCACCCTCCCCGTTATACTCACCTGCTCCCGGCGCGGTACCTGGCAGCTGCTCACTGTCAGATGGTCTCAGGCAGCTTCTTCCCATGTTCAGCAGTCACGTACCGCTCATTAAAGTAATGAATATGCGTCCATATTCATTACTTTAATGAGCGGTACCACGTGACCGCTGAACACAGGAAGCGCTGCCCGGAGACCATCGGACACACAGCGACCACGCCAGGAGCAGGTGAGTATGTGACAGCCGCCACTCCCCTCCCCGCAGACAATAACGAGTATAAGCCGAGAGGCACTTTCAACCTAAAAAAAAAAGGGCTGAAAATCTCGGCTTATACTCGAGTATATACGGTAACTTTTTTTTAAAAAAATTACTTCAGATCCAATTTGTTTTATTTTACTAAGGGTAACAGGAGAAATTGGACCCTGTAGTGTGGCTAAGGGTCGTATAGTCGACAGAGGTATGTGTCACAGAGATGGCTTGTCTCTGTGATGTAACCCGGAGTGTTTTCCTTTAATGCACATAAGCAGTAAGGGATAGTTTAGTACACTTGGGTCTGGGTTATAGGTAGATTATTATTAATTATTTTTTTTATTTATATAGCACCATTGATTCCATGGTGCTGTACATAAGAAGGGGTTACATCAAAATTCAAATATCACTTACAGTTAACAAAACTAATGACAGACTGGCACAGAGGGAAGAGGACCCTGCCCTTGCGGGCTTACATTCTACAGGATTAAGGAGACAGTAGGTCGAGGGTTGCAGTAGCTCCAATGGTGTTGAGGTGGCCGTGTGGTCTTTACAGGCTGTAAGCTTCTTTGAAGAGGTGGGTTTTCAGATTTCTTTTGAAGGATCCAAAAGTAGTGGATAACCGGACGTGCTGGGGCACTGAATTCCAGAGGATGGGTGATATTCGGGAGAAGTCTTGGAGGCGATTGGGTGAGGAGCGAATAAGTGTGGAGGAGAGGAGGTGGTCTTGGGAGGACCAGAGATTACGTGAAGGAAGATATTGATCGATTAGTGTGGAAATATACGGAGGAGAAAGGTTATGGATGGCTTTGTAGGTCAGTGTTAGTAATTTAAACTGGATACGCTGGGAAATTGGGAGCCAGTGAAGGGATTTACAAAGAGGGGAAGCAGGAGTGTAGTGAGAAGAGAGATTAGTCGGGCAGCAGAGTTAAGGATGGACTGGAGGCGTGCGAGAGTGTTAGAAGGTAGGCCACAGAGGAGTATGTTGCAGTAGTCAAGGCGGGAGATGATTAGGGCATGCACGAGCATTTTGGTAGAGTATAGGTTGAGGAAAGGACGGATTCAGGAAATATTTTTGAGCTGGAGGCGACAGGAGGTGGCGAGAGCTCGGATGTGAGGTTTAAAGGACAGGGCAGAGTCAAGGGTTACTCCGAGGCAGCGTAGATGTGAGAGATGGGAGGGTCTGGCTACCCATATACCTCACCCCTGGGTAGGGCCATCACTGTACCTCTATATGTGTGTTTGAGGACCTGCGGTGAGGTCACGACCATGCGACTAATCGTGATCAGTTCCTGGGTGTGGTTATAGCTATATAAAGCATATAATGTAGCATACTGCTTAACACAGGCCTGTATGTGGGGAGGTGGAAGCCTCCAGTGTGTGTTAAGGCTCAGTCCTGGAGCCTCAAGTATTGGTCAATTGAACTTTCTTTTGCCTGAGCTAAAGGCTATTTGTTTTCTGTTTTGTGGGTTTGTGAAGCAATAATCCCTGTGAAATTTTAACGGAACGTGCCTCCTGATAGCCACCCTCAGCACCTGAGCGAGGATAACCCCAAAAGTTGTTGTACAATCCTGAGTACGCCGATACCCCATATGTGGGGGTAAACTACTGTTTGGGCGCATGTCAGAGCTCATAAGGGAAGGAGCACCATTTGACTTTTAAATGCAAAATTGGCTGGAATTGAGATAGGACGCCATGTCGCCTTTGGAGAGCCCCTGATGTGCCGAAAGTGTAACCCCCCCACAAGTGACACCATTTTGGAAAGTAGACCCCCTAAAGGAACTTATCTAGATGTGTGGTGAGCACTTTGAACCCCCAAGTGTTTATAATGTAGAGCCGTAAAAATAAAAAATCATGTTTTTTTTTCACAAAAATCATCTTTTAGGGTAACAGGAGAAATTGGACACCAAAATTTATTGTGCAATTTGTCCCGAGTACGCTGATGCCCCATATGTGGGGGGAACCACCATTTGGGTGCATGGCAGAGCTCAGAAGGGAAGGAGCACCGTTTTGGAATGCAGACTTTGATGGAAAGGTCTGCAGGCGTCACGTTGCGTCCCGGTTGTACCTAAACAGTAGAAACCCCCACACATGTAATCCCCATATTGGAAACTAGACCCCACCAAGGAACTTATCTAGATGTGTTGTGAGAACTTTGAACCCCCATGTGGTTCACTAATGTTTATAACGCAGAGCCGTAAAAAAAAAAAAAAAAACACGGTTTTTACTTACCAGTAATGGGATTTTACAGAGTCCGCGACAGCACCCTACGAGAGAAGGCATCCGCCCACCATCAGGATAGGAACCTACAGGTTAAAAAGGGGCAGCCCCCCTCGCCACTCCAGTTTGTGTTTCAGAGTATAAGGGACACCGCCATTGAATTAGTTCATGATAATTTCCACTTAAACAATACTAAATACCATCACCTCTACAGAGTGAAAACTAAAAGCACACCTTCCAATAGAGTGCAGGAATCCAGTGATTAACTGTGCGGGTGCTGTCGTGGACTCAGGAAAACCGTTTTTTACTTACCAGTAATATGATTTTACAATCACCATGACAGCACCCTAGGAGAGACTATCAGAGACTAATCACCTGGGAGGGACCACAGCACTAAGTACTGATCGTCCAAAGTCTAGGCTGGAATTGGATGATAGATCAAGACGGTAGTGCTAATAAAAGGTGGAAGGAGATGACCAAGTTGCCGCCTTACATATCATGTCAATGGAGACATCCGCTTTCTCAGCCCAGGATGAGGCCATGGCTTGAGTGGAGTGGGCTTTGATGCCTTTTGGCGGTGTTTCCCCCTTGGCGGAATCGGCTAGACATATTGCATCTCTGATCCGTCTGGCGATAGAACTTTTTGTGACACTCGCAACTCTCTTCTGATTCTGGAAAGAAACACAGAGATCTACTCTGCCTCCAAGTTTATGTCTTGTCTAAGTACTCCAATACTACTCTTCTAACATCTAGCGTATGACATTTCTGTTCTGCTGAAACTGGATTATCGCAAAAGGATGGTAAATATATCTCCTGGCTCCTATGGAACCTAGAAGCTACCTTTGGTAAATATGCTGGGTCTGGCTTCAAAACAATTTTATCCTGAAAGACCATTAGATAGGGAGGGTCCACTGATAACGCCTAAATATCACTGACCCGCCTAGCAGAAGTTAAGACTAACAAAAGAACTGTCTTTAGGGTCAGAATCTTAATTGAGACAGAACCTAGCAGCTCAAAAGGGGGTTCTGTTAAAGCATCTAAAACCAAGTTTAAATCCCATGGTGGCAATCTAGCAATATGAACTTGGTTACTACGTTCAATGGCCTTAATAAGTCTAGACACCCATCTATTTCCTGCCACGTTGCTGTTATATAGGGCTCCTAAAGCTGACACTTGAACCCTAAGGGTATTAACTGCCAACCCCAACTCTCAGCCATTCTGCAAGAATTCCAGAATTGCCGGAATCGGAATATGGTCTTTTAGGGGATACTGATTGAATGCCAGAAACTTCTTCCAGACCCTACAGAATTTTGGTAGTGACCTCTTTCCGGCTATTTAGCAAGGTAGATACTAAGGCCTCCAAAAATCCTCTCCGTCTTAGCAACTCCCTCTCAAATTCCACGCCGTCAAATGAAGGCCCTCCACATTGGGATGACGAAATGGACCTTGAGAGAGGAGCCCCGGACTCGAGGGCAACACCCAAGGGTCGGTCATTGACATCGCTCTGAGTAGAGAAAACCATGATCTCTTGGGCCAGAAGGGGGCGATTAACACTACTCTTGCCCTCTCCTCCCTGATCTTCCCGAGTACTAGAGGAATTAGACACATTGGGGGAAACGCATATGCTAGGGGAAAATCCCAACGGACTTGAAGGGAGTCTACTATGCATGGTCTGTCAGCTACCTGAAGTGATGCAAACTTCCTGACCTGCCTGTTTCTCCTTGTAGCAAACATATCTATAACTGGTAATCCCCAGAGACTGGCTATCTGTTTGAATATTTGCCGGTTCAGAGACCATTCACCCTGACGTAGGCAATGACAACTGAGATAATCTGCTTCCACATTGTGTTCCCCTCCTATGTGGAGTGCTGATAAAGAAAGGAAGTGAGTTTCGGCTAAGGTGAGTATGTCTGCAGTGGTGGACATTAGAGACTGTGATCTTGTCCCCCCTTGATGGTTGAGGTAGGCCACTACTGTCATGTTGTCAGTCTGCACACGTACATGTGAACCCTGCAGGGCCGGTAGAAACTGAAGCAGAAAATATTTGACGGCTGTGAGTTCCTTCAAATTTGAAGAGTTTTGGGCTTCCAGAAGTGACCAACGCCCTTGGGCTAGAACGTCTCCCATGCGAGCTCCCCAACCTACTGGACTGGCATCTGTTGTGACTGTGTTGTCCGGTATTATTCTCCACTGCACCCCTTTTGACAAATGGCAAACATCCAGCCACCACTTTAGGTTTGAGTCTTCCATTTAGACGACCTTGAAGACCCATTTCTGCGTTGATGATCTCGGATTGTAATACACGAGTGTGGGACTGAGCCCACCGAACAGCCGGTATGAAAGATGTCAATGAACCCAGCAGGGACATTGCGTCTCTCAAAGTTAGATCTGGATTCCTTCTCACGGCCCTGAGCTTGTATATAATCCTTTGTTTTTTGTCCTCTGGTAGAAAACATAGTTGATCTTCTGAGCATAGAAGAAAGCCGAGGAAAATCTGACGCGTTGATGGTTCTAGTTAAGATTTCTTTAAGTTGATCAACCAACCAAGGTCCTGCAGAGATATTATACAGTTTAGGCGGGCCGTACATTGGAAAACCGAATTCCCAATTATCAGGAAGTCGTCCAAGTATGGTATAACAAGGGTATCCTGCTACCTAATATAGGCCATTACTTCTGCAATAATCTTAGTAAACACTCTCTCGGTGCCATAGACAGCCCAAATGGCATTGCCGTAAACTGAAAGTGTCTGACCTGATCGTTTAGCAGCACTGCCATTCTGAAGAACTGCTGGTGATCCTTGTAAATGGGTAGATGGTAGTACGCATCTTTTAGATCCAACACGGTCATATAACACCTGGGAAATAGAAGTTAAGTTGCCGACCTAATGGACTCCATTCTAAAGGCATGATATTGTAGAAATTTATTCAATTTCCTCAAATTTATGATGGTCCTAAAGCATCCATCAGGCTTGGAATTTAAAAATAAAGGGGAATAAAACCCCTCCTTTTCCTGATCCTTTGGTACTTCTACAATAACCTCCTTTTCTCTCAACAGCTGAATTTCTATTTCTAGGGCCCGCTGTTGATCTGGAGAATTAAGGATAGTTAATACATAGTAACTCGGAGGTACCTCCAGAAACTCCAATTTTAACCCTGACGCAACTATACCCAAGATCAAGCTGCTGGAAGTTATCTTGTCCCATTGGTTAAAGAAATATTTTAATCTACCCCCCACTGGAAGGTCTGATTTATCGGTATTTGCGTCTACGTCTCGATGATGAAGAGCCACTGAAGTATGCACCTTTCTTCTTTGGCTCCGCCGGTTCCCAATCTCGGTCTTTATAACTTCTCCGGAAGGGCATACGTCTCCTGGAGGAATTTCTGAAAGTAGGATTAAACACTTTAGGAAATCCCTTCTTCCTATCCTCTGCCTTCGCAAGGATGTCTTCCAGCACAGGGCCAAAGTAGTACTCACCCCTGCATGGAATTGTACATAGCTTTGCTCTAGATTGAGCGTCACCTTTCCAGGTCTTAAGCCAGAGAGCTCGCCGGGCAGCATTCGAGAGGCCTGCTGATCTGACTGCCAGCTTTAAAGAGTCTACAGATGCATCCGCCAAGTACGCTACACCCTCACGGAAATGAGATAGAGAATTCAGTAGTTTATCTCTAGGGCCTTTAGCTTTTAGCTGCTCCTCCAGCTGACCCACCCAGACCATAACCGATCAGGCAGTGCAGGTGCTAGCAATTCCAAGTTTAAATGCTCCAGACGACGACTCTCAAACCTTCTTTAAGAACATGTCCGCCTTTCTGTCGGATGGATATTTAAAGGGCCACTGTCACCCCCTCCAGCCGTTATAAACTAAAAAAGCCACCTTGAGCAGCAGTAATGCTGCATTCTAACAAGGTGGCTCTTTTAGTTTTTGGTGCATGTATTCCCAAAATAATGCGTTTTATAAATTCTCCAAAATACCTTTCTTTCGCCAGGGAGGCAGGTCCTCACCCCCCTGCTTGAAACGCCACACTGCCATCACTCAAATCTTCAGGGGCGCTGGGCGCCGCCCCCTCCGCGCTGTGTTCGCATGAAATCCGCCCAGCGCCCCTGAAGATTTGAGTGACGGCAGTGTGGCGTTTCAAGCAGGGGGGTGAGGACCTGCCTCCCTGGGGAAAGAAAGGTATTTTGGAGAATTTATAAAACGCATTATTTTGGGAATACATGCACCAAAAACTAAAAGAGCTACCTTGTTAGAATGCAGCATTACTGCTGCTCAAGGTGGCTCTTTTAGTTTACAACGGCTGGAGGGGGTGACAGTGGCCCTTTAAGAAGGCCTACATCTTCTAGTGGTGAAGTGGCTGACTTTGATGTGGAAGCCACAGCTGTGTTTACTTTAGGGACTTTTACCCACTCAGCTAAAACTTAGTCATCAAAGGGGTATCTCCTCTTTGCAGATGATGGTAAAAACCCCTTATCCTGCTTATCCCATTCACGCTTAACAAGATCTTTAACTGTGTCACCCACCGGAAATGATCTACGATTTTTTTGACACAAACCCGCAAACATATCTTGGGTTGATCTGGGTTCCTTATTCTCTGCAACCCCCATGGTCGTGCAAACCGTTTTAACTAATACATCCATATTTTCTATGGAAAAACATGGTCTTCCCTGTTCATCTGAAGAGGATGGCGATGAAGAGCCTGAACATACGCCCTCTTGAAAAGATGGGAAGGAATCTGGCGATAAGCCCCCAGTAGGTTTTTCATGCCGTCTGCTTTTAAAGGGAATATTTGATCTCTTCCCTGATAACAGTCCTTAGGTCCGATTTATGGAGGGCAGCTTCTTCCTCTAAAGTTCGGCAAATACAACCCTGACAAAGCTTTTTAACATAGCTATCTGGCAAAGGTACTGTGCATAATGCACACTGCTTGTGTTTAGTTTTGGCTGTCTTTTTGACCTATAACAAAGCACAAGAAACGGACCACATCAGCTACTAGGTGTACTTATAACACTCAAAAAAGGCAGACCCAAAGAGAACCGGTTCCGGAGGTGAATTGCCACGTGACGCTGGGGCGCTTGCACGCTGCCGCCCCCGTACCACACCGCTGCTGCTACCGCTCTTCCTGTGCTCTGCGTCCCCCACAGAGGACATCTTGCAACACACTGCCCGCAGCTCCGGCTTCTTCCTTAATACATGCAGCCACACCTCCTCCCCAGGAAGTACCTGGATTCACTTCCGGGTCACGAGTGCTTTAATTCCTGGATGAGATGCCGGGACCAGCGCTGCGCTCACGCGACCCAGGGCGGCTTTCCCCAGCCCCTGGAATCGCGACATTCATGTACTCAGACGAGGTGGGGTCTGCGAGCAGGACACTCCCGACGCTGCTTCCAGTGCCCCCGTCTCTGCTGTTCCCACAGATACCGCACAGAGACTGATGGACCTGGGTAAGACTTCACATGTCTGTTCCCATCTAGGACAGGAACCCAAACTGGAGTGGCGAGGGGGACCGCCCCTTTTTAACCTGTAGGTTCATGTCCTGATGGTGATCGGATCCCCTCTCTCATAGGGTGCTGTCGTGGCTATAGGAAAAAATCATTTTTTCCCACAAAAATGATTTTTTAGCCCCCAAATTTTTATTTTCCACAGGGTAAAAATAAGAAAACGGACTGCAAAAGTTGTTGTCCAATTTGTCCTCAGTACGCTGATACCCCACTGTTTGGGCGCACGTCAGAGCTCGGAAGGGAAGGAGCACAGTTTTACTTTTTCAAAGCAGAATTGGATGGAATTGAGATCAGATGTCATGTTGCATTTGAAGAGCCCTTGATGTGCCTAAACAGTTGAAATGCCCCCAATTCTAACTCCATCCCCAACCCACCCTAACCCCAACACACCTAACCCCAACACCCATAACCTTAATTCCAACCCTAACCACACCCCTAACCCGGACATACCCCTAACCCAACCATAAACATAATGCAAACTCTAACCCCAACCCTAATGTTAGCCCCAACCCCATCCCTAATTTTAGCCCCAACCCCATCCCTAATTTTAGCCCCAACCCCATCCCTAACTTTAGCCCCAACCCCATCCCTAACTTTAGCCCCAACCCCATCCCTAACTTTAGCCCCAACCCTATCCCGAACTTTAGCCCCAAACCCAACGGGAAAATGGAAATATATTTTCTTTATTTTATTATTTTTCCCTAACTAAGGCGGTGATAAAGGGGGGGTTTGATTTACTATTTATAGCGCGATTTTATAACGGCTTTCTATTGCAAAAAAATATTTTTTTGCGTCACCACATTTTGAAAACTATAACTTTTGCATATTTTGGTCCGCAGTCGTGTGAGGTCTTGTTTTTGCAGGACGAGCTGATATTTTTATTTGTACCATTTTCGGGCACATGACATTTTTTGATCGTTTGTTATTCTGATTTTTGTTAGGCAAAATGAACAAAAAACAGCAATTCATGAATTTCTTTTGGGGGGGCGTTTATACCATTCCGCGTTTGGTAAAATTGATAAAGCCGTTTTATTCTTCAGGTTAGTACGATTACAGTGATCTCATTTATATACCTTTTTTAATGTTTTGGTGCTTTTATACAATAAACACTATTTTACATAAAAAATAATTATTTTTGCATCGCTTTATTCTAAGGGCTGTAACTTATTTTTTTGCCGATGACACTATGGCAGCTCATTTTTTACGGGACAAGATGACGCTTTCAGCGGTACCATGTTTATTTAAATCAGTCTTTTTGATCGCGTGTTGATCCACTTTTTTTATTCGGCAGTATGATGACAAAGCATTGTTTTTGCCTCATTTTTTATTTATTTTTTTACAGTGTTCACTGAAGGGGTTAACTAGTGGGCCAGTTTTATAGGTCGGGTCGTTACAGACGCGGCAATACTAAATATGTGTACTTTTATTTTTTATTTACATAAAGAAATGTATTTATTGGAACAATATTTTTTTTTCCTAATTTAGGATTTTATTTTTTTTATATTTTTCAGTAATTTTTTTTGTTTTTACTTTTTTACATTGTCCCAGGGTGGGACATCACTATATAGTGTCAGATCGCTGATCTGACACTTTGCAGAGCACTGTGTCAGATCAGCGATCCGACAGACAGTACAGGAGGCTTACCGGCGCCTGCTCTCAGCAGGCATTGACAAGCCACCCCCCTGCAGGCCCCGGAAGGACTTCACGGCTATCTTAGATTCAGGGGTCTGCAGGGAGGAGACAGGAGACCCTCTGAACCACACGATCACATCGCGTTGTTCTTAGGGTCTTAGGGAAGCATGCAGGGAGCACCCTCCCTGACTGATGCTTCCCTATGCCACAGGAACGCTGCGATCTTGTTTGAGCCCCCCAGTGAGCGAGGCTGATCGCATATGACGTATTATCCCGTAAATGGTCATACAGGATCAGGTCACCTCGACGGGATAGTACGTCTGATGTCAGAAAGGGGTTAAATATGTATACAAAGGACATGACAAGGATAATATTGAAATAGCTCAAAAACACCTCCAACGTGAAGAAAACAAACCAATTTGTCGAATCACGATACATCAGTGCACCAGAAGCTGCATGGAGAATCTTTGCTTTTCCCATGCATAAACAATCTCATTCCATTAATTGCCTAGCAGTACATCTACCTCTCAGCCACTATATTTTCATCAAGATGATCCCACTGAGAACATACAACAAAAACTACTTCAAAATTCAACACTCATGGCGTACTTTAACCTTAAAGGGAACCTGTCACCCCCAAAACCAAAGGTGAGCTAAGCCCTCCGGCATCAGGGGCTTATCTACAGCATTCTGTAATGCTTTAGATAAGCCCCCGATGTATCCTGAAAGATGAGAAAAAGAGGTTAGATTATACTCACCCAGGGGCGACTGCGCCCTTTAGTACTTTGCTCTGCCCTCAACAGGGCAAAGTAAGCCTGTGCCGGAGCCACAGCCTGAAGACAAGAAGAGGATGTCATCGTAAGAAGATGGGAGGCCCCAGACCGAATCGCGACGCCCATCAGACCAGAACAGAAACGGGACCGCCCCTGGGTAAGTATAATCTAACCTCTTTTTCTCATCTTTCAGGATACATCGGGGGCTTATCTACAGCATTACTGAATGCTGTAGATAAGCCCCTGCTGCCGGTGGGCTTAGCTCGCCTTCGATTTTGGGGGCGACAGGTTCCCTTTAATAAGATAGACCCTAATGCACATCAATATTATTAGAGACATTCCAGAACACTACGTTTGGAAACATGGCATATAGGAACCCAGAAAGCAAAGAGGCCACACTGTAATAGGAAGTATGTATAGAGTTAGTCTAAAAGACCAAGAACGCTATTCTTTACATTTGTCGTTGTTACATGTAAAAGGAGCAACAAGGTTTCAGAACCTTAACCCCTTTCTGACATCTGACGTACTATCCCGTCGAGGTGGGGTGGGCCCGTATGACCACCGACGGGATAGTACGTCATCACCGATCAGCGGCGCTCACGGGGGGAGCGCGGCCGATCGCGGCCGGGTGTCAGCTGCATATCGCAGCTGACATCCGGCACTATGTGCCAGGAGTGGTCACGGACCGCCCCCGGCACATTAACCCCCGGCACACCACGATCAAACATGATCACGGTGTACCGGCGGTATAGGGAAGCATCACGCAGGGAGGGGGCTCCCTGCGGGCTTCCCTGAGACCCCCGGAGCAACGCGATGTGATCGCGTTGCTCCGAGGGTCTCCTACCTCCCTCCTCGCCGCAGGTCCCGGATCCAAGATGGCCGCGGCATCCGGGTCCTGCAGGGAGGGAGGTGGCTTACCGAGTGTCTGCTCAGAGCAGACACTTGGTAAGCCTGCAGCCCTGCACAGCAGATCGCAGATCTGGCAGAGTGCTGTGCACACTGCCAGATCAATGATCTGTAATGTCCCCCCCTGGGACAAAGTAAAAAAGTTAAAAAAAATTCCCCACATGTGTGTAAAAAAAAAAAAAAAAAAAAAATATCCTAAATAAAGAAAAAAAAAAAATATTATTCCCATAAATACATTTCTTTAGCTAAATAAAATAAAAAAACAATAAAAGTACACATATTTAGTATCGCCGCGTCCGTAACGACCCAACCTATAAAACTGCCCCACTAGTTAACCCCTTCAGTAAACACCGTAAGAAAAAAAAAAAAAAAACGAGGCAAAAAACAACGCTTTATTATCATACCGCCGAACAAAAAGTGGAATAACACGCGATCAAAAAGACTGATATAAATAACCATGGTACCGCTGAAAACGTCATCTTGTCCCGCAAAAAACAAGATCTCACATGGCTCTGTGGACTCAAATATGGAAAAATTACAGCTCTCAAAATGTGGTAACGCAAAAAATATTTTTTGCAATGAAAAGCGTCTTTCAGTGTGTGACAGCTGCCAATCATAAAAATCCGCTAAATAACCCGCTATAAAAGTAAATCAAACCCCCCTTCATCACCCCCTTAGTTAGGGAAAAATAAAAAAATTAAAAAATGTATTTATTTCCATTTTCCCATTAGGGTTAGGGCTGGGGCTAGGGTTGGGGCTAGGGTTGGGGCTAGGGTTGGGGCTAGGGTTGGGGCTAGGGTTGGGGCTAGGGTTGGGGCTAGGGTTGGGGCTAGGGTTGGGGCTAGGGTTGGGGCTAGTGATAGTGCGAGGGTTATGGCTAGGGTTGGGGCTAGGGTTGGGGCTAAAGATAGGGTTAGGGTTTGGATTACATTTACGGTTGGGAATAGGGTTGGGTGTGTCTGGGTTAGAGGAGTGGTTAGGGTTACTGTTGGGATTAGGGTAAGGGGTGTGTTTGGATTAGGGTTTCAGTTATAATTGGGGGGTTTCCACTGTTTAGGCACATCAGGGGCTCTCCAAACGGGACATGGCATCCGATCTGAATTCCAGCCAATTCTGCGTTGAAAAAGGAAAACAGTGCTCCTTCCCTTCAGAGCTCTCCCGTGTGCCCAAACAGTGGTTCCCCCCCACATATGGGGTATCAGCGTACTCAGGACAAATTGGACAACAATGTTTGGGGTCCAATTTATCATGATACCCTTGTGAAAATACAAAACTGGGGGCTAAAAATCATTTTTGTGAAAAAAAAAAATAATTTTTATTTTCACGGCCCTGCGTTATAAACTGTAGTGAAACACTTGGGGGTTCAAAGCTATCAAAACACATCTAGATAAGTTCCTTAGGGGGTCTACTTTCCAAAATGGTGTCACTTGTGGGGGGTTTCAATGTTTAGGCACATCAGGGGCTCTCCAAATGCAACATGGCGTCCCATCTCAATTCCAGTCAATTTTGCATTGAAAAGTCAAATGGCGCTCCTTTCCTTCCGAGCTCTGCCATGTGCCCAAACAGTGGTTTACCCCCACATATGGAATATCAGCGTACTCAGGACAAACAGCTCTCCAGCGACCAACGATGCCGAGGTCCCCGGGTAACCAGGGTAAACATCGGGTTGCTAAGCGCAGGGCCGCGCTTAGTAACCCGATGTTTACCCTGGTTACCAGTGTAAAATGTAAAAAAACAAACAGTACATACTCACCTTCGCGTCCCCCGGCGTCCGCTTCCTGCACTGACTGAGCGCCGGCCCTAACAGCAGAGCGGTGACGTCACCGCTGTGCTGTGCTTTCACTTTACGGCCGGCAGTCAGTCAGTGCAGGAAGCGGACGGCAAGGGACCTGACGGACACCGGAATGTGAGTATGTACTGTTTGTTTTTTTTACATTTACGATGGTAACCAGGGTAAACATCGGGTTACTAAGCGCGGCCCTGCGCTTAGTAACCCGATGTTTACCCTGGTTACCAGTGAAGACATCGCTGAATCCGTGTCACACACACCGATTCAGCTTTGTCAGCGGGACCTCTGCGATCAAAAAAAGGTCCAGGCCATTCCGACACGACCAGCGATCTCACAGCAGGGGCCTGGTCGCTGCTACGTGTCAAACATAGCGAGATCGCTACTGAGGTCGCTGTTGCGTCACAAAACTTGTGACTCAGCAGCGACCTCGCTTAGTGTGACGGGGGCTTTAGAACAGATATGCTGGAAAGCACAAACAGTGTGAGACAAGTACGCTGCTCCTGTCAGCACCACTAAGCATACACAGATGTTTAAGGGAATCTGTCACCACTTGTTTGGCATATCATGTAAAAATTTTCAATTCAGTGCCAACTCTGCATTATAATAGTAATTTTGATACTTCTTGACTCCCCACCTTTGATCAATAAATTCAGTTTATATTCCTCCCACGGTGTATGTAAATCAGCTCGGTCCGATGGGCGGGGCTTATTGTTCATCTCCACCCCCCCTCCTCGGCTTGCTCTACGTATTCATTTCTGTGAATAACAGATCGCATATAGTTTTGGCGCATGCGCATTCAAATGGCCTCTCGCGCGTGCGCAGTATGCTTTGCCCAACTGTGGGCAAAGCATAAGATCATTAATGCGCATGCGCCGGCATACGCTGTGGCTTTCTATGGCCAGGAAGTATACAAAGTATACACCCGGGCCACAGAATGCAATCGCGTATGCGCAATACTGTTTTTCTGCTTTGCCTAGAGTTGGGCAGAGCATACTGCCCACGGGCAAGAGGACATTTGAATGCTCATGCTCCAAAACTATACGCGAATGCACAAATTCCCCGGAAAGAATGCGTAGAGCAAGCCAGGATGGGGGGGAATAGACGGACAATAAGCCCCACCCATCAGACCGGACTGAGGATATTTACATACACTGCGGGAGGAATAAAAACCGTATATATTGATCAAAGGTGGGGAGTCAAGGGGTATAAAAAGTACTGTTATAATGCAGAGTTGGCACTGAATTGAATATTTTTACATGATATGCCAAAAAAGTGGTGACAGATTCCCTTTAATTTCATCGCACTCCTGATGCAATATTATCGGGCCTATTTCTAGCAGGATATAAATGCATTGGCATCTGATTCCATACCTTTCCAAATAATAATTACGTCATCAATATAGCGGCCATAAAATTCTTGTCATGAAAAATATTTTTTTTAGAAAATAAAAAATATTCTTCCCAAAGAGCTACAACCAAGTAAGTTAGGAAGAGAGGGGGAGAACTTCCCTCCCATGCTAACCCCTCTTGTTTGGAGGAAGAAGAGACCTTCAAAATCCTGAATTTCATTCTTATCCCTCAATTCCGCATGATGTTGCTCTATCGAGTCTTAGAATTGTTTTACTTGGCCAGAAAGAATTTAAGAATGAAATTCAGGATTTTGAAGGTCACCTCTTCCTCCAAACAAGAGGGAGAATTTCACTGCGGTAAACTCTACTTCTGCACCGTGATGCAAAACTTTTCATGGCCAAGCTTGAAAGTGACTTTTTGTCCTCATGTCCCATCAGGCCTCTGGCCTACTACCGCTACATTGATGATATTTTATTCATCTGAACAGAGTCTGAGCAACAGCTAAAGATGTTCCATAAACAGTTTAATCAATTTCATCCCACCATCAACTTAACACTCAACTACTCCTGTACTGAAATTAACTTTTTGGACACCATCATTAAGCGGCAGAACAATGAAATAGAGACATCCCTGTATCAGAAGCCAATCGACCGTCCAACATACCTTAACCCCTTCATGACCCAGCCTATTTTGGCCTTAATGACCTTGCCGTTTTTTGCAATTCTGACCAGTGTCCCTTTATGAGGTAATAACTCGGGAACGCTTCAACGGATCCTAGCGATTCTGAGATTGTTTTTTCGTGACATATTGGGCTTCATGTTAGTGGTAAATTTAGGTCGATAATTTCTGCGTTTATTTGTGAAAAAAATGGAAATCTGGCGAAAATTTTGAAAATTTTGCAATTTTCACATTTTGAATTTTTATTCTGTTAAACCAGAGAGTTATGTGACACAAAATAGTTAATAAATAACATTTACCACATGTTTACTTTACATCAGCACAATTTTGGAAACAACATTTTTTTTTGCTAGGAAGTTATAAGGGTTAAAATTTGACCAGTGATTTCTCATTTTTACAACAAAATTTACAAAACCATTTTTTTTAGGGACCACCTCACATTTGAAGTCAATTTGAGGGTTCTATATGGCTGAAAATACCCAAAAGTGACACCATTCTAAAAACTGCACCCCTCAAGGTGCTCAAAACCACATTCAAGAAGTTTATTAACCCTTCAGGTGTTTCACAGCAGCAGAAGCAACATGGAAGGAAAAAATGAACATTTAACTTTTTAGTCACAAAAATGATCTTTTAGCAACAATTTTTTTATTTTCCCAAGGGTAAAAGGAGAAACTGGACCACGAACGTTGTTGTCCAATTTGTCCTGAGTACACTGATACCTCACATGTGGGGGTAAACCACTGTTTGGGCACATGGTAAGTCTCGGAAGGGAAGGAGCGCCATTTGACTTTTTGAATGAAAAATTATCTCCATCGTTAGCGGACACCATGTCGCGTTTGGAGAGCCCCTGTGTGACTAAACATTGGAGCTTCCCCACAAGTGACCCCATTTTGGAAAGGAGACCCCCCAAGGAACTTATCTAGATGCATAGTGAGCACTTTAAACCCTCAGGTGCTTCACAAATTGATCCGTAAAAATGAAAAAGTACTTTTTTTTCACAAAAAAATTATTTTAGCCTCAATTTTTTAATTTTCACATGGGCAACAGGATAAAATGGATCCTAAAATTTGTTGGACAATTTCTCCTGAGTACACCGATACCTCATATGTGGGGGTAAACCACTGTTTGGGCGCATGGCAAGGCTCGGAAGGGAAGGCGCGCCATTTGACTTTTTGAATGGAAAAGTAGCTCCAATCGTTAGCGGACACCATGTCGCGTTTGGAGAGCCCCTGTGTGCCTAAACATTGGAGCTCCCCCACAAGTGACCCCATTTTGGAAACTAGACCCCCCAAGGAACTTATCTAGATGCATAGTGAGCACTTTAAACCAACAAGTGCTTCACAGAAGTTTATAACGCAGAGCCGTGAAAATAAAAAATAATTTTTCTTTCCTCAAAAATTATTTTTAGCCCAGAATTTTTTATTTTCCCAAGGGTAACAGGAGAAATTGGACCGAAAATGTTGTTGTCCAGTTTGTCCTGAGTACGATGATACCCCATATGTGGGGGTAAACCACTGTTTGGGTGCATGGCAGGGCTTGGAAGGGAAGGCACGCCATTTGGCTTTTTGAATGGAAAATTAGCTCCAATCATTAGCGGACACCATGTCGCGTTTGGAGAGCCCCTGTGTGCCTAAACATTGGAGCTTCCCCATAAGTGACCCCATTTTGGAAACTAGACCTCCCAAGGAACTAATCTAGATGTGTGGTGAGCACTTTGAACCCCCAAGTGCTTCACAGAAGTTTATAACGCAGAGCCATGAAAATAAAAAATATTTTTTCTTTTCTCAAAAAATTTTTTTTAGCCCTGAATTTTTTATTTTCCCAAGGGTAACGGGAAATTTGACCCCAATAGTTGTTGTCCAGTTTCTCCTGAGTACGCTGATACCCCATATGTGGGGGTAAACCACTGCTTGGGCACACGTCGGGGTTCGGAAGGGAAGTAGTGACGTTTTGAAATGCAGACTTTGATGGAATGCTCTGCGGGCGTCACGTTGCGTTTGCAGAGCCCCTGATGTGCCTAAACAGTAGAAACCCCCCACAAGTGACCCCATTTTGGAAACTAGACCCCCAAATGAACTTATCTAGATGTGTGGTGAGCACTTTGAACCCCTAAGTGCTTCACAGAAGTTTATAACGCAGAGCCGTGAAAATAATAAATACGGTACGTTTTCTTTCCTCAAAAAAAATTTTTTTAGCCCTGATTTTTTTATTTTCCCAAGGGTAACAGGAGAAATTTGACCCCAAGATTTGTTGTCCAGTTTCTCCTGAGTATGCTGATACCCCATATGTGGGGGTAAACCACTGTTTGGGCACATGCCGGGACTTGGAAGTGAAGTAGTGATGTTTTGAAATGCAGACTTTGATGGAATGCTCTGCGGGCATCACGTTGCTTTTGCAGAGCCCCTGATGTGCCTAAACAGTAGAAACCCCCCACAAGTGACCCCATTTTGGAAACTAAACCCCCAAGGGAACTTATCTAGATGTGTGGTGAGCACTTTGAACCTCTAAGTGCTTCACAGAAGTTTATAACACAGAGCCGTGAAAATAATAAATACGTTTTCTTTCCTCAAAAAAATTTTTTTAGCCCTGATTTTTTTATTTTCCCAAGGGTAACAGGAGAAATTTGACCCCAAGAGTTGTTGTCCAGTTTCTCCTGAGTACGGTGATACCCCATATGTGGGGGTAAACCACTGTTTGGGCACTTGCCGGAGCTCGGAAGTGAAGTAGTGACGTTTTGAAATGCAGACTTTGATGGAATGCTCTGCGGGCATCACGTTGCGTTTGCAGAGCCCCTGATGTGCCTAAACAGTAGAAACTCCCCACAAGTGACCCCATTTTGGAAACTAAACCCCCAAGGGAACTTATCTAGATGTGTGGTGAGCACTTTGAACCCCCAAGTGCTTCACAGAAGTTTATAAC
Organism: Ranitomeya variabilis; assembly: GCF_051348905.1. Taxonomy (NCBI): domain Eukaryota; kingdom Metazoa; phylum Chordata; class Amphibia; order Anura; family Dendrobatidae; genus Ranitomeya; species Ranitomeya variabilis. The sequence continues at coordinate 103,614,590 of NC_135238.1, read as the reverse complement.
GCAGAGCCGTGAAAATAAAAAATCATTTTTCTTTCCTCAAAAATAATTTTTTAGCCCGCAATTTTTTATTTTCCCAAGGGTTACAGGAGAAATTGGACCCCAAAAGTTGTTGATCAGTTTCTCCTGAGTACGCTGGTACCCCATATGTGGGGGTAAAGCACTGTTTGGGCACACGTCGGGGCTCGGAAGGGAGAGAGCACCATTTTACTTTTTCAACGCAAGATTGGCTGGAATCAATGGTGGCGCCGTGTCGCGTTTGGAGACCCCCTGATGTGCCTAAAAAGTGGAAACCCCTCAATTCTAACTCCAACACTAACCCCAACACACCCCTAACTCTAATCCCAACCCTAACCACAACCCTAACCCCAACACACCCCTAACCCTAGTCTTACCCCTAATTCCAACCCTAAGGCTATGTGCTCACGTTGCGGATTTGTGTGGATTTTTCCGCAGTTTTTGAAAAATCTGCAGGTAAAACGCACTGCGCTTTACCTGCGGATTTACCGCGGATTTCCAGTGTTTTTTGTGTGGATTTCACTTGCGGATTCCTATTATGGAGCAGGTGTAAAACGCTGCGGAATTGCACAAAGAATTGACATGCTGCGGAAAATACAACGCAGCGTTTCCGCGCTGTATTTTCTGCACCATGGGCACAGCGGATTTGGTTTTCCATAGGTTTACGTGGTACTGTAAACGTGATGGAAAACTGATACGAATCCGCAGCGACCAATCCGCTGCGGATCCGCAGCCAAATCCGCACCGTGTGCACATAGCCTAATTCTAACCCTAATTCTAACCCTAATTCTAGCCCTAAGTGCAACCCTAGCCCTAAGTGCAACCCTAGCCCTAAGTGCAACCCTAAGTGCAACCCTAAGTGCAACCCTAGCCCTAAGTGCAACCCTAAGTGCAACCCTAGCCCTAAGTGCAACCCTAAGTGCAACCCTAAGTGCAACCCTAAGTGCAACCCTAGCCCTAAGTGCAACCCTAAGTGCAACCCTAAGTGCAACCCTAAGTGCAACCCTAAGTGCAACCCTAGCCCTAAGTGCAACCCTAAGTGCAACCCTAAGTGCAACCCTAAGTGCAACCCTAAGTGCAACCCTAGCCCTAAGTGCAACCCTAAGTGCAACCCTAGCCCTAAGTGCAACCCTAAGTGCAACCCTAAGTGTAACCCTAAGTGCAACCCTAGCCCTAAGTGCAACCCTAAGTGCAACCCTAAGTGCAACCCTAGCCCTAAGTGCAACCCTAAGTGCAACCCTAAGTGCAACCCTAGCCCTAAGTGCAACCCTAAGTGCAACCCTAGCCCTAAGTGCAACCCTAAGTGCAACCCTAGCCCTAAGTGCAACCCTAAGTGCAACCCTAAGTGCAACCCTAAGTGTAACCCTAAGTGCAACCCTAGCCCTAAGTGCAACCCTAAGTGCAACCCTAAGTGCAACCCTAAGTGCAACCCTAAGTGCAACCCTAAGTGCAACCCTAGCCCTAAGTGCAACCCTAAGTGCAACCCTAAGTGCAACCCTAAGTGCAACCCTAGCCCTAAGTGCAACCCTAAGTGCAACCCTAGCCCTAAGTGCAACCCTAAGTGCAACCCTAAGTGCAACCCTAAGTGTAACCCTAAGTGCAACCCTAGCCCTAAGTGCAACCCTAAGTGCAACCCTAAGTGCAACCCTAAGTGCAACCCTAAGTGCAACCCTAAGTGCAACCCTAGCCCTAAGTGCAACCCTAAGTGCAACCCTAGCCCTAAGTGCAACCCTAAGTGCAACCCTAAGTGCAACCCTAAGTGCAACCCTAAGTGCAACCCTAGCCCTAAGTGCAACCCTAAGTGCAACCCTAAGTGCAACCCTAGCCCTAAGTGCAACCCTAAGTGCAACCCTAAGTGCAACCCTAGCCCTAAGTGCAACCCTAAGTGCAACCCTAAGTGCAACCCTAAGTGCAACCCTAAGTGCAACCCTACCCCTAACCCTAACCCTAATGGAAAAACAAAAATAATTATATTTTCTGTATTTTATTATTATCCCTACCTATGGGGGTGATAAAGGGGGTGATTTATTCACTATTTTTTTTATTTTGATCGCTGTGATAGAACTTATCACAGCGACCAAAATGTGCAGGAACGAATCTGCCGGCTTGCAGATTCGGCGGGCGTACTGCGCATGCGCCCGCCATTTTCCAAGATGGCGGCGCCCATGAAGCAGACGGCCGGACACCGGGAGGGACATCGGAGCTAGGTAAGTATGGGGGGGTGGGACCGGAACACGGGGGGGGGATCGGAGGACCTGGGGAGCGGACAGGAGGACCGGGGGAGCCGACAGGAGGGAGGAGGGGAGCGGAACGGAGATCGGGGCAAAAAGGACGACTGGGGGGGCGATCGGTGGGCTGGGGTGGGGGCAGATCGGGGTCTCCAGCCATGGCAGATGCTATTGCAGCATCGGCCATGGCTGGATTGTAATATTTCACCATTTTCATAGGTGAAATATTACAAATCGCTCTGATTGGCAGTTTCACTTTCAACAGCCAATCAGAGCGATCGTAGCCACGGGGGGGTGAAGCCACCCCCCCTGGGCTGAAGTACCACCCCCTCTCCCTGCAGATCGGGTAAAATAGGAGTTAACCCCTTCACCCGATCTGCAGGGACGCGATCATTCTGTGACACAGCATATGCGTCACAGGTCGGGAAGGCACCGACTTTCATGACGCATACGCTGTGTCACAGGTCGGGAAGGGGTTAAAGGGAAGGTGCCATCAAAAAAAATTTTTTTTTACAGCAATTGTAAAAATGTAAAGAATTAATGTTTACATTTTCTTAAAAAATATTATCATTTGTTTATAATTTAGTAAAATATGAAAAATTTGAAGTTTTGGAAATTCCACTTTTAAACACTAGGGGGAGCAGCTGCTGAAATTTCAGAAAAACCTAGTGTACAAATAGCTCACATTACAGCACTGCAGTAATTATGGGTGGAGTCTGCTGACGTCTGTGATGTCACTCCTCTCCTCCCCTTCTGGGTGTTTGCTAAGGGATAAGAATAACCCAAAAGCAAAACCACAGTCAGAAGTCCAATGTCTAGAAAACATAGAAAACTTTATTTAGATTAATATCAGGTATATAAATAACAGTGGAGAACAATCACCGTGCCACCCACAGCACGCTCAAAAATAGGACCGGGGAAGATAGCCTATCATCACATAACTAAGTATATGGAATGACCCCGCACAATGCATACAAATAACAGATATCAATAGACGTCAATTCATGTATCTGCATGTATAAACACAAGTTACAAATAAATATAGGCAGGAAGAATAGACGTGATTATAGTATACGTACCGGCCAAACGTATATGATGATAAAGTAGCATGTATAGGCACACCACCCCCGTCCCCCCCCCGACGCGCGTTTCGGCAGATGCCTTTCTCAAGGCATATGTGGATGTACTGCTGGGTCCATTATATGTATACTCACAGGTGGATGGGGCCGGAAACACTTACGTCCCACATGTGTCCACTAATCACCGGTGCCTAGCGCACATGGTCGTCAACACCTGGGAACACACGGGCCCATGTGTCGCAGATGAGCAGACACCGCGCTGCACAGCACCGGAAGTAAGGCGCAAAAAACACATTACAAGAAAGCGCAGATTGGACATGTGCAATTGAGGCCGCGCCGTCATATTATTAAAGTCCATCAGGACAGATTACGGCGCGGCCATCTTGTTGAAGACGGACATGCGCAGAGATTAAGAATGAGACACTATGGGCACAGTTAGAAAGAATAAGACGTCAGTTATAGGTAACACACAAATGGCGACTCTTCATACAAATAGTAGTATAAAGGAGAATTGAGAGTCAAAACTAGCCAATGTAAATTTACAATCAATTGAATTTTATTTCAAAGAATCAAATACATAAAAATACCATCAATTAATGAATAATAAATAACAACTAGCAACTACATCCTAAGTACATCAAAGAAGCTTTCCAGGACATGACGGGACACAAATAGATCGCAATAAATACTACTCCCCAGTCATATACGTATCAATGAATGCTATTTCACATATGGGACCTGCTAGCAGTGGCAAGCGGTGGTTTAAACCCAGTAGTCTGCTATAAAGTGCATTATCCAAGGGAAATGCCCACACATCATGAAACCGTCATTATAAATATAAAGAACAAACATAATTAAATGGATTTACCCATGTGTGTGCAAGCGTCCCGCGTAGATCCTGGATCGCAAAACCCCAACGCGCGTTTCGCGTGCAAATCTCGTCGCTTCCTCAGGGGGCGACGAGATTTGCACGCGAAACGCGCGTTGGGGTTTTGCGATCCAGGATCTACGCGGGACGCTTGCACACACATGGGTAAATCCATTTAATTATGTTTGTTCTTTATATTTATAATGACGGTTTCATGATGTGTGGGCATTTCCCTTGGATAATGCACTTTATAGCAGACTACTGGGTTTAAACCACCGCTTGCCACTGCTAGCAGGTCCCATATGTGAAATAGCATTCATTGATACGTATATGACTGGGGAGTAGTATTTATTGCGATCTATTTGTGTCCCGTCATGTCCTGGAAAGCTTCTTTGATGTACTTAGGATGTAGTTGCTAGTTGTTATTTATTATTCATTAATTGATGGTATTTTTATGTATTTGATTCTTTGAAATAAAATTCAATTGATTGTAAATTTACATTGGCTAGTTTTGACTCTCAATTCTCCTTTATACTACTATGGGCACAGTGTAGACAAGCGCAAATAAGACATGCGCAGAAGGTAACAAACGGCCATATTGTTGAAGTCCACAATATAAATTACAGCGTGGCCATCTTGCAAAGGATGGAAAAACGCTGGTAAAACAACCTATCGTCACAATAGTATAGGTGGTGTATAGGCATAACAGTACAATCGTCACAATAAACATGGGTACATCAAGTGGCACAAATAACATAAAAAATAATGTTATATCATAGTATATCAATGTGGCACTAGATTAGACCTTATAGTGACATACAGCATACAGGACGATAAACGTATCATAATAAACGATGTGGATCAACAAAAACAGCCGTTATCTGTCAACACATAACAAATGTTTCAAAGGGAAAAACATACGCGAAAAATGAGTGCAAAATCCAAAATAAAAAGAATAAAATAAAACAGAGCAGAATGTATCTCAACATACATATACAACGGCCACAAAACACTAGATACATACAAAAATATAAACACCAATAAAGAAAAAGTATAACAAACATTGAGGACAGCATTGCCTATCCAAAATACAAAGGAGGGCATGATTAAACCACACAATTATTCTATTAATGGCCCCATCATATCTATGTCTCTATATGTACCATAGAAACATTAACCACTACACACATAGGAACACACTATTGCCCACCATTTATTGTGCAAAACCGATCCTAACATCAGTCAGCTAACAACATAGCATGAGTAAAAAAAAATAATACAAAAAATAATAATCAAACAAAGGGGATAGTCCAAAAGAAAAGGGATAGTCCAAAAAAAGGGGGAGTTCCCAACATAACGCTTCAGCCAAAATGGCCAGATGTTGCTAGTAGTGTTGTCCTCAGGGGCACTATACTATGCGCCTATACATCCTACTTTATCATCATATACGTTTGACCGGTATGTATACTATAATCACGTCTATTCTTACTGCCTATATTTATTTGTAACTTGTGTCTATACATGCAGATCCATGAATTGACGTCTATTGATATCTGTTATTTGTATGCATTGTGCGGGGTCATTCCATATACTTAGTTATGTGATGATAGGCTATCTTCCCCGGTCCTATTTTTGAGCGTGCTGTGGGTGGCACGGTGATTGTTCTCCACTGTTATTTATATACCTGATATTAATCTAAATAAAGTTTTCTATGTTTTCTAGACATTGGACTTCTGACTGTGGTTTTGCTTTTGGGTTATATTTATTCATGCAGTTTGTCCTGTATGGTCCTATATGAGTCCTGGTACTTTTTTACAATGATCTATATCATATTTAGATGGTAATTATGTGGGGGACTGTTCAGTATTCCACTATATTCTTTTTGCTAATTCTGTTTGCTGTGTTATGCACAGGGTACGTGGATACCAATATGGACTACAGAGCCAAAGAACGTACTTGGCTAGATCAAATGGATCAGGTTTTTAGTGACGGTGGGATGGATGCACAGCAACCGGTGGACTCCAAATGGGATGATAAATTACAGTCTATTAAGGCCATGCTGCTGAGACGCTCTCGGCTATGGTGGAACAGAATTTTTCTTGAGAAATATATAAAAAATAAAATGGTCCCCAGGGGACTTAGGGTGAGGGTCATTCCATCTTTCCCTATAGATGACATTCCCTTTGTTACACAATGGGAGGATGCTTGTACTATCTGCTCCACCACCCTTATGCAACTACTTATCGACTTTAATACCAACAGCATTGCTGAATTAGATAAAGTTATTGATTCCATGCAGGCCATTGTTAAAACTGGCTGTCCCCCTCGTAAACTATCTCAATTTGAAAGTGACCTGGATAAGTCTATGGATGCATTGGCTAAAAAAATCCAGGATTCACAACTATCTAAATTTAGTAGGGGCACGAAAGACTATTCTACTAAAAGGGTATACCTGTGGAAAACAAAGGTGAATCAACAACCGGAGAGAGCGACATCTATTACTTCCCTGTCATCAATAAGCGGACGATCTGATCTATCCTCATCTTGCATCTACAACTGGCGGTGGTGAAAATAGATTACGTAATCATGCCTATCACCCATACAGAAGGAACAACATGGCCCTTGATGCCCCTAAAAGAGACAATAAGGTGATCAATCTCAGTAAGCATGAACTTTCTGATGTCGACATACGACTATTGGAGAAGGGTCTCTCTTTCTCCCCTATGTCCAATTTTGATTTATTTTCTGCTATCAAAGATCTTCATCTTTTTGCTCGGTCGTTGCTGTTCAGGAGATATCATTACAATAATGAACTGCATTTATTATTCCCCACAGAGGAAGAGCAGAATACATTAAGAATTCTGGAGGAATTGACGGTGGAACATGAACACGAGGGAGGTAAGATTCCTCCTTCTATTCGCCCTTGCTCCAGCAGGTTCCCCCCGTTATCATCTTGTGCCAACATAGATATGTTCGTCCGGGTGGTGACGGAGGACCTTGGCAATATTCACAAGTCATCTAGTGGAGATAACCTCTCTAGGGCTGAAAGGAATAGACTACAATTTCTTAAAAATCTTCCAGATGTTGTCATAAAGCCAGCTGATAAAGGTGGTAACGTCATCCTGTGGCCCGTTGATATGTATGAGAGGGAGGCATTTAGACAGTTAGACAACAATATCTGTTATAAAAAACTTACATATAACCCCCTCTCTGCCTTCACTGCGCAATTAGACACTATTGTGCAGCGGGCCCTACGGGACGACGTTATCACCAAATATCTGGCATCAGCCCTTATGGTTAAAGAACCAACTATACCAACTTTGTATTTACTTCCAAAAATACATAAGGGCCTCCAGTCGCCACCTGACAGACCTATTGTTTCTGGCAGGGGTAACCTGCTGGAGCATGTCAACAGGTGGATATATTTTCACCTCCAACCCCTAGTTACTAGTCTTCCGTCCTTTCTTAAGGACACTGGGGATTTTCTTCGCAGGGTCGACGGTTTGTGTTTAGAGTGTGGTTCTCTATTAGTTTCAGCGGATGTTGAATCTCTATATACCAATACTAGACATACAGATGGCATTCGAGCCGTTAAATTCTTTTTGGAAACATCATCACTTTCTATTGGTATGAGATCGCTTCTGCTGGAACTTCTAGAGTTCACCCTCACCCACAATTTTTTTGTATTCAAGGGGTCCTTCTACCTGCAGCTCCAGGGGACCGCCATGGGAGCGGCCTTTGCCTCGTATGCCGGTCTTTTCCTGGGGCTGTGGGAGAGGGACCTCTTCCTGTCAGATGAACAGGGATTGACCGTGTCCCTCTATGGACACGGTATATTGATGATATCTTCTTCATCTGGCAGGGCACATCCGTCGACCTTGGGCAGTTTATATCTATCCTGAACAGCAACGACCGAAATATCCATTTGACATTTGTATTCAACACTCAGTCAATTGACTTTTTGGACGTGACAGTGAGGAGAAACCCTGAGGGTATTTTAAATACGGACATTTTCCGTAAAAAGACATCATCTAATACCCTCTTACATGCTACCTCAGGGCATCCAAGACATATGATTAGGTCAATCCCGGTAGGGCAATTTCTTCGCCTAAAACGAATCTGTTCCACCAATGCAGATTTTGAAACAAGAGCTGAGGAGTTACGGGCACGGTTCAGGGAGCGAGGTTATAGTGGTAGATCAATTAAAAAAGCATACCTACGGGCCAAATACACTTCACGTGAAAATCTGATATATGGGGCCCCTGATCGCCCCACTACAAATAGTAGGGGCGTATCTAGATTTATCACCACCTTTAGCTCAGAATCTGCCCAGATACGTGTGGCCTTGGAGAAAGCATGGCCTATACTAATGGTAGATCCGATCATGAGGAAATTTCTTCCAGCTAAACCCTCTATGACATTCAGACGTGCCAGAAATCTTCGGGATCATTTGGTCCGTAGTCACTACGTGCCCCGGTGTCCCCCGACTTTTCTGGACCGATTTACACCCAGATCGGGTTGTAGTCCGTGTGGCCACTGTGTCGCCTGCCCTAATGTGGAAAGTTGTGACTCTTTCTCCAATTCTAAGGGCACAAAGGTTTATTCCATCAGACAATACATTACGTGTACTACACGTTATGTAATTTACTATGCTACATGTCCCTGTGGCCTCATATACATAAACCTGACCACACGCCAATTGAAGGTCAGGATCAGGGAACATGTGCTGGATATAGAGGCGGCATCTGGCCACACGGATGAATCTATGCTCAAAACCCTACCCAGACATTTTAGTGAGTATCATGGATGCGATGCATCCCTTCTCAGGGTTAGGGGCATAGATTCATTAAAAATTAATATTAGGGGTGGCCAACTTTCTAAAAGACTTGGGATGCTAGAGACGCAGTGGATATGGCGTCTCCAGACTGTTCAGCCTGATGGCTTAAATGAAAATATTTCTTTTGCACCATTTTTGTAGTCCGCCGGTTGCTTCATCCTTCAGTCCCTGTGTGCATCCCCGCATGTTCTCGTTTTTATCTGTTTTTATATTTCATTCTTTTTCAGTCTTTGTTGTTTCGACATGTGAGGACTGATATTTGCCTTTAGGAATATTTTGAGGACATGAACTACTAAGACTACTTCTAGTGCCCCTGAGGATAACACTACTAGCAACATCTGGCCATTTTGGCTGAAGCGTTATGTTGGGAACTCCCCCTTTCTTTGGACTATCCCTTTTCTTTTGGACTATCCCCTTTCTTTGATTATTATTTTTTGTATTATTTTTTTTACTCATGCTATGTTGTTAGCTGACTGATGTTAGGATCGGTTTTGCACAATAAATGGTGGGCAATAGTGTGTTCCTATGTGTGTAGTGGTTAATGTTTCTATGGTACATAGGGAGACATAGATATGATGGGGCCATTAATAGAATAATTGTGTGGTTTAATCATGCCCTCCTTTGTATTTTGGATAGGCAATGCTGTCCTCAATGTTTGTTATACTTTTTCTTTATTGGTGTTTATATTTTTGTATGTATCTAGTGTTTTGTGGCCGTTGTATATGTATGTTGGGATACATTCTGCTCTGTTTTATTTTATTCTTTTTATTTTGGATTTTGCACTCATTTTTCGTGTATGTTTTTCCCTTTGATACATTTGTTATGTGTTGACAGATAACGGCTGTTTTTGTTGATCCACATCGTTTATTATGATACGTTTATCGTCCTGTATGCTGTATGTCACTATAAGGTCTAATCTAGTGCCACATTGATATACTATGATATAACATTATTTTTTATGTTATTTGTGCCACTTGATGTACCCATGTATATTGTGACGATTGTACTGTTATGCCTATACACCACCTATACTATTGTGACGATAGGTTGTTTTACCAGCGTTTTTCCATCCTTTGCAAGATGGCCACGCTGTAATTTATATTGTGGACTTCAACAATATGGCCGTTTGTTACCTTCTGCGCATCTCCGGGAGGGCTCTCTGCAGTACGGCGCCATTCTCCGCAGCAGCATCAGCGCTTCCTGCACCAGCGATTACCTCGCCCATCTGCAGCGCATTCTTATTAACTGCATAAGGCGGTACTACACCTCCTGGATTCTGTCTGACTCTGGCACCATTCGTGGGCCCATACAGACATACTGTGTATTCCAGTATTCAAAAATCCTGTCTGATGAAGGTCCTATGTTTGGACCGAAAACGTTCATGTTGAACTGGATGCACTGAATAAATGATGTTTTACTTCACTACAAAATTCTCCTGCGTGCCAAGTATATTATTGCTGATGTACTACGGGTTGGATACCTAACTTGAGCACCTCCCAGATACCCAGAGTGCCGTGCTTTACTACTATTGCATGCATAGAACCCATTCCCCTCCTCAGCTCCTGTCCTGGCGATGTGTGAAAGCGAGGCGACAGGCGAAGTACGGGGTGATGCTGGGAAGGAAATACCGGATTACTCACCGGTAATGCTCTTTTATAGAGCCCACGACAGCACCCACTAGAGAGGGGATCCGCCCCTAGGAACAGGAAACCTACAGAGAGATAAAAGGGGCGGCCCCCCCTCGCTCCTCAGTTGTTTTACAGAGAAAAGGAGGAACCGCCGCCAGGTTTTAGTTAACAGGTTCAGACATATATACATATTTACAACCTTATACTATATTATTCTATTATTTGCATCTCCTTACCAAGGCACCACGTGCAACTAAATAAAGGAAAAGGGAGGGATGTGAATGGGTGCTGTCACGGGCTCTATAAAAGAGCATTACCGGTGAGTAATCCGGTATTTTCTATTCGCCACGACAGCACCCACTAGAGAGATTAAGGGCTTGTTCACACTTTGCAGATTTTGCTGCGGATTTTTCCGCAGCGGATTTGGAAAAAAAGCAGTGCAAAACCGCTGCAGTTTTCACTGCGGATTTTCCTGCGGTTTCTTCTGCGGATTCCTCTGCGGGTTTTCAACAGCACTTTCCTATTGGTGCATGTTGAAAACCGCTGCGGAATCCGCAGGAAGAAGTGACATGCTCCTTTTTTTCCGCAGAAATTCCGCGCGGTTTTTAAAGGGATTTTCCGCAATCTGGGCACAGCGGTTTTTGTTTTCCATAGGGTAACATTGTACTGTACCCTGCATGGAAAACTGCTGCGGATCCGCAGCGTCAAATCCGCTGCGGATCCGCAGCAAAAACCGCAAAGTGTTAACTGTTATGATCCTTAGTGGCTGAGGATCACGAATAGACCAGCAAGTGAATAAACTAAGGACAAGCTCTAGGGAGATGGTAACTGGACTGATCGCAAATCTGAACCTATCCAACACAAATAGAGGTAGCCGGTGAACGTGCCTAAAAAATTCCTAGACGTCTCGAGCCAGCCTGAGGAACTAGCTACCCCTAAAGAGAAAGAAAGACCTCGCTTGCCTCCAGAGAAATAATCCCCAAAGATATAGAAGCCCCCAACAAATATTAACGGTGAAGTAAGAAGAAGGCACATACGTAGGGATGAATTCAGATACAGCAAAAGAGGCCCACTAGTACTAGAAAGCAGAAAATAGAGCAGGGGTCTATGCGATCAATAAAAAACCCTTTCAAAATATCCATCCTGAGATTTCAAGAACCCACGCACCAACTAATGGTGTGTGGGGAGAAACTCAGTCCACTAGAGCATCCAGCAAGCGAGGGAATCACATTTTAGCAAGCTGGACAAGAAAACATGATAAACACTGCTGATCAAAAAATGAGCAAACAAAACTTAGCTTGTCCTGGATGGACTGGGAGCAAGGTAGTCAGAAGGAATCTGAGTAGGACTGATTACATCAACAGCCGGCAACAAGTGAAAGCAAAACAGAGCTATATAGGAACCTCCCAGAGGATAACGAACCAGCTGATAGCCAGAGACCAGCAGGATAACAAACAAAGCCACCAGGGGGAGCCCAAAGCAAAAGTCACACCATACCACCAGTGACCACAAGAGGGAGCCTGAAAACAGAGTTCACAACAGTGAACATAGCCTTACAGAGACTATAAATTGGGTGGGTTAACTGAGTCAAGAACCAAAACCCCAAAGGTTAGATCAGAAGCAACAGATAGGTCTAATCTATAGTGCTTATAGAAGGTATTAGGCGAAGACCAGGTTGCAGCCTTACATATAAGGTCTATTGGTACGTTCGCCCTTTCTGCCCAGGAAGTCGACAAGGCTCTTGTAGAGTGTGCTCCTACATGCATCGGAGGATCTCTTCCTCTAGCTTTATACGCTAGGATTATGGCGTCTCTGATCCAGCGTGATAGCGTGTTCTTTGTGACTCTGGAACCTTTGGTTTTACCCTGGAAAGACACAAAGAGAGCCCTACTCTTCCTCCAGTCCCTAGTTCTCTCTAAATAGGCTAGAACAGCCCTTTTAACATCTAGGGTATGAAGTCTTATTTCTTCTGGAGTTGAGTGGTCTTTATAAAAGGTAGGTAATAAGATCTCCTGAGATCTATGAAAACTAGTGGCCACTTTAGGGAGATAACATGGGTCTGTTTTCAAAATTAACCTATCAGGTGTCACAGATAAAAATGGAGGATCTATTGATAAGGCATGTAAATTGCTTACTCTTCTAGCAGATACCAATGCCACTAATAATATCGTTTTTAACGAGATGTTCTTTAAGGAGGCTGTATGTAGAGGCTCAAACGGGCTCTGTGTCAATGCATCCAGGACCAAAAGCTAGATCCCACTGAGGCACCTGTGGTATATTTATTGGTTTTGACCGCTCACATGCAGATATAAAACGGGATATCCACCTATCACCTGCGATATCATAACTGAAGAGAGCCCCTAGAGCTGAAACCTGAACTTTCAGAGTGTTTACAGAGAGCCCCAACTCAAGCCCTTTTTGCAAGAACTCTAATATTGAAAATATAGGCACCTCAGAAGAAAGTTGTGTTTTATGAAACTCAAAGAAATTTTCTCCAGACCCTGACGTAAATTTTGGTAGTAGAAGGCTTTCTACTCTTCATGAAGGTATCTACCAATCCACTAGAAAATCCTCTTAGATTTAATAATTGCCTCTCAAATTCCAGACAGATTCATGCCCTTTACTTGAGGATGGAAAAACGGTCCCTGAGACAGCAGGTCCTTGGTCTGAGGCAGAATCCAAGGGTCTGTAGTTGACATCGCCCTGAGCCATGAAAACCATGGCCTTTTGGGCCAAAATGGGGCTATTAACAGAACTTTTGCCCCTTCCTCCCTTATTTTTCTTATTACTATGGGTAATAGATTCCATGGAGGAAATGCATAAACTAGGTCGAATGTCCATGGCACCTGAAGGGCATCGAATATGTCCGGGTTGTCTACTCTGCACAGAGAAGCAAATGTTTTGACCTGACGGTTGGACCTTGTTGCAAAGAGGTCTATTTGAGGCATGCCCCACCGGGTTGTTATTGACCTGAAAATTCTCCTGTTGAGCATCCATTCCCCTTGATGAAGGGTGTGACGGCTGAGGAAATCAGCACGAAAGTTGTCTATGCCTCTGATGTGTACCGCTGACAAGGACAACAGATGATTTTCGGCTAACATCATGATGTCTGATGTAACGCCATGAGAGTGTCTGAGCGTGTACCTCCTTGATGGTTTAGATAGGCCACCGCAGAGGTGTTGTCGGAGAGGACCCTTGTGTGAGAGCCTCGTAGCTGGGGAAGAAAGTGGAGTAGGGAATAATATATGGCTTTTAATTCCTTAACATTAGAGGATTCATCAGATTCTGACCTGGACCAAAGACCCTGAACCACCTGATCTTGAAAATGTGCCCCCCAGCCTACAGGACTAGCATCTGTGGTCACTATACTAGAAGGAGCCCATAACCCATAGTACTCCTTTCGATAGATTTTCCCTATTTAACCACCATGTAAGGGAGGGTACTACTTCTGACGTTAGAAAAACTGTTCGATCCAAATGTCCTCGACTTCTAATGTCCTCCTGTAATACAAATTTCTGGAGTTGCCTGGTATGAAACTGGGCCCATTTAAGTGCAGGGATACATGAAGTCAGTGAACCTAGCAACGACATGGCACTTCTCAGTGACATACTACGTTTTTTGATTGCTAAGCCCACTTTGTCAATTATAGAAGCTTTCTTATCAGGCAACCAACATACTTGGTCAACTGAATCCAGAAGGAGTCCTAGGAATTTTTGACAAGTAACAGGTTGGAGTTTGGATTTTTCCCAGTTGACAATCCAGTCAAGCGTCTGTAAAGAAAACGCCACTTCCTCCAACCTTTGCTCACACTGTAAGGCATTTTTTCCCACAATTAGGAGATCATCCAAATATGGAATGATCAGTGTGTCTTTTAATCGCAGAAAAGACATTACTTCCATCAGCAACTTAGGCCAAAGGGCATTGCCCTATATTGTAGATGACGAACCTGACCATCTATAAAAACTGCTACCCGAAGAAACTGCTGGTGTGACTGGTGTATAGGAAGATGGTAATAAGCATCCTTAAGATCCAGTACTACCATGTAACAGTTAGGGAACAGATTTTTAATGGCTGACCGAATGGATTTTATTTTAAACGCTCTGGGTTTTATGAAGGTGTTCAGCTTTCTTAAATGAAATATAGTTCTAAAGGATCCGTCAGGTTTAGTAATGAGAAACAAGGGGGAGTAGAACCCCTTCCCTATTTGAGACGACGGAACCTCTATTAAGACCCGTTTGGCCAAAAGGGACTTAATTTCAATTTCCAGTGCCTCTTGTTGTAGTCTGGATTTTAGGGAGGTGAGCAGGAAGGAATCCGGAGGTTTTCGGATAAAGTCTGGTGTGAGGCCTGAAGATATCAAATTTATGGCCCATGGATTAACAGTTATCTTCTTCCACTGATTAATAAAAACCAGAAGTCTACCGCCCACCGGTGGAATAGGGTTCCCGGAATTTTTCTGCTGGCCTGAAGGGACACTTATTGAATAAATTGCCCTTCTGCCTGAACTCCTTGTTTCTCCATTGGTCCCTAAAGCCTCCCTTCCTGCCAAATGATGGCTTCCTGAATGCCCTTCTGTAAGAAGGAACAAAGGGATTAGGAAACCCTTTCTTCCTTTCACCTGCCTTAGTGAGTATATCATCCAGAACGGCTCCAAAGAGGTACTCACCCTGACAGGGTATGGCACACAATTTGGATTTAAACTGGGCATCCCCCTTCCAGTTCTTTAGCCATAACGCTCGCCGAGCAGTATTGGAGAGGTTAGCTGTCCCGGCCGCCAGACGGAGAGAATCTACTGAGGCATCAGATATAAAAGTCGCAGCACCTTTAATCAAGGGAATAGACGCACGTAATTTCTCCCTGGACACGCCACTCTTGATATTTTGATCTAGCTGCTCTAGCCAAACTAGCATAGACCTGCTAGTACACGTGGCTGAGATTGCCGGCTTGAATGCAGTGACACAGGCTTCCCACGATTTTTTAAGTGCGTCTGATTTTCTATCCATGGGATCGGATAAAGAACCTGCATCCTCCACAGGTAAAGAAGAACGGCGAGATGTAGACGCAACAGCCGCATCAACTTTTGGTATTTTAGCCCAGGAATTCAAATCCTCGTCATCGAAGGGGTAGCGTCTCTTACAGGATATTGGCACAAACCCCTTCTGTCCCTTACTCCATTCTTTTTTAACGAGGTCTTTTATGGCCTGGTTTACCGGAAATACGTGGCCTTTTCGCTGAGAGAGACCCGCGAACATAACCTCCTGTGGCGTTTGGGGCTCTTTTGACTCAGACAACCCCATCGTACTCCTTACTGATTTAATCAAGTTTTTTACACCATCGGTTGGAAAACAGACATAGTCCTCTTCATCTGATGAATCAGACAACTGAGAGACATCTGAGTCAACTTCCCCACTCTCTGCTGATGTGTCAGCTTTAGGTGAGGATACTCTCCTATTTTTCTTTTCAATATTTACGGAGGGGCCACCTCCCAATGACTGAAGCTCTTCCCGAATCATTAGCCGTATCTCATTCATTTTCACGGACCCTTCCTGCCGCAATGTGTTATCTATACAAGCCTGACACAGTTTTTTAGAATACGAGTCAGGCAGGGGCTCGGTACATATAGCACACTGTTTGTGCTTGGTCTTCTCCGTCCTCTTTGCCTACAGAAGAACATAAGCAGAGGAAACTAATGTAAGCCTCAGCGAAGCCATATATACACTTACCCAGAAGTATATTTGTATACCGGCTGCTGGGATGTTCGTTTGGCTTGGGGTGTGGAACGGGACGATCTCCTTCCCGATTTGTCAGTGGAGTCACTCATTTTAGAGCGTCCACTACCCTTTTTTCTAGCATCACCACTGGGTACTAGTGGCTCCTCCATAGGGCGCTCACAGACTTCCTCTTGGGCCGACTTGATAGCGCACCCTCTGCACTGCCGAAGTGAAATTTATAGTGCATGCCCTTAATACACACCCCCCAGCCTTCTGCCTTTATTTTTTTTTACCTGCTTCAGTATAACGCCAGGGAGAAGGGAACCGCATGGAGGAATCCAATATGGCGGTTCCCCCGGAAATGGTACTCCAACCCCACGACCCCGGAAGTTCAACCATCTGCTTCTGGGACGCCGACGCTACTGCGCATGGGCGCGCGTCTCTGCTGCACACCGGGAGACACTGCAGTGAATACTGCGCCCGCAACCCTGTCGCCTCTACCTCGGAGGGATCAGGAGGGGGAAACTAAACAGGGGAGACACCATAAAGCCTTCAGCTCCACATAACCCAGGAGGGCACCATTACCTGCTCCAGGTCCGGGCCGGTCAAGGTACATCCGCTCTATCAGTCGGCTCATACAACGGTGTCCCAGCAGGGAGACCGTTGATAACCTTCAGGCTTTACAGTAGCCACAGCAGATGAGGGGGGAGCCAGCAGGAACCCCCGACACTGTCTACCTGCTCTGGAGCCCCTGTCGCTCAGCAGAGTCGGACAGGCGGCAGTCCAGGCAGGTTTTCCTCTTCTTAGCTACACCATAGACTCATCTCTGTGGGTTCCCTTCTAGGAACAGGAAACCAACTGAGGAGCGAGGGGGGGCCGCCCCTTTTATCTCTTTTTTTTTTTTTTTTTTACATAGTTATTAAGGTTGAAGGAAGACTGTAAGTCCATCTAGTTCAACCCATAGCCTAACCTAACATGCCCTAACATGTTGATCCAGGGGAAGGCAAAAAAAACCCATGTGGCAAAGAGTAACTCCACCATGGGGAAAAAAATTCCTTCCCGACTCCACATACGGCAATCAGACTAGTTCCCTGGATCAACGCCTTATCAAGGAATCTAGTGTATATACCCTGTAACATTATACTTTTCCAGAAAGGTATCCAGTCCCCTCTTAAAAATTAATTAATGAATCACTCATTACAACATCATACGGCAGAGAGTTCCATAGTCTCACTGCTCTTACAGTAAAGAATCCGCGTTTGTTATTATGCTTAAACCTTCTTTCCTCCAGGCGTAGAGGATGCCCCCTTGTCCCTGTCTCAGGTCTATGATTAAAAAGATCATCAGAAAGGTCTTTGTACTGTCCCCTCATATTTATACATTAAAATAAGATCACCCCTTAGTCTTCGTTTTTCCAAACTAAATAGCCCCAAGTGTAATAACCTATCTTGGTATTGCAGACCCCCCAGTCCTCTTATAACCTTGGTCGCTCTTCTCTGCACCCGCTCCAGTTCAGCTATGTCTTTCTTATACACCGGAGACCAGAACTGTGCACAGTATTCTAAGTGTGGTCGAACTAGTGACTTGTATAGAGGTAAAATTATGTTCTCCTCATGAGCATCTATGCCTCTTTTAACCCCTTCACCCCCGGAGATTTTTCCGTTTTTCCGTTTTTAGCATTTTAGTGCAGATACGTTCTTTTGATCGCCCGTTATTGCATTTTAATGCAATGTCGTGGCGACCAAAAAAACGTAAATCTGGCGTTTCGATTTTTTTTCTCATTACGCCGTTTAGCGATCAGGTTAATGCTTTTTTTTATTGATAGATCGGGCGATTCTGAACGCGGCGATACCAAATATGTGTAGGTTGGGTTTTTTTTTTATTGATTTATTTTGATTGGGGCGAAAGGGGGGTGATTTAAACTTTTATATTTTTTTTTTTTTTTCACATTTTTTTTTACTTTTTTTTTTAACTTTTACCATGCTTCTATAGCCTCCATGGGAGGCTAGAAGCAGGCACAGCCCGATCGGCTCTGCTACATAACAGCGATCATCAGATCGCTGTTATGTAGCTAAAATGCAGGTGTGCTGTGAGCGCCGACCACAGGGTGGCGCTCACAGCCACCGGCGATCAGTAACCATAGAGGTCTCCAGGACCTCTATGGTTACAATGTACAAGCATCGCCGACCCCCGATCATGTGACGGGGGTCGGCGATGCGCTCATATCCGGCCGCACGGCCGGATGCGGTAGTTAAATGCCGCTGTCTGCGTTTGACAGCGGCATTTAACTAGTTAATAGCGGCGGGTGATCGCGATTTCACCCGCCGCTATTGCGCGCACATGTCAGCTGTAAAAAACAGCTGACATGTCGCGACTTTGATGTGCGCTCACCGCCGGAGCGCACATCAAAGCGGGGGTCCCGACATGTGACGTACTATACCGTCACATGTCGGGAAGGGGTTAATACATCCCATTATTTTATTTGCCTTTGTAGCAGCTGCCTGACACTGGCCACTGAATATGAGTTTGTCATCCACCCATACACCCAGGTCTTTTTCATTGACGGTTTTGCCCAGAGTTTTAGAATTAAGCACATAGTTATACATCTTATTACTTCTACCCAAGTGCATGACCTTACATTTATCCCCATTAAAGCTCATTTGCCATTTATCAGCCCAAGCTTCTAGTTTACATAAATCATCCTGTAATATTAAATTGTCCTCCCCTGTATTGATTACCCTGCAGAGTTTAGTGTCATCTGCAAATATTGAAATTCTACTCTGAAATCTCTGTTGGTTTCCTGTTCCTAGGGGCGGATCCCCTCTCTCTAGTGGGTGCTGTCGTGGCGAATAGAAAATGTAGCCATATAGTAACGATAAAAATGAGACCCCTCTCTTCAGCTGCCTCATCAGCCTTCCCCTGACTGCACCTAACTGGAGGTCATGCTGCCCCCTCTATTACCACAGACCCACGTGCAGGTGCTCAGCCAGAACCACCATAGAATGGGTCCGCTTTCTGATGATAATACTGCCATAGTGTTCTCACATAATACCTCCATACAGATCACACAATACCGCCATAGTGTTCTCACATAATACCGCCATATAGATCACACAATACCGCCACATACTTCTCACAATGCCACCACATAGATCTCACATAATACCGCCATATAGATCACACACACAATACCACCATATAATTCTCACAATACTGATCAAGCACAATACCACCATACAGATCACATAATACCATCATATAGATCTCACATAATGCCATAATACAGCATGACCCCTGCAGCTCCTGTTATCGCACGCATTGAGTTGTGTGTGCAATGGGGAAAGACATGCAGGGGGGAGAGGAGTGTGTAGGAGAGGATTAGATACACGGTTCACCAGACAGTATCACACAGGATAAGATTAGATACACGGCTCAGCATAGTATCACACAGGATAGGATTAGATACACAGCTCAGCATAGTATGACACAGTATAGGATTAGATGCATGGCTCAGCAGACAGTATCACACAGTATAGGATTAGATACACAGCTCAGCATAGCATCACACAGGATAGGACTAGGTACACTGCGCAGCAGACAGTATCATACAGGATAGGATTAGATACACGGCTCAGCACAGTATCACACAGGATAGGATTAGATACACGGCTCAGCAGACAGTATCACACAGTATAGGATTAGATGCAAGGCTCAGCAGACAGTATCACACAGTATAGGGTTAGATACACGGCTCAGCAGACAGTATCATACAGGATAGGATTAGATACACGGCTCAGCAGACAGTATCACACAGGATAGGATTAGATACAAGGCTCAGCACAGTATCACACAGGATAGGATTAGATACACGACTCAGCAGACAGTATCACACAGTATAGGATTAGATGCATGGCTCAGCAGACAGTATCACACAGTATAGGATTAGATACACGGCTCAGCATAGTATCACACAGGATAGGATTAGATACACGGCGCAGCATACAGTATCATACAGTATAGGATTAGATACATGGCTCAGCAATGTATCACACAGGATAGGACTAGATACACGGCTCAGCATAGTATCACACAGGATAGGATTAGATACACGGCGCAGCAGACAGTATCATACAGTATAGGATTAGATACATGGCTCAGCAGACTATCACACAGGAGAAGATTAGATACACGGCTCAGCACAGTATAGTGATAGATACACGGTCTGATGTCCTGTGAGGAGCTACAGTGAGAGGCAGGGTCGGAGCAGCACAGAGCCTCCCCCATCTCCCTCTGTTACCTCTCTGCAGCTCCTGAGGACATCAGACCGCAGCACTCCATCCTCTCTAGCGATTCTAGAGATTACAGCCACACACCAGGCAGCATAGCAGAGGAAAGGGAACGGCCGCTGCTGACTGTGTGAAAGGGGAGACAGCTGGAGAGGTCTCTCCTATAACAGCGCAGCTCTCAAGTCATAGTGGAGCTCACACACTGTGGGCTGAAGAAAGATGGCGCCAACCTCCTGCCTCCGCTGTGATGTGGAGACAGCCCAGGGGGCGTGGCCGAAACACAGCAGGGAGCAGCTTATAATGCTAGGTATGGGGTCGGACGCCGACCGCAGTCTATGCCCAGGGCTGCCGTATTTGCAGAGTGTAAGTGTCGTGCAGCTACACTTACACTCTTGCAAAGCAAAATGGCGGCGCCCAGTGGCTGCAAAAATAATAAAAAAGATAAAGTTAAAAAAAATAATTTTGTATTAAAAATTGTTTTATATAAACAATCATTTTTAATACAAAAACAAAATTGCGACACCTTCCCTTTAACCCCTTCATTACCCAGCCTATTTTGACCTTAACAACCTGGCCATTTTTTTGCAATTCTGACCTGTGTCCCTTTATGAGGTAATAACTCAAGAACGCTTCAACAGATCCTAGCTATTCTGAGACTGTTTTTAGTGACATATTGGGCTTCATGTTAGTAGTAAATTTAGGTCGATAATTTTTGCGTTTATTTGTGAAAAAATGGAAATTAGGCAAATTTTGAAAATTTCACAATTTTCAAATTTAGAATTTTTATTCGGTTAAACCAGAGAGTTATGTGACACAAAAAAGTTAATAAATAACATTTCCCACATGTCTACTTTACATCAGAACAATTTTGGAACCAATTTTTTTTTTTTTTACTAGGAAGTTATAATGGTTAAAATTTGACCAGCGATTTCTCAATTTTACAACAAAATTTACAAAACCATTTTTTTTTTAGGGACCTCCTCACATTTGAAGTCAGTTTGAGGGGTCTAAATGGCTGAAAATACCCAAAAGTGACACCATTCTAAAAACTGCACCCCTCAAGGTGCTCAAAACCACATTCAAGAAGTTTATTAACCCATCAGGTGTTTCACAGCAGCAGAAGCAACACAGAAGGAAAAAATAAACATTTAACTTTTTAGTCAAAAAAATTATCTTATAGCAACATTTTTATTCTCCCAAAAGTAAAAGGAGAAAGTGGACCCCGAAAGTTGTTGTCCAATTTGTCCTGAGTACGCTGATACCCCATATGTGGGGGGGAACCACTGTTTGGGAGCACGACAGGGCTCAGAAGGGAAGGAGCGCCATTTGACTTTTTGAATGAAAAATTGGCTCCAATCTTTAGCAGATACCATGTCGTGTTTGGAGAGCCCCTTTGTGCCTAAAGATTAGAGCTCCCCCATAAGTGACCCCATTTTGGAAACTAGACCCACTAAGGAACTTATCTAGCAGCATAGTGAGCTCTTTGAACCCCCAGGTGCTTCACAAATTGATCCGTAAAAATGAAAAAGTACTTTTTTTTTTTTCACAAAAATTTTTTTTTAGCCTCAAATTTTTTTCTTTTCACATGGGCTACAGGATAAAATTGATCCTAAAATTTGTTGGGCGCACGTCGGGGCTCGGAAGGGAGGGAGCACCATTTGACTTTTTGAACGCAAGATTGGCTGGAATCAATGGTGGCGCCATGCCGCGTTTAGGACCCCCTGATATGCCTAAACAGTGGAAACCCCTCAATTCTAACTCCAACACTAACCCCAACACACCCCTAACCCTAATCCTAATCTTAACCCTAACCACAACTCTAACCCCAACACACCCCTAGCTCTAATCCCAACCCTAACCATAACCCTAACCACAAGCCTAACCCTAAACCCAACACACACACCGCTAACCCTAATCTTATCCCTAATTCCAACCCTAACCCTAATCCCAACCCTAACCCTAAGGCTGTGTGCCCACGTGTGAGGAATTTTCCGCACAGTTTTTTGAAAAATCCGCAGGTAAAACGCACTGCGTTTTACCTGCAGATTTACCGCAGATTTCCTGCGTTTTTTGTACGGATTCCACCTGCGGTTTTACACCTGCGGATTCCTATTGAGAAGCAGGTGTAAAACGCTGCGGAATCCGCACAAAGAATTGGCGTGCTGCGGAAAATACAACTCAGTGTTTCCGCGCGGTATTTTCCGCACCATGAGCACAGCAGATTTGCTTTTCCAAGGGTTTACATGGTACTGTACACCGCATGGAAAACTGCTGCGAATCCGCAGCCAAATCCGCACCGTGTGCACATACCCTAGTTCTAACCCTAGTTCTAACCCTAACCCTAATTCTAACCCTAATTCTAACCCTAACCCTAACCCATACCCCAATTCATACCCTAACCCTAATTCATACCCTAACCCTAATTCATACCCTAACCCTAATTCATACCCTAACCCTAATTCATACCCTAACCCTAATTCATACCCTAACCCTAATTCATACCCTAACCCTAATTCTAACCCTAACCCTAACCCATACCCCAACCCTAATTCATACCCTAACCCTAATTCATACCCTAACCCTAATTCATACCCTAACCCTAATTCATACCCTAACCCTAATTCATACCCTAACCCTAATTCATACCCTAACCCTAATTCATACCCTAACCCTAATTCATACCCTAACCCTAATTCATACCCTAACCCTAATTCATACCCTAACCCTAATTCATACCCTAACCCTAATTCATACCCTAACCCTAATTCATACCCTAACCCTAATTCATACCCTAACCCTAATTCATACCCTAACCCTAATTCATACCCTAACCCTAATTCTAACCCCAGTTGCAACCTTAACCCTAGCCCTAACCCTAACCCTAACCCTAGTGGAAAAATAAAAATAAATATAATTTCTTTATTTTATTATTGTCCCTACCTATGGGGGTGATAAGGGGGGGGGGGGGGCTATTTACTTTTTTTTTTTTTATTTTGATCACTGTGATATATCCTATCACAGTGATCAAAATGAATTAGCGAATCTGCAGGCCGGCAGATTCGGCGGGCGCACTGCGCATGCGCCCGCCATTTTGCAAGATGGCGGCGCCCATTCTGGAAGCCGGAAGGACACCGGGAGGGACCCCAGGACTCGGTAAGCATGGGGGGTGGGATCGGACAGCGGGGGGGCACCGGACAGAACGGGGGGGCGGAGGGGAGAGGAGTGCAGTGGGGACAGAACAGAGGGGTAGGAAAGGCTGACAGCGGCGTCAGACCGCCGCTGTCAGTCAGTGGGGGGGGCAGATTGGGGTCTCCAGCCATGGCCGATGATATTGCAGCATCAGCCATGGCAGGATTGTAATATTTCAGCAATTTTCATTGGCTGTTTAACTTTCAACAGCCAATCAGAGCGATCATAGCCACGGGGGAGTGAAGCCACCCCCTGGGCTGAAGTACCACTCCCCCTGTTCCTGTAGGTCGGGTGAAATTGGAGTTAACCTTTTCACCCGGCCTGCAGGGACGCGATCATTCTGTGACACAGCATATGCGTCACAGGTTGGATTGGCACCAACTTTCATGACGCATACGCTGTGTCACAGGTCGGGAAGGGGTTAAATGGGACAGTTTCCATCCAAAACACAAACTATTGTCTACAGCCAAGCCATCAGATACAATCGTATATGTTCCAACACGATGGACAGAGATGATCACCTTGGTCGCCTCAGAAAGACTTTTTTGAATCAGGGCTACCATCCAAGAACAATTGAAAACCAGATCACAAGAGCCACCTTCTGGTCAATCAAGGAATCACCTGCTATATTACAAAGCTAAAGAAGAAAATAACCGGGTACCACTAGTAGTCACCTACAATCCAAATCTAGAGGTGCTAAGGGGAGCTGCTTGGAAATTACAACCTTTACTACAAAAAGATGCCCGACTGCAATCCATTTTTCAAGACCCCCCC
The DNA here is from genome assembly GCF_051348905.1 of Ranitomeya variabilis. NCBI lineage: Eukaryota > Metazoa > Chordata > Amphibia > Anura > Dendrobatidae > Ranitomeya > Ranitomeya variabilis. The sequence goes on along the minus strand of NC_135238.1, from coordinate 103,589,975 downwards.
GGCCGGAAAGTAAGAGCAGATCACAGCGGTGACGTCACCGCTGTGATCTGCTTTCACTTTACGGCGGCACTCAGTCAGAGCGGGAAGCAGACGGCAAGGGACCTGAAGGACACCGGAATGTGAGTATATACGTTTTTTTTTTTTTACTTTTACGCTGGTAACCAGGGTAAACATCGGGTTACTAAGCGCGGCCCTGCGCTTAGTAACCCGATGTTTACCCTGGTTACCCGGGACCTCGGCATCGTTGGTCGCTGGAGAGCGGTCTGTGTGACAGCTCCCCAGCGACCACACAACGACTTTCCAACGATCACGGCCAGGTCGTATCGCTGGTCGTGATCGTTGGAAAGTTGCAGAGTGTGACAATACCCTTAGTGCAGAAATGTGTCGCATGGATTTGTGTCTTTTTACATCAATTAAGGAATTTGCACTTCAGACCTTATGGGGCGTCATAACATAGAACCAGACCCCAATCAGAGGACAATAAAACATTCACTCCTTATCTAGTAGTCTATGCCTGATGAAGGGACCTGAGTAGTCTCCAAAGCAATTTGTTACCATCTTTTCAGTTAAAAAAAAACACCATAAGAGGAAAGATCTCCACTATTCTAGACAAAAAAACACCAGTATACAGGCAGAGATGCTTACCTGTCCAAGGCCTCCAACAATTGCACTTCATCACACATCATTTATTATGATGGAATATAGGCTGAACTGGATGGACAAATGTCTTTTTTCGGCCTTACTAACTATGTAACTATGTAACCAAGGTGCAGCGGACCCAAGTTAAGATGGCAAATACACAGGTGCAATAATACCAATAAGGCAGCCACCCTACAATCAGAAATTGGCCGCTTGGTGCACCTGTGCAAACAAATAGTCTGTATGTGGCGTGTTCACACAGGAATGCAAAGTATATGGCTCAAAGCCTATTAATGACGCCATGTAGCGGGCTCACCACACACAAGGTCGACCAATACCTTGCATATATTGTTATGTTTTTGGTGCACTGTATATTTTTCCAGGGTGCGGCTGGGCCCTAGATGGCTCTGTACACTGTGGCCTCTGTTCACACAGGATGCATTATGGTGAGCCCGCTACATGGCTTCATTAATAGGCTTTGAGCCATATACTTTGCATTCCTGTGTGAACACGCCACATACAGACTATTTGTTTGCACAGGTGCACCAAGCGGCCAATTCCTGATTGTAGGGTGGCTGCATTATCGGTATTATTGCACCTGTGTATTTGCAATCTTAACTTGGGTCCGCTGCACCTTGGTTAGTGCAATTGTTGGAGGCCTTGGACAGGTAAGCATCTCTGCCTGTATACTGGTGCATCTTTTCAGTTAGCCACTAAAAGGTATCAACCACTGAGGACTCTCAATTTTAAATATTATTCTATCTACTGGCTAACACGGTACAAAGATATACATCTTTCCTGTATCATAGCATGCTATAATTCAGCTACATAGGAGCGATCTGTTCATCGATCCTATGTAGTAGAGCCGATCAGGCTATGCCAGCTTGTAGCCTCCCATGGAGGCTATTGAAGCATTGCAAAAGAAATTAAAAAGTTTTAAAAAAATATGAAAAAAAAATATAAAAAGTTTAAATCACCCCCTTTTGCCCCACTCAAAATAATACAAAAAAAAATCCAAATACACACATTTGGTATCGCCGAGTTCAGAATTGCCCGATCAAAAAAAAAAAAAAAAAAAAGGATTAACCTGATCGCAAAACGGCGTAGCGAGAAAAATTAAAAAGGCCAGAATTACGTTTTTTTGATCATCGCGACATTGCATTAAAATGAGTATAATATAACATATTTTACTTATCTTTCAGGCTACATCAGTCAGCTTCTCTACAGCATTACAGAATGCTGTAGGTTAAGCCCTTAACCCCTTTTACCCCCAAGGGTGGTTTGCACGTTAACCCCTTCATGACCCAGCCTCTTATAACCTTAATCACATGGCCATTATTTGCAATTTTGACCAGTGTCCCTTTAAGAGGTAATAACTCAGGAACGCTTCAACACATGCTAGCGATTCTGAGATTTTTTTTTCATAACATATTGGGCTTCATGTCAGTGAAAAATTTAGGTCGAGTTGAGTTTGAAAAAAAAAAAAAATGGACATTTGGTGAAAATGTTGCAATTTTCAAATTTTGAATTTTTATTCTGTTAAACCAGAGAGTTATGTGACACAAAATAGTTACCAACATTTCCCACATGTCTACTTTACATCAGCACAATTTTGGAAACATTTTTTTTTTGCTAGGAAGTTATAAGGGTTAAAATTTGACCAGCGATTTCTCATTTTTACAACAAAATTTACAAAACCTTTTTATTTTTTTTTTAGGGACCACCTCACATTTGAAGTCAGTTTGAGGGGTCTATATGGCTGAAAATACCCAAAAGTGACACCATTCTAAAAACTGCACCCCTCAAGGTGCTCAATACCACATTCAAGAAGTTTTATTAACCCTTCAGGTGTTTCACAGCAGCAGAAGCAACATGGAAGGAAAAAAAAATATGAACATTTGACTTTTTAGTCACAAAAATTATCTTTTAGCAACAATTTTTTTATTTTCCCAAGGGTAAAAGGAGAAAGTGGACCCCGAAAGTTGTTGCCCAATTTGTCCTGAGTACGCTGAAACCCCATATGTGGGGAGGAACCACTGTTTGGGTGCACGACAGGGCTCGGAAGGGAAGGAGCGCATTTGACTTTTTGAATGAAAACTTGGCTCCAATCTTTAAAGGACACCATGTTGCGTTTGGAGAGCCCTTATGTACCTAAAGATTGGAGCTCCCCCACAAGTGACCCCATTTTGGAAACAAGAACACCCAAGGAACGTCTCTAGATGCATAGTGAGCACTTTGAACCCCCAAGGTGCTTCACAAGTTAATCCATAAAAATAAAAAAGTACTTTTTTTTTTCACCACAAAAAATTTCTTTTAGCCTCAATTTTTTCATTTTCACATGGGCAACAGGATAAAATTGATCCTAAAATTTGTTGGGCGACTTCTCCTGAGTACACCGATACCTCATATGTAGGGGTAAACCACTGTTTGGGAGAACGGCAAGGCTCTGAAAGGAAGGAGCGCCATTTGACTTTTTGAATGGAAAATTAGATCCAATCGTTAGCGGACACCATGTCGTGTTTGGAGAGCCCCTGTGTGCCTAAACATTGGAGCTCCCCCACAAGTGACCCCATTTTAGAAACTAGACCTCCCAAGGAACTAATCTAGATGTGTGGTGAGCACATTGATCCTCCAAGTGCTTCACATTAGTTTTTAACGCAGAGCCGTGAAAATAAAAAATCTTTTTTCTTTCCTCAAAAATCATATTTTAGCCAGCATTTTTTCATTTTCACAAGGGTAACAGGAGAAATTGGACCTCAAAAGTTGTTGTCCACTGATTGGGCACACGTCGGGGTTCGGAAGGGAAGTAGTGATATTTTGAAATGCAGACTGACTGAATGGTCTGCGGGAGTCATGTTAGGTTTGGAGAGCTCCTGGTGTGCCTAAACATTAGTAACGCCCCACAAGTGACCCCATTTTGGAAACTAGGCCTCCCAAGGAACTTATCTAGATGTGTGGTGAGAACTTTGAAACCCCAAGTACTTCACAGAAGCTTATAATGTAGAGCCGTAAAAATATATATATTTTTTTTTTTCACAAAAATGATCTTTTCGCCCCCAATTTTTTATTTTCCCAAGGGTAACAGGAGAAATTGGACCCCAAAGTTGTTGTGCAATTTGTCCTGAGTATGCTGATTGTTGTGAATTCGCTTTTTGCTCCCTCTAGTGGTTACTAGTTTTTTGACTCTGGTTTTTCTGTCATTCCTGTTATCCGCACCTGGGTCGTTAGTTAGGGGTGTAGCTATATAAGCTCCCTGGACCTTCAGTTCAATGCCTGGCAACGTAGTTATCAGAGCTAGTCTGCTGTGCTCTTGTCTACTGATCCTGGTTCCAGTTATATCAGCTAAGTCTGCCTTTTTGCTTTTTGCTATTTGTTTTGGTTTTGTATTTTTGTCCAGCTTGTTCCAAATCTATATCCTGATCTTTGCTGGAAGCTCTAGGGGGGCTGGTGTTCTCCCCCCGGACCGTTAGACGGTTCGGGGGTTCTTGAATTTCCAGTGTGGATTTTGATAGGGTTTTTGTTGACCATATAAGTTACCTTTCTTTATTCTGCTATCAGTAAGCGGGCCTCTCTGTGCTAAACCTGGTTCATTTCTGTGTTTGTCATTTCCTCTTACCTCACCGTTATTATTTGTGGGGGGCTTCTATCCAGCTTTGGGGTCCCCTTCTCTGGAGGCAAGAAAGGTCTTTGTTTTTCCTCTACTAGGGGTAGTTAGATTCTCCGGCCGGAGCGTGTCATCTAGAATCATCGTAGGAATGATCCCCGGCTACTTCTAGTGTTGGCGTTAGGAGTAGATATATGGTCAACCCAGTTACCACTGCCCTATGAGCTGGTTTTTTGTATTCTGCAGACTTCCACGTTCCTCTGAGACCCTCGCCATTGGGGTCATAACAGCTGATACCCCATATGTTTGGGTAAACCACTGATTGGGCGCACATCGGGGCTCGGAAGGGAAGAAGTGGCATTTTGTAATGGAGACTTTGATGGAATGGTCTGTGGGCATCACTTTGTGTTTGCAGAGCCCCTGATGTTCCTCAACAGTGGAAACCCCCCAATTCTAACTCCAACTCTAACGCCAACACACCCTTAAAGGGAACCTGTCACCCCGTTTTTTGAAGATGAGATAAAAATAGCGTTAAATAGGGGCAGAGCTGGGCGTTACATTAGTGTCTTTTGTGTGCCTTTATTACCCACCTATGCTGCCGAAATACCTTTGCAAAGTCGCCGTTTTTGGCTGTCACTCACGCTGGTCTGGTCATATGGGCGTGGTGACAACGCTGTTTCTCCCCCAGATCCTGCTCATCATTCCGTTGGTGGCGTAGTGGTGTGCGCATGCCCAACAGGCGAATCCACTGCATTTGGTGATGAAAAAGAGCACGATCTTCGCTAATGAGAGGTTTATCGGTGGACGCGGCCATCTTCCTGTGGCCGGGCGTGCGCAGATGGAGCGCTCTGCTGCCCGGGGCTTCAGGAAAATGGCCGCGGGATGCCGCGCGTGCGCAGATGGAGATCGCGGCAGCCATTTTCCTGAAGCCGAGTTCCCACCGATAAACCTCTCAATAGCGCAGATCGCGCTCTTTTTCATCACCAAATGCAGTGGATTCGCCAGTTGGGCATGCGCACACCACTACGCCACCAACGGAATGATGAGCAGGATCTGGGGGAGAAACAGCGTTGTCACCACGCCCATATGACCAGACCAGCGTGAGTGACAGCCCAAAACGGCGACTTTACAAAGGTATTTCGGCAGCATAGGTGGGTAATAAAGGCACACAAAAGACACTAATGTAACGCCCAGCTCTGCCCCTATTTAACGCTATTTTCATCTCATCTTCAAAAAACGGGGTGACAGGTTCCCTTTAACCCTAATCCCAACCACACCCCTAACCCCAACATACCAATAACCCTAATCCCAACTCTAACCATAACCCTAAAAACACCTCTAACCAGAACACACCCCTAGCCCTAATCACAACCTTAACCATAACCCTAACCACACCCCTAACCCTGACACACCAGTAACCCAACCGTAAACGTAATCCAAACCCTAACCCTAACTTTAGCTCCAACCCTAACCCTAATGGGAAAATGGAAATACATATATTTTTTATTTTATTATTTTTCCCTAACTAAGGCGGTGATTAAGGGGGGTTTGCTTTCCTATTTATAGTGGGTTTTTATAGTGGGATTATGTTTGGCAGCTCTCACACATTAAAAGACGCTTTTTATTGCAAAAAAAATAGTTTTTGCGTCACATTTTCAGAGCTGTAATTTTTCCATATTTTGGCCCACAGTCATGTGAGGTCTTGCTTTTTGCAGGACTAGTTGACGTTTTTATTGGTACCATTTTCGGGCACATGACATTTTTTGAATTTTATTCCGATTTTTGTGAGGCAGAATGAACAAAAAACAGCAATTTATGAATTTCATTTGGGGAGGTGGGGGCGTTTATACCAGGGCTGTGGAGTCGGTAAGCCACAGTTGCGACTCCGACTCCTGGATTTTATCAGGTTCTGGCTCCGGCTCCTTCATAAATGGCCAATTTGTAACAATAAATTTACTGTTGTAAAATATTAACATCGTGCTTATTCAGTTTCTCTCCATCATATAAGTAAGCATACCACTTAGAGCAAAAACTATATTTATTAGAATAGAATTAGAATATAGCAAATAACTTTTATAAACTTTTATAAACTCTTGTAAGTAAATATGCAATAAACACTTATGCAGTTAATAATTAGAAATCTATAAATTTGTCCACAGAAAAAGTATTGCCTCTGTCAGATCCTCCTTCATGGATGCCCTCAAATCTGATCTAATTATTTTGAGAGCAGAGAATAACCTCTCTACACCAACTTGGGTTGGTGGCAAAGCAGTAACCACTCGGGCAACAACTCTGACAATGTCAGGATACAGAGGAATCGCTTGTTGCACTTATTTTTGATGAACGGTCAAATTTCTCAATTTCTTTTAGTGCACATGAAAAATTCTGCTGAAATGTACTGGCTGTGTTCTTTGATGGGGATGACTTTTCTTCTATGCGGGAACGCTTTGCACGGTCCTTGTGATCCAAATATTTTTCAAAATTAAATTCTTCATCAGTTGATGAGGGTGAAGATGTGGCAGGACGACCAAAATCTTATTGTTCCTCCTGACTGTTCTGCAACCCTGTCATCCTTTACCGCTATTTCATACAGAGCTTCTTTTCCTTTAGTTAGCTGTTGATCATCTAGAAGAATCCGATGCATTGGGTCTACGTAAACAGCTGCCAAAAGAATGTTATTTTGTAATAGTAGCTCCTCTCTCCGTTTCATTGATGTAGCAATGCCACTTGAAATTAACCCTCCTCTTTGGGACAGGCAAAACATCAGGTTCTTCCACTCCTTTAAGAAAATACCTGGAGTTAAGTCCTCTGCTTGTAATTTTTTAGTCACGGTAAATGGGTGCTCTAGCAATTTTTTCAGCTCAGTCACCTGATTCTACTGACTTTCATTTAGCGTCTGTTGAGGGTTAGCCATGTCTACAAGAAAGGTTTTCAGTTCAACCAAGCGCTGAATCATTAAGTACTGCCCCATCGTGTGGCTTGATCAATAATTGCCCCTTTTCCAGCACGTCTCTTCAAAATTGAGTCAACTTTAGGGGTTCTGGCAACAGTAGCCAATTTTCTCACCTTGCCAATCAGTGCAGCATGTCCTTCTTGCAGACTGTCTCTTATAGCCAGCTGCAGCGTATGCACAACACAGCGCATGGGATGAATGAAAGAACGTATTGACACAGTTTCAACAAGATCATCTAAACTATCATGTTGCTGCTCATCTTAAGCAACTTCAGTTTGCTCCGCAGTTACAATACGGTGTTCCTCTATTTCAAACATTTCTGTGTCTGTGGACCCAGAATGTTCTTCTAGCTGCTGGTCACCATCATTACTCTCATTCATTAGCTTAATAGTACTTATCATATTTGAAGCATTTTCAAGTTACGACAGAAATAACTTACTCTTTTTTAAGTTCATAGTCTTGCAGAACCTTTTCCACAAAAGACCTGGAGAAACTCACTGGTGTGATGAGCTTTGGTGTCTTTTACTGCCAATGTCTTGGTAACGATTTCATTTTTGTCACAAACAAACGGGAATTGATGGCAAAATAGTTCACTCTGTGACGTGTGCAGGCATCTATTTTAAGAAACAAAGCGTCCCTTGAGAGTTTTTGTAAGTTTTTCCTTTTGTTTAAAAGCTTCTTCGATTACTAATTTTCTAATACTCTCTCTCTCCAGAGAAACACCAAGCTTGCGGGCCATTTCCCCATTCAGACTCACAAAAGCTGGTCGTGAAAATAATGAAATAGGCACACTATCCTTTACAACAAGCTCTATGATCTGTTTTTTAAATATCTACTGTCATTGTCACAGTAACTTTGTCACTGACAAAATATCTTGCCACTGATGGCTGCAAAGTTCTCTGCTCCTTTGTTTGGCTGGAAGAGCTGGGCACTGGTTCATTGGTTTAGATGCAGTCTCTCATCCACTGCTTTCAGTACTTCTGGATGAAAGCGCTGTAAATGTCTCTTTAGATTAGAAGCTCTGGTAGGAGAATTTTTATCTTTGCCTGATTATGCACTGATCTTGGCTTCACAGCATTTGTTTTCGTCTGGATCATTTGTCATACACTGACAGACAATGTTTTCTATCTTAAGTGATGGTGAAATGTTCAAATACAGCTGATTTAATGTGACGCTTCTTTGACATTCTCAGGCTTTTAATTCTGCATTCACAATCTAAATGACAATTGTTTTTCCTAAAAACAATTGTACAAAATTATTGCCAGGTCGTACAACTGATATAGTGGTCAGTAATACTGTGATTCCTCATGTACACAGTTAACTGATGCAAAGTTTGTTGAAAGGATAATACTTCTTACAGTCTTCCTCTTCTGAGTAGCAGCTGTGAAATGCTTGGAAGACGCACACCTAGTAAACATCTAGTCTAGAGGAGGAGCTTTACTACTAAGAATTTGCAACACATTTTCACTTTCAGATCCATACATTGTAATTAGGGGGGTTGGGGCAGCATGAGGTTAACCAAGTATAAGATTAGATAAGGGTAGTGGAGAACAGTGACACACAATAAGTAAGAAATGTCTATCTCCAGCAGAACGGCTTATCACTGTTGTTCATAGTTTGATAGAACATATATATTTGAGTAACATTTATAAAATTCATATGAAAGTTCAATTATGAAATATTATAGTCCATGAGCCAAGAACCAAATTTGACGATATCGGTACCAAGCGGAGTGACTAATTCTCTTTGGTATTTTTAGGTAGATGCATGTCTGTAGTTTATTTTTTGATATGATAGCCCTTACATATACGTAGCTTATTAACCCCTTCAGCCCTAGGCCTATTTGTACCCAAGTGCCTAAGCCAATCTGACCTGTGCCACTTCATGGGCTAATAACTTTGGAACGCTTTCACCTATCCAAGCCATTCTGAGATTGTTTTCTCGTGACATATTGTACTTCACGTCAGTGCTAAATGGGAGTCAATATATTTTACCTTTCTATATAAAAAAATGCTAAATATTCGGAAATTTTGGAAAAATCGGCAATTTTTTAACTTTGAAATTCTCTGCTTTTTACAAAAATACTGATACCCCCCATAATAGTTATTAATTTACACTCCCCACATGTTTACTTCATATTGGCATCATTTTGAAAATGAAACCTTATTGTTTTACGACGTAATAGGGCTTATAGTTTTATGCGCAATTTTTCACATTTACAGCAAAACCCACTTTTCAAAGGACCAAGTCACTTCTGAAGTCACTTTAAGGGGCTTACATAACAGAAACCACCCATAAATTACCCCATTTTGCAAACTACACCCCTCAAGCTGTTCAAAACTCATTTTTAAAAACTGTTAACCCTTTAGGTGTTCCACAGGAATTTTAGCATGAGCCAAGAACCAAATATGACGATATCGGTACCACCCGGAGTGACTAGATGTAGTATTTGTAACAAAATTTAATCCAAGTTATGTAAATACACACTGAACATGTCATGTGCATATATATATATATATATATATATATATATATATATATATATATATATATATATGTTACTCCATAATATCTTCAACATCGGACTCTGAATCTGACTGTTGTTCTACTGGCTCGTCTTCAGTACCCTTGTTCTGGCATGTCTGTAATCTGCACATGTCTGTGCACTTCAGGCCATTGCTGAGGCAAGTACACTGAGGAAGTTCACATGACCGCACACACTTGCAGGACAGTAGCTGTATAATAGCTTCTGGTGCTGGTGCCCCTTGCATCCACTTGACAACAAGCTTTCCGTCGTTATCTATCATCCAACCGCAGTCTGTTGGGTTTGCAACCCATGGCTGGCTCTGCAGACTTCTCCTCCAGATCGCAGCCTGGTAGTTTGCACGCAGTGCATGCATGAAAAGGCAGTCCTGGCAAGGAGGGAGTTGACTTGACTCTACCACTCCACGTCTGGCACAGAACAGCTGATAACGGAGCCTGTTTACCTCAGTTGTTTGGGTAGTTGGCAGGTACATGTGGCAGGTGATTTCCTGTAACTTCTCAAAAAGTTCGGTAGACACTTCCCATGAACGACCAACTTCCTGAAAGGCATCCTGGTATGTCTTGTTCATCTTCAACTGCTTGAGTGTCGTCATCTTCCCACGGCCAGCGAATGCACTGACGGTGTCACAGCCTGTAAATGCATGCATACCAATCAATGAATCACATACGCTGCCTCCCAATGTTCGGCTCAGAGTGGTGATATCCAGGAATCTTGTCCGGTTCTGTGTACCGCATTTCTGGAACAGGTGGGATGGGATTTTGTGGCACATGCCCAGACACAGGACCATGACATCAGTATCCTCCGAAGTGATGATGACCGACTTGTAACCAGATTCTGCTGCATGAAGAGCATGGAGAAGGAGGCGTGTGTCTGCTTCTTCTTGATTTGACTTAAGGTCAGCAGCCTCTTCCCACTGTTCTTTGGTGATCTTAAAGCAGAGCTGCTCACATGTGACATACAGCTCCTTCTCCTCAAGCTTCTCCCTGTGGTGTTTCGCCTTCCATTCTTCTACCAGAAACTTTATGAGACTTGCCTTGTTGGAGGAACTACTTAGAAGCTTTTTCCACTGCTGGATGTTGTGCCCATGTTGAATGTTCTTGAAATGGATCCCTGTGCCTTCATATCTGTTGACTCTTTCTGTATCTTTGATGGATGTCTCCTTGTAGACGTCAAAGACAATATCAATGCGCTTGCTCTTAGCACCCTCATGGATAGCGCGACTCATTGCTGTGCCTGCTAGCTGGCCAAATGTTGCATTGTTTCCCTTCAGTTTCTGAACCAGGCTCATCCCATCAATGATGGTTGCAGAGGGCTCGGGGATCACTTCTGCAGGACGAGCATTCCTCTCCAACTCCCTTGCGAGGGCAGCCTTGTTGGTCTTGCGGATAGACCCATCACCATTGGCAAGTGCCCATGGCAATGGACCCAGGGGATGAGTCAAGACATCACTCATTTGTAGCTTTCTGTTCTCAGCTACAAGTATCATCTGGCCAAATAGGTTTCTGTCAGCCTTCAAAATTACCTCCTTGCCAAGACCTTGTCTGCGTGTCTTCATTTGGATGTTAGAGAACGTTTTAAGTTTGTTCTTCGTCATCTTGTCATGAAACAATGTAGTTGGCTTATCGGTACCCAAACGCTCATCCTTGAATGTTTGATATGCATCCTCTCCTATACTGTATGCCCCTTGAAGGTCTTTGGCTACATCTGGTGGTGCTACAGTCGCTGTTGACAAACTGATAAGTTCACCATTATGCTCTTTGTTGAAGGGGTTCACCCAACCTGTCTCCAGCAGTTGAACGAAAGATTGGACATCGGCTTCATCTCTTCTAATCCTAGACACCTGTAGGTCTGAATGGCTGAAGTCAGTATATTGTTGGCCTACCAGGGCCCTCAGCTGCCTCAAGTACATACTGCGGTACTCTGATGTCAGGTAGAACCTGGAAACAGCTCCAACTTTGAGGCTGAAGCCTTTTGTGCCCCCTGGTGTCTGGGTGTCTTTGTTGATTGTCTCTTCAATGGTCTGGTCCACAGGAATTCGTCCAAAAGGATTCTTGCTACCGATCTGGACCGAAAAGCCACCTTGCATGAAGTATTCATGGACCTCTGGGTGTTCTATGGGCAGCCGAGACATTGTGGCATAGTAATAGGTTAGGTATCGGGCATAGTTGACCTTGTCATAGGCAAAACACCATGGTATCATCTGTCGGATTGCTCCTAGGTGAAGCATCCAGTTGCCTTCTCTTGAAGCTCGAACCAGGGCCAGCATGGTCTCGACCATGTCCAAGTATGACATCCAGAATGCTGAGAGTTGTTCATTTCTGAGGGTCTCAAGATAAACTTGAAAGAGCTTCAGGGTAAGTGTGCAAGATTCATTATCCAAGAGCTTTTCGAAGGATCCCTGCGACACACTGATGCGAAAGTTTGTGATGTTCTTCAGTGTTTCATCCAGATGGTGAAGGTCCCTTGCATGGTTTTCTTCTAGCCATGGAAGGAAGTTTTTCCATGCAAGCCTCATAAGTGCTTCATAGAACAGCTTGTGTAGTCTCACTGCTCTGTTGTACCTCCGGCCGTCCATCACTCCAGACACTGATCCTTCAGCGATTACACCGGATTCAACACACAGATCTCTAAGGCCTGCATCCTGAAATCTGTTCCCTATGATAGAGAGGAGATTACAGATTGTGTGGAAGACACCCATTCTAATTATAATGTTCTTGAACTTCTCCTGTTTCCAGATAACCTCGGCAGCTTTGGCATAGAGTGCTTGATCAAACACACACACAATTCTGTTAAGCTTCAGGGTCTGCATGATGGCATGTGTTTGCTCCAAGACTTCATTCACAGTGGACATGGCTGTTGCAGGAGCATTGATAGTGGGCAGGTAGCTTACAGTGTCCTGGGCCACTACAATGTCGCTGCGGATTTTTATGTTGAACCCAGTCCAACTGCTGGTGGTCTGATCCTCATGGTCTGACATTCTAGCCAGAAGCCAGATATGGTTTTTGGTTTTTGAATCCTGGACCTCCTTGGTAGTGTTAACATTCGAAGTCTCAATCCTGGGTGGCTCTCCCCGCTGCCCAACATTGTATATCGGTAGCATTAATTCTGTCAGAGTTATGCTTCTTTTCTTCGACTTGGTTACATCTGGCAGGACTTTCTTTGTCACAGAGCATGCAACATTGGACTGAACAGCAATGCCATTGACTCTATGAGATGTACCTGCTCCACTTAGTGTCTCCTCAAGTCGGGAGAGATTGGTGAACAAATAGTGGGGTGCATTTTTTGCTGGTACACCTCTTAAAAATAAAAAAATGAGCCTAAAATGACACCTTCATGTAAAAAATGCACTTTTTCCATTTTCTCAACCAAGTGTTTCCAACTACTGTGAAACACTGGTTGGGTCAAAGTGGTCACTATACCCCCTAAAAGATTCCTTGGGGGTGTAGTTTCCAAAATAGGGTCACTTTTTGGGGTTTCCACTGTGGGGGTACCTCAGGCAGCCTTCAAATGTGACATGGCCCCCTAGATTTCTTCCAGTGAATCCGCCACCCAAAAACCACATAGCGCTCCTTCCGTGTTGAGCTGTGCTGTGTGCCCATACTTTAGTTTACGAGTACATGTGGGGTGTTTCTATAAACTGCAGAATTAGGGTAACCAAGTTTGGGTTTGCCGTTAACCCTTGCTAGGTTGCAGGTAAAATTGGATTACAATGTAATATCTGGAAAAAAAATGAAATTTTGAAATTTCGCCTTCATTCTGCTAAAATTCCTGTGGAACACCTAAAGGGTTAACAGTTTTTAAAAATGAGTTTTGAACAGCTTGAGGGGTGTAGTTTGCAAAATGGGGTAATTTATGGGTGGTTTCTGTTATGTAAGCCCCTTAAAGTGACTTCAGAAGTGACTTGGTCCTTTGAAAAGTGGGTTTTGCTGTAAATGTGAAAAATTGCGCATAAAACTATAAGCCCTATTACGTCGTAAAACAATAAGGTTTCATTTTCAAAATGATGCCAATATGAAGTAAACATTTGGGGAGTGTAAATTAATAACTATTATGGGGGGTATCAGTATTTTTGTAAAAAGCAGAGAATTTCAAAGTTAAAAAATTGCCGATTTTTCCAAAATTTCCGAATATTTAGCATTTTTTTATATAGAAAGGTAAAATATATTGACTCCCATTTAGCACTGACGTGAAGTACAATATGTCACGAGAAAACAATCTCAGAATGGCTTGGATAGGTGAAAGCGTTCCAAAGTTATTAGCCCATGAAGTGGCACAGGTCAGATTGGCTTAGGCACTTGGGTACAAATAGGCCTAGGGCTGAAGGGGTTAATAAGCTACGTATATGTAAGGGCTATCATATCAAAAAATAAACTACAGACATGCATCTACCTAAAAATACCAAAGAAAATTAGTCACTCCGGGTGGTACCGATATCTGGCCCGGCTCATGGACTATTAATACATTTTTTTTTTTTAAAGCTGGAGTCGGAGTCGGTACATTTCTACCGACTCAGACTCCAACCAAAACAAACTCCGACTCCACGACTCCACAGCCCTGGTTTATACCATTCCATTTGGTAAAACTGATAAAGAAGTTTTATTCTTTGGGTTAGTACGATTACAGCGATATCTCATTTAAATCTTTATGTTTTGGCGCTTTTATACAATAAAAACTTTTATATAAAAAATAGAGGGATTTTTGGTACTTACCGTAAAATCTCTTTCTTGGAGCCTTCATTGGGGGACACAGGACAGCCATGGGTGTATGCTGCTGCTGATAGGAGGCTGACACTATGCAAAAAAAGGAAAAGGCGTAGCTCCTCCCTCTCAGTATACACCCACCGACAGGCACCAAGTATCTCAGTTAGTGCAAAATGCAGTAGAAGCGACAGAACTCATAATAGTAAAAGTACCAACTAAACTAGGGCCTCCAGGCCCCAAACACGGTACCAGAACAAACAAGTAGGGAGGGTGCTGTGTCCCCCAATGAAGGCTCCAAGAAAGAGATTTTACGGTAAGTACCAAAAATCCCTCTTTCTTTATCGCTTCATTGGGGGACACAGGACAACCATGGGACGTCCAAAAGCAGTCCCGGAAAAGGGTGGGTAGAAAGGAAATGAGAAAAGGTCTCAGGTCTGCCGGTGTGCGGCCGCCGCCTGCAGTACCTTCCTACCAAGACCTGCATCGGACGAGGCTTGGGTATGAACCCGATAAAACCTCGTAAACGTGTGCAAAGATGACCAGGTTGCGGCCTTGCAAACTTGCAAGGCCGAAGCCTGGTGGTGAACAGCCCAAGAAGCTCCGACAGCTCTGGTGGAGTGAGCTCGCACCCCCGGAGGAGGACGTGCCTCATGAAGACGGTACGATTCTGAAATTGCCGAGCGAATCCAGCGGGATATAGTGTATTTAGACGCTTGAAGGCCCTTCCGACAACCCTTGGAAACAACAAAGAGAATCGGATTGACGGACAGGAGCGGTTCTAGAAAGATAGACCCGAATGGCCCTGACCACGTCAAGCTTGTGAAGGAATTTCTCCAAAGGATGAGCCGGAGAAGGGCAAAATGATGGAAGGACTATGTCCTCGATGTGGAAAGCCGAGACCACCTTGGGAAGGAATTCGGTAACCGGTCTAAGAACGACCTTATCCTGATGAAGAATCAGGAAGTGGGAACAGCATGACAGGGCTGCCAACTCGGAGACCCTCTTGATAGATGTAATGGCAATGAGGAAGGCGACCTTCAAAGAGAGAAGGGAAAAGGGCACGTCCTGAAGAGGATCAAAGGGAGCAGCCTGAAGAGCACCAAGGACCAGGGTAAGGTCCCAAGGACCCAAAGGAGGACGGGAGGGGCGATATGTGCAACTCCCTGTAGAAATGTCCTAACCTGGTGAATGGAGGAAAGGTCACTCTGGAAGAGGATCAACAGAGCGGACACTTGTCCCTTGAGTGTGCTTAGGGATAGGCCCGAATCGAGACCAGACTGGAGAAAACCGAGAAGATCCGGAAGAGAAAAGGACATAGGAAAAACTTCATTAGTTTCACACCACAGGAAGAACGCTTTCCAGTACCTATGGTAGATACGGGAAGACGCCGGTTTTCAGGCTCTGATCATGGTCTGTATGACCTGGGGAGAGAGACCAGAGTTCTTCAAGACTGCGGCCTCAACGGCCATGCCATTAAACTCAGCGTCTGAGAACTCAGGTGGTAGAGAGGTCCCTGCGAGAGGAGATCTGGCCGATCCGGGAGTCTCCAAGGAGTATCGGCGAGCATATTTACAAGCTCGGCGTACCACGGCCACCTTGGCCAGTCCGGCGCTATCAGTATGACTGGAATCCCTTCCAACTTGATCATCTTTACCACCCTTGGAATCAAGGGGAGGGGAGGTAACAGGTAGGGAAATTGAAACTGGGACCATGGAATTACCAGAGCGTCATGGCCGACGGCAAGAGGGCCCCGGGATCAGGCGACAAACTGAGGGACCTTGTGGTTGATCCGGGACGCCATAAGGTCGACGTCCGGCATACCCCAGCGAAAGCAAATTTGGTCGAAAACTGCGGGGTGGAGAGACCACTCGCCCGCTGCTAGACCCTGGCGACTGAGGAAGTCGGCTGCCCAGTTTTCGACCCTGGGGATATGAACGGCTGATATGGCCGGAACGTGGCGTTCCGCCCACCGAAGGATCTTTGCCGCTTCTGCCATTACTTGGCCGCTGCGAATCCCACCCTGGTGGTTTAAGTATGCCACGGCCGTGGTGTTGTCCGACTGGATGGGGAGACCCTTCAGAAGAGACTGCCAGTGTATTGGCGCAAGGAAGATTGCCCTGGTCTCCAAAAGCTTGATGGGAAGAGCAGCTTTCTGGGTGGTCCAACTGCCCTGAGCCTTGTGATGTCGGAAGACTGCTCCCCACCCGAGTAGGCTGGCATCGGTGGTGATGACCTGCCATTGAAGGGGAAGAAATGATATTCCTCTCAGGAGAGAGGACAGCGTCCACCAGGTTAGGGACTGACGAACCTGGAGAGGAAGGTGGACGGGGCGGTCCAGGGAATCCAAAGACCTGTTCCAGGTGGATAGGAGGAATAGCTGGAGAGGGCGGGTGTGGAACTGGGCGAAGGGAACAGCCTCCATGGAGGCCACCATCTTCCCCAGGACTCCATTGCAGAACCAAAGCAACCGGGGAGCTGGGCGTTTGAGAAGACGGACCGCTTTGAGGAGAACTGAGAACTTGTCCTCTGGGAGAAAGACACGAGCTAGGTTCGTGTTGAACACCATGCCCAGGAAGGACAGTCGTTGGGACGGAATCAGGGAGGACTTGGTCCGGTTGATAATCCAGCCGAGACGGGTCAGGGTGTCCAGAGAGACCTGGAGACTCTGAGCACAGTCTAGACGAGAGGACCCCTTGATCAACAGATTATCCAGGTAGGGGATAACGAGAATCTCCCTGGAACAAAGAAGGAGGGCCATGACCGCCGCCATGATTTTAGTGAAAACCCTGGGGGCCGACGCTAAACCGAAAGGGAGAGCCGTGAATTGGTAGTGATTGTCTTCGATTGCGAATCGAAGGAATCTCTGATGCCGTACACAGATGGGGACATGAAGGTATGCATCTTGAATGTCGACCGAGCAGAGGAACTCCCCGGGTTCCATGGCGGCGATCACTGACCGCAGGGATTCCATCCTGAAGTGGCGAGGTCGGACGTGGCCGTTCAGAAGCTTCAAATCCAGGATAGGGCGGAGAGACAAGTCCTTCTTTTGGACTACAGAAAGCTTAGAGTAGAACCCGGAAAAACGTTGGTCGGAAGGAACGGCAACGGTATCTGCTGGAACGAGGTCCGGACTGCCTGGGGGGTGGAGCCCTGGACCTCCACGTGGGTGCTGGCTTGTAAGAGGGTTTTCTGCGTTCGTCCGTGGTAGCGGGGCGCTCTTGTAGCGATGAGGAATCTGAGGCTGCAAGCAGCCAAAAGGGACGAAATGTCCGAGGACCCTTTGAGTTAAAGAAGCGTTTTGGCTTGGACTGGGGGAGAGAGGTACTCTTGTCACCAGTCGCGTCAGAGATCATTGGATCCAGACGACCACCAAAAAGCCTGGAACCTTGAAATGCTAAGTTGGCGAGAGACTTTTTGGAGGTAGCATCTGCATTCCATGCTTTCAGCCAAAGAATGCGGCGAATAGCGACAATGTTGCTGCTTGCCCTGGCCGAATAGGCCGCTGCATCTAGGGAGGCAGTGAGAAGGTATTTTCCTGCGTGGTTAATCTGGTCTGCGAGGTCAGCCAGCTCGGTAGGGGAGGCCGAAGCCAAAATGCCCCGGCGAAGAATCTTGGCCCAGGCAGAGATGGCCTTAGCCACCCAGGTGGAAGCGAAGCTGGGACAGAGGGAAGCACCCGCTGCCTCGAAAGCTGACTTGGCCAGTGCCTCAATCTGTCTGTCCGATGCATCCTTAAGCGACGCGCCATCCGTAAGGAGAGAACCGTCTTGGAAGAAAGACGGGAGATGGGTGCATCGACCTTGGGAGATTCAGCCCACTTGGAGAGAAGATCGGCGCTAAAAGGATAGAGCACGTCCAGATGTTTGCTACCCGAAAAACGTTTTTCAGGATGTTCCCAGTGTTTAGACAGGGTAGACTCAAACTCATCATGGTATTAACCATATACAAAAACGGAGTTCAAGTCCAATTTACTGTATAAAAATGTACTAAATTTTATTAATCAACAATACTCATAAAAATTTAAATCACATATCACATAATTACTTTTACATGTTCAGCATGGGAAAACAGCAATGGTACCAGACCTGTATGATAGCCTACTCACTGCCATTCATTATAATAAAGTGCTTAGTGCCATAATACCTTCCAATGGGAAGGGGAAACAAGAACCTCAAGGCCCAGACTATTAGTAACTATTTCACATCATATATGTTATAGTGCCAGTCTTAACGCTCCTCCTTACCCATATAGCAGACAGCAGGCGATCACACAGTGCAGCCCCAACGCGCGTTTCGCGTTGGCTTCGTCAGGGGGCGGTACTGTGGTGTATACAGGGAGGATATTTATAAGATAGCTGATTATTCTTAATTGCGCACAATAGTTCGGCGCATGTGCGCCGACGACCACGCCAGGTGCTGCATCCTGTTCGGCGCCCACCATGACGCCGCGCAACAGCGACGCCCAGCCAACGTCACTGAAGCGCACACGTCACTTACAGGCGCCGCCCACAATGCCCCGGGACTCCGGCCACGGCAGACATGCGCACAATGCACAGGAGGAAGGACCGCTCATGTCTTATGGGGATGAATCACCGCTGCAGCCTAAGTGAGTATTAACTCTTTACTAACAAATGTACCCACCCACTATTCTTACATAAACCATCCCTACCATGAACCGTGCTAAATAGATCTACTTAACTGTCCCTAAGTCATTACCCAAATACTAAAGTGCTAATAAATTACATTATAAGAAACAGTGGCTGTGCCTAAAAATACGGTCATACTGCTACAAGTAAGTAACATTTAACCCCTTTACTACATAATCATTATGTGACCTTAAAATATAAACATACACATTTCATAGTGTTGATATTTAAATACAAAAAAACATATACCAATGCCTTTTTAAAACAACAACAATTATCATTCCGTGATATTAATATAAATGCATAGATAATAATGCCTTATAACAGAAATATAGGTGGATATTAATGCTGCTCCTCCGACCTCCCACATCACATCATAAGGCATAGATAGTTCTGGGGTCCATCTTCCAGATCTAATAACAGAACAAACTCCCCCGGTATCCCATCATGATGTTCTTTAGAAAATGCTTGTCTCTTTGGCGTCATCACATGTATTAGCTTTCTAGCTTTTTAGACTAATTTCTATATTTAAAACAAGAACATATAATGAGTAAAATAAAACAACAACACACACAATACATTAAAAATGGAGACTCCATTACAAAAAACAACTGAAACTAACTTGTTCGTTCAGGCCCTCTGGAGCTACTGTATTTAGGACAGTGATCCACCGACACTCTTGTTGTGCCAGTTTTCTTTTTAGATCACCCCCTCTAATGCCGGCCCGTATCTTATCTATCCCCCTAACTTTCAATTCTTTGGGGTTACAATTATGATATGCCCTGAAATGTTTTGGAATTGGTTTTAGAGTGGCCACATCCTCCACTTCACGCGATGCAATTATGTCTCTCACATGTTCGCGTATGCGTACACGCAATTCGCGAGATGTGAGACCAACGTATATGAGTTTACATGTGCATTCTGCGTAATAGACCACAAATGTGGTACTGCAACTAATGTAGTCTTTGATTTTAAATTCTTTTTTACCATCAGATGACGTGAAGGATGTGGCCCTTACCATATTTTTACATGCAAGGCAATCTCCACACGGATAAAATCCGTTTTTCTGTTTGCCGGCATTAAATGGGTCTGCAGCTTTAGCCACATAGTGGCTATGTACCACCATGTCTCGGATATTACTGCTTCTTCGTGATGTGAGTAAGGGTCTGTCAGGAAGACATTTTTGTAATACCGAATCAGTTTTTAGAACGGACCAATGTCTTTGTAATATGTCCCTCATCATTTCCCATCTATGATTATACGTAGAAATGAATCTTATTTGGTTTTCCCCCATTTTTCTATCTTTCCTTTTTGGTCTCAGTAGCTCATTCCTATTTTGTTTTTTGGCCCTCATGTATCCTTGTCTAATAGCCCGACGACTATATCCGCGTTGATGAAAACGTTCACTGAGGTCATTTGATTGTTTCTCAAACATATGATCTGAAGTACATATTCGTCGAGCTCTTAGAAACTGTCCTATTGGGATGGCTTTAATTGTGGATCGAGGATGAGATGATGAGGCATGCAACAAGGCGTTCACCGAAGTCTCTTTTCGGTACAACTGGCACAACAAGAGTGTCGGTGGATCACTGTCCTAAATACAGTAGCTCCAGAGGGCCTGAACGAACAAGTTAGTTTCAGTTGTTTTTTGTAATGGAGTCTCCATTTTTAATGTATTGTGTGTGTTGTTGTTTTATTTTACTCATTATATGTTCTTGTTTTAAATATAGAAATTAGTCTAAAAAGCTAGAAAGCTAATACATGTGATGACGCCAAAGAGACAAGCATTTTCTAAAGAACATCATGATGGGATACCGGGGGAGTTTGTTCTGTTATTAGATCTGGAAGATGGACCCCAGAACTATCTATGCCTTATGATGTGATGTGGGAGGTCGGAGGAGCAGCATTAATATCCACCTATATTTCTGTTATAAGGCATTATTATCTATGCATTTATATTAATATCACGGAATGATAATTGTTGTTGTTTTAAAAAGGCATTGGTATATGTTTTTTTGTATTTAAATATCAACACTATGAAATGTGTATGTTTATATTTTAAGGTCACATAATGATTATGTAGTAAAGGGGTTAAATGTTAATTACTTGTAGCAGTATGACCGTATTTTTAGGCACAGCCACTGTTTCTTATAATGTAATTTATTAGCACTTTAGTATTTGGGTAATGACTTAGGGACAGTTAAGTAGATCTATTTAGCACGGTTCATGGTAGGGATGGTTTATGTAAGAATAGTGGGTGGGTACATTTGTTAGTAAAGAGTTAATACTCACTTAGGCTGCAGCGGTGATTCATCCCCATAAGACATGAGCGGTCCTTCCTCCTGTGCATTGTGCGCATGTCTGCCGTGGCCGGAGTCCCGGGGCATTGTGGGCGGCGCCTGTAAGTGACGTGTGCGCTTCAGTGACGTCGGCTGGGCGTCGCTGTTGCGCGGCGTCATGGTGGGCGCCGAACAGGATGCAGCACCTGGCGTGGTCGTCGGCGCACATGCGCCGAACTATTGTGCGCAATTAAGAATAATCAGCTATCTTATAAATATCCTCCCTGTATACACCACAGTACCGCCCCCTGACGAAGCCAACGCGAAACGCGCGTTGGGGCTGCACTGTGTGATCGCCTGCTGTCTGCTATATGGGTAAGGAGGAGCGTTAAGACTGGCACTATAACATATATGATGTGAAATAGTTACTAATAGTCTGGGCCTTGAGGTTCTTGTTTCCCCTTCCCATTGGAAGGTATTATGGCACTAAGCACTTTATTATAATGAATGGCAGTGAGTAGGCTATCATACAGGTCTGGTACCATTGCTGTTTTCCCATGCTGAACATGTAAAAGTAATTATGTGATATGTGATTTAAATTTTTATGAGTATTGTTGATTAATAAAATTTAGTACATTTTTATACAGTAAATTGGACTTGAACTCCGTTTTTGTATATGGTTAATAATCTGAGTATGGAGTGTCCTAATATGATTATGTGGCCAAAAGTTCAGGGTTCATCTATGTGAGATGAACGAACATATGAGCCGAAGTATATCCATGATGGGATTTTGTTATGATATCAAACTCATCATGGGTAGGCAAGGAGCGAGAGGGATGCTTCACCCGCTTAAAAGAGACAGAGGAATCCTGGGGGGGAAGCCTCATCTTGTTTTAGTTTGAGCGTTTGCGAGATAGCCGAAATAAGACTATCTACGACAGCCTGCATGCTAGAAGTCTGGTCTGAATCAGAGTCAGAACCGGACTGGGAAACCACATCAGACCCAATGTCCTCCTCCAAAGAGGGGAATTGGGAGGAGAGCAGTTTGAGCGCTGCAGAGGGACCCGGAAAACTAGACGAAGAGCCAGAAAGAGTCCTCTTTCTAGAGCGGCTGGCTGATTTGTCTCCCTGAGGTTCAGGGTCAGGTGCGACCGACTCGCCATGGGGGACGGTCGGAGCAATGGTGGCTGTAGGTAGCTGTGGAAGACGTTCAAGCGCCTGGGAGGACTGAAACACCTTAGTCAAATCAGAGACCGACTGCGAGATAGCAACGGCCCAATCAGGGGAAGGAGGAGTGCCCCCATCCCGAGAGATAGAAGCTTCCTGCGGGGCAGACATGGCAGGAGGACTGCAGGACTGGCAGAGAGGCGACCATTGGCCTACTGACCACTTTATCTTACAACGAGCACAGGAAGGGAGGCTCCAGAAGAGTAGGACATAAGGAGATTCTGCAGCGCTATACTACAAAAAATACTAAGGGGCCTACAGTGGTATGGATAATACCGAGGGAGGGGCCAATATAGCGTCGCAATCCTACCGCACCACAGAGCAGAGTTATCTGTGTCCCAAACGCACGATTCTCCTGTGCACGGTGCTGCAGAGACAGGAAGAGCCAGCGGTGAAGAAGGGGCGGAGCTGTGCTGTGAGGATAAGCCAAGGCTCCTGATAGGGCCGCGCCAAAAGGGAAGGGCGTGCCCGAGATGTAATAGCCATCCTGAGTGGAGGAGGAAAAGAGCGCCGAAAAAGCGCGCCCGAGGAGGGGGCGTGTCCGGCCGCAGCGGTGAAAACGAAAGTTAAAAAAAAAAAAAAAAACACGGGACTTTTTGTCAGGGAGCGAGCGCTGCACATCTAGTCAGGGGAGGATACTGCTGTGGTAAAGCGGCTGCCGCTGAAGCGCTTGGTACCTGCATGTCCGGTTCCACAGGTAGAGTGGGGAGAGAGGATCGTCCAGGGGCCCGTTGAGAGAGGGGTCGCTGGATACGGAATCCTTCGTCCAGAAGACGGCCTCAACCCCAAAGACAAGGTGGAGGGTCACCGCTGGTGACCACCGTCTTCCTCTCAGCCCACTCCGAAGAGAGGGGTGAGGGGGACTGTTTGGCAAGGACCGCCACCATAAAGACCCTGGAGCACCTGGGAGGGTGACAGGGGATAATGTCCTGCCGGCGGTCTGAGAGCTGCGATGCGGACGACACCACACTGCTCGCTCAGCCGCCCTACTGGGGAGGCAGGGTGGAAGATTGCACCCTGAATCCCTGAATGCTGTATCTGAAAAAGAAAGCCAGCTGTGAGGATGTCAGCTGTGATAATCATGCAAATTATGCAAAAATCATACAATGTGTACCTACAATAAATATTACAAACCTCTCCACTCTTTGTAGGTGGGAAAGCTTGCAAAAAAGTAAAAGTATCAAATACTTAATATCCTCACTGTAGCATTGTTATGAAGCTATCTTTGGTCGTTCGACATGCGTCAAGGGCAAAGTCACCTTGTAGCCCCAAACTTAGATCCACAAACCTATAGTTTTTGATGTGGGCATAAATCAGCTGTGATGAGTGTAAAAAAAATAAGACACGCTAAGGCTATGTGTCCACAGGGCGTATTGGCAGCGCTTTGGACGAAGCGGATACCCCGCTCCGTCAGAAGCCCTGCCCCTTTTGTATGCGCGGTGATTTAGCATGTGTTCATTTTATACAGGCGGAATCATCGCATCCTATACAGACTGTGTAATTAGACTTGCGGAGATGCGTCTCCACAAGATAAAAAAAGACATGCTGCGGTCTATAAAGACGTGCCGCATGTCCGGTTACACAGGTCTGCTGCATGCGTGTTTGTACGCATAGTGGAGATGGGATTTCATAAAATTTCCTCCACTATGGTGTAACATCTGGATGCTGCGGCTGTACGCAGCCGTCCAAACCGCATCAAAAACTCAAGCAATAAGCCTCGTGGATACATGCCCTCAGACTCACCAATAATAAAACGTGCTCACCGATGGAATTTTTAGGTCACTCATTTTGCAGTCAACAACGTGCAGGGACACTAAGAGCAGGTAAAAGCACTACATTTAATAAACCCAATTGCAAAAATGATGCTGAAGAGAATTGGAGTGGATCATGAAATTAAATACGTTAAAACCATATGGTCTTAATGTAGACTTTAAGATTAATCAGATTCTATAAAAGAATAGTGATAAATTCAGCTACATCCTCATTGCTATGACAATCTTCCTGTAAAAATTTTGACATGGATTTTAACTTCTATTTCTCTTTTTCTTCTCTTTTCAGATGTCCCAGCTTGTGAAATTAATATTTTTTGCAATTTATGATGTTGATTAATGGAGCTTGATACACTGTGTGAAGAGATGCATTAAATAATATTTGAGGTTACACTCATTGTTCGTTGTTTGTTATTTAAAAAAAAAACCGTGGCTATATACAATTGGTTATTTGGTGTGTATGCAGGATGTGATTGACATATGGGGGGATTTCCGCCTCCCATGTGTCTCTCTTTCCCGGTTTTGGTTTCTGACCCCTCATTTACCTATGGGGAGTTTTTGGGACTTTAACACACCATACATAGAGCTTATGCCTGAACCAATTATGTCCACTATAAATACTATGAAATAAATGAGTATAACCCTCCATTCATGGCTTTATAGCGATATTTGTCCTTTAATAAGTGACAAAAAAACTCAATCATTCTTTTAGTTTATTATATTATGCATTCTCTCCTACATATTGCTATTGCTTATATTATAATGCTGCGCAGATACAAGTAGTCAGATTTTTTTCTGCCTGTCTGAAGTTTGTATGGGCATATACCTTTTCCAAGATGGCGCTTATGACTTCAAAGCACTATTGCACAGGTGCGGAACATAATGCTCTAGGTCCGGACTGCAGCTGCCATAGACATGTGCAGTTACAACAGGAGGACGCCTGAATCTCCAGCACCTGCTGTATTATCTTTGTAAGTGCGCGTTTTTTCTATTTTCACAAACATGGGACACCTGAGGATATTAAATTGCTTATTAATATATTTTTAAAGTTTACCACTGTGCACTATATGGCACTTTTTTATATATAATGTATATGATACAGATTTATCACAGTGGCACTGTTGCACTTTTTTGGTCAGATGACTATTGCTGATCTGATGTCCAAAATAACTTAATATGTTTAATTGTATACAATGAATGTTTTCTATATATACCCACCTTGTCTGTATTAACACTGCTTGAAAAAGGATAAAGATATCCGAAACGTCGCCACGCCGTTCAGGCATTAAAGCCCTTTTTTTTTTTCAAATTTATTTGTGCTGTGTGTGTATATATATATATATATATATATATATATATATATATATATATATATATATATATATATATATATATATATATATACACATATATACACACACATATACAGGTCCTTCTCAAAAAATTAGCATATAGTGTTAAATTTCATTATTTACCATAATGTAATGATTACAATTAAACTTTCATATATTATAGATTCATTATCCACCAACTGAAATTTGTCAGGTCTTTTATTGTTTTAATACTGATGATTTTGGCATACAACTCCTGAAAACCCAAAAAACCTGTCTCAATAAATTAGCATATTTCACCCGTCCAATCAAATAAAAGTGTTTTTTAATAACAAACAAAAAAACCATCAAATAATAATGTTCAGTTATGCACTCAATACTTGGTCGGGAATCCTTTGGCAGAAATGACTGCTTCAATGCGGCGTGGCATGGAGGCAATCAGCCTGTGACACTGCTGAGATGTTATGGAGGCCCAGGATGCTTCAATAGCGGCCTTAAGCTCATCCAGAGTGTTGGGTCTTGCGTCTCTCAACTTTCTCTTCACAATATCCCACAGATTCTCTATGGGGTTCAGGTCAGGAGAGTTGGCAGGCCAATTGAGCACAGTAATACCATGGTCAGTAAACCATTTACCAGTGGTTTTGGCACTGTGAGCAGGTGCCAGGTCGTGCTGGAAAATGAAATCTTCATCTCCATAAAGCATTTCAGCCGATGGAAGCATGAAGTGCTCCAAAATCTCCTGATAGCTAGCTGCATTGACCCTGCCCTTGATGAAACACAGTGGACCAACACCAGCAGCTGACATGGCACCCCACACCATCACTGACTGTGGGTACTTGACACTGGACTTCAGGCATTTTGGCATTTCCTTCTCCCCAGTCTTCCACCAGACTCTGGCACCTTGATTTCCGAATGACATGCAAAATTTGCTTTCATCAGAAAAAAGTACTTGGGACCACTTAGCAACAGTCCAGTGCTGCTTCTCTATAGCCCAGGTCAGGCGCTTCTGCCGCTGTTTATGGTTCAAAAGTGGCTTTACCTGGGGAATGCGGCACCTGTAGCCCATTTCCTGCACACGCCTGTGCACGGTGGCTCTGGATGTTTCCACACCAGACTCAGTCCACAATCTTCCTCAGGGTCCGGTCACCTCTTCTCGTTGTACAGCGTTTTCTGCCACATTGTTTCCTTCCAACAGACTTACCATTGAGGTGCCTTGATACAGCACTCTGGGAACAGCCTATTTGTTGAGAAATTTCTTTCTGGGTCTTACCCTCTTGCTTGAGGGTGTCAATGATGGCCTTCTTGACATCTGTCAGGTCGCTAGTCTTACCCATGATGGGGGTTTTGAGTAATGAACCAGGCAGGGAGTTTTTAAAAGCCTCAGGTATCTTTTGCATGTGTTTAGAGTTAATTAGTTGATTCAGAAGATTAGGGTAATAGGTCGTTTAGAGAACCTTTTCTTGATATGCTAATTTATTAAGACAGGTTTTTTGGGTTATCAGGAGTTGTAGGCCAAAATCATCAGTATTAAAACAATAAAAGACCTGACAAATTTCAGTTGGTGGATAATGAATCTATAATATATGAAAGTTTAATTGTAATCATTACATTATGGTAAATAATGAAACTTAACACTATATGCTAATTTTTTGAGAAGGACCTGTATATATATATATATATATATATATATATATATATATATATATATATATATATATATTCATGATTACTAGCTAATCCCGCCCCCGCACAGTAACTCCGCCCCCACCACATCACCACACATATAATACCGCCCCCACCCCATTACCACACACAATCCCGCCCCAACCACATTACCACACATAATCCCAACCCCCACCACACATAATCCCGCCCCCCACCACATTACCACAGATCATCCCGCCCCACCACATTACCACACATAATCCCGCCCCCCCACATTACCACACATAAACCCGGCCCCCACATTACCACTCGAGGCTCCGTCCCCCCCCCCCCCCACATCACCACACAGAGCACTTCCTTTCTATGTAATTCAACCACTTCAGCCAAGGTAAACGTACATTTAATTGCATCCGCATTCTCCAAAACAAAATGAGCCAAGAAGAGTCGTCAGGTCCATCTCACAGGCCACAGGAAAATACGGACAACGATGCAGTAGCTGATCGACAACAACAATATCGACTAAATGGTAGGATTGTTGTCATTATTTACTTTAGTTTAATCACCAGCAGCGTTAGATAGCAACGAGCGTGCCGATTGTTAGCTGGCTGGAAACAATATAATAATACATATACATACATATATACCGTATATACTCGAGTATAAGCCGACCCCCCTAATTTTGCCACAAAAAACTGGGAAAACTTATTGACTCGAGTATAAGCCTAGGGTGGAAAATGCAGCAGCTACCGGTGAATTTCAAAAATAAAAATAGATGCTCCATACCGTTCATTATGGCCCCATAGCTGTGCCATATAGTGCTCTGCACCGTTCATTATTGCCCCATAGCTGTACCATAGAAAGCTGTGCCATATAGTGCTCTGCACCGTTCATTATTGCCCCATAGCTGTGCCATATAGTGCTCTGCACCATTCATTATTGCCCCATAGCTGTGCCATATAGGGCTCTGCACCGTTCATTATTGCCCCATAGCTGTGCCATATAGTGCTCTGCACCGTTCATTAATGCCCCACAGCTGTGCCATATAGTGC